>NW_026900863.1:1200000-1800000 GCF_033783945.1 Neopsephotus bourkii | reverse complement strand
ATTTACAGTGTTAAGTGGACTATCTGTAATAAACTCACTCATTTCAGTGTCAATGATCTCTTTCAGCCCTACTAGAAACAAATTTAGTCAGAGCCCTGCAAGCGTCTTCCTGAGAACCCCCCTGAGAACATTTGGAACAAGTCTCTGTTCCTCTGCTGCACTAATTAAACACCGCTTACAACAACTGCCTCAGCTAATCAGCAACTCCAATGAACAAGAGGTACCAGCACACAAAGAAAAGGCTGCCAAAGTCCTAATTTATGTCCTCAGAATACAAGAGAGGTAAAACACTCCACATGCACATTCTGGCCTTTCTGCTTGTTACAGACTATTGCAAAACATGTGCAGGAACAGAGCCTCCTTTTTTGTTGGGGTTTTTTGTTGTTGTTAGTTTTGGTTTTTTTTAAACCAAAACAAAACAGGGAAGAACATTATTTTAAATTACATATATATATATATATATATATATACACATAATCCTTTGGATGTGCGTAAGATCATCCTGCATAAATGTTTCCAAAGAAAAAAAAAGGTTGAAAAGGAATGACCATACCTCCAAATATCTGCCAGTTTTCATGAAAACCTCCACCCTTTTTGACAGACTCTGTATCCAAGCAGCATTGTATGGTCTGGCCTTGGTGCGAGTTCACCTTTGGTAAGCCAACAGCTGTTGGTTTATCAGCTACTAAACCTGCAGTTTGCTAAGAATTTGTATCTAGGCCCCTGTTTTTAACTGTCCTGTCAAGTGTAACACCTCAGCAGACTGACGCAGTCTTGGAATAGTCACATGAAAATTTACTGTCCAACTGCAGGCGCAAACACTCCTGCCCTGGTTTTAGCTGATTAGCTTTCTTTATACCAATACCCTCTCCAATTACTTTCTTTATCCCATTCAAGTGACCACTATATACACACAAAAAAGTGCTAACTTTGCATCTCTGGTAAGTGTTGCTGAGCTTAATCTCAACACACACCATGGCAAGTGAGAGAACAAACTTTGCCCTACTTTAGTTTTTGGGGTGTGTGAGTTACAAGACCAACCACTCAGCTTTCTGCCACAGCTAATGAGGACACCTCCAGAGGACAACTCAGCTCTCAAGTGGGTAATCTATATAGCTCTGTACTCTGCCTACATGGGGAATCTGGGACAACTATGTTATTTGGAGGTCTAAGTGATCTGAATGCAGCTGTGACTCAACATTCATTCTCCCTCTTTACTACAAGTGCAAGTGAGGATGTTGGCTGGTAACAAAGCAGGTCAGATGTTTAGCTTTTCTGAAGACTACATCTACTTAAAAACAAAATGAGGCACAGACTTAAAATAAATTTTCTAACTGGGACATGTCAGTTTGCTTTCTTATTAAGAGCTCCACTCTCTGCCTTACAGACCCACCTGCTCTATGTTAAGCTTATGCTTCCTTGAGTAAAACAGTTTCCATCCTGCCTACTTCCACCCCTACAGGATGGTGCAGGAAACCTTCACCTTCCTACTCATCATGAGCTAGGGAAGAGTTAGAGGATCTGACAAAAAAATAAACAGAAAGATCTAAATTGCTATCAAAGATTTAAAGGGAGGGCTATAATCAGAATGGGGTACAGCCAGATTACTTCTGCAACAGGAACATTTCGACAGGACAAAGGAATTGAGCTCCATTACTATTAGTCATAGCAGTCATGTTGTGCTCTCTAATGACTTCAACTTCAGGAACATGTCATGCAAACTGCGTCCCAGATATACTCAGTTACAGTGTATGGTGAAGACTTCAGGTTCATAATTATGAATTGCGTCCAGGATTTAATCTGCAGGTGATATGTTGCAGTTAAACAGCCTTCCATTCAGACAGGGTTATTCTTGTGCACAACAGATGCATATTCTCCGTTTCGCTATATTCAGAGTTTCTGAAGGTACTTTTGCTGAATCTTTTACTGCAGAAACCCAAACCAAAACACACAGAAAAACACCACTGAATCCAGTTAACTTCCCAGTTTTCCAGATCACAGGCAATTTTTCATGGCCCCTTCCCTCACTCTGCTCAAGCAAAAGCCCTGTGGAGCAGAAGTGCTGGTGTTTGACCCCAGAGAAGATTAGGTTCGATATTAAGAACAATTCCTTCCCCAGAGGGTGCTCAGGCATTGGAACAGGCTGCCCAGGGCAGGGCTGCAGTCATCGTCCCTGCAAGTGTGCACACACCATGGAGACGAGGCGTCAGTGCCACGGGTTAGTGGTGGCCTTGGCAAGGCTGGGGAACGGGTAGACTGGATGAGCTTAAAGGGCTTTTCCAACCTGGCTGATTCTATGAGATTTCCTGTTAACATGTCCATGCATCACCTCCTGCATGGACAAACCTCCAAGCTGCCAGGGCTTGGTGCATGCTAAGGGCAGGCAGAATCGTAATTGCCCGAGCACGTGTCACTGCAGCACTGGAACCAGGCAGACAAGAGCAGCTGGAGATGAGGCAAAAATAAAGACTATTTACTTACTAAAACTGGAAGGAATTTGTAAAGTTGTCATGAGAATGACTGTCAAATTACAGGAACAACTGGAGGGTGTTTCAACCAGAAGATCTGGATTAAATTCACTTGTCATTCATGACTTTTTTAAACACTGATGAGGAGTAACAATTTATTTCACCTTCCATTTTGAGAGATCAAAGAGCTTGAACAGTGTTTACATGTCAATAAGAGCAGAGAAGGGGATAACCTAGGGAGCACAGGGGCCAGGAAACATGTAGAATACTGTCGGGACCAGAGAAAAAGCCTTGATATGCAGCCTATGTTTTCCTGACTGGGAACACTCTGTCCATTGCAGTTCTGTACTTCTGCAGTTGAAACAATGCATCAATAAAAGAGAGAAGGAAGTTTCAGGTGATCACAAGTAATAGGAACTCTGTTCCAACGCAGGCAGGTAACACAAGAAAGGTGAAGATGGATGAAGATAGAGACTGGAAAAGACACATAAAGAATTAATTCAAAACATGCAATTAGTAAGAAGAGGTTTTATCAAATGCCTTCAGGAATTATGAGTGAACAAGCAGCAACATTACTATGAAGTAACAGGGGATGATAACACAAGAGGTACAACATTAAGCCTAAATATTCAAGCCCTGGATCCGTATGTACCACAGAGGCTGATTTTGATTTGGCTTGGGCTAACAAGATGTGGTGTCCAAAAACGGAGAGAATCGTGATGACAGATGGTTCACTGTCCTCCTCCTCTTATTCCCTGTGCTTTTGATTTGCACAGCACTATCTGGAGCTGAAGTCACTAATTACAGTCAGTTAAGATATCATGTATGCCCCAATGTAAGAGGAAGCAGGAAGACAGATTTACTACACAGTATTTTAAATAATAACTGTATTTCTAAGATTCTTATTTCTACAAATTAGAAGATAAAAAGCTTTTGGGGTGTGATGCTCATAGATATGCATATTCTTCGCTCACTACCAAGAATGGCTTGTGTTGGAAGGGCAGGTGGAATTTTCATCGCTTTTGAAATATACAATATATTGAAAAGCACAAACATACCACAGGGGGAAAAAAAAAAAGATACACAGCTGAACACAAGGGCAAGCTCTCTGCAAAAGCTATTTCATACACAGTGTCACACAGCAATCAAGGATTCTGCCAACTCTTGAAGTGACAATAAGCTACCACAGAGACAACACAATCTGCTCACAGATTCAATTCCCTTTCTCCTAAAGCCCAGTGCTGCTTTAGAAAACAAAGCTGCTGGGTAGAGAACTTAATCAAATGCTATTGGGCAGAAGATATTTGTTGTTCTTTTCCTCCTATTCCTACCAAGAAGGGAGCCTCCAGTGACCTAAGGCTGGCAAGTATCATTGGATCCTTAAGTTGTCACAGTGGGCAGATGCAGCCAAAAAGAAAATGATCATCAGAATTTTACTGTTGCTACTGAAAATGACAGTATTTCCCTTTTCTAAACAGAACAGGGAGAATTAGTCACAGCCTGTTCCTCCAATTTCTCTTTCAAGAAAACCCATTTTTAGTCTCAGATTCCATAGCTGTGGGGAGAGAGTTGAGCAAGGGGGAGGCTTATTATTATTTCGGTGCATTGCATGAAATGGCAGGCAGAAAACCACAGGAAATAGTATCCATTGCGATCTGAGGCTTAAACATATTTGATAGCATATTCAACAGTTTTGCTTGTCTCACAGCCCCGGGCAAAACCATGCCCCTTTCCCTGCTGTTCCTTCATTTCATGCTATAATGCTTCCAATTCTCCTTTTAAAAAGAATTATGTACCTTATCTACCTGTTGCACAGAATATCCTTCCTATGGCCACTCATAACCTTTGCAGATGTTGCTCCATCATTCTCAGTAAAAGCTTGAGTCGTTTGGTTCAGGGAGGAACGAGCATCTGGGAGAAGTGCCTCGATGATGAATTAACATAAGAAGGCAAGTTATTCTTGCCGAATGCTATCTAAAAGGACACTATGGAGTTGTATAAAACCTGAGGGAAACAACAATATGCAGAATGAAGTTTGCTAGATTTGATTTCTTTTTTTACTGTGCTGCTTAGTTTTGTCTTCAGTTTCATTCAATTGATCAAATACAGTTCTATTCAGCCCACGTGCATCTCAGAATGTATCCTCTTCACATTATCTTCTTGATGTTCCTCCACCATTTCTGACTGATGAAGCTTCCAGAATCCCATCTTTTCTTCCCCATTCCTGCTAACCAGTCCTCTTTCCTATCCTTGCACAAAAAGCACTTTCCTTGTGAATGCTCCATCCCCGGCAGTGTTCAAGGTCAGGTTGGACAGAGCCTTGGGTGACATAGTTTAGTGTGAGGTGTCCCTGCCCATGGCAGGGGGTTGGAACTGGATGATCTTAAGGTCCTTTCCAACCCTAACTATTCTATGATTCTATGATTTCTTCCTTCTGCTAATGTCCTGAACAACCAGATTTTTTATCATGCTGGGTCTTTACTGACAGTCCCCTTTATGATACACTGTAGAATCCCAATGAATGTGGAAAACACACAGAATTGCTTCAGGACAACCTCAGAACTTTACAACTTCAGAACTGGTCCTATTCCTGATTCCAAAGTATTAAGTTTACCTAAGCTGAACTACTCCTGCGTGTGATCCTGATGCTGGCTGAGTAACCCTACTGCCACAGAGCTGACACTTTCTGCTCATCCTCATCACTTTCATAAGGTCAAGGACCAGGTCAGGATAGAATCCCTCACATTGCTTCCTTAACCAACCCCTCATATTCACTGAGTTCCAACCCCATACTTCTCTCTGACCACTGTTTGAAAAATGTATTAAACAAACTACATGAAAATAACAGGATGCTGAAACAAGAACCCTTTGAGAAAAGGGATGCACATTTACGGAAGGATTTAAAATAAAATTTCTTTTCTCATACAACGAGCAAACAATGTAAAAACTCAACAGAATCCAACAACCAGCAAGGACACTGATAAGTTACTAAACATTGCCATCCCAGTGGGATTGTGCAGGCTCATCCCTGGGTAACATACAGAACCGCTCAAAAGTCTGAATGATGAAGATTCATACCTCAAGGCCTTTTCTGCACACAGACGTGCTGTGTTAAATCCTGGGATGAAACATATTCCTCAAAATGAAAGATGGAAAATTCATGCTAAATGCCAAGTCTGAATCAGCCGTGATTCAAAGGGACAACTTGAGCAGAGCAGGTGCCAGGGATGTCTGTTCTCTGGATTGATTTACAAACTAAGATTCTTCTAAACTATTAGACGCTCCCCATCTCATGTGAGCAGACAGTGAGTCGAGTTCAATGTATCTCATTGCCATCTGGAAACTCTACAGGCAAGGATATCTTCTTTATTGAGCTTTTGAATAGAATTAGTTTTCATCCAGCTGAAATCTTTGTTCTGAAGCTATACAATCCCTGCTCTCCTCCTTCATAAGTCAAGTTTATGCCTTTTCCATGTGGTTTTGATATACTCATAGAACTGGAAACCAAGGAAAAACCAGCCTAATGCCTCAAGGAAAGGACCCCCAGGATAAGAACTTACACACAATATTATTCTCAGCATCACCAGGTACTGTGTTCTGCATTCTTACTCCTCTTAGCTATGACCTTTCATAAATGATATCAGGTGGTGTTTGCCTTATCCAATAGCCTGTACCATTGTTCAAGGCATGCCTGCACATACATAACATTAATTTCTCTAGCCTATTAATAAAAGCAGGAGAAAATAACAATTGCAAATTGGGTGCAGATTTATACTGCTCTGTTTCTGCAGTCTTATTTTCCTTTCTAAATTATATTATGCATTTGAATTTCCAGTTTCTTTAAATATGAATATTACTAATTATCTTGTTCCTATGATGGACACAATCCAAAACCACCAATAAAAGTACATCCTAATTTCAGTTCTGGTTATAAATTTTGTGGCTTGAGTCACAAGTGACCGAAGACTTTAACATTCATACCCTGGTAAACCTGACTGCAAATGAAGTTATCTTTATTGTATTTTCTCCATAAAGAGAAGGTTTAGCTCAGCATATTGCTTGCAGAGATACACAAAGCACAACGGCTTGTTTTGGGCTGCTGCCATTCAGCTTCATGCTGCAACCCCATCTAGAGTCATTAATCTTTTACCACAAGAACACAATTAATCATGGTTGGCTGTCTTGTGGGTCTTTTTTTTCTTTTCTTTTCAGGGGAAAAAGACAGAAATCATAGTAATTTTCATAGAAAACATTGCCAGCAGTCTATCAATAACACTAATTTTTCTTCTCAGTACACACTAATAGGTTTGCTCACTGAAACCTGCTTGTTTTTCCGGTATACAAAATGCAGTAAACTAAAATACATATGACCAAGAGAAAAAACACAAGAAGCCGCAGTCTGCCTTGTTGTACTGTGTAAGGCAATAGATGTCATTTTAGTGATAGCTGGGACATAAATAAAATACAGATAGGCTGAAGAAAAGTGTTTATGTTACCTCAGAGCTTATTTTCAGGTGGAAATATTTTTTTCCATCCAGCTCATACAAGACAATATCTTTGCCTAAATTATGATGCAAGTTTTGATTCAAAACTTATTAAACCCCCAAATCTTACCAAATTTGACGGCAATTTTACTGGAATTAGTGCATGCTACTTGTGGATATAAAACCCCCAAACTTTAGCCTCAGCTTCCCTCGCATCCTAGGTCAGAAATGCCCTTTGTCAGTGGTAAAAAAATCTTACTCGTACTGTTTTCAGCCTTTTAGGTCTAAAAACTTACTTGAGCTCAGCTCTAATTAAGGTCAATAAGAGTTCTGCCTGAATACAAGTGACAATCCATCCACCTTCCACCCCTTCAAAATATGACATTTGCCACATGGATTCATATACATCTTCGTTGTTTTCCTTAGACATTTTACAGCCTAGCAATTCTTTTAAATTAAATGTCACAAGCATTTCTCTTTCTTTTGTTTGTCAGAGACACAAGAAGTCAGCTACAGACTGCTCCCTTTTTTCTTTTTCTTTTTTAATCCATAAGGTAATTGGCTTTCTGGAGAACTAACTGAATTTTCCAAATTTAATTTTCAAAGATGCTCCCTAATATCCATTATAGCAAACACTGTCCTGCAGATTCAATTAGTACGCTCTCTGGACCTGCTTATTTCTGAATTGAAAGTGCACTACAGCCTGGATAAATGAATTACCTGAGCAGCGGAACTTCTTGCTCTTGATCTGGCTGATTCGCTTGTTGGCAAGGCGACGCGGATTGCTGCACCGAGCGCCGCTGGTCTCTATCGGATTATCCTGCAGGTAATCAGCCAGCCACTTCAAATGGCAGTCGCACACAAATGGATTCTGAGCTAAATGTCTGCAAGAAGGATGGGATGTTTAATCAGAAGTGACCTGTGACACTGTGCTCCATCATTGTTTTTCACACACGTGAACCTGAAGAGTAGAGTAATTGAATAAGCTTCCCCCAAAACCCCAGGCCTGGCGGAAACCACGCGGAGCTGCACATGAATGGGAGAATCCTGTCAGCTCTCACATTTCGGAGCTCATTAAGCCTGCTACAAGTCCTTTCGCAGGGGAAACAAAAATTAAGATAGTAAAACCTGCTTTAAAGGACACCAAGTCTTGTGTTTTCTCCTGACAGCCTTAAATGCTGCCTTTTGAGGGAAACGCACCTGACCTGACGATCATTTTGTATCCTGGCTTAAAAGAAATTTTATTGGCAAGCTCAGTTTCCTAGGGATCCAAATGTGATTAGTGAATCTTGGCTCTGGGCAAAGCCAGAAGAGATCCAGAAGTCTTTCCTCGAGAGTGAAATAGATATTTGCATATACTCATCCTGTGGAATAATATTCCCTTTATATGCATTTTTGCTGGAGCAAAAATATTTTACTTTTGAGACTGCACTGTTTATGCAAGATAGAACTTAACTTTATCCTTTGCACAACATATTCCCCACACAATCAGAAATGGGCATTGTAACATTGATTCTAACTGGATATTTAGACTTTGTTAATAGAAATCTCAGAGAGAAACAGCATTTCTCTGCTGCCGTTATGATTTGCTCTGCTTGACAAAGTTGAGCACTGTATCAGGGGAGTTTGCCAGGTCTTTCTCAGAGCCTGATTCTGATCTGACTTGCAGCAGTCCCTCTAACTTCCAAGGAAGCAGGGCACAACTCTCTGCAAAGACAGTTTTAAATAAGACAGATGTTTCAGTTTGGTTTGGATAGAGGTGTAAAGCTGTAGCCCCTGCTCTATTACTGCCAGTGTGTTTTTTCCACCTGAAGCAACTTCTTTTCTTTCCTGTTTGCAGTTATATTTATGAACTGTCACTTAACAGAGTTAAGTACAGAATACAATGGGATTTCAAGCAGTGGGAAGTGAAAGCATAGCAAAAAGTGTCTGAAGATACTAAAGATTACTGTTGTAGTAGAGCCTTTCATGGTGCGAAAGGTCCAAAGAACAAATCAGCACATAGAGACAGGATATGGGGTTGGTTTGTAGCTCTAGAAAAAAGGCAGAAGATGGCAATCACTTGGAGTACTAGAAATGGGAGAATGAATCAGGATATTTCATGAAAAAAGCGACTTGCTGTGAAGCAACAAGTCCATTCTATGTACTGGCCACAGGAATGCCAATAAAACCCCATGGAAACCAAGGAGGAACTTTTAAACCTTAAGGGTGTTGCCTCGTAAGATTGACAAATATTATATACCTGTAAATGAACCTTCTCTGTCACCCCTGTTAATGGATCTATCTCTGTACGTACATAGCATGTTGCAGCAGCAGAAAGCATGGTAGACGTGGGGAGCATAACTGGGGGGGAGTTGTACATGGTTTCAGAAATCAGGAACTATAGAGCAGGACGCAGACCCAATAAGGAGAGATGCCAACTCATTAGCCCATTAAAAACTGTTAGGCAATGGTTTTAACAGAATCTGCTGCTCAAATATTGTACAGACTCAAATTTACATATTATCTTCCCTACAAACAGGATGAATGAATTAGTCTGTGAGCTTAAAACACTTATGACATTCATGTCACTATTGGCAGGCTGCATCGATAGCTGGCTGTGCTGAATTTATGCAATACTTTGTTTTCTTGTGCCTTTTATTTCTGTCAGAAAAGGAGGGGCTGCTGTCTTTGGGGTCTCTTCCAATTGCCTTCACAAATTTTTGTTAAAAAGCCTTTGCAAAGACAGGCAACAGCTTTGGGAGTGAAAGAGAGGGCTGTCGTTTATGCTACGCCTTCATACTCACAGAGTCTGGATCGATCGGAGAGGTGCAAAGAGCCCCTTGCTGATGGTCTGCAGTTTGTTGTCATAAAGAGATAGCAGCTTGAGATTATGCAGCCCTTGAAACGTGTTTACCCTCAGGCAGTTGATCTTATTGGCATTGAGAAGCCTGAAAATAGAGGAACAGTTTATAATTCATTAATCTTGAAATAATCAAATAAAGATAAGACTGAACTGTGGAGTTAAATCTAAAAAAAATATTAACCCAGTCACCAAAGCCAACCCACATTTAAAGGTCTTCATTTGCCTGTTACATTTAAAATGTGAAAACCCCGCAGTCAACATTAGTGCTGTCATAGTGGGGGAATATACACACATGTCACAGTGCTGGCTATCTTAAAATACTTAAAATATGTCTTTTTTTTAATGCCCAGGCAACCCCCCGCATTTGTTCAAAATTCTACATAAATATTTGAAGGTGCCTTTAGCTCTGTATCTTCAGCTTGATAGACACAGAAACTGCACACTCATACACCAAACCCACAGTGAGAAGAACCCTTTTTTATTCCAGTTTTCTCTACCAGCATCTGCCTTAAGTCTAAGTGAAATCCTGGAATTTTGTCCTCTTTTGATAAGCAGTGTGAGGATAATTTAATCATGGAAGGAAAGAAAACCTGATTCGCCTCAGAGACAAGAAGAGAGAATTGTAGGGTCTGAACTAAAACTTACTGAAAGGCAAGGTCACTTTATAAGTAAGGGTAGCCAAGCCATGCACCAAGTTGATCAAAGGAGTTGTGCAGTCTTCATCATTGGAGGGTTTCAAGATGATGCTGAATAAAGCCATGAGCAACCTTCTCTGACCTAGTAAGGAGGCTCTGGTTCTCCAGTCTCATTGCTAGTGATCACCTGAGGTCCCTTTCGACCTCCGCTGTCCTACTAATCTATGAACCCACCCCATTCCAGTTACTCCAGATTCCTGTGGAGGTGTGGAAACGCAGCACAAAGGCAGTTTACATCCTTATTTTATTTTGCACCTCTAAACAGCAGCCAGCTGCCAGAACTAATCAGTTCAGCCAGAAAACCTTGGATGGTACTTGTGCAAGTTCTCTTAGACTGTTCAGCTAGAGTTGTGTCACGTATAACAAGTAGATCCTCTCAAAAAGCTGGAGTTCCCTCCAAGACACTCAATCACAAAGACACTTAAGGTTGTCACTGTCGTCTCCATATGCAGTATTTTGCACTTAGAAGATAGTCAGGAAACGACCTGTTCTTCTCACAAAATCCAAAGCCCACATCTTTAACGACTATCAACCTGACAAAAGTGGTACATTGCAAACAACATATGATGTTAACTCAGTTTTCCTGATCACAAAGTTCTTGCTACTTAGTGAGTTTGAAGAGCTTAATATTACAACACTGTGGCACTCTATCAGGCACTACACTAAATCAGCAGACATGTCTTTCTGGGCAAAAAGGAAAAGACCTCCTCTATTCTTCAGCAAACAAATATACCGTCTTAAACACACCTCTAACAGCACAGGGAGCTTCCAACAAACTGCACATAACACCACTATAGACAATAGGGCAACCCCTCAGGGAAGAAATGCATGCTAGCTAGCTGCTTTCCCTTTGCTCCAGAAGGTGCTTCCTCTGCACAGCATCCTGCCTTTGCACTGCTGAAACCTTTGGACCATTGTACCCTCATTGCAGCTCCCTGCTCCTACTGCTGTTTTGGCAGAGCCCCGTTACTGCGGTAAAAGACTATGGCAATTGTGATACATAAAAGATGGAGTACTTGCGTAAAGCCCTTTACCCAAGGAGAAAAGGAATGCAGTGCTTTGGAATAAGAGGGCATCAGAGCCCAACTCACCTTCTAGCCTACAGAAAAGTCAATACCAATTTACCCAAATTTTCTTCTTTATATGGTGTCAAAATCGAAGTTTGACATTAGATAAGAGAAAGTTCCAAAGAAGGCAATGACGGATACATGAAATTACCTTTTTTGCATGAACTAATAGCTAAAATAATTTTATGAAATCATAAGCAGAGCTAGGATTGACCCCTCTGGAATCTGTATTTTGGTGACTGATAATTGCATGACAATTAATCCACCAGAAGTATAAGGGTAATTTTCATATTACGCTACAGGAACAGTTCCTCCTATGCATTTGA
Source organism: Neopsephotus bourkii (assembly GCF_033783945.1). NCBI lineage: Eukaryota > Metazoa > Chordata > Aves > Psittaciformes > Psittacidae > Neopsephotus > Neopsephotus bourkii. Next base: position 1,788,115 of record NW_026900863.1, on the reverse strand, counting down.
CTTCTGAGATTCTGCTCCAACAGCAAACACCAATGTCATCTCTTACTACTTGTTTCTTATTGCCATTCATATATCCAAGTCAAAGCAGTCTTCATGCTCTCTCAGTTCTTGTGCATTATACATTTCTCTTTCAAGCTTGGACATTATTTATTCCATAAAAAAACAGGTTAACACAGAAGGCAGAATCAGCTACTTGGATTTTTTTCCTGGCATGCACTCTGGTATTACAAACCCTTTGGTTTTATTCCCTGCCCTTGTGCACTAGTCAAACATGGTCTTCTGGCATTGTAAATCAGCAGAGATTGGTTCCATGATAGACTCCTGGTACCTAGATTATACAGGAAGAAAACTGAAAGCAAGTATGTACTTCCATTTATTTTGCTAGATGCTAGTTTTTTTCCCTAATATTACAGTAATATTTTATGCTGCAAGCAGTACTTGTGACAAAGCATAAAGCCAACATGAAGATAATCTCAGTAATAGAGAATTTATAACTGAACTACAATTGTATTTGTATATGTGGACAACCAGTATGTCTTTCTGTGATGCTTAAGAAGTGCTCACACAGCAGAGCTGCATTGTGCAGGTACTATGCACTTGCAGAGCTTGAAGTCTAACCATCATTGATCCCACTCAATAAACCCTCAGAGCAAAGCTGACCTAGAGCTGCATGGAATATGCAGGACTTGAAGCCATTCTCCGATTAGTTTCAATAAAATACGAATAAACCCAATGCTGCAAATCAGAATTTACAGTGTGGCAAGTTTTCCTGGCATGAATTTTCAATGACTGAGTTCATGGCGTCATTATCTGTGGCAGTTCTGTAGGAGTCAAATACCAAATGTGAAAGAAGCTGATCCTGTAATAGCCACAAGTACAGGGGCACAATCTCTACTTTAAGCATGAGAGAAAGCAACCTGGAACAGGAAAGTGCTTGTACAGGCTGTTTACAAGTGGGAATTCGGATCCTACACAGTTTTCTGAGGTGACATCTATTCTGTGTATCATCTATACACTATACATGCAGTCCCTAAGTCTAGAGAGGATAGATAGTGTACCCAATAGTAATATAGATGCAGCCATACTCGCTGGATCGTGACACAGATCAATGTCCCATTTCTGATCAGAGTCAGCAAGAAAGGGGGGCAGGGTGGGGAGAGAGAAAGAAAGCAAAAAACTGTGAGAAAGCTGAATAAATAATCCCTAAAATTTTTTCCTCCTACTTCCTGGGAGTTAGAGGATGACTTTTGGCCACAAGCATTAAGGTTTATGTTCCTTCCAAAACCTCTGTTATTTTAAAGTATCCCCTCTATGACTATTCCCCTATATAAATCCCAATTCTTTACTTAATCTTTCTTCACTATCACAGTCTCCCCAGTGGCATCTAATTATTAATAAGATACACAAGGCTGGCCTCACAGGGAGTCAAAAGTGGCTCCAAGAAAATGTTTTTAAACTAACACAAAGGCATAGGAGAAAAACCTCTTTTACGAAACAGAAACATTGACCTTCCTTAAACACTGAACCATGCTGTAAAATAGAGTAAAGGTTCCTTTTCATTGGACTCTCACCAAAAGAAGAGACTATTAAAAATCGAGTCTTATTTTAGCAAGCATTAGATGGTATTTATTTTGCCCCAATTCATGGTGAAAGTAAATTCCACTGCTTTCCTTATTTTGTTATCAGCTTGATTGGCTGAGATTTACACAATGCCTCCAGATGTGGTGCAGCATTCAAAAGGAGGTTAAGAATTCAAGTCGAAATAAAACTGCCTGCTACCCAGAGGGATGATGGATTATGAACTCAAGTCTCCATTTCCATCCCTCTGGCTATGTTAAGAACATAAAGAAATCTCTTGCAAACCTAGGACCACCACAGAACACAGGCAAATGGTTAAAGACCTTGTGGTTTAAACGCCACTGAGAGCAATGAGCAGAGCAGTATTGCAATTCCATGAACCCATTTCCTGAAACAGTGCATTTGTCCACACACACACTGAAATAATAATGTGTTTCAGCTAAGCCCTTTGAACGAATGTGTGCTGAATTGGCACTGTAATTGTATCAGCTGCTCATAAGCACCATCTGCATAATTAAGATGGTCCTGTAATTGAATTATATGCCCAAGTACAGTTTCAAGTGATTAACATTTAAATAACATTTTGAACTCCAAACTCAAAATGAATGAAAAAAAATAGTTTTTTAAGAGAAAATGGGGATGTTTATAATGGCTTTTACCCTTAGCAATATTTTATTTTCAGTTCAGTGAAGTCCAGTAATCAAACTATCAGCAAATAACTATATAACCAGGGGAATGAAACAGCAGCCTAGCAACTTTAACCCATGCTGGAGACTGCAGGCTAACTTCTGGTGCTACAGGATGGACTAGAAGTCACCCAAGGTACATCAACAAGCCTAAAAGGAAAGTATGAGGGAGAAAAGATGCACAGAGCCACTGGAAAACTTCTCTTTCCTTTTCAGGAGCTTTGTGCTTTGACAGCAACGACAGCATGAGGAAAATGAAAATGTTTGGCACCCCATGAACTGGCTGGCACATCCCACATGCCAGACTCTACTGCTGAAAATGAGAACTCACCAGAGAAAGGCAGATGCAAAATGCATAGGAGACTTGTAAGGGAGAGGAGAATTGGGTAACAGTTTTGCATGGGTAACAGCAGAGTAAAAATTGACTTTCATATAGCATCTATAGTCAAAGGTTTCAACTACATTCAAGGGCACTACAGGGCAGCAAAGAAAGCACCCTTGGCAGAGAACATTCCTTAGGATATACAATACCTCTTATAAAGTAAAAAAAAAAAAAAAAAAAAAATTTTTGCATGTTTTTTTTTCAGCATTTTCTCTTGAAATTTAAAGGGAACCAAGAGTCACCTTTGATGTAACACAACTTACTGGGGAGAACAGCTGAAGCACCAATAAGGAAGTACCTGATCAGGTACTTCCATCAAAACAGTCAATGACAAGGAATGTCTAAGGACAGAGTTGTTTGTACCCTTGCTTACTTATTGGCAAAATACTTGTATTAGGATCCAGGATGATTTTAAAATGGCCTGGAGTGTAGGGGAGCAATGTGGTTGCCCCTCACCAAGTCAGAGAATTTAGACATCTACTAAAATTTACATTTTCTATGTGGTAACTGACCACTAAAGAGTCTGTCAGTGCTTCAACAACCAGTGACCTGATAACCAGTGTGAAATCATCATCATGCTTGCTTGAAGCAGCTTCAAGTGTTTCTCCATGTTCAGAAAACTGGATGATGGTGATGAGAAATTTATTCAACGTGAATGAAAACGGGAAAGTCACAAGCTGATAAGGAGTAAAGAAGGAAGCACAGAGCATTTTGAAAGTCCTGTTTTGGAGAGATTTTTAAAGGCCTCCTTTCATTTACGATCCATAAGACTGCAACTCCAGTTGAACACCATCCATGAAACACTCCTGCAGTACTTGTGTTACTACTTTGAGGATTATAAACACATGTTGTCATAGCACCTGGACTTCTGTTCCTCAAAATTCAATAGTGTTTAACTTAGGCATGCAGATAAGGTCACGGCTGATTTTAGGTAACCACATAATAATTCAGATGCACAACAGAGTAAACACATATTCTATTCCTGCACTACCGGAAGTTTGTTTCTTGTGCAATAATAACTAGGAGAGTTTCTGTCAGGTGCGTCCAGCTTGGAGCACCGGCGTCAGAAGAGCTAATGAATTACACACTGACATACGAACTAGCGGTTGCTTTGGGAAGCCGCATGCAGACAGGCTACAGAAGTGACACAGAAAGGGCAGACGCTGTTGCAGTCTTTCATTAGTGCTCAACTGTAATTGTATTTCTGTGTCTGGCAGATGCTGCTCGCTCACATTAACAGCAGTTATTGAGTTTAGTTATATTATCACAATAGCAGCCTAAATGCAAAAATCTGAAGGAAAAAAAGCACAAGGCAAACAGCTCGAAAACAACTCTAAAGCTATTAAGTAGGACTGTGCAGAGAGCATTCTGTCCTGGCCTAGAAGGATGAGGGCTGCATAGTATCTCTGCTGTAGCCAGGAATATCTTGAGCAATCAAGGGGAAAGTTCACATGTCATTTTGCTAAGAATTCAGAATCACAGAATCCAGAAATGTCATAGCTTGCAAAGGCCCTCCAGAGGTCATCTGCTTTGAACACTGCTCAAAGCATAGCCAATTCATAGATATTCAATGCAGATATTTACTTTATCCAAGAAATAATTATTTCATCAGGTCACAGGTTAATTTGGACTGGCAGTAAGCTGAAGCAGTTTCTGTGCTGTCAGACTGCCCAAACCAGGCTGAGCCGGAAGGTCAGACCAGCTTGCTTCAACTGAGTCTGGTCTTTAAAATCTTCAAGGACAGAGAATGCACAACAGCCTGCTCCACTGCTGGGCTTGTTGTGAAAGTGTTTCCTCTTACATCTAGACAGAAGGTTTCTCTTTCAATGCTTGTTTACTCCAGGAGAAAAATGAAGTACTCCATAGATCATGAAGCTTTTATACATCACTTAAAGCTCAGAAGATTTCTATGGGAAGGAGGAGAGGCTACTGTGCTGTAAAGGACTTGGAAATGGAAAACTGTAATTTCTTTATTTTGACATTTATATACTGTTTAATGTTTAATGATGCATCACTCTTTAATTATGTTTATGTATCTACCAATGTAATGTATACAATACAAAATAGTGGAATTCATGTACATTCCTCACAGTAATTTTGTATTTCTTTCTCTCCAAATATACTTTGTATGAGCTTGTGCTTCATGGGATTTTCTTTGAGCTTCTAACAAGCTCCAAAAGTATACAATTAATAACTGGTAGATTCTATTTTAAGCTCTTAAGTACTAGGATTCAATTCACAATTACAATTCAACACAAGCACTTCAAACTTGACAAATTTGCCATGGAGACATTTTCCAAGCAACCTCTCCAGAAGAGCTATGGGAGCACCAAGAATCTCGCTGTTCATCCAAGGAGAAAGAGCCTGAAAAGGAGGTTAAAAAGAACTGCTCAAAGCAAGATTTCACTGGTTTAATTTTGGGAAGACTGGTAATAGCAGCTCCTGACAGTACATCCATGACTTGCCACTTCATATTAGTCTATTTTAAACAAAGGTCAGCTGGAGTTGTAAAGATGAGATCTAGCTCCAATTTTAACCCAGGTTAGATGCCTGGATCTGGAGGTCTAATTTTCCACCACTTTCAAAGTTACTTTGCCTGTCAACATGTCAGACTTCAGACGCTAATATGATAATTGGTCTTTTCCAACTACACTGTTGAGTTTTCCCTAATGATCAGACATTAGGAAAAAGAGGAGAAGGCTGTAAGCCTTGGCTTTGTTTTATGAGAGAGGAATACAACAAACCTCTCATTTTAATATATATGTAACCCAAGAGTGTATCTACTTCTAGAAACATCAAAACGGAGCCCACTATGGGGATTCTCTCTTGCCCAGCAAGCCATGGGGATCTCAACCATAAGACTTAGAATCAACACACCTGAGCACTTGTATGATCACTAACTATGCAAAGTGAATTTCCTCAAGGAAAAGGATTTACTGAAAACTGATACTTGCCACATATTAGAAAAAATGAGGTTTGATCCCCCTATATTATTTTGCTATACAATCTCTTTAAACAGCACAGATTTTATGATACTTTCTTGTTCCAGGAAATAGAGCACTGTGAAGCATACAGTGTATAACCATAATAAAAAAGCTCCCAGAATGTTTTAATATGGTTGCAGAGAGGAAGGTGTATTACTTAGATATGAAAAACACTGGCTAACCAACTTTGTGCCCATTATCCACAGCTCGCTGTCCTGAGCCACTTAAGTCCTGTTTCACAGCAGGCTGGCTCTGCATATTTGCTCGTCTGGGAGCAAGCAGAGCACCCGTCAGCTTTATCTGTCACAGGACTGCTGAGAAAGAAGGAGTTACACAGTGCAACGTGGTGTCTCCTGCGCAGTGACTGGCAGAGGTCTGGCAAACTCAAGGGCTCCTGAAAGAGCTTGTCCACATTCCAGGAAAATGAAAGACAGGAGAGAATGACTTTTAAATATAGTCCAGTTTCTAGGCAGATCAAGGTTAGTCAAAGGCCTCCTGGCCACATCTAATGGTTACTTGAAAACTTCCACCTTACACTGGAGCCCTTTTCATTCTTTTGATATTTAAATGCAAATTATACACCAGATGATAATTAATCAAACACTATGTCACATCTTGGATGGATTGTTGCCCCAGTGAAATGAGTTTCACTTTACTGTAAAAAAAAAACCTAACAAAAAATCAGACTCCAGTTATCCCTTTCTGGAAAACAGTGTAGTTCCCTAAACCCCAAACAGACCTGAAATTCTCAGAAGACACTTGATCCAACCTGCTGAACAGAAGAATGTATGAGGCTAGGGTAGAGCAGTTACAGTAGCTTCCTAGTATCCTCTCTCCTGGCAACTTCAAACAGGAGATAACGAGAATGTCATAAAATCATAGAATCACAAAATAGTTAGGGTTGGAAAGGACCTTTAGATCACTCAGTTCCAACCCTCCTGTCATGGACAGGGATGCCTTGCACTAAACCATGTGACCCAAAACTCACTCCAACCTGGCCTTGAACACCACCAGGGATGGAGCATTCACAGATTTCCTGGGCAACCCATTCCAGTGCCTCACCACTCTCACGGTAGAGAACTTCCTTATATCTAAGTTGCTGTTCCCCAGAACAGACATGTAGTTGGATTTCTATAACAATGCTTGCTGCTGTGATGGTTATAATTGCATACATAGAAGACGTAAGATTTGTGAAATCAGCAAATTAACAGAAATCCAATTGTAACTATTTATTTGAGAACTATTAACTACTTAAGATAGCTAATCGTAATGAAGATTTCAGAAGCAACATTTTAAATCAAACCCACGGGGATTAAAAAACCCCAACAAACCAACATAAACACCCCCACCTTTCACCAAAAAAACTTCATTATCTAACCATGCCTAGCTAGTTTCTTGCCAAATGTAATACAATCTTGGCTTACCCACCTCTGTCTTAAATGTCAGAAATAGAGTTCTAATGCTAGCCAGGTGGTCTAAAACTGTTCTGATTTCTTCATTTCCCAGACACCAAAGCCAAATGGGGCAGCTGAAGATGCTGTCATGCCTGAGCTGAGCATTACTTCACCCAGCTGCAGTGTTTCTGACATCAGTGGTACTGTCTGCAGATGTAAGGCGCTTACACAAACCGATTCTGTCAGAATAAAAGTGGAATAATCTGGACCTATACAGTGACAGGATATTTAAACAGAAGGAAAATGACATTTCTGAGAAGCTCTGATGAGTCTTATCCAGACCAGTAAATAACAATATTACTGCTCTGCAATTTCTTCATAATTACTTTCTCCTTCTAAATACAATCTGAATGATATTATAGAGGACCCACAATAATCCCTTTGCTGATTGTGTCCTGCTTTACCATAACACCAGTGCATTTTCAGAAATGCTTCAGCTTAGGAAATTAGACTGGCTACCAGGGTACCTTAATCAGAGCATTCTTATCAGTGTGTCTCCAGACTAATAAGAAGAAATCCAATCTAGAGCCCACTGAACACTAAATTAGATCTAATCATAGGGCACTCTTCCAACTGTTCAACAGCAGGTCTAAAACCAACGAATGCCATTTATTTTTTCTGGTATCCATTAAAATGCTACAAGCAATCCATAATAGCTGCTTCAATGCCACGGCTGGAAACGTGTACAGAGATTTGTTTGCATTTAAAGCATGATCATTCATAGCTCTCCTTGCCAAAAGCTACTTTAAACATTTTCAAGAAGATCTGGAAAGGTTCTAGAGCCACAATACTCTTGGAATCCCATAATAGACAACCTACTCACATCTTCATATTCTCAGCTTGAGGATATTTAAAAGGTTGAAGTACGACACCTTTTAATGGCTCTCTGGCATATAGATTTTGCTAATTCAAATTGGAAAATGGCTGCGTCTTAGCTTAAACATGTAATGCACTGAAAGCCAGCACTACGTTCATGCAAAGACTACAGTATAAAGAAGTTGAAACTTGCTTAATGCTTTATGCAGAAGTTCTAGACTCACATTTTTATAGGACACCATGAGCCACGTGTTGTGTATATTTCTTTTCCCACTGGGAAAGGTACTATCAGTTAAGTGTCCTGGGTTAGACAGAGCAACTGTGTATCGCTTTGACCTTGCAACCATTAAACATTTGGGGGCGAAGACTATAATAAAGCTCAGATTTCTCTAATATAGTTTCTCAGAGGTCAAAGTGACAAGTTAAATTTTAGCTCTCAGTTTGGTTACGTCATCTTCACTGTACTGAGTACAACCTGAGTCTGACAATGACATGTCACTTACATCAGCGTGTACCAAGTCCCAGCTTTGAAGGATTTCCAAGCTTATTGTTCTCTCACAGGGCAAAGTACTTCCCTGCTAAATACACAGTGTTCATTTACTGCACAGGCTGGCCACAAAGGAACTGAAGTACAATGAACTGGTGAGGAGTGGGACAGGGAGAAGAAAGAAGCTGCCAGAAAAAGTATGTGCAAAAGGTGAAGATAAGTGAACTGGCTGTGTGCAGGAGGAGATAAACAGCTTCCAAGCTCAAGGGTTGTCATAATCGAACCAGGTGCACTTTGCTTGTCTGTCTCTAGAACAGGGTATATTTGCAATTAAGATCTTACGGATAACTTACATGTCTGAGCAGTCCTTAACATGTAGAGCAACTATTCCAGACTTCAGTTCTTTGGTGTTGCTTCTGGATTTCTAACATAAACCTAGGCTTATTTTTAGAAAGCATGTAAGTGCAGCAAAGACTGCTAGCATAGAGTGATTCATTCAACAGGAACCATGAACTTTTGGATATTCATTTCTGGTTATGTCAACACGGTAAGAAAGGCTTAAAATAGCATGTCTAAAAGTTACTTTATAAACGTTCTTGTTTGAGGGTAGAGGGTAGTGTGCAATCTAAACCAGAATTGATGAATTTACCATATATCACCTTTACTTTCTGAGTGCATCATCCATGACGGTAATCAGAATGTTAGCAACACACATATTAACCACACTTCACTTCTGCTCCCTCTAGTGACTTGCTTAAACAATAGCTGATTTCTCTCTTTTTGACCGAGTTACTGGTTCCCAATGTGATTATGGAGACAAGAGTAAGTGAAATTTGCAATTTCACATTTGGGTTAGGAAATTTGTTATGCTACATTAATAAATACTGAAGAGTGTATGTATACATCTTACCCTGCTCATGACTGTGTGCTAAATCACACATGGTATAAAATACTCAAACAATATACTGTAAAATTATTTCTCTTGCAACTAAGCCCCGCTGCCATGTTGCTTACCTATGCTTGTGACACAGAAGCCCTCAAGGATCTATTCAAGCACAAATACTAAAGGTGTAAAAACAATCAGGCGACATCCCCATCCGCACATCATCTGGTGACCCAATTTCCTTTCTTGGACTTCACCAAGTCTTCATTTCCTCCCCACACTTAAATTCTCTGTGTCTATTATCCATTATACACACTGTGCTATAAAACTGTTGGCACCTTCCTTTTTTTCTTGAGCCCTTGCCTCCCTCTTGCCTGACAGAGAAACCACAGCCTAGCACATCCCAGTGAGTTTTCAGTGGAAAAGGTGATTACAATAATGCAGAAGCTGAAAAAACAGTATATCAAGCTAGGCTGTAAAATAAAGAGGGAGGGGTCATACTCACAGCAGCTGCAGAGACACAAGATCATCAAAAAGGCCCTGGGGAATCTCTGTGATCTTGTTTCCATAGAGCACTCTGAAAGATTCAGGAAGACAAAATAAATAACAGACCAGTTTAGTGTCCTCCCACCTCTCTGCATTATCATTTTTATTGATCTTGTGCACCATGCCCAGGATCTGTGGGCATTTCATTACACTACTTATCTCATTTGCTTTTCTAAGAGCACATGGTACTAAATGAGTCGTTATGATTCGGGCTTCGTCTGGTGTTGGAAAGCATTTTTAATGTAGAAACTGGACATCGTCCAACCCCCCTATCTGAAATATTTTTCACTCTGATTTTTTTCCACTTTTTTTAGAAATATTTTAACCATTGAAAGACACACTGTCTGATGTAAAAACCTAAAATTCTGCTCAGCGATACTGAATTTAAAAGCCAGGGGAGCATAAGCTGGTTATAGATAAAATTACATGTAAGTGAATCTCTTAAGATACAATAATTGGCATTAAATGTGACACAGGCACCACTGGATAAAATATTATGGCTTCACCAGCTGCTGTTACCATTTCAACTAGCTAATGAAAAGAAATTCAACCTGAACTGGAAACAGACATATATTTCAGAAACTCAAAAAAGATTTAGGTGGAGTTTGGTTATAAAAATCAATAAAGACCATAAATATACATAACCTGATATCCATTATTCACTTTTAATATTACAAATATTTCCCTTCTAATGGAAAAATGCACATTTCTTCAGAAATTGAACTAAAGGGAAAACCAGACAAATCCACCATTATGCTGAGTTACCTAGAGATGAGAGCAGAATCATATATGACAGGCACACCTGAATTTCAATCACAGCTGAAGTATTTACTGGTGCCATTTCTGCAGCTGGCAAAATTTGTCAAACCCAGGAAGTGAGTAGGAGCTTATGTGTGTCCTGGTAAACGGGAAGATTTCCCTCCCTCTGACAATTTTACTCCTTACCTAAACATTTTAATATATTTCAAATAGGTAAACCCAGTATTGATGTAATTTCATAGGACACAGTAAATGCTTATAAAGCAGGTCATGCCAAAATTTTGTTGCTTATGTGCCATTAAACTTGTTAATTCCCCAATGTTTTAATGTGGAATAACATGTTAGCAATTAATCAACTCACCATGTGAGGCTTGGCTGCTGCCTGAAATTCTGGCTTATGCTGTCTTTCAACATTTACAACATTAGGGTGGGCTGAACATAGTGAAAACCAAACACTCAGTGTGATGGACCATTTACAATACCCTCTGGTCTTCCCAGAGTATCACCACTTCAGTTTACTCTTCATCAGTCATTGGAACTGTATCACCTCTATGGGAGAGTTCCCAGAACAGCTCTTTTCTGAGCCTAAATAAAATGAATCTAAATAAAATAACACCACTTAGATAGGAAAATTTAAACTTGAAACTGCATTTTTCATGACTTTTGTAGTTTAGCAGGAACTGAACTCCTAACTCAAGAAACTAATGATCATCCAGCATTCTATTTTCTCTCAACACAAGTAACATAATTTCTCTCTATCTATTGCAGATTCAGGAGGTTGGCTTTTAAATGTGCTGTTTCACTTAGTGGCTTTTGTGAGTAATGTTTGCTGTTTCATAACTTCAGCTTCAGAAGACGCACATGATTTCCTACTTTGACAAAATTTCATGCAATGTACATGGATTTCTATATTCTACCCCACACTAGACAGAAATGATGGCTGAGCTTTGAAAGGTCGAGTAGGTCCATTTAGGTAGCAAAGTCACTGAATTTCACTGGGCTCTAAACCAACATTCAAATGCTGACTCTCAGACTTCTTTCTGAGCAAACTGATGTGAACCCCTTTATCAGGAAGCAAAACCTCTGCAAATAAAATATATAAGAGGTTAAAATATTAAGTTAATGCTCACAGAATCTAGTATATTTCCACTTCAGTTTCCCCACTTTCTGAACATTTCTTTAGCAAGTGCATCATCTGTATACGAAGTTTAGATTCTAAGCTCTGTGATGGTGGATGAACATCTTCCTCAGTTTTGTGGAGTAGCAGGATCATCAATGCTGATCAATAGTGCATAATAATATAGCATCTGAAAAGGATTTCAGAAGCTAAGCTCTACAAAATACCTATGGAAAGAAGAAATAAAAATCCCTATTCCAGACTAAGAGTTATTCTGGTTTACACTTATGTAAGGTAAAACCTTGAAGAAATGTCAACACACACACCCAGTGCAGTTGCTAATCATGGTACTACCAAATGCAAATATCAAAATAAGACTCTTACTGGAGTAATTTTTCACTTTTACTATAAGAGTCAGAAGGTCATAGTGCAGTGTTCCATTGAACTGAAAAGCCTGGATGTGTTTATACCTCCTCTTTATTATTTTGAGCAAAAGAAACCAGAATAAAATAGCTTACAAAATAAAACAAAGCTTCAATTTTCAGAAGCCATGAAAAGAAAAGCAGCATTTCCCAACCTAATTGGGCTTATGTGCATGTGGCACATTAACACTGGAACAAATTAACAGCTAAACAAAAGTCAGTATGAGAGCTCAGGCACTTGTCTCTAATTCATATTCATGTTCAGCACTACACGGAGCCAAATTAGCTAATGCCATTGTCTGCCTGCCATGGCAGAGCTGGAGTCAAACGGTCCTAAAGAAAGAAGCAAAGAGGGGAGGGGAGATACATAATGCATTGCATCTCATTTCTTCAGCTCCTTATTTCCATTTCCTCTAATAAAAAGCATAGAAACTTTTGCTTTCCCCAGAGTTCTCATTTTGTCTAAGACAGGCAAGCATACTCATATCAACAAATAGGAATCTTGGTCAGGTTCTTGATCCAAGATGATTTTGTCCTGAATGTACCAAGTGCTGCACTGCTAACTACTAGGAAGGAGCCAGACTGCAGAAAGGACAGGCCAGGTTAGGTTAGGGACACCCCGTTACTGCAGCTGCTTTCCTCTATGTCCTGCCATTGGGTCCATCTCACTGCCATGCACCAGTATTTCCAGAACAGCAGCCTTAGGGAAAAGAGAAACCAAACAAACCCCCAAACAGAAAAATAACTTCAAAAAGCCGTAACAGGAACCTCAGCCAAGTCAATTAAAGAACTTCATTTAAATTTCCAGTACTATTACCAACAGGGATACATTTTAGGAGATCTGCCTATGGCATTACAAGTTGTAAAACTCTGTGTTCACTTCTACCCTTCAGACGTGTTGCAGGACATGCAGGTGTCCTGGCTCCTGTGCAAGCTTGGCACAGCAGCACAACCCTCCTCCTATCCCCTAGCACCTGACAGTTTAGATCCCAAATATTTTTATTAAAAATACACTAACAAAGTTAATATCTAATAAAATCAGCTCAGTAATTGCTGCCAATAGACAGCACATCAGTGAATCAGAATGACATTTATTAGAATACAAAAAAATTATGATACTTTTTATTGTGTGCTCTTCACTGCTCATGTGCTTCTTAACTTTGCTGGGTGACCAAGTCTGACCAGCACCATTCACTGTTGGTTGGAGAAGGTATTGCCCTAAACATGATGCACATTTTGGAAGAAAGAGAAAAGGGAGCTGTAGCTTAAGTCTATATTCACAGAGCTAAACTTAAAAGTAATAACTAAAGACTAAGCCAGGACTGACTGAGAGACTAACAGGTATCCTTTTCCTTATTGTTCTTTTCTTTCTCCTCTCACCACATAAGAGTCTCTTTTACAAAGATGGAAACCAGTCCAAATGGAGAACACAGTCATAAGGATGTGCAAACACCTCAGACTTGCCAGTGCACGTATTTTACCTTTGTCTTTTCCACAAGGCAGGTATATCCCATACCAGAATAACCAGTTTGAAGAGTCAGTCACAGTATTTTTAAGTCAAATTTCTCACATTTTATTGCTGGTGGCTTTCTAACATAAGCAAGTTGCTGTTATAGCTCAGGGGCAGCTGAACCACCCAAGGACCATATTCTGAGCAGCATGTGGAACATCAGCTCACCAGTTCCCAGTTAAATGCTTTCAGCATGGTCACAAAGCACAAGTTGCAGCTCTTCAAAAGTACCTGGTGGACTGGCTCACAAATGGCAGCAGTTTTCAGGCTGCCACCAACCTTCCAAACAATGGGACAACACAGCTAAAGCACAGCCCCCCTGCTGCACTGAAAGCACTGGGGATCTCTGAGAGAAGCAGCCTATTCAGTTGAAGAGTTAATATGGATCTTTAAAGAGAAATCATACAAGTATATAAAAGTCATAATGAGGCACTATGTTTCTGAAGCCTGGTTCTGGCATAGTATTTTCATATTTCCGAAAATGTACCACAATATTAGATATCCAATTAAACAATTAACTGTCACTATTAAACTGCAAGCTTTGCAGATTAATCCAACTGATGTTCTAAGTAGTTTAAAGTGAAAATAGTCACTGCATAGCTTCATCTAAAAGCTTGGGACATACCAGACAAAGAAAGGACTGGAAGCACACATAGCAACGAGTATGCTACCTTGAGCGAGAATGTAATTAAGGGTGTAACAAACCTTATCTTGAAAAGTCTCACTGATTCTTCAGTGTAGACATTCTGACCTCTTGAACAATGTGAAAATTTGCAAAGACTTTCCCAACACACGGCCTTTCATATGCACTGAAGTTAACACACCACCTTCTGAGGCTGTGAAGCAGTAATTGCTGTGGTGTCTCTATTTCACAGTCCCTCGGTCTACCTTACTTGCAAATATAGCTGCGATTCAGCTGCTTCGTTAAGTCAGATCCCAGAATACAGACATCTTCCCCTGGAAGGTGCCACAGAAACTTTTTGGGGTATGAAAGCCTACCACAGAATCCCTTACCCTGGACCATATGGTTTCCAGCTAAGTGTTGCTTTATTTTGGCTTGGCTGAAACATTCTTACTGAAGTGTCAAATTTTGACTTTACGCAACGTCTTTTTCAGTCCTCAGAATGCTTTTAACTTTCCTTCAGACTATGAAAACAATTCTTGCTAGGAAGAACTACATTCCCCAAACTACGCATCATGGCACAGGCTCAATAAGAATTCAAGCTTTTTAAGAGGAGGAATTGACAGGGATAAAAACAGCAATAAATTTCTCATCTCTGAAAGAAACATAGACATATAATTTTTTGTCCCTGCACTATTTCATATTTCTTCAGAACAAGTTAGGCTAAATAAATCTCTGTAAAACTATCCCAAGCAATTTGTTACCTTAAAATAAGTTTGGCAGTTATTGCAATAGACAGTGTTTTACTGCAGATTTCAAATCACCATGAATGACACGACATACATCATCACCCAGGAGATGATGTCTAAATGGGACTGCTATGTCAAAATCTAAGCTGTCTCTTGTCTTTGTGCCCAGGCTGATCTAAGCTTTTAAATCGTTCACTAGCTTAATTCAGTATATGAACAAAACCAGAGGAATTCTCCCTCTGCAGCGGTCTTAACTTTAATTCATTTAGTTTAACACACCAAAGGCTTAGACTATTTTGTCATATCTCATAAAATGTCCCCAGACAGTCTGGATACGGCCTTCCAAACCTCCATTTGTGGGAAGTCTACTGACCCCAAGAATAACATTTATCTTTGATACTATTAACAATAACGAAATGCTGATACAATTCTCTTGCTGATATTAGACAGATTTTGAGCTGATTAAATGCAAAATTAATTTACTTCAGAAAGTGCATGCAGCAATCTTGAAATATGAAACTCTTCATAACTTGGCCCCTATGTTCCATGCTGAGTTATTAACCACTCCAATTCCAGCAAAGCTCTATTCTAACCATGTACAACATGTACCACAGCATGTCATGCCCACTGTATAAACTGGGGGCAGTTACCCAGAAGGGCGAGATCACTGCTCAGGTCGGGCTGGGTACTGGTTTGGTGAGTGGTGAGAGGTTGTATTCTCTTCCCTTGTTGTTTCCCTTATCATTATTATTTGCGGTAGCAGCAGTGGTTTGTGTTATACCTTACCTACTGGACTGCTCTTACCTCAACCCGTGGGAGTTACATTCTTTCCATTCTCTTCCCCATCCCTCTGGGAGCCAGGGGGAGGAAAGGCGGGAGTGAGAGAGCGAGCTGCATGGTTTTTCTGAATTACTGACTGGACTTAAACCACGACAACCGGGTACTAGCAGTAGAGCATTTCTCCAAGTTTTGCTTAGAATGAAGGTAACACAGTCTTTTGCAACCAACCGATTTCTGCCACGTTTTTCAAAGCAAGGGAATTACTTGCTCTCATGTTTACGCTGAAAGAAGTATTGGACAGCAAGACTAATCCCTCCAGCACAAAAGCCATGGCTACACTACCGTGGTTCTCTCACATCTGTGTTGCCTATTGTCATTTTTAGATTCAAATAATTCTATATTTATCAGTTTGAATATTTCATATGGTCCCAAGCACTGCACTATCACTACATCTCACAGCCTTTAACATATACACCCTTGTATCATCTCTTTGAGACAGAGAAATACTTCCGCTTTTTCAAGCACAGAGGCTTTGCTATAGACAAGAGGTTTATTTGCCCAACAGAGTCACTAGAATTATGCAACGTAACTTCTTCCTCCCAGATCCCACAGTGCCATCTTTAACACGAAGGACCCTTTTCCGAAGAACATCCTCCATTCTCCACCAAGCTCTCTAAAACTCAAAAGCAGCCTGGATCTTACTGTACCTTCAGTGTGGTCTGTAAGCAGGTTTGAAGTTTCCTTCATACCAAAAATATGCTAAGGATCTAAGCCCTAGTACCTAAATACTGAAAGGGAACTTTGGACGCTGTAGCAGAACTAAATCCACAGCCCCAGAGCTGACCAGGACTCACAGTGCCACTTCTTGTGACACAATAAGGGGAAAAGGAAAGGCCAGAAAACTCCTGGAAGAAGAAAATATGTTCTTAAAGAATGATTCCAGTTCCTTAGGGGAGAAAAAAAAAAAAAAAGGAAAAAAGAAAAAAGCCCAAAATACTTCTCAGAAAAATGAAGCATAAGTTCCTTGTTCCACACAGTCATATGAATAGGGAACAAAATCCCACTGACCCCATTGAAAAGTGGGGTGGAGACAACTTCTTTCATGGAGAAGACAACTTCTTTTCCCCTGAGTTTGAGGAATGGAGATGTCCTCAAGTCCTTGCAAGAACAAGGTTGCCTTTCTCTTGCTAAATGCAGGGAAACTTAAGGTAGAAATGGCTTATTTAAAGTGTTAAGATTCTGTGACATGTTTGACTCCCATAGGTAGATTTCTTGTTACAGAAAATATATAGATGTATAATGTATAAAACGTATATAATGTATAAAAGTGCAAAGTGATCCATATACTAGCAGGTCATAAGTTTTTATTTTAAAAGATTTAAGTTTTATACATTTTTGGGGGAACTGCTTCTGTAAGAAACATTCCTGTCCTTTGAAAACTATAATACACCAGTTTTAATTCCATCCCTCCATAGGTACAATAGGCAGAGCACACTGAGAAACAGTTCTGCCTGGAAACACTACCCTAAGTTCACTTCAGAAGAAAGTGGAGTAGCAACCCACTGTATATAGGGCTCCATTAGCCAGCCAGACTAACAATGTTGGCTGTCTTCCAGAGAAGCACTTTCACTCTCCTAGACCCATAGGGAGCACTGCAATTGCATGCGAGCAGGGAGTAAAGGGAGGAGCAGAAAATGAGAATAATGTGGGAGGGAAAGGCATGGATTTTAGGCACTACAGCAGTACTTCATTTTTAATGAAAACCAAGTTGCTTACTTCCATTTGTGCATTAGCATTTTCCCCTCCTTTCTTTGTATTTTAATTCAGCTAGCTGAAAAGTCCAGCTGCTCTGGCAGAGATGAAACCTCAATGGTGTCTCATTAAAATGTATGCCACCAGTCACATTTGACTTACATATATGAAAAATAACAGTTTCTCTCCACTGAGCTGAAGCACTGTATGCAGAGCAGCCTTCCTTCAGGGCATGCAGCTGACTAAAGGTACTGGGGCCTCAGGCACCAAAAAGACTGAGCCGCTTAAAAGAGAAAACACAGGTAAGCAAACCCTCTTACTTCATTTCTGCCTCCTTGTTCTTTCCCCTTGGGCAGTTTCTTTGGGAGAGCTAGCACTTCAAAGGAGTCATCTTCTCTAGCACTTGCTTGTCTTTCTATGGTTGACAGAACTGCACTGGTGGTTAGAGCAGAGATCAGATGAAAGAAGATCCTCTACTTTTCAGAAGTAGAAACCTGGGGGAGGTTTCTTCAGAGAAACCCAGCTTCTGCAGAAGAGCAGATAATTTTGCTCCATGACAGTATCTAGGGCTCAAAAACTGGAACACCTACACAAATGAGCAGCAGGGAAGAACCTGCCAAAGGCCTGGGTGACAGGTCATGAAACTAACTCTTGTCTATCAGTCACAGGGAAAACACTTGTAAGACCTACCTGCAATGAACAGCAAGAGTAAAACCTTTCAAAAGAAAGCAAAAGCCAAGGGCAAGCACAGTGGACAACTGAACCTAAAGGAGGAGCCTGACAGTTTCAAGGCTGGACTCAATACTGTCCTAGAAACCAGTCTGACAGAAAAAGGAGAAACAGACTGTGTGTTACATCAGCTTTGTGTGGCTGCAGAGGGAAGAAACTGAGGCAAACACTGAACAAAGGGAAGACTGCTCAGAGGCAATACCCTTCTTGTGCTGCGTCTCATCTCTCCCCCCTCTCTTTTCCCCCTTGGAACCTCCTACCATTAGCTTCAGCTCTATATTACCCACTTGGATATAAACATATTCAAACATCATTTACTTAAAATATCTTTTTGGATGACTGAGCACAGTCATTTCACTTGCTTCTGTATGCAAGTCAAAACACTATAAATTCCCACCCAGTTTATATTCTCATTTCCTCTCTGTCCACTCTGATGTGTTCTGTCCCTCTCCTGAGGCCACCTGGGAGTATCTGAATTAGCTACAGCTAAAGCTGAATAACTTCTGCACTGGCAAGTCAAGCAGTAGAAATGTCTTGCCTGTCCAGCTTGCTCCTAGCCAGAAGGTTTGCCAATACCAGAAAGCTGTAGCATTGCAACATCAGCAGTATTTTCATACTAAGCCAGAACTGTAGTGCTCAGTAAATGTCATTCTCTTACTGAATCGTTTCCAGACAGCACTGGGAGATTTGACCATTTCCACAGCATGTTGAATAACACCGCCCTGACTACTCAACAAAGGCTAGCAACACTTAATATACATTTCTGGCATTCTCCCAGCTGGATTCAGGGCACAAAAAAAGGCCCATCCTTCTGCAATCTGGCTCAGAGTGTACTGCAACATATAAATGTAGTACTGAATGGACTTCTAATATTAGCACTAGTCAACAAGTTATATAGGGGTTTGAATTTTCCAGTATTCAGAGAATAAAATTATGGCAGCTTTTAGAAATAAACTACACCCTTAAAAATAAAACTGTGTTACATGAATATTAATGAGCTAAATGTTTTAAAACTGTCTTTACTATTAATGCAGGCAAATATTATTCCAGTTGAGCTTACCCTCTTCGCTTAACCTGGGGCTCTTTCTAACACTCTATTCTACTTCATTCTCCATATGCAGCTTCTGACCTTGCATTGCTCCTTTTACCCATTAAAAGTTCCACTGTTTTAATAGTGCTGTGGGTAGCTAGGTTGAAATATAGCTGCATTTAAATTCAATTTGGTGCTAAAACAGTTTCTGTGTTCTATAAAGAGAAAGGAATGGTTGTCAAGAGATCCTGCCTTCCTTTTATCTTTTGTATGGAGTCATATTTTAGTCCTCTTCCATCTTAATGAAGTAGTAATTACAGCTAAGAAATAGAAACATTTTCTTAAGGGCTTAGGTTCTTACATCACTAGTTTGAAAAAAAAAAACAAACCCAAAACCCAATAAAACCAGATAAACAAAAAACTCACAAAAAAGTGCAATTTCAGGTCTTTAATACAGGAGAAAAATTCAGCAAGGAAGAATTCTCCCTAACTCCACCCTGATGAACACCGCCAAACAGTGCCTGTCTGATGAGGGGTTTGTGTGCCACGATGAATTGTGGGCCATGGATTAGCCTGCAGGTGCACATGTACAGCATATCAATCGATGCACTGATTTGAAGAACTGAACAGATCAGTAACCTTGGAGTGTTCATCCACAAAAGAACTTGCTAGAGATGTGTAAACAGTTCTTCCTAACCTTTGTGACCAGTGTTTCATTTGTAAAAGATCAGATGCTTCACACAAGCTGGCAACTGCACACAGAAACGCAAGTTCTCCCAGACGGCACATTATCATCTTTATTTCTCTTACATGCAAGCTCTCCCCAAATGCCCATTCAGTTCTATTTTGTACTTACAATGAAATGAGAGATTTCAAGCCTTTGAATGCATCAGGCGCAATGTCAGAGATCTGATTCTTGCTGATGTCTCTGCAAAGAGAAGGGAGAATGAAACAAAACAAATTATAAACAGGATTTTGATGAAAACATTTCAGCTGTAGTTTATTGGAAGAAGGTACCTGATACAAACCCAGAATTAAACTATCATAGTATGTTGGAGGAATTATGAACTACATAAGGACACAGATAGGTGAATTGCAGGAGCTATCAGAAAACCAGTCAGTACAACAGCCTCAATAAATAAGCAGCTCCCCTGTAAGTCAGGTCTTTCGTTATATGGACACTGAGACAAAGAGCTTTATAAAGAGCTTTGAAGAACAGTGATGAAGTTGATAAAACCATCTTAAGAGCTATTAATAATGGAGATCTCATTGTGACTCTGTGGGGTGGCCCTCAAGTGTGAGGAGCAGCCTGTGACAAAGCATAGTTTGTCTGATGTTTAAAGGTAGGAATAGCAGACTAACTTTATAACAGTACAGAAGATCATATTTTGATTGTAAGTGAAATGATAGATAAGGTGAGGAAAGGTTCTAAAACAGCTGAAATGTACTGGCAGGACATGCATTAAGGAAGATGATGGGATTAATAGCATCAGCATAGTGTAGGCACCAGGGTAATGGCTTCTGTGGTAGCAAGACTGTCTGCAAGAAGAAACTTTGTCATAAATGAGATGTAAAGATGAAAATATTCAGCATAAATACCAGAAATGTAGTTTTTTCAAATAAAATTCCCATCAAAACTCTAGAAAATTCCACTAAGAGCTAGTCCCAATCTATATAAAACATTATCAATAATTCTTAGGATTAGAAAATACTTCTGAGGTAAGACTTCCTTTTCTCACACCATCTCTGTTTAATAACAATAGGAAAAACAATGGAAATAAACTACTCCGGCCCCAAGTCCAAAGCAGGCACCAGTACCACTGAGTATTTTGGCACTGCAGCAGTTTCATTTTTAATGGCCTAGAGAAAACAAGCAGCACAAAAGTCTACCATGAACTAGATCTGGTGAGGCGGGAGGGATGATGGTTGACACAGCACTGCCAGGTCTCACTAGAGTTTTCAGATACTTTCAGATGGCCATTTTCAAGGGAAAGTGTGTTCCTCGTTTGGAAAATACCCTTCAATTTTATTTATAACCAACTACCTATACAAAGACAAATACAGATTATGCCACGATTTCTTTATACATGGAGCCAAATCTACTACACTTGGGACCAGACGCTCAGAACTGAATGCCTCTACAACTACCTGAAAGGAGGATGCAGCCAAGAAGTAACTGGTCTCCCCTCACAGTTGACAACTGACAGGAAAGAGGAAACAACCAGGGGAGGTTTAGATAGAGATGAGGAACAATTTCTTCCCCAGAGCATGCTCAGGCATTGGAACAGGCTGCCCAGGGCAGTGCTGGAGTCAACCTGGAAGTGCTCACACACCGTGTAGATGAGGCCTCAGTGCCATGGGTTAGTGGTGGCCTTGGCAGTGCTGGAGAACGGTTGGATTTGATGATCTTGAAGGTCTTTTCCAACCTTGTGGATTCTATGGTCCCTATTATGACTGTCACTGCAATCCAATCTTTCTGTCAATCAGTTCAACCAGGTGCTTAGCTACAGACATAACTTCCAGCCACCTCGTTACATTCACTGACAGTTGGTATCAGCTTGTACCAGTACTATCAAACCTTTACCCTGACAGCTGAAGCTGGAGTCATACAGTATTTCATGTACATATTCACTGTTATTTCCACTGGGGCTTGTGCTAAGGATCCCAGTCAGACTCTAAATAGACTTCACTTGAGCAAGGACTTAGAAATCAAAAGTAGGAAGGTTTTACATTCTATATGTATTTTCAGCTACAAATACTGTTGCTTAAAATTTTTATTAAGTCCTCTAACTGTTTTCAAATCTACCCACATAAAGTGGGATTTTCTTCAGTCCTTTTATTAGGTTTGTTTCTTTCATAAACCCTGCGAAACAACCGTATGCACTCTACTGATGTTTTCTATTACAACGTCATGCCTACAAGGACAGCATTCAATGAAGCTTTCTAGGTCTTCAGCTCAATTCACAGCAGCCAAGTTTGTGACAGTTAAAGTAGGAATATTTATTTTTATACAGGGTTTTGTGAAACTTGGTTAGTGCCTGGTAGCATTTGCTGATTTTTATCTAGTAATTCTTAGGTAAGCAGAAGTCTGATGTGAATCTGCACTATCTACTGAGGAACATATTAAAATCTATTACAACCACATGAAATCATGAGTTGCTGAACAATGACAAGCATCTGAAAAAAGGGCATCTCATATCTGAAATAAGTATTTCAGCACTGTTTTTTGATTTGCTGCATTTCAGCATTCCCATCCTTTGTCTCTCCCCATGTCCAGATGCTAATGAGTGTATAACTAATGGTGCCTGAATGTGCATAAATGCCATGCTGGGTGATGACACTCACTCACTTCATGCAGATGTACTACAATCAGCATTAGAAGATAATTAGACACATTATTTCCTTTCCATTAGAGCTCAAGCTCCAGTGCTATTGGATAAGGAGGCTCCATCTCCTTCTGACTTGACTGAGGCAAAGGGAGTCAATTAAGTCATTGTACTTTTGTTTCCTTCTTTGGGTCTGCTTTGGTAAGATCATCCTATTCTGTGCTTGATTTACATCAAGAGAAAGAGAAACAGGTTTTTCTAACCTGCACAACTAAGTCAATTTAGATCACATACGGCTCATCTTCACGCTTTAGGATATCTCGGAATCACTCAGCAGAAATGTGGCTCTTGAGCTGGAAATGTAATAAACTTATCAGGATTCCACCCAGACAGGGAAAACATTAGTCACCTCATTCTAGTCTCCCTGCACCTCTGACAGCACAGCAGAGATCTTCCAAAAGGCTGTTGAACACACCTTGGAGGGTGGCTGTGCTCAGTTCCCACTTAGGGACATAAATGGGTTTTGACTTTGCACCAGGGGAGAAGGGGTACCCTGTGAGTCACTGTATAACATATGACTGTATGGTTTAAACGTCTTTACTGTAAAAGGTAAACAGAACATATCTATTCTGTTTGTGAAACAAACCAGATTCATTTTTAGATGCAGCCAAATGGAAAACTATTGGATAAATATTCTTTTTGTTGACTAACATATTAGAAACAGATTACTTGATTATCTCTAACATATAAAATGGGCTGTTCTCATTTGATAAGAGTATTCAGCAAAAATCTGTGTCAATTGTGGTTTAGATTTTAGGAACTGCTTAACAAAAGTAGCAATGCCACAAAGCTACTGAGAAGACTGTGAAATCTCAATGCATTTTCTGCTAATATATGGTTAAATTAATCTGACAATATGAAACACCACTACAAGCATCAGAGCTGAAGAGGTACAACCACTTCTTTCAAATTGGCTCTATTTACTTGGCTCTTAGTCTTGTGCTACAAACCTGCTAGTTAAAAGTCTCAAAAAAGCAAAGACAAAATGGGAGGTGATGACATAAACTTTGGAACTCTTAGGTTAGAAGTTATAGTACTATGGTACAAGCACAGCTGCTATATAAATGTTGTGGTTTAAGCCCAGCCTGTCACTCAGAAGCCAAGCAGCTGTTTGCTCACTCCCCCCCCTTCCTCCCCCCGCTCCCGAAGGGATGTGGAGGAGAATCCAAAGAATGCAACTCCCACGGGTTGAGATAAGAGCAGTCCAGTAAGTAAGGTATAACACAAACCACTGCTGTTACCATCAAAAATAATAATGATAAGGGAAATAACTAGGCAAGAGAATACAACCGCTCACTACCCATCAACCAATACCCAGCCCGGCAGAGCGGTGGTCTAGCCCTTCCAGGTAACTGCCCCCAGTTCTACATAGTGGGCACGACGTGCTGTGATATGGAATACCTCTTTGGTTAGTTTGGGTCTGGTGTCTTGTCTTTGCTTCCTCATGGCTTCCCCTCCTCCCTAGCAGAGCATGAGATTCACAAAGTCCTTGGTCAGACTAAACATTACTGAGCACCAACTAAAAACATCGGTGTTACCAGTGCTGCTCCCAGGCTGAAAGCCAAAAACACAGCACTGCACCAGCTACTAAGAAGAATCAAAAATGACTGCTACTGCTGAACCCAGGACAGTAAATTAATCCAAAAGGCATGTCTGGGCTTGATACTCCATGCCATAATGACAGCTTCTGTCTCTGGAGCTGGGATGTATCTCCCTCAAGACCCTCAAACTTCTGAAGCCCTTGAACAACTGAGCACAGAGCTAGGACCTGCTACATTCACTCCAAAATCAGGGGAACCATCATCCCAGATGATATAATTCAACTGCATATTTAAATCCTATAGGCATCAAATGTTCCTGCTGAGACCGATTCATTAAACTTCATGTAATTAATTGTGTGAGAAGATGTGGGCAATCATGATGAAATCCAATACACAAAATATTTCAGCTCCTTCGCTAAAACCCAGTCCCCAAAATAACTTTTTCACCCTGGAATCTACTGAAGAGACAGTCTAAACAGCAAATTCAGCTAGATGCAAATGCAACACTCAAATTAATATAAATACACCTTCTGCTATCATCTTGACCTATTAATATGAAGTCATACAAAGATAATCTTGGACAACCGGCTCTTACCTAAACATTATTCTCAGTTCTCCAATTATTTAAGCACAGAAAACTGCATAATCTTGCAGGAAATAGTATCAAAATACTGAGAGTGCTGCAAGTGAGCAGTCCATTATCCCTAGCATTCTTGCATATTTATTCACTGGAAGGAGAAAAACACAATACAATTCCCAGTACTATCCTCTAAATTCTATTAAAATATTATTACATGCAATAGTTAATAATAATAACAACAAAAATAACGTTCCTCACTTGTACCCTGGGTAGGGCATCAGTGAATTCAATCAATACTCCTCATGCTATTGCACTGCTCATTGAAATCAAAGTGACAGAAATGAAAAAAGGCTGACGACTTCAGTGATTCCAAACATGTCCTTTCTCTGTAAGGGCAAGGAAGGATAACTCTCTTGCTTGAAGAGGTGGTTTTTTGACTTAAGTATATATCTGTGTTAAAACCACAAGGAATATTGCACACTGTAAAGAGGATGTCAATAGTTTCTTCAAACAGTGAAATAAATGACCTTAATTAAACTTTATAGAACAAGAGTGATGTCCATTTAGAGCTTCACTATCCAGCAGGAATGAAACTTTAACAAGGAGACAGGTCAATAGGCAAATGGCAAAGCATCATGTTTGTTATGGGACATTCTGCAGCCTAGGTATCTATCCCAAGTTCTTCCCCAAAATGCTGTCATATTAACTAAGCTTTGATATAGATCATCAGGCACAATAACTTATTACTTAATTTCAAGTTCAGATCTCAATGAGTAGCCAAGTATATTCCGGAAAGCTGTTAACACAACTTGCTAATGGAATTCTGCTGTGAAATTCTAACATTAATCATTCCACACAGTAAGCGCTGCATTGGGCTTAGCAGCCAGTCAAGTTAAAGAACATTTTTTTTCAGTCAATTCCCATAAAACCAGAGTTCACCAATCATGAAAAATGAAAGGATGGTAAAACATTGCCAAAATCTAAAATTAGTCATACCTCAGAAAGAACTAAGTAGTGACTTCAACAATGAAAAAGTTACAAGTTAGGTCACTGAAAAGGGATCCATCATTTTTCACTGAAATTACTGTCTTGCTATCTAATACAGTACTTCTTTAAAAATACATACAGCTATATTGAAAGCGAGACAGAAGAATAGAGACTCTGTAAGATTGATGATTTGGCCTGTTAAATATTAAGATCTATATTTACAGCTCTCCAGCTCTAGGAACTTGGTAAGTTTGGACTGGCAAACAGTAATTTTACCCTTAAATCCAAAAGTACAGTGCAAGATCATGTCAGTTTTCAAAAGCATTAGCTACCTGATAATCATAAAATCATAGACTAGATAGGGTCTTCTGTGAACTAAGCTGACCCTAAAATCAGCTTTTTAAATCCAGTTTAAACAAATTTCTTAAATCCAGTTTCTTAAATCCAGTAAGTATTGTTCACATCAGAAAACAAGAACTGTAATGGCACCCTTTTAGCAGTCTGAGTGAAAACTGAGCTAACAAAGCCTGAATGACTTCTCGAAACTACTGGTCCAGTGGTACCCATCATTAACTTGATACTCTGGTGAAGTGTGAGTAACTTGTTTGACCACTGTCTGCATCACTGTACTACTGTCACAACATCTCTCAGATATCACTTAAAAATGGAAAGAAAGGCCTACAGGGGGAATACCAAGGTTATCTGCATGAGAGCACTGCTACAAATCAGGATTGTTTCATTTAAATCCAAAGAGAAAACACGAGAGCTAATGACAAAAGAATTGTCTGGGTCTCTACTGCTGATTCAGAAACAGAGAAAACAGGCTCCAGCAAGTGCCTTTGTTTTCTTCTAAACAGCCAAACCATTTCAACATCAAGATATCAAATGCACTATAAAAAAACCTTAACTACTCTGAAAGAACAGGCACTCCTGCTGTAACTGGGGTCAGCTAAATTGAAGTGGTGCAGAAACCAGAATGAATGAGGAAATAAATAGAACTTAAAAGTCTTTTCTGAGGAAGCAGATTTGAAGTTTGAACAGACTAACAGCTAATTAGCTCACATCATTTATAATGGGAAATAAAATTAAGCATTATTAAGGCTTTCAAGCACCGTTAGGCATCCTGAACCAAATTCCATTGTTGCTTACACTTGGAAGAGATTATTTGTGCAATCCCCAGTGATTTCAACATAGAAATTGCCAATATGTTTCTAAAATAAAGATACTGAACTTGAAGCAAGAAGATTCATGATTGCTCTTGCATGTTGGCCATATTAAAACTTACATTCTCTTTAGCTTCTTGTACTGGGTAAAAGCTCCAGGGGGAATGATTTTGATGAGATTTTGTTCCAAACGTCTGAAAACAAACAAAGTAATATACATGTTAACTACACAATTATAGGACAGGAATGACATTAAACATGATAGCAAGTTTTATACAAATATGAACCAATTTTATAGAGTTTTAATAAGAAACAGCCTTTTCTTTTGAAAGTCACTAAATGGAGAAAATACTGAGAAAACAACTGAAAATAAATTAATCTCATTGACTACACAAAATCTGTCCAGGAAACAGACACAGGCTGTAGACATCGCACCTTAAAAGCTCTTGGAATTAATAAAAAATAGTAGGTGTATTTTATTACTACTTAATCAAAGTTAAAGTAGCAAATGCAGATGTTTTCCTTGACTAGCTGTCGTAAATAGAACTCAGTTATCTCAACTAAAAGCTATGCTATATTGCGAGAGCTTAATAAGTACCTTAATAATACTATCAGAGCAACTCGGGAGCAACAATCTGTGGGAATATGCTGAAAAATAAAGCAGAAATCCCTGATATAAAAATCCAGATTTTTAAGGAGGGGGGAAAAGTCCATGTTAAAGCAGAGCAAAAAGGACTGTATCTTCCTATTTTAACTACCAAATACTGAAGGTGTTCTAAAATATGGTCCAGACTACATTAAAATGCTGCTGTTTTCATTTCTGAGCTTTGTTTTGAAAGTCTTCTTTATGAAGTATCATAAATGCATGCACCACTAACATAAAACATAGCAGCTTTAAGATAGCACATACAGTAGCCACTAAGATTAATTTTTACTCCTTCCCAGAAGTATTTTCAAGTCTTTGTCAGCAAGTTCCCAAAATTCCTGCTAAAAGGACTATCTTCACCTCAGATGAACCCAAAACAATCATCTCAATTAGAAATGTAAAACTGGATCACCATACAATGAAGTCAAATGGCCCTGGCAGC
This sequence comes from Neopsephotus bourkii, assembly GCF_033783945.1. NCBI lineage: Eukaryota > Metazoa > Chordata > Aves > Psittaciformes > Psittacidae > Neopsephotus > Neopsephotus bourkii. The sequence continues at coordinate 1,760,084 of NW_026900863.1, read as the reverse complement.
TAGAATTCCACTATCGGAGTTGAGAACAAAATTGGATTTTACCTGGCTCTTAGTTATTATTCAAACATTGTGTATTTTTCCCAAAAATGTCATAAAAAGAAACAGTTTAAATGGGAAAAATATCTGCTGTTGGAAATGGTTTAGAATTGAAACACAACAACATACTAGAATGATAGAATGAGTCACTCCAGTCATTTAGAGCTGCAGCAGCAATGGAGAGGGGAGAAGAAATTTTAAATCCAAGAACAGAGATAAAATGAGATGCAGGGAGAAGTAAATCATGGGTTTTAAAGGAGTTGGGAATAACGTAGAGAAAAATGCGTAAAGCCCATCAACCCCCTATTGCACAGCCTCTTCTGTTGATCTGTGCTTTCAATAGAAAAAAGAAAAATGCCCTTGAAAAGAAGATATTTTGCCAGCTCAATTATACTCCAGGAAGTCATTTAAGTCCTGAATATTGTGACACTTGCACAGTCAACTTGTGCAGTCAGTGTGCACACACTCTTTTATTTCTGTAGCTTTCTATTTTAAAGGTTGTGACCAACGTTCATTCTATTCCTTGTTTTGTGATTTGAATTAGTGCCTGAGATTTCCCTTCCAGTTCGTCTAAATATAACATGTTTCATTTCTGGCAAGTCCACAGTGACATGAAAATTGCTGTAAGCTTCAGCACGCTACTATTGAGTGTTTGTCACCAGAATTAGCAGTACACATACTCTTCCCATAAAGGCTTTTTGTCAGTTTGCCAGTTTGGTGTTTAACTCTTCCTAAGTATTTCTATGCAGAGACTTCTAGGAACAAAGGAGGGCCATGACTGTCCAATTCCCTTTACTTGGGGATGGAAGCTGGGGGTTCACACAAACTGCACATGGACACAGCATAGCAGTTCTTACAGGGAAAGTCAGTTCTAGTAGCAGGCAGGAAACACAGCCCCTTTTCTGTAATCAATAAAAATTGCAAGGATATTTTAGTGACTCAAAGGCAAAAGCAACCAAAATTGGAATACCACAGATCCTGAGTAATAAGAAAAAATGAACTTTTTAGAGCAGGTGGAGAGGAATACAGGAAGAGTTGTTTCAGAAAGCCACCTTCTGAGGAGGAACTGGATTCTTCACCCTTTCCTACAAATTTGCAGCAGATGGCCTGTACAGGAATAGATGGACAAGGCTGTTGTCATCTGCTACTGTTATTTTCACCTTAGCACCTCCCATTTCCTTATGGAAGCTGTCTGTAAATGAAGGACTGAACACTACACATAATGCATTATGCTCAGCACACTGCATCTTGCAGATGCTACCAGAGATGCAACAAGCAGTACTGTGTGCCCTCATCAGGTTGTGTTTGCAGGTGGATTCCAGCTTGGGCACAAAATGGAGTTTGTCTTGGAGCATTAGATAAAGTGCAACATTAAATTATCAGGTATTCTGAAAGTATGAAGTACTTATCTGACCCATAAATGCATGTTATAGATTGGCAGGCATTGGCTGAAGACCACAATGCAGTTACACAACTGAGACAGTAGAAACCAAACTATTTGTATTAATACCTTGTGCTTTCACTTCATCTGGGCTCATAAATGACATCTGAAAGACAGGCTTAAATATCCGTAGGAAACACTAGCTTTTGCCAGAAGCGGTGCTGGCAATTTCAAGGTGATGAAGGCTTAATTATTAACCAGTGTTATTCACAATATAATGGGAAACTGCTGCTAGAGGTGCCATCTTTCAAATCAAGTGAAAAACAGTTCTTACCTAGTAATGTGATTTTTTTAGTGAAAAGCTAATCTAACTTTTACAGCCACCTTTTATTTCAGAGAAAATTGCCTCATTTACCTAGAATATGACCCCTGGAAAACTGTATTTCATGGTCTAGCCCTGCATAATCTGAAGTGCTGTCATACGCTATAAACCCACCTGTGCTCGTGCAAAGCAGCATCACTGAGTTCATTTTTTTGTGTATCACCAGAATACACTGAAGGATTGTAAAACACACCTGAGTACAAGAGACACAGCTCTAAAAGACTAAATTTTGATCTTTTGAACCATCACAGTCAAGATTTATTACAACTCGATAAAATCCTCCTCCAGTATTTCATAACAAGATCTATTTAAAAGATAAATAGAATTCACAAAATGGATGAAATCTACTGGCCATGTCCAAACCTCTCAGAGGCTTTTGCTCCTCCTTTCAGTTACCCACTTCACTGTGCCTGCTGTATCACTCAGATGAACTGAAGCCTATCTCCCCCCTTGTGACACACAGCAATGCTGCCTGCCTCTTGAAGCTTTATTTCAGTCTTTGACAACATCAAAGGACAAGAACAATTTCCTTTCTCTACTCTCATATATTATTAGAGATTGGAACATACGAGGGCCCAATGGATCCAGATGCATTTTTCTTGTAATAATGTGATGCTAGACAGGATAAAGTCATTCTCCTTCCCACTCTCTTGAAACGACTTTGCAGCAGTGAGAGCAAAAAGTAAACTTCTTGGAAAAAACAAAGTAAAACATATAGGGGGAAACTATGCAGTTAAATCTGAAAGATTACCCCAGAGTAAAGAATAAGCACTCAAATTGCCATGCTAATACATCCTGAAGTTCACTGAGGTACAAACCTTATCATCACCTCCTCATCTAGTGACTGTACTGCTCACACCCAGGGTGCCAAAACACAAAGGACTAAACTCTGCTTAATGCAGCCTTAATAGAGGCAGCTTCCTCTCAGGAGTGAAGAAGCCATTTGTCTTGAAAAGTGATTCCCCCTGCAGAGTGGGGAGACAGACAAATTAATTTGGACCTTAACTATCTCTCTTTCATTGAGGGAAAGAAAGAATTTGTTATTTGGGTCTCTAATAGTGCAGTTTGCTAGCAGTTTTCCCATTTCAAACACTGTCTCAGCTGCTAATGTGTAATGTTTTGTCAAGCTTACCTACCCATAACATAGACAAATCACTCGCTTGCAGAGAAAGAGAAAGAGACTGAAGCATCAGTACTGATAATTCTTAGCTGTCAGGTGAATAGAGCCTACAAATGAGACAGCCATGCTCTATTACCAGTGCCAGCAGGCTCTCGGCTGAGACATGCCAGAAATGTCCCTCTGCATTGGGCAGTCATGAACTTCCCTGCTAGGAGTGAGTGAATGAGCCGGATGGCTCCTTGGATCACGTCATTCTGCTCCCAGGGCCAGGGCTCTCTAGGGCTCGCATCACTCAGGCAGCCAATAACCAAAAGCAATCTCTGACAGGGAGAAAGCACAAGATAAGCTCAGTGTGCAGCAGTAACTGCAGCACACTGGCAGGATGCACACAACCTGTGTGAAGGTTGCTAGGAAGGGCAAACCCCTCCTTCTCTCCTGCCCCATTAGCAGGGATTTGCAGCGAGCTGGCTAAGGACTGTCTAGGGGAAATCAACACTTGCATCCTTCGCAGTGACAAAGCCGAGGGCTGGGGACAGCTGTTTGTATTAGGAAGGAAGAAATGTCTAGAGCACATAACAATCAAGAGACTGTTCCTCCTTGCCAAGGAGTGAGAACAACTGGATTATAAAAGCTGCTTGGATCATTAGCTTACATTTATCTCATCTATCTATCTTATTTTGCATTCTGGAGTCTGACAAAGACAAGTCACAGGTATATTTTCAGCATTTAAGAGGAAAACACCACACTTCAAATCTAGTTGTCTTACTACCAATATGGGCTAGATTTGATCCCTGTTCTGACCCCTTTCCTGCCAGTTTATTTGAAATACAAGCTTTATTCTTAACACTCACAACAGGTTCAGGTAGCTGGACTGAAGTATTTACCCAAAGACAGCCCTGGGTAGGATGCATCCATGCCGGGAAGGAGGGAATGCTGCCCTGCATTTACAAAGCCCGAACCCACAGCCTATGCTGTAGTGAAAGATGCAGAAGCCGCAGTTATCACCCTTTACACCACAGCACTGCAGCACTGCATGTGGCGCTGCTCTGCAAAGCACAAGGCAAAAATCTGCAGTCCTGTTGCTTCAGAATGTGTTTAGGGACCTACGTTACCAAAGAACAGCCTTTTCGTGGCTCTGTCTCTCATGCTTCAGTTGTCTGACAGGTAGACACCAAAGTACACTGGGCTGGCAGGATATCCAGCTTGTTTTAGCAGACAACTAAAGCCTTCAACCTATCCGAGTCAAAGACTCTACCAGTCTATAAGCCCCCTAAACACATATGGCTCTCCAAGACTTTGATACTGCTGCCTTTCATCGCAGTACCTGAATGACTTCCAAATAAAATTAATAATATGTATTATAAATCCCTCTCAGTGAGTCTGCCTTAGGAACTGGAGAGCTGAGAGCCAGTAAACTGTCTGCTTATATTAAGAAAAGGTGATAGCTAGAGTTTCCCTTCATATCCTGACGTTTGGTGGAGATTTCCAGGGTCTAGCTGTCAAGCTGCTGCTATAGTTTTAAAAAGGACTGCTTCTTAAGTATTCACCTAAGGGCAGATCTTTGATAGACAAAATGCTATCAAAAATGAAGTGACTTTTCAAAATAAATAAATATATATATATATCTAGAATGCTGCAGAGGTAATTCTGCTCACCCAAAGACATTCTTCACAGTGAAACAAGATGTTTTGATACATTCCCTGATAGCAGTGTCCACCTAGAAGGAGTGCCAGTGATACTGGAATTCCTGACATACCACAGTGTGTTTAGTTTAAGCTGACATAACTCCGTAGTTGAGCATTTGGTCAGGTTATCTGCTGGTAAATGCTGAATGTGCAATGGCAGTCACATTATGAATCCACCAGCTTCACTGTGGCAGGTGAATTTGCCATCAAATGCTGTACAAACAGGAAGACACCAGAGACAGAAACCTGCATGCTGGTACTTCGCAGAACATCTGACAAACACCTATGTCTCTATCAACATAAGCAGCCAGAGTGCAATAATACACTGCTAGACATCAAGTTTTCCATCTACCACTGTGATACTCCACATTCCCAACTGGAACTTTTAGCCCTTCTCACCACATTTCATTGTTACTTCTCCTGCCAGTCTCATTCATTCACCTTTCTTGCTTCATCCCAGAGAGGGGATGCAGGCATGCACCGAGCATGCTGCTCATGCCTGAGCTGCCTCTCGCTGCCATGCCACAGCTGTTTGTGCGGGAAAACAGGGACTTTGAGTGATATTTGCATTAGATAAAAAAAAGAGCTCTGCCTTTTTGTTCGTTCCATTCATTTGTATTAATGAGGCTAAATCTATGTTCCTGCTGGACTGATCTCTCAGGAAAAAAAGAACGCACACACACTCAAAAACCTCAGTCCAAAAAACCCAACATCCCCAAAGCTGGCAAGGTTACTAACTCCTGCACAGCTTGCCTGAGTCAAACTCAAATGCACATCACTTTTTGCTTGTTTTAAAGGAATCTCACAGCAGAGGAGAAAAGAAGTAAAAAATGATAGTGCCAAAATGAAAATGTGCATGAAATCTAAATTTATCAAAACAAAACCATCTTATGCCTATAGATGACATTAGTGACACTTAATTTTACAAGTAAAGATACAAGAAATAAATCCTGCTTTGGCCCTACAGCAGAACCCCCATGTAGTTACTGCTGGTTTCTAAAGCTCAGAAACAGCTTCCCATTTCCCTGAATCTGTCTCAGCACAGAAAACACTTTTATTCTTAACATTTCCATATATTTATATTTTCTGTACTGACTCTCAATGTAAACTATTTCCTTTATTATTTTTGTGTATTGCCTTCATAGAATAGAAGATTTTCTACATATTTTTGGCCCAACAACAGAAACCTCTTTTCTATATTGAAGGCCAGGAGTGAATGACACAGTGTGCTTAGTGAGATCCAGAAAGCAGTAGTCAAGTTTGACATGTGAAGCTATCCAGAGCCAATTTACAACAGTGAATGAAAATCATATTATAGGATGCAAGTACAGAAGCCAACCTGATTCCCCAGGCAGAGAACTTGCCACCAGAGGCAGTTATGGAGCATTTATTACTGTGCTGGCTTCAGCTACAGTATTTACTGGAAGCCTGAGAGAATGATTATCATTTTCTTTTAAGAGAAAGAACAACACTCAATGCACAACTGTTATTCCTCTATCCCCAAAGTTTACAGCTTCTACACACCTATACTCTTGAAAAAATAATAAGCCTTTGCCTTTGAGAAGCTGAGGGTTTCACAGCCAGTTGTAAATATACATGAAATTGTTACGGTGCAGTTAATTTATAATTTATGTAAGAAAGAATTCATTTTATTACAATAGAGTTACCAGTGCTCAATTGTTTTATAACAGCCTTTCTGCCTTTATTTTAATCTGTGGAAACTTGATTTTGAATATACCAGTGATTTAAATGCCCAGGATTTGTTGATCAACTTCTTCAAATCACAGAAGCTTCATCAAGATTTGTCCCAGCTCTCCTACAGCCCAGACTCCTACAGGTACAAAGACGGTAATTTCTTCCCAAGAGAATCACTAAAACACCAAAAGCAACAAACTCGTTTATCTACAGGTCTGTGCACAGCACTGCACAACACAGTGGTACCCTCATAATAGCAATTGTCTAAGTAGTAAACGCGTCAGGAAAGCATTAATTAAAGGTGGAATGAGCAGAACATTATGCTGCAAAATTACTCTCTTGAAGGATAGTTGGTTTGCTTCCATTTTGACAAAACCGTAAGAAAACCAACACTTAAGTGCATTAGATTCATTCCTTAGTGGATAAACTCCATAATATTTCCTGAATAGAAATCATGCACCAAAATCCAGCACTCCTCACAAAACTATCAGTCACCAATTCAGCTATCAATAGTGAGAATGATAAACTAAACCAATATAGAACAAGTGACTCAAAATTGACCTTAAGCCAAACCTAGACGCTGGTGGATGGGTTGCCATCCTATTTCACGCTGCTCAGAAGACAGACTGGAAACTGTAGTTATTATCTCCCCAGATACGGGTGCCTAAGCAGCACTTTTCTTTGAGGGACTGTCAGCCTCTTTGTCTGGAGTAATTAAATCAGCATTTAAATAAAAGGTCCCCATTTCTGATTTAGATACATCCTATTCATCATTACTCTTGCTTTATACAAGCACATTTGTCCTAATCTCACCAGACAGAGAGTATTGTAAAGGTTAAGTAACAGTGAAAAAACAAGCTTCATATGAAAAAACACAGGCTGGAAATCTAAGATCAGCTCTAAGATCTAAGGATATACTTTAGATTTTGGAGTTTGATTTATAAGTCTGCAGATGACTGGAACTTGGTGCTCCGAACTAATTAGTGCTGCACAGCACAACATGTTCAAAGCACAGCTCCTACTGAGTTCTGCTGCAGCTGCGAGTCCTCAGCAGTTCTGAATGTCTCAGCTGAGTCAGCCAGAACCCAGGATTACATCACTAGTGACCACCCACGAAAGTTTGGGCAAGTCACTTGCCCAGAGTCAATTCATAAAACCACTGGCAAGAACATACATCCCAACCCTCTGAACAGCATTCCTGGGATTAGCTTCCCACAGGCCCCACTGGGGAATGTTCCTGTTTCTGCAACAAACAAACAGATCCCATACACACAGGCTCGTCTGCCACACACCCCTGATGCATCCCTAGACAACAAGAAATGAGTCCAGTCTTTTAACAGCGACATGAGACTATGCTGTAATTACAGTGCTTAGTACAACAAATATATACAAAAGCACTGAATGAAGACTGCAGCTACAAACATTCACTCTGGCATATTCTTTCTTCTTTTATATACTTCTTTTTAATAATATATTTTATTTAGTGAATCCAAAACCAAAAGTTGAAATAACTAATTCCATCACAAGGAAACTCATGTGTAACAAAAGTACAATTTGGCCTTGATGTCTAACTGGATCAGCAATGGTTAAAACAGTAAATTGCGTGTAGTCTAATACTTAATCTCTGCACATGGTCACTAGTGCACAGAGATACACAAATTGCTGTTGGGTTTCGCCAGTACACTGTGACAAGGCAGGAAGGCTCTGGAAGATTCATGTTTCCTGGTGGAAAGAGACACTTCAGCTCTGTCTTCACTTGTGTGCCTCTGTCCTGGTCCCACAGCCTGGCCAACCTCATTCATGCCACCCAGTGTCTCAGCTTCTCACAATATCCCCATAGCCCAATCTGTCGAGCTGGTGTCCCAGGGTCACTAGCAGGAACCTCAGGCCCCAGTTCTAAGTATTCCTCACTTTCTCAGAGATGTAACACTTATCAACCTGTCTTGATTTCCTTTGTTCCCAGTCCTTCTCACGGTATGATTTGGTTTTTCCTCATCTGAGGTCAGCTGCCTTTTCCAAAGAGTTTCTGTATCAGGCCAGACCAGTCTTTATTCTCTCAAGTGTCTGTCCAAGCCCACAGTCCAGCCCTTAGCACTAGCAATTCATCAAATCCTTTTCTTCCACAACCTGAATGTCCTTCAGGAAAGCGGCATCCAGGGTCAGTGCTGGTGCCAGTGGTCACTGCTCCACATCCCAGGAGCCTGCTCACCACAGCGTATGTTGTGGTTTAAACCCAGCTGGTAACTCAGTATCATGCAGCCGCTTGCTTGCTCCCCTCCCTTTCTCCCCCTTCCCCCCCCCCCCCACTCTCGGGGGGATCCCAGAGGGATCAGCACTGTTCCCAGACTAATGATGAAAACACAGCACTGCACCAGCAACTAAGAAGGAGAAAAATGACTGCTACTGCTGAAGCCAGGACACCCCTGCACCACTCGCTCCAGAGCAGACAGCAGCAGGAGGACCAGCACTTGGGGGGCTGTTCCCTACTTCCACTCAGGAAGGTCTTACACAAAGTTCTACGAAACACAAAGGCAAAAGTCAAGTCCCTGCACTGCTGCTTTAAGGTGTGCAAAATGCTCAAACAAAAGCTGTCTGGAATTAATATCCTAAAACACAGCCTTGTTTGCAGCAATAAATAAATTAAATAAAAAAAAAAAAGCCGATCAGTCTGAAATGGTTGAACAGCAGAAAAACTTCATTCTGAAGAAGGAACAGTGGAAAAGCGTAGTGATTTGGGCAAGAGATTAATAAGTTACTAATCACTCACCAGTACTGGGATGCATCAAGTGGACCTGGCCCACAGGATGTTGAAGCAAATACTGTTTGAAACACCACAGCCAGGGCTAGCAGTGCCATCATCCCAGTGCCCCACATCTGCAAGTGCAGGAAAGCTGTGCTTTCCCCGGCATCAAACCAGCCAAACACTGAGAATGGGCAGACAGCGCCAGAGCTCAGATCCATCCAGCCCAGTGTCCTGAGCCAACAACAGCCCAAACCACACGCTGAGTGAAATCTGCCTCTGTGGCAAGAGTGTTTCTCACACCACCCTTCCCAGCTCCCACCAGCTGCAGAGCAGTGACTCTCCCAGGAACAGTTGGAAGCTTTGGATTTCACAGGTCTTTACTTTGCAGTCTTGATGGGCTGAGCTGTCAGTCAGCCTGACAGGCACTAACTGCAAGGCTGCGATCAAGTCTGATCAGAACAATGGATTCTGTGGACACTGTCTCCTACTAGTTTGGAGGTGATCCCTCCCTGCACCCATCCAAGGTCAAGTCCATTCAGTATTCACACTCTATTCCCTATTTGTCTTGCATGTGTTTTCTCTCACCCTTTCTAAATAAATTCAACCTTTTCCTTTTATTGCGGATGCTGTTCCAATGCAGTGAAATTACATACTGTTCATTTACCAGTAAACCATCAAGCCATGCTTGTTTGGGTATTTTGCAGTAAATGCCTCCAGGTGCTTAATGACTTTTTCTTCTCAAGTATTCATGCAAAACTTTGCTGTGCTTATTCTCATCTGTTTCTCTATAACATAACACTGCTCACTTCTCTTCTGAACAACACAAGAGAACCACTTTGTAAGCAGAGAATCTTTTATGACATTCAACACACAGTCTGTATTCCTCAGCTTCAATTTCTTGTAACTCATTTCACCTCTGTCAATTTGGCTGCTGATGTCAGCTCCACACTGAACAAGAGGCTTTAGAGAAAAATGAATTGCATTCTGAACACTATAGCTACCTATTTTATGAAGTTATAGAAAACCAAGGCTGGGATACAGATTTCAAGCTTTTCTAAATTCCTTTATTTAATAAAGGACATTCTTGCAATGAGGGCCTTCAGGATAATACACTTTGGGGAGAGGTGTAAAGAACACAACAGACTTCCAAGTCATACATGGCAGAGGTCAGCAGCAAGGGAAAATTAGTGTCATATGATGCTTATTTTATGGTTTGTGATAGGTTTTTAGCAACAAAAACAAATCTAGGACTTGTTTGCAGCTTTGTCAGAGAAGGTTCTGCCTACCCATGTTAATGAAGAAAGAAAGGCTGAATAAAAGATCTTTAATTAATACAAACCACAGTGAAATGTAGGTCACCTTTAATAACCACATTAAAGTAACAGCTGTGTGTTTGCTGTAGAACAGTTTTTCAGTCAAAGGGTTCCTGGTGAGTCCAATTTAGCTTATAAAGAAATCCCGAGTCAAGGGGAAATACAAAAGCAAGAAAGCTGTAACTGAATGCAACTAATAACCAGCAAAGGAACCTGGAAAAGCCCCAGGTGAAACTGAGGAAGGCAAAGGCAGCATTCTAATACTATCATACAAATATTATGAATGTACTGCAATCTATGGGGGAAAGGTATTTTAGTGGAATGAGTGTTTAAAACATTAGCTAGAAACTGCTGAATGAAAAATACACCATCTCAAGTAGGATTCTACGCAGCAGCAACTCAGCCATGTAGTTTGTTAGTACTCCATTACCACAGGAGGTGAGAGTCTCTAGTAAGAGTTACACCTTGCAAAGATGATATGGATCAGATCATAGGACTGCAGAGTCCAGAAAGAAGCGTTTAGCCAGCACCACTATAGCCACCTTTTATGAAAAGCATCTGACTACATGCATGCTAACCATGGGGGATAAATCCCAAGGGGAAAAAACAATAGTACTGCTGTCTGAGAGCAAGATATGTGGGCTGCAGCACGCACACAGAATTTACTTGGCCCCATTACTGTAACATTACAGCAAGAGTATTATTCTCCCTGTCCTATCAAATCCAAAGATCATCATTATTCTGTGTGTAGGTGGAACCAGACCTCTGTCGGGATGGATTTTATATTGAATAAGCCCAAAGTGGCCTCAGACAAACTGACTTTCTGAGCAGTGTGATAAACTTCTGCATAAACCAGAATGGCTATGCTGGTGAAAAGAATCTATGTCATGACTTTTCCAGGAAAGCTGTCGCTGCTCCTTCCATCTTTCCAGAAATGTTTTTCTATGTGGCTACATCCTTTACTCTATGAGACATTGTTTAATACATTGCCTTTGGATTTAAGGTTAATTGCTCTTTTTCATTAGTACTTTTACAAAGTGAAAATACCATTTTACCAGTAAGAAACCCCATATGTCAGTGATGTCACTCGCTAAGACTTATTCTGATAGAATCGTAGCACCACAGAAATGGTTTGGGTTGGAAGGGAGCTTTAAAGGTCATCTAGTCCACCTCCCCTTCCCCTCTGCCATGAACAGGGACATCTTTAACTAGACCAGGTTCCTCAGAGCCATGTCCAACCTGTCCTTGAATGTCTCCTGGGATGAGGAATCTACCACATCTCCAGGCAATGTGTTCCAGCACCTCACCACCCTCACTGTAAATAGACAGAACTACTTAAATTTCTTTACATATTTCTTATATATCTATTCCTTAAAAAGGAAATCTTTGCGGGATTGACTCCACCAGGAAGTAGCAATAAAAGTTTTCATGAGGGTTTTGCTCTGAACTATGTGCTATTGAACTGCAAAGGGTATTTGCAGGATCAGAACAATATAAAAGGTTTATCTACAGACAAAGAATCAAGTAAGTACTGACTAAAGTGCAAAATGTCTGACAGATCTGAATCATTAAACCATGGGCTCAGAACTTTACATGGTGTTGTAGGGATCTAGCAGGTTTATAAACTTCAGGTTACGCAAATTTCTTAAAATGTTACATGCAACTTGACTTCCTACATTATCATCTGATCTCAAGGCTCTCCAAGTCTTCCTTCACTTCCTGCTGTCCTAAGGAGACCTTCTAAGTTGCTTTTACTATAATTTGCAGGGGTTAGGTTTGGGGGCTGGAGCAACCAAACCAGAGTCAGGACTTTGATACTCAATGCTATTACAAGCACACTGAAGGTGAATGTTTTCACTTGCTTTCTTACACTGAGGTGTACTGCTGTATGGAGAGGGCTGGAGCACCCCAGTTTCAGTCTTCCCAATTCTCCTAGCCCAACCCTCATCTGTGAGCAGGTCTGCATTAATTTCATCCTCTGACTCTCATTGTTGAACCATTCATTCCAGCCACTTCTGAAAATTCAGAGGCCATCTGACAGAACTGGAAACAGGACTAAACACTGAATATTCTCAGTGTGCCAAACACATTTATATTTTCAGCATAATTCTAACTGACTTTCATGCACAGAAAACCAAGTATGACATGCATATTCTGTGTGCCGCAACACACTGGAAGCGGACACCATCGACACATTCTGGACTTCCTCATGAGGAAGGATAACAGGCATTCAGAACAGCTTTCATAAGAGTTTATATTTCCTGTAAACATCTTTACATGTTCTAGATACATTCTAAATAATGTTAATTTTAGGATGTTTTTATTTTTTGCATTTACTGAGCTAGTTTTTTCATTTCTAACATACCTGATCTGTGGAGATGCACAACTGAGCATAAGCTGCCTCTAAACCGTTGTGCTGAGGTAGCAATCCAAACAAATTTGAGGTGATTCTTACATTATAAAAGCAACTGATAAAGTGACTTAGGAGAGTGGTTGTGTAGATTGGATCCCCTGTAAACAATGAAGCTTGTTATCTTTCTTGGCCACAAATGTCACATTTCTGGCATATCATAGCCAGACTACATACAAGCATTTCAACTTTATCCTACTGAGGTTTGCTCTGCAGCAGTATTTCTACAGCAAGGAGAAGCTGAATAATCCAGTGACTATACAAATATCTGTATTCACTCTGTGTAGACTGTAAATGCTGGTTGAATGCCAGTAACCTCTGTATGACAAGCACATAAATAGGAAAAGGATTGATTAGAATTCCCTATGGACTAACCAAAAGCAACTCGGTTTATTGTAACAGTATTTCAGGACCACAGTAGTACGCAGTCACGGACACAAAGATAGATGATTACAATTCCTAAAGGCAGTGTAGACAAACAAGTCTGTAAATCCACCATCTGATTTCACAACACAGAAAAGTCACAAAAATGTGAAAGAAGTGGGAATAACAAAATGTGAAGACAAGAAATAGGAGGTGAAATCAGCAGGGACAATGTGTTCTGATGTCATACTTCATTACAAATGCATCCTGCCAAGCTAACAAAAAACCCTATGAACTCTCAGGGACTTCACCAACTAAAGATAAAACAATTTGATTTCAGAAAAGGGACTGTGCATTTCCTTTTCCTGACTATAGAACTGTAATGCCAGATCTGTGAGATGGAAACACATTCCAAACATAATACACCAAGAATTTCATCTTGCTTAGGGCAACTCCAAACAAATTCAAACAAATTCAAACAATCAAAAGAATCAAAAGAACAAAAGAAAAGAGGAGAACTACAATGTATCTAACTAATATCTGCTCAGAACATCTTCCTTTCTTCCACACAGGAGGCTATGACAGGGACTGAAAATGAAGAGACATGGAAAAGAATGGTGCATTGCATTGGCACTTACATTTCCCAAATGTCCTCTGGGAGGTTAGCTGGAATTTCTGTTAAGCCCCTTCCTCGACAATCCACCACATTGTTGCTGCAGGTGCAGGCAGATGGGCAAGTGATGGAACTGGCACTGCATGATGGAGGTTCAGATTGGGAACCTGAGACAATGAAAACATCAAAGGTTGGGTTTCAAAAATGATTGCCTGAAATTTTAACACCAGAATACATCAGCCGCTGTGTTTCCACATCCTCTTACTATATTAACTGATAACTTACTGGGATTGAGAGAATATCATGTGCTACACATCAACTGCAGAGAAAACATGTCAAAGATCACTGCATTCTTACTCTTCCTTGGTCTCCACTCTACACTCTCTCCCCCTCATGAACACTTCTTTGGTCCTCTCCATAATCAACCATATCAACTTCTTCAATAACCCTTAAGATCAAGCAGCATTTCCAAAAATTATCTTTGCATAGAAATTTCCATTACACAAACACTCCTGGAGGATTTTTTCCACACTGAGAGAAGACTGTCATCAACAATGACCTAGGTTTTGAAATGAGGTAACCTGTTATGGCAAAAGCTAGTTTTTTTCAAGGTCAGACAATGCAGTTAATGGAAACACAAAAAGAATTTAGAAAAACGTGAATTCAAACCTTCAGATCCTTGCATAATGTAATAATGCCACTGAAAGAAAGGAAGCTACTTACAGAGCAGAGGTTTAGCATGAGGAGTTGTTCTATTACATACTAGTCAATCCATTGGATTCAGGTTTAATTAAGTTTCATGAAGCTGCAGCAACTATGTCAATTTTACTCAATGATTATGATTCTTACATTTAAGATTTTGCTATATATATACACATAGATAAAACAGTTTTGCTACACTAACTGAGGTTATCAAGATGCAGCAATTACTGACTTATTTATGGTGAGTCATATATCCAAAGAACACGTAACGAAGGAATCCTCAAGTAGCTTTTTGACCACACACTGACTGAAGGCTCATGTTGGTAAGAAGTGAGAAATTCACAACAGAAACCTGGTTGTTTCTTTTTAAGCTACAGTAGATTGTAATCACAAAACTTATTTGGTCTTTTAGTTGGGAAAAAACCCACTTCATAATTGTAAAATCACAAATCCATGTGAAAACGTGGAAAACAATACATGAAGTTGCATATTTGTCTTGGAAAAGACACGTGAATGACACTTTCATGAATTATAACCACGGGTGACAAAGCCCAAAACCAGTTATTTGTATCAGTTTGCAATCAACTATCATTATAGCAATTAACATCTTATACCAATGCAACATTCTGTGAAGTTTCTTTCTTGCTCTGTGCCTCTGGTTTAGCCCTTAACTCTGCATAACTATGTCAACTTGTTCAGCAAACCTACATGTGTTCTTATCATCAAAGACCTGAAAACAGCTGTGAAAAGTCAACATCAACATGCTCAGCGGCACCTCTAATATCCTTATTCTGAAAGGCAGACACAGGTTGAAAAGACGTGAGCTGAAAAGCTCTACAGCTGGCTTTACACTTGCAGAGGGAGCCCTCCTGGAAAGGGGAAGACAATTACTGCAAAATCGTGCCTTCTGTTAGAAAGGCATCAAATTCTGATGTGAATTCACTTCTATTTGTCCAAATTTCCTTCAGTTCAAGCAAGCAGTCATCCCCTTTAAAGATCATTTTGTAGCTGGGGTGACAGAACTGCCTTATATTAAAGCATACAGCTGAGCTTCAGGATCACATCCCTGCTTCAAGTGTGTACAAAATGTCACCAAGTTAAAGTATTAGGTTTAATTTTTTTTAATTGGGTCATCACCTGACTTTCTGCCAGGACAGCAGGAAAAAAGCACAGGTTTCATAGCCCTGTGTTTTAAATACAGCTTTCACTGATGCACATTAGAACTATGAGAGACTGATTTTGACAGACCAGACCCCAGAACACCAATTTAGGCATCCAGAAACCAGATTTTCAGAGGTAGTAACCATTTTGGAAAGGATCTGAGGACATTTGTGGCATTTGTAGGAGTCAAATTCATTCTTTATGAGAGCAGGCAGCTGCTTTGAGATGATACTAACGATCCTCTTTGTTAAAATATCCCGTCTCACCTGTAGTCCACTTTCCAGCTTCTGTGACAGTTGCAGATAAGGAATTTACCAGCAACAGTGTTTTATCTCAAAACAGAGCTGGCTTCAGTGCTAAAGCAGCTTCACCCTACAGAATCAACTGGGAAAAATCTACTGTAAAAAAATAATGCAATAATGTTATTAAAATGTAAATCCTAATGCATATGGCCCAAAGGAATCAAGCTCATATTTATCAGGCAACCTGAACTTTGACTTGTTCCAGCTTCAAAATCTTAGAAGCACAGACTCAGAGAATCAAACAGGTTGGAAAAGACCTTTAAGGTCATTGAGCCCAGGACTGCCAAGCCCACCACTAACCCATGTCACTGAGGGCAAAATGATCTGCCCCTCATTGCTGCCCCTCATGGCTGTTCCTTATGATCTCCAGTCACAGCCACGTATCTGCCCCTCATAGTGGCCCACACTATGTAGCTGCTCCCGTACCCCTCGTGGCCACCCTTCACCTCCCCTCAAGATCTCCCCCCATGGCCCCCCCTGCTCTCACCTCACAATCTCTCATCTCTCATGGCCGCCCCTCTCCCCCTCCCACTGATTGATGCCCGTGACGTGCCCCGGTGCTGCTGGGGACAGCACATGTCCTCCCTGCCCACCGGCTTTGACTGCCTTGTCCTAGCACAGATCTGCCCCACGTGTAATACAGTATTTCAGTTGGAGAGACTTGAGCTAACCAAACAAAATCCACATGAGCTCAATCTGTACCTGTGTAACAGGCAGGACAAGCAGCTCTCTTGGTCTGCCTTCCAGCAACAGAAATGCAGGTCAGACATACCATCATTGTGGATTAACAGATTTTCTTCAAAATCAGTTGGGCTCTACCTTTCACAGGGTCTAAGATTTTAACTGTGATTGCCTCCAAAAGTAGTTTACATTGCCTCAAAATGCACATATGCCTCTGTTATGTTTGCCTAAGAGCAAGAGATTTGTTCTTGCAACCTGATCGCTTACATTTTACATTTTCTCTTTGCCCACCTTGTGGTACAATGCCCAACTCGAAGAGTTTTGATTGAAGCAAACTTTTAGGGATAGGGAGAATTTATCAGACTGGGAGGAAACACTTCAGAGCAATCCTTGCTCTCTGGGAGGCAAAAAAAGAAAGTTGGCAGCAAGGTCAAATCTTGCACACAGCCTTTATCCTCACACGTCTGATGTGCTTTCTGAAGAGACTTTGTAGCGAGAGGAAAATGCATTTTTCACAGTTGTGACATTACAACATACCTCTGTGGGTTACAGAAGCAATAATACACTTTCTTTTCATTAGGGCACCACATCAGACAACCCCATGGACTGCCATTTGGAGTTTTAAGAATCTGTTCCTGACTCTGCTGCACCCAAATCAACAGGAGGAGATTCGATGGAACTCAGATCATCACCACCACTTCTGTGTGGGGCAGTACTGCAGAGGTTATTAACTGTAAGGAGGTTATTACATAGAATGCTCTGCAAAGAGAGCGGAAAGACAGAAACCCGTCTCCCTTGTACCAACAGCAGATAGCAATGACAACGTGACAGTACCATACTACAGTTAGATAACATGCAACTTTCCATCAACTTTTTGAATGGAAAGGGTAAAGGTAAATCAGAATAGGATTTGTGCTGCCCACTGAGTTTTTCAGATCCTCTCCAAACAAACGCTGCAACATTGGTGTGTTACCAGCATTGTTCTCGTACTACATCCAAAAGGCACAGCACTGCAACAGCTACTAAGGAGAAAAAAAATAACTGTTAAGAGCTGAACACAGGACAACCCAATATATAGAACCACAGAATGGTTTGGCTTGGAAGGAACCTTAAAGCTCATCCAGTTCCAACCCCAGCCATAGGCAGGGACACCTTCCACTAGAGCAGGGTGCTCCAAGCCCCTGTGTCCAAACTGGCCTTGAACACTTCCAGGGATGGGGCAGCCACAGCTTCTCTGGGCACCCTGTGCAGCACCTCAGCACCCTCACGGGGAAGAGCTTCTGCCTTAGATCTAACCTGAGCTTCCCAAAGCCAATAGAAGTCCTTTCATTTACTCTCAATTTAGACCAAAACCCATTTCCCTGAGATTTTCCACTATGAAAGAGGAACTTCAGCATGGACAGAGTTTTGATTTATGGCTAGTGAGTAAAACAAATAATCAATTAGTTAACCAGGGAGGTCCATGATGTCAAAAGACAGACAGAAAGCAACATAATCATAGAATAGTTAGGGTTTGAAAGGAACTTCAGATCACCTGGTTCCAACCCCCCTGCTGTCTTTACTCTTTGTGCAGATGTAACCAAAGTGGCATGAAAAAATAACAGCTTATGCTGGAAGTAAGTAAAGTAAAAAAGGAAAGAGGCTGTCTTTGTGTGCACTTTTTATTTTCCACATATCATGAGTGACTAGTTTTCTCATTTCACTTAAAATAAGATGGAAAAAAAGAGTATTTTAATAAACTTATTTCCTCATTATAAGCTTGAAATCTCTGAGTGCCCCAAAATATCTGGTACTCCCGCCACTTCCAAGTGATATTTTGTGCTTAGAGTAAAAATACTTTTGTTTCCATGATGAATATAGCACTTTATATTTGGTGATTTCTTCTTCATGAGCAAAAGTAGTTCTCTGTAGACGTATGAAAAATTTTTATAAATAAATTACTCTCTGCATAAATTGCCACATTATTATCAAATGCTTTTGCTTATGTTTTTCCTTTGCAAAGAACAAGATACTGTATTGCACATGCATAGTCAACAGACATGTAGCACATATTCCACCAGCTCTTACACAAATAGTCATCTGTTCAGGTAAAGTTTTCTTGAATAATGTTATAAACAGAATTTCAAATCTGATTTGGGTTTAACTGCTTCAGTTAAATGAGGATCTGTTGGTAGCTTCCCAGCAGATCCATACAATTAAAGCACAAAAATATCCAAGATGGTTTATCAGTTTAATATTTGTGTAGTTGTAGAGAGGAAGTAAAGAAAGGCCTGGTCAAGAAAAGTCTAAGTAGGCTATGGAATATAAAGTTCTTGAAATTAAAATTTGGGTATAATTCTCATAGGTATGAAGAGTGTAAGCATACAGAGGCAACAAAGCCTCTAAATAAGGATATTTGGAATTTAAAAATGAATTCTCCTTTTGCTGCCAGCTCTCCTACAAATAAAACGATACAGGAAAAGTGAGAATATTTCAAGCTCGCTGTCTGTGTCCTTCACAAGTGCAGGAAACTCCTTACAGTGTGGATGCCACAAAGAGAAATGGCTGCAGACAAGCCAGCTGCATTTAGATGATTTCCCTTATGAAGTTCTATCAGTCATCTCGGCATCTCAGCTCTTTTCTGTTACACAGCACCACTAGTTCAATACGTTCATTATATTTTTCTCTAAGAGATAAAAATCAACACAATTATACATTTTGCTATTAAAAACAACACCACAATACTTGGAAGGAAGCTCAGACATGATTAACAAAAATTACCACACTTTTTGTGCCTGATGTAATGCAATGATAGCCTCAGTGATTATGGCAGTTAATATCTGGCACACCATTAGCCTGTTACAGTCTCAGACTATGGGTTAGGGGGAGAGAGGAGGCAGGGGAGAGACTCAGGACCCAGCAGTTTACAGAGAAATAAAGTGCTTGTTTTCAAGTAAGCATCTTATTGGCCTTTAGCCTTTCAAGAGCGGCAAATAGAGCGATCTCACAATTAGAATGGGATGGTTATGGTGTGTAAATGAACAGCTTAAATGTCACAGGCATTTAAGGTAAATTTTGCAATTACTAAATCAACTAAGCTCATTCGCACTGACACCCAGCGATGGCACACTAAGTAGCGTGCTTTATTACATCCTCACCTTCCCAATTGCCTCTGCAGCAGTTCTGTTTTGCCGGCATAATGGTAGTTATTTGTAAAAATTATTAATGGATTTTAAGAGAAATCTTACAAGATTTATGATTAAAATCTGTGTTAACTTTAAATCATTCTAAGTATAGCAAACATGAAATTGGCCAATAAACAAAATACTACAAGCATTACAGATCTGTGGATATATCATGACCTTTTGCGGTTTAATTAAATACCCTATTGGATCTTCTTATAACACTGGACACCTGAAATCAGCTACTACTTCATGAGCTACAGTTCCCACAAGGCTTCCAGTAATACAATGTCAAAAAGATACGTAAAGAGGATGTATTGTAGTCCTGCCGAGATGCATGTGCAAGCCAATCATAACTGACTATCTGCAAATTAACATCCCTTATTGATGGCAAATATTCCACTAATGGAGAAACCTTTGTACAAATATGCTTATTTTACAGCAATGTGCAGTAAATGTTTTATGCAAATATTTCTATCTCTGGTTGTTCAACAGCTTTTCACTGAGCACAGCATTAAGTACTGATGATAAAGTAACTTGAGCCCCTGATTGAGGATGTTAATACTATCAAGTTCATGGTATGCAAAAATTTGCTATCCATGAATATTCATTATTTGATTCAAGTTCACTGTTTCATTGAACATTCCCAAACAGCAAAATATCTGCTAAAAATTCATGGCACATGAGCACAACCGTTTTGTATCAAAGCCAATACCAATTGCTTTACAAATCGTGAGGAATAAAATATGGAGTTCTCCAACTGCAGTGAAAGGTAAGTCTGGTGCAAGGAAGGAATCCTACTGTATTCTACAAAAACCTACTCTGCCTGTTTCAAAATGTAGCAGTAAAGTAACACCATTACAAATCAGACCTTCACACTGTCTTATCCTAAAAGCACTAATATTGCAATTACTTAATTAATAATCATAGTGCCGACAGTGCATGGAATACTTTAAAAAAAAATGGAAGAAGGTAGAACAAAACAGATTGACCTGAAACTGAGGTTTAGTAGGTAGAACTGTCCCTCTGAAGGATTAGTAAAACAGAATCTGTGAGACAACTTAAGTCTTTTCAAAGCTATGACAAAGATGTTTTTCTCTCAGAGAAATTTATTCCATCTAAGTCTTCCATAGAAGTGATTGAAAAGTCAGAGTTTGAATGTATCCTATGCCCTGTGCCCACTCTGAGCCTTTCTTTGAAGCTCTTTCTCCAGCCTGGTCAACACAAGCACTTTCTCCCTAAAGCAGCCAGAACTTAACTATCGCACCACTGCTAGAGTGTATTTGGTTCTCTGGGTTTGTACAATATTTGCTCTTCCAAAAAGGCTTAAGATTAAAAAATAATGCTACTAGGAAGTCTTAAAGATGTAGTACTTCTGCAGTTCAAATGACACCTAGGCACAGTAATGCCGTTAATGCCAATTCCATGAAGGTGCATATGGAGTGACATTTAAAAATAGGTCCAGAAATACTACAGTGAACTTATAAATATATTCAAGCATAAAAATGGTATTCAGAACATGCTAAGGAATGCAGGGCAACAGGAATCTTTCTTGCCTTCCTCCTGGGCTGGGCTGAGGTTGCTGCCTTTGGTGCTGTGTAAGAGACCTCAGGTACGTTCAAGGTTTTTACGGTAAGTGGATGTTGTAGAATGAAACTCTGACACGTTTGCCTGCCGTTGGAAGGAGTTAACTCAAGGAGCTAGGAGATCCCCTCAACTTCAGTGCGGGTGTCTGTGCGCTGGCAGGGGGTGCAAGGCCCCGTGAGGTTCCACAGAGCCCTGCTGAGGACACAGCGAGCCTGCTGGGAAGCTGGAGGTGCCTCTGCAAAGGTGTGTTGGAGGAAGGGCTCGACAGCCCAGGGCAGTAAGGAGGGAGGTAAGAAGTGTCAGAAACAGCCCCACAAGCAGCAAGGTCAGACACTGAGGAGGGGAGGAGAAGCTGGAGCCCGTCTTCTCTCCCCAGCCCTGGTGGGGAGGGCAGTGAGAGCAGCTGGGTCTGGTAGCTGGCCATAGTCAGCCCACCACAGCTTCAATGCACCTATAGAACACCACTAAAAGTCATCGGCAATGAAACAGAAACACAAGAACCTGAACTTGACTACGTGCAGCTTTGTGTTTGCCATCTATTCACATATGGAATTGTGCAGTCATTTTATAAGCAGCTCTATGCTTTTTTTTTTTTGTAGTTACTCTTGTTAAGTATCTGTAAATGTGTTGCCAAACGCATACATTTATCAAACAGAAAAGTTCTGCACATTTCATACTGAGGCTTGGCCACTTCATCAGAGTCCTTTCCTTCGAATGTAACACTACTGCTCTCTGTGAACCAGCCCAGAGCAAAGCTGTGGCACTAACTCGTACCAGGACAGACCACTGTGGTGCGTTCTCACTGTACACTAAACCGCTACCAACACACCAGTAACAAAACAAGCCTCTGATATGGGATATTAGTAAAAGAACTAATCCTATTATTATTCTTAGAGCAACAGTTCAAAAGCTCAATGGCTGAATAATTACAACCCAACCTGCTGTCATTAAATAAGCGTTAAAGAGCTACACATATTGCTTTGGAGAAAAGAGAATTCCAGAAAAAAAGTAATTATATCGAAAAGGTAAGACATCATTTTTGGATAGCAAATATAGTGTAATTTAAAGCCAGTTTTCAACTTTGGTCTTCAAAGCAGTATTAAGTGCCTTAATAAATATGTATTTATCCCTCAGATTTGTAAGACGGGCCTCCAAATAAAAACCACCATATGTGGCATCTTACATCCGAAGCAATTCAAGAAGTAAATTCTGACAGTATAAAACAACATGACTGCTAGTGCAACAGTAAATTTAAATTTGTGATCAGAAACTTAATGGAAAGGGAAAACACACAAGCTCTGATAAATCAGATTAGTATCTCTCCCAACCTCCCACAGGATTTCATTTGAGAAGAAGCTAACAAACACACAGTTTTGAAATGTTTCTTCAGACTAAATGTCAATGTTAGTTTGTGGCAACAATTTATAACAGGAGGTAAAAATTTAGAGTTCCACAAAAATTTCCTAAAACCAAATTTAAAGCATAATGTTTACCAAAGCATTTTAAAAGTCCAACAATGCTCACAGTCCTGCATGGACCCCAGTGTAAGGGCACTTACTGGGTCTGTCGATGGTCACAAAAAGCATGAACCCACTTGACAGTGAGAAAACCAATGTTATTTGTCTAATACAACACACAGGTCACTCTTTCGGGAAGATGGTGGAGTTAGATGAAATGTTTAAGCTCACTTCTAACAGCAATAAAATATCTGCACAATGAGGATGTCCTGCATGGCAGAAAGTGACATTCAAACACACATACACACACACACACACACACACACACACACACACACACACAGAAAAGACCTTCTCTGCCTCCTACTTTGTCTATTCAGCTCCCTGTGACCACTGGACCCAAGGACAGCTCTTGCCTGCATAAACAGGGATGGACTGCATGGAGAGAAACTGCTCTGCTCCCCCAGGAGTAATTGCTACTGCCCAGCATTGCCACAATCTGCATCAGCAGCACATAGCTGGTTTCCAGGGAGCACCTGTGTGGCAGTACCTGCATGTCCCATGTTGAAAGCAGCAGGTCTGCTGACAGTTCTGCAGATACACTACTGCACAGTGTCTTTAAAACAGGAGCAGCGGGGGGGGCCCCCCGCTCCTCTCCTCATGCGCTTTTCCTCTTACAGCTTCTGAATGTTCTTATTAAGGTACTAAGCCTGAGGAGTGCTATTGTATTAGTTACTCATTGTTGGTTGCCTCCTCAACACTATGCTACGAGGTTATTAAAAGAAAAATGGAACAAGACCACCTACTATGTTATGTGGTTAGAGCCAGAGAGTAACAGCTATGTTCAAAGACCATTTGACCTCACCTAAACAAATAAATCTGTTTCCTCATTAGGCTTCCAGGCTGCACTAAGCTGCAGGAAGCTAACACTATTTTGCTCTGCATTATATACCAGCTGCAGCCTCCCTATATGAACCAGAAACTCTGGATCTTCAAATGAGGTTTGGATCAATCCACTGTTTTGTGAAAATCAGTATCAGTTTATTTAGCCAGAAATCACTGAATGCTTGACGCTGGTAATGGTTTCTCTGTTGCTTCAATTTCAGACTCAATTTTGCATCAATTTCAGACTGAATTTTAACTTATTTAATCCAAATGATGTATCCTGATTTTCTTCAGGTTTTTGTAGATCCTTCAAATGGGAACTAAGGATCGAGAATCAGACAAAATGGTTTCTAATGACAAAGAGAATGGATCCAGCTTCCCTCTCTACAATGCATGTTTGATTATTAAAGAAAACTATCTTAGAAAAGCTCTTAAAAATCACATACTTTAAGCTTTCAAAATTTCATACTGCAAGACACAGAGCTCCAAATCAGCTCCAAATTAACATCAGGATTTTATAATCTGGTGCTTCTTACCTGAGAAAAGCGTGAATTCAGTACCTGTTAGAAGTATCAGTCCCTGGTCTATTCTACAAAATCTCATCCAATCTTCACGCTCCATGGTAAATACCATCCACTGTAAAATATCTCAAGCTACTGGCCAAAACTCTAACAGATCTGTATCCACCTTCACCTTCAGAGTCAACACCAAGTCCTAATGTACTGCTTCAGAACTGGCAGCAACAGAGGTGGTGCCTCCCACCACCCACTGCAACTGTCACTGCCTGCTTGATGACCAGATCATCTCCTCTGCAGCAGCCTGGGGAGCACTGATGACATTCCAGCTGTTCTGACAGCTACACATCAGTTTGAGGTACAATGCTCCTGAATGTATCTGCTTTATTCTTAGGTATGCAGTTCAGATGCATATTTATTTCTTCATGTATATACTTAGGAAAACCAGAATGATTTGTCATTTTAATAACACCCAAATGGGGTCACTCACTGGGTCCTGCACAGAGCACTGAAAAGACCAAGGTGCTGCTTCATGAACCCACTGCATTGGTTTGCAAAGCTTTATAGCCACACTAGTGCATGTGAGAAAACACATCATGATTTAACTGATCAATACATAGACTAATTTCAACTTCCATAAGTAAGGAGCAGGCAGAAGAAAAATCAAAGAGCCATAATAAAACTTATATGAGAGGAAAATGAAATAGAATTACCATCTTAAGGAGGTCAGAGGAGGACAAGAGACAGACAAATAGGCACAGAGAGAGAGCATGTGTGTTTGAGAGAGACAGAGACAAGGTTAGAGGAAGAGGAGCCAGTTCAACAGTGAAACATCTGAACATGAGAAGGAAGCTGGGTCTGCTCCAAGCAAAGACTGGAGGGCTCTATGAGGTACTGAGCACAAGCCAGCATCCCCAGATGCTTCTCTGCTAGCTCAGGGAATATAAAAAGAAACCATTCCCAGGGAACAGAGTGCAGGTAGTGTTTCAACTGATACAAAGTCTTTGCTTAGTGCACTGTTTTCTCTTGTCACAGCAATGTGGCAGTGAATTGCAGGGTGGAGAGAGAGGTGAAATACATCATGCTGTCTATGTGTAGGACACCAACAGGGGCACTCGAGTGCCACACAATTTCCCCTTCTACAAAGCACTGTCTTGCAGGAGACTGGCTCACCAAACGCATCCCAGAGCTCAGCAAATGGCTGTGCAGGATGAAGAGTGTGTTTGGAGGCTCTGCTGGGAACAGATGGCTTTAAAGCTCAGACCCAGGAAGGCTGCTCTGCCAGGGGTGGCTCTGGAACAGAGACTCTCCTACGAGGAGGGGACAGCTTGCTGAAAAGCTAGCCAAAGGCTCTGGTGGGTGACAGGGCTGCCAGCAGCACTCTGCTCTCTCCCAACAGTAAGGGTCCATCTAGCCCCAGTCTTGCTCATTTCTGTTCCTCACCTTTCCCTTGCCTCCTAAGCAACTCAAATCCAATTAGACATATTTGCAAACCTACCTCCAGGCAACTGTGCACCATTTAATCCTACACCTTCACCTACAGTTTTGACCCAAATGCTCACGGGCATGAACAAGTGAAACCTGGAATAGCTTTTCCACTGCTCGCAACTTGCCTACATGTGCCATTTGAATTGATCTCAATTTACACAGATATATCTGCATGTAAGTCTGACCTCAGCAACATTATCTTGAGAGACTTTGCAGCTAATGCTTATAAGCATCACAGCACAGGACTGGTAACATACCGTCCAGACGGAATGAAACCATTTGGGTTCCAGTTATGGCAATTCTTCATCAGTGTGTCACTTATGCTTTTCCAAATTTCACTTCCAAATTTCACAAATGTTTCCAAAGGAACATCTGTGATAAAATAAATAAAAAAAAACCCAACACACCTATTTTTGCAGAGGGTTCAAAGAATAACCAGAAGTCAGTTTTTCAAAGAGGATTTTCTTCTTTCCCAGAATTCTTTGATTCTACTCTTTCTGCTCTGAAGAGTGCACCATGACAAGTTGTGAACTGGAATACTCTGATGAAGCCCATTTTACAACTGAGTTTTCTTTTGCTGTGATGAAATTCCCACTGCCATAAAAACACAAGTGCTTGAAGTGCTGAGCCTATACTGAAACAGAGAAGTTCACTACCTTGTATTTCAGCTCTTCATAACTATGATGCAAAAGCAGCTTTCACTGCCAGCTTGGGGCTAGTTACAGTGATTCATATGAGCTTAAATTGTATAAAATTCCTTTGCAGAGGGACAAGATCAGTTCACTATTCACCTCCAGCCCAGCTTGACTTCATAGTCAAACGTGAACAAATTATGCTGTAAAATCAGCAATAAGAACTGTAATAAGGAGCAGAGAAGATTTATCTCCTCTTTAAACTAGCTGTCCATGTAGGTTTCTGTCAAACCAGCACATACTGAGTTCTCTGCTAAATCCTCCTCTAAAATGATCTCTTCAAACGCATTTCTTTTGCAGTGTATCTTATTTCCCAAGTGAGGGTCAGGGATGCACCTGATGGACTGTCTCACCGGAGGCTTCTTGCCTTGAATTTCTATTGATTTATTAAAAAAAAAAAAACTGAGGCCAATTGAGAGTTTTCTTGTACGTTTTGGGTCCGACAGGCAACCTTAAAAAACCTTTTCTGTTCTGGAAGCCACAGTCTGCACAGAAAACCCTGTCCAGATGAGTTCTGTGCACACTACATTTCTCATTCAGTAATTATTATCTCTTCTCTTGATTTAAACAACTCTTTTTCCTTCACTATATCGGAAATCCAGATATCTGAAATTCAGACCCTATCTGAAACTTCATTTCATAAGAAAAAAAAAAATGCTGGGGTAAAATCCAATTCTGCCAATAGCTTAATTCGTTTTTCCCATTTCTTTTATCCTTCCTCTCCCAAGACTGTTAGATTTCTAAACTTTTAGTTAAAATTTGGATGTCATTTGTCAGGTCTCCTGGGCAGCATCAAATCTCTACAACTGCGTAGAAGTTTCTCACCTTAAAATCTCACCTCTTGAAGATCATGTCACAAAAAAATCACTGGTGCACAACTTCATTTGCCGTGTGCCCACATTTCCTGCACAGCTCCAGCACTTGGTATTAATTTACATCCATGATATAGTTATGGCGAACAAACCCTTCTTCTCTAACTACAATCATTTCTCTGTCATATGTAAGTGAAACCATGGAAAAAAAGCATCCCGAAAAACATTTCTAGTACGAGTACTTGTTCTGCGTTTCCCCCAGTCACCCCATGTACTCAGAGGATAAAGCTTTAGAGCTGAGAGAGATGAAGAACCTGATACCACACGACTCACGGTCTATCACGATTAGGGCTCACACTGACTTAGTAACAAGCTCCCTGTGCTACTTACCATTTGCCTGCAAAACTGTCTCCAGACTTGTGCCTGGTATCTTCCTTCTTTCCCACAACACATGCACTGCCATGCCTCTCTCCTGTCAAATCAGTTCCTGTCAGTCAAATTCAGAGATCTCTTTTTCCGACCTCTTTAGTTTTCCCTCTCTCTCTCTTTTTTTTTTTTTTTCTTAATTTTTTCTCCTTCTTCTTTTAAGAAAATGTATTTCTATAATGAAAGAGCCAAATGCAGTTCCAGGGGCTTCATGAATAGGCCCAACATATAGACACATGGTTTGCGAGTTGGCTATGTATTATCAGCCCCATTTATCAGTGTAGAAACTTGTAGAACAGCAAAGTGCATTGTCCCTGGAACAAAATCTGCTCCTCATGTTCTATAGTCCAGTGATTTATCAACAGAAATTATCATTTTCTATTTCCTTTCTTTCGTATTCCAGTCAGCTCTTGAGCTCTTCCCTTGAGAAATACCAGATTATCTACACTTAATTGATTTCTGATGTTGATATCATTGGCAGTGCTAAAGCAGAAAACATGATTTCAAAACTGAAACGTTAACTGGAATCCAATAATCCTTATAAAGCTGAAAAAACTTAACAATTTGATCTATTCCATTACAGTTTAGCTGTGATAAAACCAAACAGGACTGCTACTGAATGGCATTCAAACACAACATAGTAATTTTCCACTCCCTGTTTTTATGTGAACATCAATATAAACCCATCAGCTGATAGATAAATGAAGGTTTGGCAGCATTACCAGAACAGACAAAGTCCTTCTTCTGCACATCTGCCACCAGGAAGCCGCGCAGGTTGACGGGGGCCAGGCAGAAGGTGAACTGCCCGATGGTGCGGCGCTGCCGCAGCCAGTCCGACAGCCAGGCCAGGTGGCAGTCACAGTGCAGGAAGTTGGAGTGAAGCCGCCTACAAAACACACAAGAACCCTCAAGTTATCAACAGCAGTTTAGATATAAGACACAAATCAGAGCGAGCAAGTACAAGTCTGTCTCTTCAGCACAATTTTAGTAGGATCATTGCAGTTTATTAGTTAAGAGTTGAGTCAGGTCTTGGCTATCTACATTGACAAATAATTTACAAACATCTACACATAAATTAGTGCTGTTACTTAAAACGTCTTGGAAGAATGAAGTTAAATAACGGCCTGCCTACAGGTACTCATGAGCTGGCCATTCCAGGGAAAAGAACATGAAGAATTTAAGATTCCTCCAAGTAATCACTTTGTCTGTGATTTCATATCAGAAATAACTGCATGAATGTGGTATCTTTGAGTGGATTTAAAGGATGACTTCATAAAAATGAGGACCAGGCTGAAAAACAGGGTAATAGGTGATTCTCTCTCCTTGGGGAAGGGAGAGAACACTCCACACACCAGCAGCTACTGATCCCTTGTATGCCGTATTTTGGAAGGCCACTATGGATGGGTTCTAGACAGAGCAACCTGGTCTAGTGGAAGGCGTCCCTGCCCATGGCAGGGGTCTGGAATGACACATCTTTAAGGTCCCTTCCAATCCAAACCATACTATGATTCTGTGTCCCTGTGTTGCCTGGACAAACTCATCAATGCTCTTTTAATTGTGGTGCTTTAATGCAAGTATGCAGGTTCTAGACAGGGATCTTCATTTCATGATGAAAAAGGGGATCACGATAGGGTGATGCCACAGAGAAACAGAGGGCTGTTGTTTGTAATGGAAGATCTGTCCACCGGCTCCCTTCTCTGCCTGCTTCATGCCTGGGACTAGAAACTGGCAGAAGCATTATCTCATTGTGGAGGGAAGTCTCCAAATTGATGATGCATTCAGGGAGCAAATCTGGTCATTTTAAAAGCTACCACACTTTAGGCCAAAACAAAAGCCCAGCATATTCATTATTTTGTTCCTTGTAATGAGTCAGACATTCACAGTGTTATACCAAAGCTGAAATGATAAAACAGATGGAAAATCCTGTCAGAAATGGTTAGACAAGGTATTATTGACTTATATTACAGGCATTATATTTAAAACAACCCACAGAATTAGTGTGCACAGGATTTTTAGCGTTGTCCATCCACCAAAGAAATCAACTGTCTATGCGAGATCTTCATCCTGTTGAGCAGCACCAGCACCCAGGCTGACAGTCCCCAGCTTTGTATGTCTGGGGTGGGCAGTCACAATACGAGACCACAGATCTGGAGCTGAGAGTTTATCCTGTAGGGATGGAGGACACTACTCTCCTGGGAGCACTGTGTAACATAACTGTTGTAGAAGGATGCCTAGAAAACCTTGTGCCTAAAGCTATTTAATTGACACTGCAGTAAGTCAGATTTCTAGCAAAATGTTTTGTTCTTATGAACCATTAATCTGCCTGGAACACTTTCTGTTGGTTGGAAGAATGAATAAATACATCTACAAAGAAAAGAGAACAAATATAATCTAGCCAGAAATTATTCTAAGTAAGACTGTGCTCTAACTCCAACTTAGAGAGTAAGCATTTCATTTAAATCCTTGTTTTCCCGTCCTACCATGGCGGTCAAGAACGATACTGAGAATCATCTTTCTCCAGAAGAGCTCATCTCACACCATTCCCTGCATCCCCTGTGTGGAGGCAGGGAGGCAGGAATAGTAACCCCACAGTTTCACAAAAAGGGGCAGCTTTCCAGTCCTAAGAGTTGGGGTTTTTTACTCACTAAATTGGTATTGCTGGTGTCAGGGGTTCCCTGTGTCAGCAGGGCAAAGCGCCACCTCTGCCAGCTTGCCTGCCTCAGCAGAGCCCGACCGCATTGCCTGGTCAAGTGTTTTGCGTGGATATTCTACAGTTTGCTTTGGAGAGCAGGCCACATCAAGCTAACAAAGCAGCCCATTAGAATATATTTTTGATAATTATATTAATGAATACAGCCACAAAAAGACTTTTCACAGTACTTCAAAAGCATAACGCACCAATTCCCTGTGAGCATGAGAAGCATCAAAGTGATTTGGTACATTTTCAGTTTATCCTTAAATAAAAAACCTAAAAGGAATTACGTGATTACCTATCTCAGCAGTCCCTCACACATGCAGAGGCAACAGGCCGCTTACCATTAAGCAAATAGGTATGGGGAACATGTTTTAACATAAATAAAGCTGGTTCAAGCAAAGGAAAGCAGATCAATAAAAACTAATTCCTATCACTTCCAATCAAGTCTAAGAGATCAATGAAACTTAGCAACAGTTAAATAAAACAGGTTAGCACAGAAAAGATGATTTTTTCAGGTGCTTCAAATCTTACTGGGCTTTTTATTTTTCTTTCCCTTGAGAGGTCATGTTCAAGTTGAATATGCTCTTTACCTTTTCCTTCTCTCTTCTTAAACAAGCAGATTGTTTTGAGAGCCACAAAGATAAAGCTATTTATCCACAGAAGCAGAAGTAGCTGCGGCACAAGCAGCCCCAGAAGTCCTGCTAATGGATCTCACTAGTGTGTAAGAAGGACACACAGAGGTCAAACACTAACCATGCCACAGCTGGGTGGGGAAAAGAGCTTGTCCCTCCTTAACTAACATTCAGACCAGGGATCACCTACAAGAGCTTCTGTAAGAAAGCCCAGCTAAGTGGGAAGCTACTTGAGAAGCTGAGCAAACTGATGACCCTTTTTTAAGGAAACAGTAGTCACCAAACTGTAAAGAACATCATTCATGATCTGTTTGGACTGAATCTGCATCAACAACCAAGAGATTAAATAGTAGATCTTAGTCAGCCATTATGCCCCAAACTGCTTTCCCCTTGCATGTTAACTGTTCATTGAGGTTGTATATTAATGCAGAAGGTAAAGGTTATCCAGTGAAATAAATCTCAGAAACTAGGGAGAACATTAACATTCCCCCACAAATAATAATTTTATAGAAATATTTTACATAAGTGAACAAAACCTGATGAGTTTTAGATGTGTTTAAGGGTATGTTAGTTGTTAGATTATTATTAGCCATTTACCTAAAACTTAGTTAAATCAAAACAGTATTAGCCTAAATTCTGAACAGAAGAAATTCAGAAAATATTGAGTAAGATGCAGCTATGTAATCTTATTCTGCCAATAATTATGGTTAATAAAGTATTAATTGTGAAAAGTGCTAAGATGGTGAGAGGAAAAAAATTACTATGAAGGAGCAGCTGAAGAAATTAGAAAATGCTATTTCATTCCTGTATTTCTCTTATATTTATTGCTATTCTGATGACTTCTCTGTGTCTGTTGAAAAAGATCCAAGAAAATATAGAAAACAAAACTATTTTTCTGTATTTCCACCTGACTATGTAGAGGTTTTTAACTCCTATATTGAACTGCTCGGAAGGGCGCTGCATGCTATTTGGCACTCTGTGGAGACTGAAACATGCCATTTGATACTGATGAAACTACCTTTACAGAGCAGGAGGTGAATGAATATGAATGTAAGTTTGCAAAAGTTGCCCTTTTTGCCACAGACCTGAAATTAAATTTCCAGCAAATCCTTTTAGAGGGGGTCAGCATTCATGTTCTATAAAATGTGGCTCTCAGAATTCAATAGAAAAAGCTTCCCTTTATAAATCCTATTTATGACTTCCTTCCCCCTTTTTTTCCTTTTCTTTTTTTTTTTTCTTTTCCTTAATTACAGCAGAGGGGGATTAGTCAGTGTAAGTCCCCAGGGAGCTACATACAAAGCCATCTCTGAAATTAAACTAAAGGGAAAATGACAGAAGGCATTGAGCTCTGGGAACAGACAAGACTGCCTAATCTGAAGAAGACAGGCAAATTTTCTGGACCACTGTGACTGAATGAGAAAAGGCGAAACTCCAGGAACCTTCACCCTGCACCTTTATCCTCTTTATCCATTCTTTCCTAAAAGACAAACATCTAATTTCCATTTCATTACTTACATTAAGATCTGTGAATGTCACCATTTAATGAAGAAGGTAGATTTAAATCAGAGGTTATCTTACTCTGGTTGACATGAGTAAAGCCATTTTTCTTCAGTTCTGTTAATTTACTTAATTTGGTTTTTCACATGTGTATGTAGCATCCTTGAGGCATTTTAATTTTCGGTGTAGAAAATTTCCAACCTGGCAACCATTTCCCTTTCTTTGCTTTTAGGACTACATAAATCTTGGTTGAGTTTGAGACTTTAGAGTCAAAACCCAGAGATACTTTGTTTAAACAGGACTTTTCCTGAAGTTGTGTATTCCCTAAAGAAATTTAAAGGAATTATTTAAAGAAAATGGTTTTGGTAGACTATGGCTAAATTATACAAATGCACAGAGTCTTATTTCCGTCTTTGTATTTTGGTCTACTAAGGCTGAGCAGAGCTCTTCCAGTGGAATGGTGCCCAGCTATAGAAACATGGATTTCAGGTAAGAGAAGTCTTTATAAAAAATACATCAGATTTAGTGACATTTTGTTTCAGAAAGTATCTGGAGAAGGAACTTTTTTTTCAAGTTCTTTAAAAAATGGCTTGTTTCAGAGATTAGTATTCTGAATTCAAAAGAAGAAACAGGATGTAAGCACAGGATGTTAAGGAAATTAAGTAACTTGATCCATCTGAGCAGTTTTTACAATGTTAATGGTGTTCCTGCATGGAACACATTTCACGTTATGGGTTTTCTTAGGTGGGGGAAATGCCAATTTCATTTCCAGAAAAATTCAAACTCTTGATAAAACCAAATCTAAGTTCATTGTTTAAACCCAAAGAACCCCTGCAGGGCTCTGAAGGCACCCCCCACCTTCACAGCCTGGCCCAGCCCCACTGGGGCTCCGGACCTGCCCCAGCCCAGCACTGCAGCACAGCCCAGGGTGACCACCAGCCCCTGTCAAGCACTGGCCTCCTGTCCCTGTCCCCATACCTGCCATGGGTCCCTGTGGGACGGGCCCAGTGCCACCTCCCTCGGGAGAGAGCAGTGAACTGGTCACAGTGGGAGAGGCTGGCGCAAGATTATCACAACACAACAAATACCCAAACATTGGCTTATGCTATCATCATCATCATTATTATTATTCTATTTGAAGGTATTACTTACAGAGTCCTGATCTTTGGCATATGATTGAAACTGGTAACAGGAATGCGGGTGATGTTGTTATTGTTGAGAGTACTGTTAGGAGAAAAAAAAAGAGAGAAAAGAAAATAATGGATTGATCAATTATTTACCTTTCTTCACCAACACACCACTTACAGAAACAATCAGCTAAAACTCTTGGTAATAAATCTGGCAGGCTGCAAGCAGCAAGAACATGCTGACAATGCTCAGACAATCCGTAGCCCATCATGAAGGATATTGTTAAGGTAACACTATCAACAGCTGTATAAGAATGGCTGGAGGTTGCTGTTCACCATGCCTGAGTACCAAGGAGGGCAGGAGATGTGGTTTTATCGACCACTGGAACATATCCAGTCTTTCTGGGTAAGCTTCCACTTTGCTTGAAAAGCTGGTGTAACTGGAGCAGAGGAACATCAAACTGGCACACTGCAATGTGAAAGCTTTGCACTTATAGCGCTCTCTCTTGCATAAAAAAAGAGCTGTTGACTTGCTCAGGCTTATTAACACAGCCAGCTTACACGGCCAGACAGCTCCAATTGCCCTTTGAAAACACACTGACTCTTTCTTTAGTTGCCTTATGAAAAAACATATGGGTAGTGGAATGAATCAGAATAAAACATGTCATGACCCAGGCATATAAGCATTTCTGCTCCTCTATCAAAGCACAGCTTAAAGAGAAAACGACCCCAGCTGCTATAGGGACCCCCTGAGCGCTTCTTATGAAAAATGAACTGACTCGATTACCATCTTCTGAGCATGCTGCTCCTGTCTATGGAGCTCCTAATTATATCAATGACTCTCCAGCAAATTAGAAGATAGAAAGTTTATCAGGATGGCACAGGAAATGGAAAGCACTCCAATAGGGCATAATTGCCACGCTCAAAGTGCACCAACTCTGCAGCTCAGTTTGCCATGGGAATTGACTGGGCCATGTCCCAGCATGGCTGGTGCTGCTCTGGCTGCAGTGGGGTGTCCTCTGCTTTATATAAGAGGCCCAGCACTCCACAGGATCACACTGGGAGAAGACAGTGCTTTTGTGTGTTTGTGTTGAAGAAAATACTGAAACAACCTGAAAAGGCATGTGACCCTTCCCTAAACTAATTAGTTGTGCGATGTTACGTATTTACAAAAGACACTTAATCAAAAGCTCTTGAAGACCTTTAACAGAAGTTCAGTGGCCCTCTTGGTCATCTGCTGATTTAAAAGCATTTCTACAGTTCTGCACAGAAATCCCTTGGTGACACCATCATCAGCAGATTAAAACTAAATTGGATTATACCCTATTAAGACTGCTTTTCTGGTACCCAGGAAGACACACAGGCATACTGGCAGAGCCAGGAGGTTGGAGGTAACACAGCTATGCACAGGTACAGTCAGGAGGGGTGTGTGAGCAGGCTCTGGCACTGGCAGCAGTGGGTTCGTGCTCCTGCACTGCATCCCAGCAGGGCAGAACATGACCACGCTGTTAGCAGGGTGGTAGCTGGTACTTCAGCACAGTGCTGCACCAGATGGATGCAGTACTGATCTGGAGCCAGCCTGGGGACTGACATACCATGACAGCAAACTGCACCAACAGAGCAAGATCACCCTTCCTTTCCAAATCTGTGAGCAGAGGGAGTTATGGCAGTAATAGCAAAGTTTTGGAAAGTTGGAATCTGCATGTCAGATCTGCTGCCAGAGATCTGTGTCAGTCAAGTCACACACGTTCACACACCAGGCTGGTAAGAGCTGCAGGCCTTAGTGTGCTGCTTCTTACAGTAGAACACATAGTATTAATTCCAGATCTTCTAGAAAACTTGCTGCTGCCAAAACCTGGACACGAAACACCCAACTAAGCATTGGGATCAATGGGTATCAAAATCAGGGGGTTGTGTATTCAATTTTTCAATATGCAAAGGCTCAAATGCAGTCTATTACAAAGCTACTGGATAAGATGAAGAGGGAAATAGTGCCAGGTTCAGAAGAAAACCTAAGAGCGAGCTCTTACAGCTGTCAGCCCTGTCATTTCCTCAGCTGTGCATCACAAGCTGCACATGTCACCACCTTACGGTGGCTTCAGTGCTGGAAGCAAACACAGTGATTACCAGGGTATATCTGATACACTGTTGGCCTGAGCAGCTCTATCTTGGAACTCCTCCTAATGTCATGATCACACACATCTCCCACTGTGGCAGCTTATATGGTGCAAAATGAAACCCTCTGTCATACAGTTGCTACTGCTCAATTTTCTTATGCAGCTAGTGATGGGGGTTGGAATGACATGAGCTTTACGGTCCATTTGATGGGACAAGGGGTGATGAGTTCACAATAAACAGGGGAAGTTCAGGTTGGATATAAAGAAGTTCCTTACTGTGAGGGTGGTGAGGCGCTGGCATAGGGTGCCCAGAGAAGTGGCAAATGCTCCATCCCTGCCAGTGTTCAAGGCCAGATTGAACAGAGCCTTGGGCGACATGGTCTAGGGTGAGGTGTCCCTGCCCATGGCAGGGGGCTCAGAATTGGATGATCTTAAGGTCCTTTCCAACCCTAACCATTTTAGGATTCTATGATTCCAACCCAAACCATCCAATTATATGATAAAAAAAAGCCATAGGCAATTTCAGCAAATGAACACAACCTCTCATAAGGTGCATACATCTATACATCAGCACACCCACCCCTCAATATCTATACTTGATATTTGCATCTACACATGCAAGTGGGGAAGCTCAAACAGGACGCACAAATGGAATTTCCAATTGCACCACCTTTTTTTTTTCTATAAACATAAAAATATAATTCACCCTCTGCCTCAGTTGCCCGTGACATACAAATGAGCTATGCACTTGGAAGCTTTTAGGTATACACCGATAAATAAAAGCCACCGGTAAAGTCAGCTCGTAACAATTAAACCACATGCAGAGCTGATGTCTGCATAGGTCATGGCATGCACTACAGGAGTCAATGGAAGCCACAGGAATTCAAGGGAAACTTTCTATTGATCTCAGAAGGACGTGGAGTGTATTCAGGCAGAACAGGATGTGACAGCAAGCTCACTTCTGCAAGGAGGGTAGAGAACACCCTGTCTCCCAGTGCAATTCTTCATCCAGATGTGGAAAGGTCAGCCTCTGCTGTCTGACTCCGTGATTACAAAGTATTTTAAAATCTCTTAAAATATTTCTGCTCTACAGACAAAACTTTATCCCAACCACAGAGTGTTTCTACTCTCAAAATGTCTGATGAGAGTGGCTCAGGTTTTGCCCCTGATAAGCACAGGTTTCCCCTAATTCATCAACAAATACGTAACCCTCCTTCCAAGAATCCTAAGTCACTGCTGAATTAATGTACTCCTTAGCCACAAATTTCACGGATAACTCTACCAGACAGCTAAGGAGCACACCACTTAGTAGCATACTATTTCATTGATATTTAAATGTTAACCATAATGAAGGCAATAAAACATCTATGATAACAGCAATTATTTCAGAACAAAGAAGGCCAAACACTGCAAAGGGCACTAATTCACAGTGAACTGTGCCTCACAGGAGCTGCAGGATTTTAACCCTGCTGAGCAGGATGTGCCAGACACACACCTCCCACTGCGGGAACTCCATGGATTTTGCATGCGGACTGTTTCAGGTAGAGGTGGGCTCTAGAGGCACTCTGCAAAGCTTTTCTAGGCACATGAAGCATTCCCAGCAATAAGGTTTTGTGTCCTGACAGAGGTAAGGGCACAACACGGGCATTTTTAACACATGAAGGAAAAAAAAATCAATCCTGCTTCAATGGTGCTCGACTGCTAGCTGCTCCGAGGCCCCAGTTTCATTTTGATCCAACTATGTTCCAAATCCATAGAAACAGCCGTGCAAACAGCAGGAAGCTGCTAGAAAGAGAAAACTTCAAGAATCTTCCAACTCTTCCAACATCATGTGGGAGAACTTGTATTCTGCAGAGTTCTCCCCGGCTTCATACCTCCCATCTCTTCCAGAACCCAGTCTACCCTTGTCCCTTGAAAAAGCATTGTCCTCTCAGTTAGAAGTCCTCTCCCTGTAAACTATTCACATCCAAAATGCTGAATCAGGAAACTGAGGTTATAGACAATATTATTTATGCCAGCAAACTTCCCACCTTGGGCCGTGATCCTTGTCAGGTCTTGCAAGCTAAGCAGAAGCAGACTGCAGCAGTCCTAAGGATCCTCCAAGGTCTACTTGGAAGATACATAATGTGGGATCAGCAGTCTTTTGAGGTGGTGGTACATCCTCCACCAGTCTGAACTGTCACAGTCCCATTGACTCCAATTTACAACCCCAGAGGAGCTGCTCCACTAACTCACTCCTCTGCCAGTTGCCCAAACTGGTTAGAGGCACGCATGGAGCTGCTTTCTTCCTTGTGAAGAATAAAGCTGATTTATAACCCCTACTAATCAGGTCTCCTTAAAGGAAAGACTGCTCACTCTGCAATCCTGACATCATTTGAAAACAATTACCTATCTCCTTCCTCTAACTTTTTGTGCAAATTTAACTACATGCAGTTGCATTTCTATTCTCTTCTGACGTGCTCCAGATTCATGTACGTCACTGCAAAGTAATTACATTAAAATCATTAACCTCCAGAAATGACTGTCATGTGTGCATTTTTAACATAATATTTATGCATTATTCTTTACTCTTTTCTCCACCCTCCTGAAAAGGAATACAGGTGTTGAGGACTAGATGAGAGCCAGAAAGAGTCGGTACTCCTAATGCTAGTAGAAATGACACAACTTCATATCTAAATGATACAACTTCTAAAGGTACTTTGGGAAAAAAAAAAAAAAAAAAGAAAAGGGTTTAAATTTTGAACCCTACTAATAATACATGTATT
Source organism: Neopsephotus bourkii (assembly GCF_033783945.1). Classification (NCBI taxonomy): domain Eukaryota; kingdom Metazoa; phylum Chordata; class Aves; order Psittaciformes; family Psittacidae; genus Neopsephotus; species Neopsephotus bourkii. The sequence continues at coordinate 1,721,641 of NW_026900863.1, read as the reverse complement.
TTAGTTTAAAAACTCAGGAACTCCAAGCATCCTCTCATGTTCCTTGGACTGACAGAGCAGAAATCCCTGGCTGTCAGATCAATAGTTAAAAATTCTCAACTCTGTAAATTACAGAGTACACAGAGATTTTGTTTCTCCTACTTGGAATTCAATTAATGACATAATTAAGAGCGCATAATGAATATCAGAATGCCTGGTGATTTACTCATCTGAAACAATACTACTTTCATTCCCACATTTCTACCTACTCTGTTCCAGTTGAGTACTAGACATGAACCAAAAGGATCTTCTGGCAACGATGTCAGGAGAAGTTACACAACATAACAGAATTATCTGAAACAATAACTATTTAATTTCTTCTATTAATACCCATAAGTACACTGTAAAGTAGTAACAGTCTTCAGGTTTTCCAGCCACATTTCAAGTGGAAAAATACGTCAGAGGTTGAGGTTTTTGTTAAACACATAACACTGATGACAATACCACCTGCTACATCCTAGTTTAACAAAAGCTGTCATATCCTATTTCAGCTTGTCTAAAAGAAAAGAAACCATGCAAATGTCCATTTTCCTAAACACAAGGCATGTGGCATAATGTACAGAGGTTACTAGCCGTGAATAATTACAACATCCACAGCCATGCTTCTTGTTTGCAATCTGAAGGGATTACAGTGAAAGGGGAAGGGGAGAACATGTCGCTGAAGACATCCTTTGTTTTTTGATGGTAAGGGAGACTGATTTCCCTCTTCACGTTCCACTTGTGCAGCCGATCAGCACAAACAGCTAATCAAATTCGAGAAATTATATGGTAGATTAAATTTTTGATTAACACTTTTCCCCAAGCCTTAATAAGCATCTACCGTAGCTACTGGAAGTCTGCTGTGCTGGCCATTCAGCCTTTTGATACATGCCAGGATGCTTTTGTGTCACATCCAGCTGATCACGGGACATGGCAGCATTTGCAGAAGTCTCATTTAGACAGAAATATTCAGACCTGTTTACTGATAGGTAAACGGAGAAAGAGGGCCAAAAAGTCACCAGCTCACTTATTGTATTTCTGGGTTTGAATGCCTTCTGCAATTGGGCATCAGGGATTCTTTACATGCTTTTAACATACATAATTTGATAGCAGGAAGCCTGCAAACAACAGTCCTCAAGTCTATGTGCCTACGGGCTTGACTCTAAAGTTACACAATGATGTCCATTTCCTTTTCCTGCTCAAAACTCTCTCAACACATTGTGGAAAGAAGAAGGTGCTGAGTTGCTTCATGCTGTGATAAACCTGTATTTTGAAAGTGAGACGTGGAAAGGAGCAGAGAAGCAGGTGGGCAAGGCTGGTGGGAGCAGGCATCTCAGGCGCTGTGGCACTGGTGCACTAACAAGTCTAACATTTCCTTCTGTCTCCTTCAATTACAGCACTGCTTTATCACTGTATGCTCCTTGGCTGTGTATGGAATCTGTGTGTTGTGTGTCCATAACACCATGTAATTGGGCCTAATGTAAGATTATTATCTATGTGCATGCAATGGATACTGCAAATGGGGCATCTGCAGGCTGGTAACATTCCCAAGAGTGAATTACTGTCATACTCCCCGATTACTGCTTTTCCCACAAGTGCCATGGTTTCCAGGCTTCCTATCCCCATTGCAACCATACATCAGTAAACGAGACTGGAAAATTTATTAAGCCTTAACCAAGGCATCTTCAAGCATAATTAAGCCTCTCATGTAAATAGTTTTCTTGATAATGTTATTTCTGTTCAGAAGTGGGTGAACGGATGCAGAAAAGACTGAACAGCACAGCCCAAACTGCCAGTGGGGCTGAGGAGGGAGCACCACAGCCTGGCCCAGCAGAGACAGAGACAACTTCTGCAAGACCCCGAGGCTCTGGGGGTAGTGGGGTGTTGATGAATGAAAATACATGAAGAAACCTTTCCACAGTGTACATGTGAACTTGTGGACTCCGTGCCAGATTAGACACCTCCATCTGTATTTATGCACATAAAGCAGAGATCTTGGGGTCTATCTGAAATACTAGACATGAAACATGAATTTGGGTGACTGCATTAGCAGCAAACTTTAACACTGACAGTGACCTCTACATTAGCCGATTCACAGCACTTGCTCTTCAATCTCTCTCCAATTACATAAAAAGCCATTGCAAAGGGAAAACAAATTGTCTGTATTCAGAACAGGTTAAGCAAAGCAGTAACAGGTTTAAATTTCAGAAGAGGGAATTCTGATTAGGTTACTTACAGGAAAAATACAGAAAACCCCTGCTACAGGGTGTGCAGGCATCAGCAGTGATAACAGACTGACCGAATCCCTGGTAGGACTGGCACAGAAACCAATGGTCCTGCCCTGGGCTGGGACAACACAGGACCACTTCAACCCCCTTCCAGCCCCTGTGTCTCCTCTCATGTAACTAACAGCAGGGGCATTTTATCAATTGTGAATCTAGATACATTTTTAGTAATAAACCCAAGAGCTGGATTTGATACACTGCTGTAATTAATAGTTGTAATTAACATTGAGATGGTAGGATAGAAGGAGCTGTAATTTCAATAGCTCTAAAGAGCTGTTTTTTCATACAGGTCAGAAGGAATTTGCATGAAATTAAATATTTACTGTTTCTCACAGCCTCTGGTGAAAAAGCAAAATGGCTTTGGCACTCCATCCCTCAGCATTGAGCACAGGCCTCACCCTTGACTTTCAAGGCATCCATGATTTGCTCCTTATGCAAGGTCCAAACCCCAGCTGGATCTCTACAGCGTTCTGGTGAGTCCTGAGTGTTTCTTGTACTCAATCCTTTGATCTTCCCATAGACTCCTAAAGTTAAAGCCCACGGCTTCCATGTGGGTGTATAATGAAAGCAACTGATACTGCACTGATCAATCCATTACTCTCCACTGTCAGAAAACATAATGATCTCACAAGGGGTCTTATTCACTGACATACCTTAGAAGAGCTCTGATCTGACACCTCGAATTAGCAGCAAGAACAGCAACAGCTGGGTTTTTGTCTCAATATTTGTACCCAACTCTGAAATGAGTTGGCACTGTGCAAGGGCTATTTTTAAACACAATGTTAGCTCAGGAAAATAATCTTCTAAATAGTCTCCAGGTGACATGTAGAATCCACTGAAATAAATAACAGTAACTAGTTGCCAGTTTGTGGTTTCTGTTCCAGTACTAGTCTTGCTCGTGGGTTCCCGTACGTTCTTGTCACAGCAGAGAGGCTCTACCACTGTTAACTTGGGAAGCTGACATCAGAAACATCACTAGTCTCAAGGATACAGAGGAAAGAATATGTTTTTCTAGAAATGTATGAAAAATAAAATAAATAAGTTTACCATGGGACAATGCTCAAACCTGCCAGCAGTGTTCACTGCTACAGCTGCCTGATTCTTCCTATTCTGTGGCTGAGTTTAATTTGTATATAAATGATAGGTTTTAACTATTTAATCTTATAAAGGCCAGATGTTTATGGGAGATTGTCTTTTTTTCTCCTTGAAGAAGTGAGATTACTTTCAAAACCATCAAGCTTTGGGGAAACTGGGTTATTCTAATAAAAAATTCTTTGCTTAAAATGCCTGTTTTGTCACCTGGCAAGAAGCAGGGTGATCCCATTTGCCCATAGCGATCACTTCAGGGCATATTAACTTAAGTCCTGTAATTGCTGCATTAACTCTCTCTAGAGACTGGCTGTGCCTTGGCTGGAGTCTCTGGGACTGGCAAGGTCAGGAGCTGAGGATAAGGGCAAAGGAGAGGGAGCAACAGGCCCCGCAGCTAAGAAAATGGTTGGGCAAAGAGACTGGGGTAAGGAATATGTGCAAATAGCTAAAAGAGATCATAAAAAAACCCTACAGGCCTCTACAATCAAAGATTGTGGTGTTGTGTATACACAGTCATAAAACTAAGGATGATGGTGACTGATGCTCAACCCTTTCTAGTGTTGTCTTTAGCCCTGCATTTACATTGCAAGTGCACATACATATCATTATGCCTGAATTTACTTACTTACATTGACACACAAATAAATAATATATGCTAAACCAAGATAAAGTAGAAAATATAATAATAGAATAAAATAAAATGAGCTAAGCCAAGGTAATGTAAAATACAAAATAATAAAGGTTATACAGAGAATGAGGCTACACAATTCATTTAGGTTGTGAACTTTGTTAGATATTAAGTCAAGAATGTCATTCACATGGTCTTACATGAAATGCCTTACTGCTGGCCCTCAAGGAAGGCTGCTTTTTTAACACAGAGAAAGACATATCTATTTTCCCACACAATTAAATTGCCTCTATTGGCTGTATAAAATACAGGTACCCGCTGCGGCCCCCAATTCTTTCTAACACCTATGCCCAGAGAGAGTTGAAAAAGCTTTTTAGAGAAATTTCAATCAGCTTTTCAATCTTTTACATGACACTTTAATTCTAGGCAGAAAATATAAATTCAATTCAGCCTGAATGGAAATTTTAGCTATAAAAGCATTGGTGCAAAGAGAAAAGAACACAGGCTGGAATTATTCTCCTACTGCTTTATTTTTAAATTAAGGAATCTCCAATGAGTAATTTTTCTAAACTCACATATGGCCCCAGAAACACTGCCTTTAGGTTTTTATGAATCATGGGATTTACTCAAGCCTTTGCCCAAAGGCTGCACATTTTTAGCACACTGTACTGGGAATCGCTGCTGTGGCTCTATGTCCCAATTACATCCATACATTTCTGTAAGTACTTGGACTCTGAGAAAGAAAAGTATTTGTGCAAACACTGAATAAATGTTCTACATCATCAGGGTGGTTTTGATGTTTCTCTGTGGCAGCTGATTTCCAGGGCTGATACTTATTGCCTAGAACCACTGGGAACAAGTCCAATTATCATCACCCCTAGACCAGTGTCCACTGAACTCAGAACAATTCCTGCTGCTGATTTCAGCAGGATCCGAATCTAGTCCCTGCAATCTATTTATTGAGGTGCAGATTTTCACAGGAGCCACAGTGACCAAAAATATAATTGAATAAATTTCAGCTCACCCAGACTGTGCTTTGTAGATTCATTTGAAAACCTCTTGTTCAACGAATAACATAACTAAATTAATAATAGGAATTTTCATTTCTTTCTTTCCCAGTTTATACAGCAATCTCTCTTTTGGTGTTACCCAACTGCATGCACGTCAGGTACTGTAGCTTATGGATTCTGTGCTACTCCTGCCAAAATCAATGGAAACTGGATTGAGTTTTTGATGCATACAGAGGGCTGAAAGCCTCCAGAGTGTATTCATGGAAAGGATGAAAAAGAAACAAGAGTCAGATCATACAAACCTTAAGTTTGACGCATCAGTACTTCAGCAAAATACAACAGCTTTCTCAGGTTCCTGCCTGAACAGTTGTTTCTGCTTAGTCCTTTCTGAAGCTAAAGCAGTCTTATAAACACAATCCAATTCAAACTAACACAGTCCAATTCTATAATTTGAAAGGAGAAAGCGACTTGTGCCATTTGTTCAGGCTGAAGGTATTGAATGATGACTTCCAAGGTAAAAGGTCTCAGCATTCAGTCAGCTGAGTGCTGCAGTTTTCTTACAGGACTCCACCAAAAGAAATTCTAAAGAAACTGATTAAATCTGGATCAGAGGGGAACAATATAATTCTTCAATGCTGTGTTTTAATTTGAGCACAGTGCAAGCTTAATGCTATAACCCTACAGCAAAAGCCTCTGTTTTGATAGATTTCCCTACCATAATGAACATATTCTTTTCATACTTGTCAGTGTAACACACCCCAGGACAGAAAAGGCATTCCAAGTGGCAGACAAAAATTAGTTGTCCTTTCAGAGCTGGAGGAAGTGACATTGTAAGGGGCTGCGTGACAATATTCACTCTCTTTGGGGCGATCATTGTCCCAGCCTGTTGCGACTTCATCAAGTGCCGCAATGCGGCACTGCGGATTCCTGCAGGTCTCATGGTGGCCACTAGGACCAAGGGAGAGACAAGCTGGCCAAACCCAGCGATGCAGCACGCAGCGGCTTGAGATGATGTCTATTACTGTTGTATAAATATTACAAGGAATAGAAATGGCATTGCAGCAGTTCAGCCTGAGTTGCTGATATAAGTGCCAAAGGTTTTGCTGAAGTCTTTAAGGAGCCTGGCAACAGGCAACCATGGAGAGTGGGCTGCCAGAGCCCCTTGTTCCTATTCCTCTCCCATGGCAGACCTATCAGGTCCTGCAGGCAAAATAACACCACTTGTTCCTCTTGCCAGAGCAGCCCCTTAATTTCAGGAGCCCAGTGCCTCAGTGCTGCTGGCTCTCAGGGCCATTGGGATTCCCACTGGGAGAGAGCAGTGTGAAGATGCCCTGAAAGGCGTGATCAGCATGGTGCAGCATGGAACCATACAGGCAGCTCTTAGCTTTCAGCAGCAGAGGAAGGAAACGACAAAACTTTTAAAGAGGGAACCTCACCTTTACTGTCAAAGGCGACTCCCCAAAATGCAAGAGATACAGACCACATTTGTGGAGTAATTTTATATTGCAGCAGTATGTGCTGCCCCTACCTGCAATGAATACATGCTGGACATGAAGGCTAATATATAGACTAATATAAATCCACATGAATGAAACAGGGAATGTGCGATATACACATTCTATGAACTTAGACTTGCATGTATGAACAGTTGCTAAGCAAAAGTTACATTCATAGAGGAAAGAAATGTCTTGAAAGAACAAAGACAACACATAGCTCCTAGACAAGGGCAATTACATGTTTCTTGGTGAAACTGGAAAGGGATCTGCTTTCCATCAGATTTCTCTTTCAATATATTAGTGCTTGCGTGCATCGCACAAGAAGAAGGTCAAAATGTTTACAGCACCTCTCCAATTGTTAAATTTCTCCCAAACACCACCAATACCTGCTTATATTCATGCACGCATATGCAATACAGCTAAGAAACCATAACAATTTGAATAGCAAATACTCACAGTGCTTCATTTGCGTTCAGTCCACAGAGTAAAAAGAAAGTGCAAAATAAAATATACACAGAAAAAAAATCGAAGCCCTCATGGTCTGTTCAGGAATGTTCTACAAGTGCAAGAAGTAGCTAAATAAAAGGAGTCGTACAGTTGTTCTCTGTACTATCTGCCTGCATACAGAATAAAATCTAACTGCCATTGTGGATGGTCTGTCCTGACTACTTCAGCCTAAGTCTTGGCTGAAGCGCCTCACCTGATCGCTACCGCCCTGGCGTGGATGGGAAGACGGGGTGTCTCGCAGATAAACCGGACCCAACCCTTTTAAGACATGACTGAAATTGCCCAAGGAGCCAGTCAGAAGCGCGGGTGCTCACGGAGGGGACTACCCCCTCCCCAGAGCCCGCCCAGCCCAAGCCTCCTCTTGCACCAACAGGGGCTTCTCAGCGGCCTTCAAGCGTCGTCGCAGAGATGCTGCATTGCGGCAATTTATTTATCACAGGAGCCAAGTCCAAAGCTGAAAGCCATGGACAAGAGCCTCTTTCCCCACCCTCCCTTCTCCCAACAAAGCACTTGTAGTGACAGACACAATCTAAGAATCTAATGGCAAAAGATGCAAAAGCAAATCTAAATCACCAACCTGGTGAACAAAGACCTTGCTCAGTAGATGCACCTACATCGCTTTATCACAGCCACCATCCCAACTTCCACAATTTTCTCTTCTATTTGACCCTTAGGTAAACCCCAGTCTCAGCCACAGTCTGGCCCTTGCAAACCACAGACACTTCACACCATCCAGCACTGTGAATGCAAGAGGGATGAGTGCAATTTTAATGGCACTACTGTCCGTTGTTTCCTTCAGTGCCTTTATGTAGCCACCTCATTTGATTCTCTTCCACCTGACCAAGCTATTTCCTCAGGTATCCCTAAAGTACTAAAGAGCAACATGGTACAGCACAACAAAGGTTTCTGGATGATCCTGCAGTGTTTGTTTCTAAGGACCTGCAGATGTCATCCACCACTTGTACACACAAAACCAACGCATTTGAATTATTCACCCCAAAACAGAAACTTATGGAATGTAATTTCGCTTCAGAAGTATCAAACCAGTTAATATGAAATTGATTCATTTATGATAACTAAATTAACATAGAAATTATGAGTATTTGGCTTCAAATTACTGTGAAATTGTTTTATACTTACACCCTTAATGCAGCTCTTAAATTTTCTATTGTCTGAAACACAAAACTGGATATCTATGTAAAGAAATTGGCGCTATTCATATTTCTTTCAGAAGTTTTTACTATTACTTTGCTGATTTAACCATAACATACAAGCTCTTCTCATCATACATACTTACACTCATGTATACTTACATTGCATGCATAACCTTGCAAATTGCAGGAAAAAAACACTATTTGATTTAGATTTTGATTTATATATGCATTTTTCAGGTGCAGATGCAACTATCTACTTCACTAATTAAGCTAAGTACATGTTACTGTTTTGATTTCCAGTTTACTACAGACACAACATTAGTGTTGGAGCTAAAAATATTGAATACTGCTAATAAATAGTACCCTGCACCCAGCAGCTGCAGCTGAAGGTTAAATATCTGACACAATGCTTGAAGTGGTAGACCAACAATTCTGCTACACAGAGTTCCCATCATAATTGTACCCTCTCTTTCACGAGAAACCAGACTTTGGAGTCCTCTCTCATACAAAGCCTGGCTGCAGCACAAAGCCTTTGTCTGTGTTGTTCTACCAGCACAGCAGAGAGACAAAAGCAAATGCTGAAAAAGATAAACCATTCATACCCTATAGGTCACATACAATACCCTTAATTGCACACAGGGAGAAAAGGCAGTGACTGTTATGTGCTTTGAAACATTTTCTGTTTCAATTTTTCCTGTTTGGTGACTGACCCTGGAGCAGGCAGGAGTTCCCAGGGTCACCAACAGTTTTGGACTCCAAAGGGTGTCACAGACGGGCTGAGGACATGCTGGTGTATTTGATACTGGTGTCACGGAAACCTGTGCCATGCAGGCATGCAGCCTCCTTCCCCAGCCAAAGAGGCCTTATTAATGCTGACAGGATTCCATCCAGCTACCCAAAGATCGTCATCCAGCTGCTCTGGGGAGTCGAATCAACTGTGACTTCCAAATCATGGCATAAACTCATCTACATTGAACTTGTTACTTTCTCTCAGATCTCTCTCATCACCTCAACTTCATCTGCTAGGAGCTTTATTCCCATCATATTCTTCAGCTCAGCTTTTGGTTAAGGTACCAAGCTGCATGTCCGCATTAAATCTACAGTTGAGTGTCCTCTGGATTGAGTTGTTCACATTCATTTGACTTTCAACAGTCAAAATGCTTGTTCTACATCTTTTATATTACTGATGAAGAAACTGTATCAGTCAAAGGTGAGGGAGGGCAGGTCACAAGACGAGTAGAGCATGCAAATGAAACAGTATCATGGGAGAGAAGGTTTGCCAGAAATCTCTGTCTCTGGAATTTTGACTTTGGAGTGTGTCGAAGCAGTGACTGCAACACAAGTGAAAGGCTTGCACTACACAAGCTATAAACCCAGGCTTCCTCAAAAAGCATACTGGGCAGTGATTCATGAAACTAATAAGTCTAACCCAGCATTACTCTTATCTTGCTAAGTTCTGCAGCCTGCATGGCTCCAGGCTATTCTGAAAGGGAAAAAAACCCTCCAACCTAATGGGAGCAGGAAAGGTGAATGAGCATAGCACTCAACTACTACATATGCTCCAGGAAGGGAAAAATCCATCTTTTCTAAACACGTAATGTAATTAGGCACCCACACTAAGGATTGATAGAAGTGTTCATCAATTTGCTGGGACATGCCTGGAATACTGCAGGATTAGCAAAATCACTGATCAATGAATTTATGCAAATATATTCTCCCCATAACGACAGAGTTACATTACATCTGTAACAGGCACCAGTGGTTTTCAGAGGCCCTCTCTTGCCTGCTCTTATTTTGTCTCAGCTGGTCTTTGATATAAAGCCTGTCACCACGATGCCATCTGGATAGTGTTCCTTTCACTGTCTTGTACTTCTAACCTCACATTTTGCAATATGTCATAGAATGGAGGTTATGTCAGATTTCAGCTCCATATCTTGTGCAATGACACCACATCTCCCACTGATGTGTATCAGCAAATAAAGACACTCCTTATCAAGCAACAATGCAAGTACCCCATCTTTCCTCCATCAATCCTTTACAGTAATTGTGCATCTCATGTCACTGGGGTCCACCGGCTGTGCAGTGCCTTTCTAAGAGTTCTCCAGAAAAAGCCCTTGCTGCAGTTAATCTTATCTCCAACTCATTTATAGAACAGAACCCTTGTAATAACAGCAGCCAGGTTTGGCAGGAGCATTTCTCCTTCTTTTAAGACCTACAGCGATACAGGAGGCAGGAATAATGGGGAGGGTATAAACTACAGGACATTCTAATAAGTAATGGAGTAAAGAAAATTGGAAATTACCATCTGTCCACTGATACCTCTATACTGTGGGTGCACCATTTCCTAACTGCCAAACTGACTTGTGTTCTTCTTCTGGCACAAGTTGATTGTCTGAGATACACGCTCAGAACAGAAAACGGAGGATACCCTTAGAAAAGCCAAACTCCTTGGTTTTCATCTAATTTCACCTAACTGGTAACTGCTCCAATTACTCATAACCTACCAGTGGTTACTCCCTTCAGTTCTGTGGCACCTATTATGTACATGATGACTGATGAAATAACTAAAGATTTTAAATTCATTTTCTTGATGTACATATATTTGAGCTAACATACACCCTCAGGTAAAAAAAAACCCAAAACACAATAATTTTAACTTTACTGTACTCAAGTATGAACAAGTAAACCAGCTATGCACAACATTTTAAATAGAATTCTCATTTTCATTATTCTATTTAGATATTTTGGTATCAGTTATAGGAACCCAATTTACAGAGCACAAATTGGACCCTGATTACCTCAACCGACCATAATTTCCAGCAAAATAGAGGAGGAAATCACATTTGTGTGGCATTTTCAGGCTTTCATTAAGCAATGACATCTCATGTATTTAGAATTATGTCATGACATTCGCTCCCTGACTCTCCAGGTTGGGAAAGCAAATACAAATCTTCTACCTAGCTAAGACATGCCCAGAATAGGATTCTGCAAATGAGTAAAACTGACTATATAACCGAATGTTCAGCATACACAAGGCAACCCTGGGAACAATTAAACAGCAGCTGTAGCACAAAATAAAGTTTATATGACTAAAGGTAGTATGTATTACAAGCACGCTCACCCCGACATCTCTATCAGAAATTGCACAGGTTACTAAATGTTTTATGAAACAGAACCCTTTGTAACAGGAATGTATTGGATTGAATAAAGTAAGGATGAATGACCCTATTCTGCTTGTAAAATGCTCGGATGGCTGATGTGTCGGACAATGACCAGGGGATGCAGACCACAACTGGTCTGGCAGAGCACACTAGGTCCCCTGTGCCGAGGCACAGACCAAAGGAAAGCACCACATGGGGTTGGAGCTGGGTGTTTTTCTGAGGAGCAGGAAGAGGACTGAGGCACAAATGTTGGCAGAGAAAAGCTTAGGTATGCAAACACTAACTTGTTTCTTTTAGATCAAATATTTAGGGCTCATTTGGAATTGAAGTCCCAACTTAAAATTGCACGGAACATTTGGGTGGCTGCAGTTGCACCAATATTACTGGTGAGTGAATTGCAATGAACTGCCACAGAGACAAAGGGTGGGTTCCTGCGTGTGTAGTTCATTGCTAAAGACTCAATGACAGAATCAGTGCTTATTCATTTAAAAAAGAGGGTGAAACTCAGGAAAAGAGATTTTTCAAGCTGAGAGATATGAAAGACACACAACAATTAACATGATTAACAACAACCAAACCCCCAAATCATGCCGTACTCGCTCTATACAGGAAGAAATCATTTTCTGCCTTAATAGAAAACTCTCCACAGACCTCCTGGGATTAGCTCTTGGTACGGTAAAAACTTTTGGGTACAGAAATTGTTTTTCACAAAAAATCTGCAAGGAAGAGGATGTGTTCATGCTCCAGACCCTCTGGCTATCACTCAAAGTAGGGTGAAAACCACCTTTACAATATAAATCAAGGAGAACACTCCATCTAAGTTGCCAACAGCAACTCCTGATTCTCTCTCTCCTACCCACATGGCATAATTGCCATGTCACTGTGCAGGTTTCGAGCTACCCCAGTGAGGCATGCCAATAATAAATAAAGGCTTTTTTTTGCAAAATTGAGTTCTGTATCTCACTGTCCAATGGGTCCTAAAACCACGAGTGTCATTCAGCCCTGCCAGTCTAATGACAATAGCACATCCATTCACTTCAGTTTACCCAGTTCCAATGAACCTGCTGAACCACCTTCAAGTTAATTCCTTTTATTCATATATCCTAAGAGACTGAAGGTGAAATTCTGAGAGAGTTTTATCACTGATGGTTCATAATTTTGGACATTTGGAAATACAGTTCTGGACTTATCTCTAGCCTACAAAGGATATGAACACTGAATTGCACATGCATTAAGGAATATGGCACAATTATTTTGAGGATTTTGGGGTTTGGGGTTTTTGTATGGTTTTGTGAGGATTTTTAATAAGCTTTCAAAGTTCTACACTAATACATATTTCTCAATAATACTGTTATTGCCAACTATTGCCACAGGACATAATTAAAAATTAAGCAGAGCAGAAAATCTTCTACTAATAATGACACTATAGGTAAGCAAAGTTCCACATTCATTTTCTTCTACTTTTCAGCACATTTCCAGCAGGCCATAAGTTAGTTAATAACTTGTGCCACCCCTTCAAGAAACCATGCCCCTTTTCCATTTTGTTACTGGTTCAGTGGTCGCACACACCTTTCTCTGCCTTGGAATGCAAGAAGAAACCCACTGAAATCTGCTTTATCATCTTATGAAAATGGGGAGAGGAAGTATGTCAACAAGAAATATCCTGATTTTAGCAACAGATTAAAGGCAAAACCTGTATGGGAAATAATACAGAAAATCTGACAAAATGAACAAACCAAGACCCACTGCAAATACCAGGAGCTTTTTAAGGAGGGATGTCAGTGCTGCATTTCACCTTGCTGCAGGGGCAAAGACAATCAATAGAAGGCACCAAAGCACTTCGTAGTCAACATTATTGCAACTTTTTAACCCAAAACTCAGTCACCAGTAGCACTTGAGACCTTCATTATGATCTACATAGGTCAGATCATAGGATCAAGGATTAGGACAATTGGAATATGGAAGCTCATATACAAAGCAGTGACCAAAAGACTCTGTGTGCTCTGGGAGATGCTGTCAGCACCTTGGGCTGGTACAAGCTCCAGCTGAGGTTAGCACCTCATTGTACCAGGTCAGGTACCGAAATTAGCCACAAATTTCAGCCCTGTTTCCATCTCTGCTCTCTGCTATTTGTTGGTACAGGCATGTATTCACAATGTGGAAAAAGAAAATAACAGTAGTGAGTGGAGACAGCTTGTTGATAGAAGAAATAACTAATGTGGACCATGGAGAGCTCTTCATTTTGAAGGACAACTGCACAACTTTCTCCTCTTCCTACATCTACCAAATCGCCAAACTCCTTGCACTCATAGGTTTTGAGGAATTCAAGGGGAATGAACTGTGCAATCCAGAAACCAAAATGCTTTTAAAGAAAGTGCTTGGGGTTTTGTTAAAGTAATGCTCAGCATTTGATGCCCTGAGTTATCTTTCAGAATTTAGAGCTCTGTAGATGGGTGGGTGTGCAGAGAAAAGATGCAGAAGTGGAAACATTTGGTACCAGAAATGTCACAGGTTTTCAGGAAGCTAAAGAGGAAATACATTATTTGGTACCTTTGTAAACTCTGCAAGCAGATAATTAAGAGTAGTTTTTGCCAGAATAATTAAATATTTCCTACACACTGCATTACAGGTTAAAACATATCTGCATAAAATACGTTGTGGGTCTCAAATGATGAAATTTAGTTTCACTTAATATGCTTTGATGGTTCAAATTGCTTTAATTTTTTAACATTTCTGACTTTTACAACTGAAGATGTGATATTCTCTGGGGCATTAAGCTAATTAATTTTGATAAAGAGATTAAATACTCAAACTTTCTTTGAAGAAAAACTTGGGAAAAAAACAGATTAGATTGGAAATAGAAAATTCCCATTTTGTGACTGCAAGAAAAATACCTCTAGAAATAGACACTATCAATCTATTTTCTCATCTTTTAGAAATAAGATTGATTTTTCCTGTAGCAGTTTGTCTGTGCTGAAAATTAAAAATGCATTAAAGGGCTGATTAGGATGTATTTTATATATCCCCCTTTTCTCCCACCCACAAGTAACTGGCATAGAATTAACTGATTAAAAACAGAGCAGTAAATAAACTAATTCAACATTTACTACATTCTGGGGTGAAGAAATGCACTCCTAGCAACTTTTTCATAGCCTGCAGACTCGGTATATTACAAAAAAGGCTCATTTATTATCCAGACTATTTCACTGAAAGCCATAGCACAGTCTGTCTGATTCACTTGCTGCGGATAGGGAAAATCAGCCCATCAAAAAAAGAGAAAAGCCTCAGTTTTAGAGGTGCTGATGATTTCTTTCTCCTTGTCTGTCTCTCTTTCCCCACACAGCAGACTTTTCAATCTGACAGACAAGCAAAACTTCATAGTGGTAACACATTACTTTTCCTGAAAAGTGCTATTCATAAAGAAATCAAACAATACTCTTGACAACATAAGTTGCCAGATAAGGAAGTCTGCAGGTACCTACTGTTAGCTCAGTATGAGCGACACGCTCTCTGATCCATAGCAGTATCCCAGCTTGGGAAACAGAGGGGCCAAAGGTGTCCCAGCTGAGTGTGATAGACACACACACAGCCACCACTCCCTGGTCCCTCAGAAAACTGAACTTGCTTCCGCTGAAACCGATGGCAAAACTCCTTTGAGCACCAGTGCAAGCTAGTAGAGCCCTTGGGGATGTTTCCTTGGGGAATCATCAGCTGTGTTTTCAAACCACTGTGGTGCGTGGCACAGCACTGCCTATACAGCCTGTTATTTTGCCTGTTTTCAAAAGCCAAAGGCAATGTCTGGAGCCTGCAGGTGCCAGGTCTGTGTGAGGCAGGTGCTTCCTTTAACCATGTAACATTTGCTGTTTCAGCCCCTGTGACTTAAAGGCAAGGTTTTCAGCAGCCTGAGCAGGCCCTCCTTGCTGTATTTAAGTATACACTGCTTCAGTGCTGGACCAGCTGCAGTTCAGATGCTGAGGGTGTCTGTTCCCTACCACCCTGGCTCCCTCTCCATTTTGGCTGAGGTCTGTGTGCTTGCACAGGTATTAACACTTTCAGCTTTGCAGTATTAACTTTCAGGTAACAGGGAAAGCTTTGTATCAGTTCATATAGTCAAAACCTACTCCAGAAAAGGTCTCAGAGTGAACAAGTAACTATTAGTAATAAGCAAATTATCTACTCAGATACCGAGTTCTGGGTAATATTGGATTTTACATTACAGTGACAGTGCTCTAAATCTAATGTGCTTTTTCTCTGTTAGAGTCAGCATTCACTGTCAAATCCTTTCTTCTTTTTTTGGTCTGTGAGGCAGCCTTAACAGCCGATGTGTAAAGTTTGTGGTACATGAAGAGCACAACGTGGTGTTATTTCAGCCCTCAGAGAAGGATCCTCCCCAGAAGCCAATGACTGCACTGAACAAGCCTGCCAAACGCCTGTCTCTCCTCCCTCTTACATACCAAACACCTTTTAAACAGCTTTTTGTCTAGGGCAATTGTCAGATACCTCATAATATTGTTCCCCATGAACCTGTTACCCATCCGCTCCCAACATTACACAGAGCTGGCCAGGATGCTGGCTGCAGAGCATAGCTCGGGCACACTCTGAATACTGCTGAACCCCATCTGTTCCACGCAGCAGCAAGCACGGCAATATCCCCATTCCCCAGGAACAGCAGCATAGAAGTCGTCTATTGTGGTTTAATTAGCAGTAACCCCAGGCTGGGGGAAGCGTCAGATCCCACTCTGCTACCTACAGCCCTGGTGTGAGGTGGGAAGGAAGGATAAAGCCCCCCGGGCTCACCCAGCACTGCAGCACGAGCAGAGCTGCCCCCCCACCGCCCCAGCACAGCACCAAGTCAACTCACAGGATCTCCAGGTCGCGCAGGGCTCGGAAGGCTCCATCTTCGATGCAGCTGATCTGGTTGTTGTCCAGTTGCCTGCAGAAAGGAAGGGAGAGGATGAAGGCTGGCGGGGACGGGCAGAGCTGTCTGGGAGCACCAGGCTGGGGCTTCCCCGTGCCCGAGGTGTCCCTGCACCCCCTCGCAGCGCCTGCTCCCACCCGGCGCAGGGCTGGCGGCTGCCACGCTGCGCTGGCGGTGCTGCTGCTGCCTGACAGCGCCGCACGCTCCCGCGCACTGGAGCCTGGCAGGTCTCAGTAAATATTAATTGTGCTTCTTTTTTTTTTTTTTAAAGGCAGAAGGGAGTAATTTCATTACATTGGGGCATCCAATCCATTATGAGCTTTTACCGTCATGTCACTGAAACAATTTCATTAAGCTAAAGGCCTGTAAATCATTGGAGGTCACTGGGCTGCCCTCCGTGACCTCCCAGAATGCCTTTTTTTCGTTTACTGGAAGTTGGAGTCCTCTGTCCTGACAGTCCTAAATCTCCAGGCTTTATCTGCCCAAGAGCTGTGAGAGTGCACAGGGAATACACCAATTCCAAATTAGACTCAACTAATCTAATTTTATAGTCTTTTTATTATTCTAAGCACCAAATGTCTGTGGTGGTTCGATGCCTCTCTGCATTGTTACTGGTCCCATCTGGTAGCCCATTCTATTGAAAGATTTCTGACTAAATGCAGATTCTGTCTAACTGCATCAGGGAGAGCAACCCAGTGACAGAAAGCATTATACACACGTACACTTAAGACGCTATTTTGCTTCAAAATGTGTAATTTAATATTTGGATGGTGGAGTTCTCTCATTTGTCTCCCTGCATATGCATGGTTTCAATACGTTTTACAATATATGCAATACAGCAGTACAGCTACATATGTCTCTTTTGCTTCGAAAATTAAAGATGTAAGTTGCAATTTAAAATTCAGTGATTAAATTTTCTGACATCTGATCTCTTAAATTTTACACTTGGAGAAATAAAATTATTTACCTACCCATGTGGAGGTAAAATATCTGCATTTCATAAAAACAGATGCAGGCTCCTGACTATATTATACTGTCCTTTGCACAACATAAACTGTAGATGTAGTGAGGAATGGACGGTTTGTCCTGTGTATGTAAAGTATCATACACAAAGATACCAAGATTGCATTGCACTTGCTGGCTGCTATTAAAAAATACTAAATATATACACAGAGATAACAAATACATTACACCCAAGTATAATATATTTGTATAATTATACCAACTTCTACCCAATTATTTCCCGTGCCTAAGTTTTGGTCTAAATAGACATTTGTCACAACACTTTTATTATACTACAATAAAGCACAGACAGAGCAAATATAATCTTTATGCACCTCTTTTAAGGATTTTGATTGACTAACATTGAGCATCTTGAATATGTATGGATTTGACAACTACAGGAAAGCTATCCTTTGCAGTTTGTATCCTAATGTAGTCTGATCTCGATGTGCATAAAAATCCATACACCCTGTAAGGTCTACTTCAACCTGACAGATACCGGGATGCACAATCATCCAAAATGGACTTTTCTGTAGCATAAGACTTCATGCATAGCATATATACATATGTATATAGGTATATATAGACATACATATTTATGCTCTCTCTGTTTCTCCCAGCATCTAGCATAGATGCTAAAAACTATATATTTTTGACTGCTGGGAGGACCAGTGGCTGCTGAGAGGCTTTTTCTGAAATCCCTGGTTAATTGTGTGGGTTGTTAAAAATTGATTGCTCAACCAGAAACGATGCTACATTTCAGGAGGGATGAACTTAAAATGAGTTAAATATAACGCTGGTTGCACGACTGAGTACTTTATACTTTGCTTTATTAAGCATAAAGTTGTCATACGCCAGCATGATAAAGAGAAAGCATGGCAACTTGAGAAACACCTCTCTCTTTTTCTATGGGAAGTAAAGCATTATATATGGCCTATTTTTGAATTAGACTACAGTACTGAGGTTTTTTTGCCAAATACGCTAAAATAAGCAAACAAACCCGGTATTCAGTCACAAAGTCTTCTGATTAAAGGCTTTCACATGAGGTGTATTGGATTTTTAAAAACATGCTACTCATAGATTGATTTCTGTTGAAACAGCATAATGACAATCATATTTCCATAGGTCCAGTCAGCTGGTGCTAACAACCAGGTTTAGTGTGTGAATAACTCACCTCTGGATGCCCAGAAGACATGAACCGCACATGCCAATAAATAGGGAAAATATTAATCAAATACACACCTTGATTTTGTGTGCCCCATAGAAAAAATGTGTGCATTCTCTGGGGACACCCACAGTTTTAATGCTTCTTTGTAACAGAGCTCACGTCTCCTGGTATCTACCAGGCTAAAGTATTCAGACCTGCATTAAAATCTTAAGCATAAGATTTTCTTCTCAAAATGAACAGAACTAAAATTAGGTATGACTTTTCAAGACCCTTCACCTCCCATTTATTTCTTTTCGTGTCAAGATGGAAATTCTCTTTCTTTGCCTGTGAAGAGCCCCCTGGTGAGAGGTTAAGCACAGACTAGAGATTTAAGAGTTTCAAGTCTAAACAACATCTTCCTTCCAAGAGGCAGCTTAAAGTTTTGAGTAAACTACACATGAAGCTTGAAGTCAAAGGCAGGTGCTCAACTCATACTTTTATACCTCTGAAAACTCCTGTGATGTGGGCAATGCACAAAAGAGCCATACCTAACATTTGTGGAGAAGAACATCTTAGAATCATAGAATAGTTAGGGTTGGGGAGGACCTTAAGATCATCTAGTTCCAACCCTGCCACGGGTTCTTCTTGCCTGAAGAAAACTAATCATGTGCAGAGAAAATGAACATTCAACTTCGAAAAAAAGAAAAGTATTTTGGAACAGGCGGCACTTCCTGGAGGAACATGGGACGCTGCTCTCCTTTCTTCACCACTGCCATCTGGATGGAGCAGTTGTACACACGGAGCGCTGCTACCCCAGGCACAGATCAGCTGCTCCAGGCTTACAGGTGAACTTAGAAAATTGTCTCAGCCAGCAGAAGCATTTATTCAGATTTAAATGCCATCCCTATTTGTCAGTGTTCATATCCCTTCTAGAAGATCTTTTCCTCCTTAGTATTACAAACAAGGTGTTAGGCATGTAACGGTGTAATGTAATGGCGAACAAAGGTCAGACAACACAAGCTCAGATTTAAGAGACAATTTTAACATGGACAAAGTCACTTTTTATACTTCCATTTACTCCTGCCTTTTGAAGGAACACAGCATTTACCACAGACTAGCTGAAACTACCAAGTGATTCAGCTGCCTCTGAAGAAAATGAGGGCTATCACATGGAAAATGTAAGCCTCTAAAGAGACAAAAGGGTGAATGGAAGCGACAGCAACTGAGCTCTGTGAAACAGCCACACAATTCACGGCACATTATAAGAGCTACAAGCCAAACCATGGACAAATAAGCACTGCCCAAATTTGAACGTCTAAGTTTTTGCTGCGGTACATAGACATCTAACTTTTGTTTGGGTTAAATTGTTTGTGTTAACGCTGAAGCTCTCATGAACAAGAGACAACACACTGGACCTAGGCTGGGGATATCGTCAGAAGGGTTCCTGCTCCAACAGCAGTGAGAAGAGATCACAGCCTGGGAAACCCAGCAGCTCATGTGTGATTGAATTACCCACTGTGACCCTCAGAGGCTCCAGGGATCCGAGGTTTCCATGACAGGCAATTAGCGACAAGCAGTACCAACAGATGCAAAGAGCAATTCCAGAAGATCTCGGAGAATGGAGAGAACCGCTTGAGCAAGGAAAACAGTAAATGGGGATATGGGATTGAGCTGAAGTGTAACACAGACTAATACTTAGAAAGAATACAAGAATTTATAAAACCATTTGGAGAATTAGGCATCTTTCATATGCTAGAGCTGTAATACACAATGCTGCATGTAGTATCATAATCTGACTAACCTTGACTAGTCTCGGTTTTCATCAAAAAGCAGGAAAATTGTGCAACTAAATTATATGCAACTTACTGATCTCTATCTTTAAAATTGATGTTTTAAAGAAAAAAATGATACAAATCACCTTTCTATGAAATGAGAAATAATGATGATTCTTCATAGATTAATATCACTGGACAGTCTACGGGTTGGCCAAGACACCACTTTAACTGTTTAAAACACAATTCCCCTGACAGAGTATAACTCCAGCTTATCCATTTAGATTTGTACATTATCTATCATACATGAGAATACAATTTCAAGTAACATTTAGAATGAATAGGATTTTATGATGTTGATATTCTTTTGCCGTTTGAAATCATCCTTTAAATACTGAGGTTTGGAAGTTTTGCTAACAATAATAAGGCATATTTACTTTACAAATGCATTTGAAAGATTAAAATCCCAAGCAACAAAGCTGATATCATTTTAATCATGCTATTAGAATTAAGGTTTTATTTTCTTCTTAACCCAAAACTATTCTAAAAGATTAAAGAAGTGAATTCATTCAGGGCAAAATTTTCCAAAACAGAAATAACCTAATCTTTTACTAACATTAGTAACTACCAGCAGAAGTTCATGTTTAAAATGCTACATCTGTACTACAAGCATGTTTCTCTGTAGTACACCAACTAATCTGATGCCATACATGCTTTCAACATTTTTCTGCAAATAGCCATCCTCACATTCATGAGGAAGAGGTCCTTCAAGCATCATCATTTCACAGTAATGAATTATATCATCAGTGTTTTGCACTTTGTTTCAGTGATGGGGTTCTTTTTCCATTTCCAAACACTACCAAGGCCACCGCAGAGCTCAAATATTAATCTGGTTTTAATTATACTGTGACACTAGTTTAATTACTGTAACATCTTTCTACATTTTGTCCAGAATCTAGTTAAATAATTAAATAAAAGCCTGTATTAACAAGTACTGTAATAAATACTTTTCAGCTTTGTTTCTCATACTGTTCAGCATAAAAAGAAGTGTTAGAATAGTAGTGTATGAAATTACTCTGCTAATGTTACAGGTATTTACTGCTGCAGATCCCAGATTTAGCAAGAGCCATTTCCTCATTAATAAAAGACTTGCATATTTAGCCAGAATTAAAGGTGAAGTATTTAAAGGAATTTTCAATAGCCATTTCACAGGAAGGTAAACTCACTGTAAGTTATTATAGAACTTACAGAATTGTTAGGAAGACAAGGAATTTGGTTCATTAAATCTCCAAAAGACAACATTTTCCTCAAACCTATTCACTTTTTTCCTAATCCAGCCTGCTGGGTCTATGCCACCAATGTGCTGCAAAGTTTAGACCCTAATCCTGCAGCTCTTCCCTAACCTGTAAGAATTAGAGAGACCCTCTACAACATTTATTGTCTGTCCTCAGAAATAGCACTTGTATAACTTTGGGAATGTTAATGTTTCAAAGGAAAGGACACCAAGACATCTATGTGAAATTTCTCACATAGTAAGGTCCTTATGATTAAATTGATAAGGATACACCGTGAGTGGTAATAGATGCTCCTTTAAAATCATACAAATTCAATTAAATTGAAAAAATATAGATTTTTTTTCAAAGTGCTTTTCATGCATTTTTCATGTTTAATTTTTACTTTCTATTGATGCTTTACTAAAATCATTCTAGAAGACGTTGCTTGTATTAGACAACTTTGAGAATGGATATATTAAATTCAACATGAAATTAACTCTCAAGTGGAGTAAATCGGTGGTTCGGAACAGCAGTGACAAAGCTGCTGTGAACAAGCTGAAATCTTGCTCTGGGAATTTTACAAGTGTTCCAAAATTCCTTTTTTGTTGCTGTTTCCTAAAGATGTTGTTTTGCCAAAGGCTACGGTTGAAGCATTGTGCAGAAACAGCTCATCTGCATGAAACAATTGGGCACAGTCCTACTCTCTGCTTCAGTTATCATAACCAACCTATGTTGCCAGGTTGTTAAACAAGAAGGAAGGAATATCTGATCTGGAGGGGAAGACTTGCTTTTAAATACATACTCTGCAGACTATTCAAAAGTATCAAGTATTTACTGTAAGTTGTATTATTAAGTTAACTCACAATTCCAACTGTTGCTGTCAAAAGCCTGACATCATTCCAGCTTAATGCAAAACTCAAGTGGCAAATGAGCATGCCGACTACTTGTGCCTCTTCCCACAAGGATAAATACAACAGAGCCAAGATTTCCTTTCAATATTGGGGGGGTTATGACAATATTTTTTCTTCTTTCTTTAACTCTCATGGTTGCTGATGTAACAAACAGTGCATACCAAGCACATAATGGCTGTCTCCATAGCAATTGGGGCAGGTTTTGCCGTTTCCCTAGTTACTCTTGACTGATAACCATCTGTTGTTCTCCTCTGCCATAGCCCCGAAGGGGAAAAGGGGAAGAAATGAAGAAGAAAAAAATGGGTGTTAGAGAATAGGAAAGTTACTTACTATAGTGGTTTTTACATTTTTCAGAGGATTTGCACTTACTTAAACCTTTATTTACTGTTATTTTCAGTTGACAAGTATCAAACACCACATGTAAAGCAAAGTTTATTCCTAAATGTTACTAATCATTCACTTAACTAACACCAGGTCATACTGGGGAGTCATATTAGGAATATTAATAGGAAATCATTAGGGATGTTATTATTAAACTGTGAAAAAGCTGAAACTAAGGCACATATATAGAAAAAAATTATGCAGATGTTTAAGCTAAATAATTGGTAGACATTTGCAATGTCCACAGAGTATGGGATAGAGCAGCGCAGCATCCACTCAGCTACTGCAGGTGGGATAGGATCACTAAGGCACTGCTACTTCCCACCTGAACTGCAACAACTGTTGGAAGTTACCTCTATGGCTATTACTTCCCTCAAACCTTGAGGCCCTTCCTCCCCTCCAGCAAGCTTGTGTGGTGCTACAGGAGAGACACAGCGGGACCACAGAAGCAGGCTCCCCATGCCTGCATCCTTCTTTGAGGACAGCAGCACTGCTGCACTTACACCACGGGCAGCCCCTGCGGTCCTGCTGCCCAAGGTCTGCACCAAGATACGCACCATAACAGGATCACACAGGCTCATGGACCATCATGGTATTAGTTACATGGAACTAATAGCACGTAAGTCATGCTCACTTTGAAGGAAAACCAAATAAGCCCCCACAGGCAAGCTACTATGGCAGATCAATACAGTGCAGGCAACTGGGGTTTGGGCTTTTTCATTGAAAATGAAGCTGTGCCTATGTTCTGGGTAGTAACAAATTCATTACAGAACCAAAATGTACAAAAGAAAAAGAATGCTTCATGCTAGAATATTGACATTTATATCAGATATCAAAGACAAAGGAAATTTGTTTAGAGCTCTCCTACTACTGAGGAGCTCCCCACATTGTATTTCTGCAATATGGCTTCAGTAGGCCAGAGGACTGCAAAACACTGCAGAGTAATACAAGGGGTAATGGTTGGACCTGATGATCTTAAAGGTCTTTTCCAACCTAATTGATTCTGTGATTTTCTATGATCCTAAGGAGGCAGGGCCACTGCTCTGCTGATTCTTATCGGCAATGGGACAGGAGATGTGCTGGACAGAGATGGCACTGTTGCTGCCCTGAGGACACCACCAAAGGGCTTCCCAGCCCCTGCTAGCGGAAGCTCCAGCAACACAGGGCTGCCTAGGGCTTACCGGGACCACGGCTAAAGATGCTTCTGGTACTGCCAGGCTAATGGGTGGGATACAGTGAAGCAGTGTGGTTATTTAACACTAAGCAAGGGAGCTGCTTAGCAAAAATCATAATTCTGCTGTTTCATTATCTACCCATTTTAATTTTCTTTACTAATAATGTATGAAATTCAGCTTTAACAGGAAAAAACAGAGCTCTTGTGCCTTTAAGAGGCTTTGTTTTTTTCAGCAAACATGAAGATTACATGCTGAGATGGAGGGCGCGGCAGAGAGCAAGTGCAACCAACCTCGCAGTTAGGTGAAGGTAAACTGGCCCAGGGCCAGCCAGCAGAAGTACCTATTTTACACAGTTAGGAAGATGACAGAGCAAAAAGGAACCTTGACATTCAATTTCCAGACATCTGTGCCCTTCAAAATCACATATTACATTACATCCATTCCACCACCTGCAGTCATACCACAAATTGAGGTATGTTTTCAAGCTCTTAAGACAAAAATTAGGAGGAAATTATACCAAAACAGTAAATGTTGTGAGTAAAGACACAGCAGAGTGCCAAACTTGTTACATGGCTGGTAAATTTGGGCAAACCAGTAAAGATTCTTGTGCTTTGGTGACTTTTTTTTTTTAATTAGAAAATTAAGATTAATACTTAGTAGATGAATACCCAAATAATTATCATTTTACACTTATACACTGTGGTATCTTTGTATAACACACCAATAAATGTCTCAGGCAGATGCTGGTTTATCAGACTGTTTTGAAAAAACAAAATTAGGCAGTTAAAGCTGTAAAGGGAAGAACAGGTTTGAACATCTCAGTGCGCCTGATATGGGCTTCCAGGGCTGATCCTGCTTAGCACAGGCTCTGCGACTTCTCTACAGGGTTCCAAAAAGCAGACCATTGCATTTGAATACAGCTCAGATTTTAGGATGAATGCATGGCACTCCAGATGATGAAAGGTGTGGTGGGGGCTGCTTCCAGGTTTTTTTTTGTTGGTTTTGCCCCTTTTCTACTCATCAAGCAACAGCAATTTGCCTTTGAGACATGAAATTTAAAGTATTCTAGTAATTTCCACTGTAAATTTGGCCGTTGACAAAAGCAATGAAAAATTAGTGTTTTCAATTCTTGTAAGATAAGAAGCCATTTGACTTCACTACAGCTTTGTCTTATTCACTGCCTACCTGTCTGGGCACTATCAAAGGCAGGGATTTTGGTTTTAACATGCAAATGCTCCTAAATGGCTGAGGTCCACATGCAGCTCCAGATTCCAGCTCCTCATTCTGATTACACATATCTCTGCTTTGCAGGTATGTGACTTCTCGGGCCTACTGAAAACGAGCAGCAGACCCAGGTACATCATGTAACTATGCTCCTTAGGCTGTAGCCCTATTACTGATATAAACCAAGGCCAGCAATGGATACTATAAAGACATCTGAAATTTGTTTTCCTGTGGTTGTTTCAATGCACATGCAATGTTCTGATCCTCAGTTTTTAAGAGTCTTTGTAATTGTCACTTCTTACCATCATATCTCATTTTGCAAGTCAGATCTGTGGTTGACTTTAATCAATACTAGGTAAGCATATGGGCAGGTTTAGACGAGTTGGAGCTAAGGGTGAAAGAGAGACATTAGAATTCAGCCTGAAGCTTCTGAGCTCTTAAGGCATTTACCTCAAACTTCATTCTCACTACTCAAGGCAATGAATTCAAATTCAACATCCAAATTCCCACTAGAATTCCTTCTTATGGTGTGACTCTGTACTTCATTGACTCAAATTTGCTTGTTCTCCTACGTGATTTCAAACAAATAGGTTAACATAAGGTGTGCTTAGGGTTTTTGCATTACCAGCTTATGCTACAACTTTAATGAACGGGTGGGTTCTCGCTGTGCACTTTGATGTATTTATTTACATTTGTACTATGTTCATAAAAATAGTACTCTGTCCTTCTCTGGGCAATCTGTGCTTGCATATGTAACTTATGGAGATACATAAGTGCATTTGCTTACTCATATACGAGTAAGCAAATACCATTCTTGTTACTCTGAGAAGACTGGTAAAGGGTTGAAATAAGCGCTAAAATCTGTTGGTTTATTACTGTCACAAAGTGGGGTATTCTCATGAAACAGACTGTAAAAAAGAAACCAGTGCTCCCGAATCAGGGAAGCACTGTCTGAGCGTGACTTCAGGCCTGAGGGGGTGTTGGGTCACTAGCTCACCGGGGACTAGGAGACTAGTGATGTGAAAGCACCTTTGTCACAGGCACCCCAAAACATCAGGAGATCATTTCACGCTGGAAGGAGGTAAGATGTGAGCAACTGCAGAATGGAGACCATTGCCTGGAGGCTGCTCTGGGCCATACACTGTACGCACTTAGCTTTAACTTCTGCACTTCCACCAAACAGCCTTCTCCAAACTTGAAACCTTGCATTTCAGTGCTGTAAGTATTGCTTTGTCCTGTCTGCTACATGGTGAGGGCCACAGGGGAGGAAATCTCATTTCTGTGTGTATTTAGAGCCTTGTGCAAGAGTCCTGAGCAAGTCTGTCTAAAGGCGACTTCTCATTATCATGCTGAAGTCCACTCATAGACATGAAATGGTTTTCTGACAGTTACACATGGATTTGAAGATCTATTCTTCTTCCTCCAGAAGTTGTCCATACTCAATCATCCTACGACATCTTTCATGAAGATGTCATCACACAAACTATGTGACTTGTGTTCTCCTTCGCCATCCACTCTTTTGCCCAAGTCTCCACTACGTCTGGAACACTTGCAAAACACACCTACACTGTCAATGAAGTGCCTGCACATAACAAATGAAAGCTCAAAACACTTAACAGGTCATCTTTCGAACAAGGACGGTTAGGAAAGAATAACCAAGAGAGAACTGCAGGAAAGGAAAGCAAACAAAGGACCTGATATACCAAATGGGAACCAAAATTAATGTTGTTTTTTGTTCTCTGGGGACCAATTCTTAAATACTTTGAGAAGTGCTATGGTAATACACAGCAAATCAGATCACAGATGATGACAAAAAAGCCATTTTGTTTGATTGTTTTCAAGCCAGCCAAATTCATGTTATGCGTGAAATATTTATCACCCGGGGTAAGGACAGCAATCCATCCTGCAGATTTATGTTTACAAGCACTCTGCACAAATGCTCCTATTTGAACACCCCTATGAACCATAAGCATCCAATATGTTTGGACCACCACATTCAGTTTTTGTTAGCAGATCTTTAACTTGGTGAACAATGTTTTAGTGAAGCAGTGTGGCACTGCCATGCTTCCTGCAGGAACAGGGCACAGAGCATATGTGATAACTCTTCTGCATATTCATTGGGGGGGGGATGTGTTCCCACCTACATGAAAGCATAGGTCTATTTCTTTTAATTCATAAAAGAAAGTGTCATCCATCTATTTTAGGCATTTATGTGACTGCTGTAGTACTGCAGTCCCTTACTGTTAATGTATATACTCCTCCTCCCGTGGGTACCTGTCTGTCAGCAGCACAGTGAGGTTTTACAGCACTGCAGGAACTGAACCCAGCACTTCCAGTTCCACTAACCTGCATCATTTCTAAATTCAAATAGGCTTCCCTGGCCTCAGGACATGCAAAGCACCAACACGGAACATAGAACAGGGAGAGTTTATACACAAAGCGCTGAACACTACTCACTGCGATGGGCAGTCACTGGTAATGTTACTACTGTCATGTTTATAAAGATACAGGTGAAGCGTGTGTAGCAGCACTCATGTTTTACTGAACGGCAGTACTTTAAAGTAAAAATATCATCAAACCCCCTATTATTGGTTTCTGAGACTCTCATGTAAGCTTAGATCTTGGGTAGAACTTAAAAGCAGCCTAACAGGTGCCGAAGTCTGTCTTGCAGTTTACCTTCTGGACTGCCGTTCACTCGGAGAGATTAACTGCTGGACAAGGAATAACTTGACCCAGGATATGGAACTTCACAGTTTAGAAAGCTTCACACCAAGGGACAACCATAACCTCCAAGACAACACACACTGCAGAAAACAGGACAATAGATCACCCTTAAAGGGCTTCATTCCACCTTGCAGGAGACTTGAGTAAGGTTACTCAAAAGCCTGTATTTATCTATAAATGCAGGACTTCCAGTGAACAGAAATGTGAAATATTCCATTTAAAACTGGCGAAAACAGCATCACAAAACAACTCCATCCCAATTTAAAAAGAAAAAAAAATATAAGTGGAAGATGGCTTACCATTAGAAATATTGTTGGTATTATTAACTAAATTTACACCTTTCATCTAACATCAACAAGAAATATTGCACAGGCAGTGTATATACATAATTTCCTAGAATTTATATCTTCAAGATTTTTCTCCACAAATTGCGAAGTTTTTGTTTTAAGAAGAATTTCATTCTGAAATTAACTGGTGATTTCTTAAATATCAATGATTACATGTCTGAACTGTTCCTTCACATTTACTTAGCAGCCACTGAATAATGATTCTACAAGCCTGACAAAATTGAAATCATTAACAAAGAATCTTACAAGTTAACTTAACCCATATAATTTGAAATTTCCTTGCTAGGTGATATTTTTAATTAGTATTTTTTCCTGACATTAGTCCATAAATGTGTTCCTGGAAGAGGCAGCTGCTTCCTCTGCCAGGACTGTTTTAACAAAAAGGCAGTCATGTGCAAGAGAACTTTTACTCCCCATCAGGATTAGGCAGCAAGTTGGGATCAAAAGAGCATAGCAGTTACCTTGCCTGACCCTTTAACCAAAATATCAACCATCTAATTCATACTGAACTGTGACAGCACTGAAATTGAATGGCCACAGAAAAGCCTTGCCCCAAAGTTTTCTTTCTTGCAATCAAAGCAACAAATCTTTTGTAAGTAGGTAAAGAGGATACCTGCACAACTGGCTTCCCAGACATTCCTCTCATCCTTCTCAGTCATCCTCCTGAGAGTGCTGCTTGCCTAACTTACTGGCAAGAGATTGCTGCTATCTCCCAGCCTGCACATTAACCCTTAATGATGCTTTCCAGCTGCTCCACAAGCAGTGAGAGCTTCACGTCTTTGAAAAGCAAAGTGAACCGAAGGCCGAAAGCTAAAAACCAGCCCACCACCAACAACAACCCCCCATCAAACCAGTCCACATAACTGCAAGCCCCCTTCTCCAGTGAATCATTTCAGGCAAGCCACTTGATCTCCTTGCAGCAGTTACCTTCCTTCTAAGACTGGGCTTAAAAGCAGGACCTAATCAATACCTGATGCTGTATATGACCTGAGATTAAGTGTATCAATTCAATACAAAATAAAGCAGGTTCAAGGGTGAAATTCATGGACAGGGCTACTGAAAGGTCACAAAAGAAAGTAGAAGGAAGAAGAAGAAAAAAAAGAAAACAATCTCATTTCTAAAGCTGATTTTCACACCAGAAAGATGCATTTCCCACCACACATCATAACAAGCAATTTTTAATGTGTATGAAAAAGAATAATGCACTGAAAGGTAGTGACTTGGGTGCAGTGATTTGTACATTGTGTTCCTGGATATGCAGCAAGAAATGCTTATAGGATCTTAATGAAAAATATTAGCCTGAAGAAAACCTGTGCACCATGACACATTTTTATATAGCTTGTTAGCTCATCTGTTTAAATGAGTGAAATTCTAGGGTTTGGTGGTTGTTTGAGAAGCATCATTCTATATCCTATTATTGACTGCCTTTTAAGCAGCTTCTTATCGTCAGGGTATTGAGGCAGAATTATATAGGGAAATACACTAATCCTTCTAGAAAGGCTCATGTTCCTTCAACAGAGCAAGTAAATCTTCACTTGCCATAGTAAAACAAGTGAATGAAAGAAAGATTTTAAGTGTGAAGTTGGCACATTGGACAAGCTGCGTATGCATATTCTCACAGTGTTACTGCACTACTGTTCAATGATTTGGAAAAACAACTCCAAAAAGAGCGTTAAAAAATCCACAACAGACTGGAGCAGAGGTTATTTCCACATGAAGACAGAATGCTCTCATTTGTTTCTTTGACATTTATGGGACCACCAAAGGGTAAAGAAAAGCAAAATTAGATCTCACAGGGTTTTCATAGGAAAAAGGTGGAGGAAAATTATATTCTGTAGCAGAAATCAGTTGTACAAATGAGACCATCATCTAGGAGCCCTTTCCAGTGCTGCTCTCTTGCATTTGCCCTGTGTCATCTGGTCTTAAACAAGAGGGGTTTTATTCTTGCCTACCTGAAAGCTACTTTACTAAAGCCATTCTCAGATTTACACCTAGACAATCAACTTTGCACTGATTCTACCCATCTCCTAACAGATATTTGCATGTCTGAGGATTCCCTCTGTGCTCTACTTAGAGTTAGATCCATATTTTACATTGGAAGAAAACATTGCAGATCCAAGCACAAACACGATTTTTTAAAATAAAATGATCTTAATATCTACGTAGGATTTACATGAGCTGAGCTGCTTGTGAGGACATTTTCAAATGAAGCAGCAATTTAGCTGTTTAAAAAGACTGCATAATATCCCTTGATGTATAAATACAGTGAACATATGTTCATATAAAACCAATTTATGATGAAAAGACTGTAAAACACAACCATACCATTAGAGTTTAATTCTTTTTTTTCCCTCCAAAAATGTCTGCCTTTCAAGGCGTAACAATTTTGGATTGAACTGTAATACAGGTGGCTTCATTTTGCTATAGACACTTTATCTCCTGGAGCCACCCAATTGCAAGATAGTGAAGCCCTGTAACAGACAGCATCACTGAATGAGAACCATAATCACTCCTGAAAAGTGCTCTAAATGTGGCAACAAACTACACAGGCTTTGTAGTCATAGTCCTTGTTCTGCTCTGGCACAGAAAGCTGCAGATGAGATGAGGACTGACAATGGCCATGCAGCAGCCTTGCTGAGGTGGGGTCAGGAAGGGGGACATTCATCTTATTCTGTGGTCAAGGAAGAGCAGTGCAGGAAATCTATTCCCCCAGTCAATTACTGAAATGAATTTCTGAGCCTAAGTAATTGGAGAAAACAAGAATCCATTTACTTACCTTGTTTGCACTAGTGTTTTCATCACTTTTTTTAACAGGCTTAGATTAAAAATAGTAATTGTGTTACCCAGAAAAAGTGATGCAGTATTAAGCAAGAACCAAGGAGGTTTTATTCACCTTAAAAGGTAAAATAAATCCAGGAACACTCTTGCCCATTTACAAAATGCAATATCAAAATCGCATCCCAGTGAGATGGGAAAACAACTGGACACTCCAGAGACCCACAGGATCTCAGCCTCAAAAGCCAAAAGCACTCCCTGCAGATTCCTCTCCATTTGGCACGGAACTGGTCCTGCTGGACCTGCAAAGTGTGGCACTGCCACTGAATGAGCTGGCACTGCTCTTGTGCCAAAAGACCCTGTTTTCTCCCTGGCTAAGACATGTGCTGCACTGACTGCAGAGCCAAGCTGAAACATGGGGAGAGGGGGAAGAACAACAAAACAGACAGCTCAAGCTATGGTTTTAACTTTGTCCAGCTGGAAAGGTCAAGAGGAGAAAGCAAACTTTATTCTGCTGGTGGATGGTATTTACAACCTCCATTTATTCATGGAGTCTGCACTAGAATGATACTGCTATGCTGTTTTGGCTAGAGACTGCCTAGGCTGACCTCTCCATGCCCAGCACAGCGCCGGAATAATTCCATACAAAAGGTTTGCATTAAATGTAATGAAGCAAATGACAAAATCAATAAGCCTGGAATGGTGTGGCTATCATAAAAATGACGTAAATTCAGAGTTCACAGTGGTTATGAAGCTATTGAGAATTATAATTAAAACCAGCACTATCTTTTTTTTAGAATGAAAGTTCCTTTTGACAATCACAGATGAATGCTACAGGAAATCTTCAACAAATGTATTCAAAATTAAGCTATGGCACAAAGACAGCATAAATTATACAATGATAAACTGTAAGCATAGGTTAGCCTAAAAAAGTACATAATGAAGAAAATTTGATTTTCATACTTTTTCAACTGCTGTCATATCCCATTTTAATCAAGTTTCATATCAAAAGGACTGTAAGAATACCACAGGGCCTGTTTTTAAATCATGCTGTTTTCTGGAGTTTGTTTCTGTCAAGGAGACTTTTGTAAGACTATTAAACCAGAAAAGGGCCAAATCTGCTATTCATTACTCTCCATCCAACAGCAGCGCTGCACCACGGGTGCTGCATCAGAATTTATCTTGGCTTTATTACGATAAAAGAATAATGAGCCCAGAAAGCACCGAGCGAGAGCTCAGAGGAAAAAGCAAGCAGATAAGTAATCTCTGGGAATATCAGTTGTCACCACGACTTGTTGTAGCAGGTTTCAAACCCCAGATAAGAGATCCCATTCAGACTTGTGGGTGAGGTTCTTCTTTGTCAAGCTCTGCACATGGAGCTTATGGGCTTGTGTTAAAATTTACACCAGTGTCACACGCAGACAAGTGAACTACACACAACTTAACTCCCCAGGTGCCCCAAAATGAGTTTTCAAATATTTTTCACTCATCAAACAGAAAATTCACTGCAAGTTTTAAAAGTGACCCTCAAGCCTGGGGTTCTCACACCCAAATGCTGAACTCCACTGCAAATGGTTCACATGGCTCTGTCAGATAGGCTGATCTTCCTGATGGGAGGCAGCACATCATGTCACTCTTCAAACCCCCACTGATGACCAAGTTCCATTACTAGCAGCTATAGAAGCAGCCCTTTTAGGCAGGATCAGGCAATACATTATGCAAAATACAAAGCATAGGGCAGATCAGAACAGAATTTGAAGGAGATGGAAAGGACAACTTAGGCCTACATGGTCCACTTCATCTTTCTTGTCATCAGCATTAGGATTTTACCAGATGAACACAGGAAGTGCAGACTTTAAATGATCCTTGAATACATTTCCAGAAAAAGAAAAACAACTGGTATTTATGCTTGCCTTACACCTATAAGTAGTATTTTAAAATCAATGGTTTGCGCCCAAATTGATATTGAAAACAATATATATTATGGTGGACATACTGAATACAGAAATGTGGTAAATCAAAATTAGGCATAAGCTTATTATGGAGGTCATCAGCTTTTTTCAGAAAAATGAAAACTTTAAAAATATTCAATTCCACCATACTAAATGCCACCCAACATACATCCTCCCATACTAAATACTTCTATCCTTATGTAGCTGTATTTCATAGGTAAAACACACCAGGGAGGTATTTCAGCTTTTCTTTATCTGACATTTTACTCAGGGGAAAGCAACCTTTACAGTGAGGAAATCTGTTTCTCAGGAGTGATGGTTCAGCTTTTAATGAGTTGTCAGTGACAGATCCCTTGTGGCTAGCTGAGCCCACAACCATGGGCATCCAGGAAACAAATCCTTCCTGCAATGCAAGTGGACAGGAGAACAGAGCACACATCCCCTCTACTTAATGCAGCTGCTTTCATTTAAAATGAAAAATAAAATAAATCAGCAGTGCATTTTCAATCTGTAAAATCCATCTCAAGTGAAGTACTAGGGGTAGCGTAGCACATCCAACAGATTTAAGATCATTCTGTGCTGATTAGTCCACCTGGTGTTTTATTTATGTGCAAGGGACATGGGAAAGGGGATTACATAAAACAAAACCTGTTTTAAAAATGCAAGTATAGTCTGATCACACTCCCAAATATGACATATGTTTAAAGGCCTCGTGAAATGGCTCTGGAGTTTTCCAGTATTTATCATGTGTGCTGCAGAATTTACAGGTTATCAGTCTGCACATGTTTCTGCCATTGCTCCCTGATGCATTTGGGACCATCCCAGGTTGTTCAGGAATAAAGCCAGGAATTATCATTCCTTTTAGCAACTCTTATAAAATACAAGAATATCGTGCAGGTTGGGACCAAACCATGCAGCTCACCACGTGAAGAGATGACATAACACTACTGCTGAGCATTTGCAAGAATGAGCTATCAAGACTGAAATGAGCTCACTAGCTGGCAAGGTTTCTGCTGAACCAGCATCTTTTACATCAGTGGACAATGCAAAAACCCCACAAAACTATCTTCCTGAGAAGGTCATTTTGAATAATGACTATTCTTATGATATTAAAAGAGATACATGCAAAGGTTTCAGGATTGTAATGTCACTGAAAACCACAATATTTCCTGACAGTCATGACAAACTGGTGGAGAGCACAGCTATTCTCACAGGGCACTGCCTGTGTGTACCATGTTCTAGAGAAAAGCAGAATTAACTCCTTATTCAAGACACTTTGCTCACCCTCAGCCATCCTGCATGAGGCTGTTGTGTGAGGGAAGGGATGTAGGGACAGCATTCCACACTGCAGGACATGCACCCTTGTGCACAAGACACTGCTACAGACCAGCAGGCAGTACAGATGGATGCATTGCCACTGCTGCACAAGTACAGACAAGAAGGCTGGGCCTAGTCATTGTAGGCAGAGAGAAGACTGCTGAAAAGGATGTGGTAGCAGCTATGATGTCCCTGACATGGCTACACAGCATTTAGGTTTCCTTGCTTTTTTCTCTGCTTTTTTTATCTCACTGTAAGATAGACAAAAGCAGATATTTCTAAAGATCAGGAAAGGTAAATAATAAAGGTTAGTGATTCGGAACTGGAAGACAGAAAAGTGAAGGATAATGATAATATATGCCAACCTGTCCTCAGGTAGGATAGCCAGCAGCAGTTCCCAAGCCAAGCCGTGATCCAGAGCCAGTCAGTCCCTACAAAGGTGGGCCATGACTCTTAGGAGGCAAATGAAGTGAACAGCTTCTGTGTCACCTGCCGCTAGCCCTGTGTCTGAGGCCAGCTGAAGGTGTGAAGAAATACACATTGCTGTTTCACAAACTGCCCACTGCCAGCACTCGGCCGCTCCTCGGTTAGTTACGTAAATCTCACCCAGCATTCTGCACTGTGCAGGGAACATGCATGTGCATTTCAATCAATCATGTCTTCTTAATGAGTTAATTGTGAAATCTGTGCTTTCTGCATTTATTCGAAGGGGGAGAACAGATGGCAACAACTCAACCTAATATATTCATAAAATTAACTTATGCTGCAGGTGATGTTTCTCCATGGAAGGCAGCAAGTTGGTAACGTGTTATTTTAATGTTATAATAATGCTGCATTACAATGGAATTTCTAGGAAATCAAATGTGATGGCCACAGAGATCTCTCTTGAATTCATTATGGTCACTACCACAATGAATACCAATTTTAGGACACAGAAAGGAAAACACTGTTGGAATACATTTTGAGCAGTGTGAATTTACAAATAAGGAGAAGGAAAATGACTCGCAAACCCTTAAGGCTGGAATAACGCAATCTTTTCACACCCTAAAGAATGCAAAAGACTTGTCTAACAAGGATTTCCAAATAGCTGTTTCACTACCTCTGCCCTGTTTGCCAGCTCTGAAAACACTCACAAATACCAGCTGAGATCAAAGCAACCTGAAATCTGTTCTGTAATAGAAATATATCCTTCCTTTAAATGTTCATGCATTTGTAGTTAAAACATACTGTGCCTTTCATGCACATCATCAAATACAGACACACGTTGTTCAGCCTATTGAAAGGCACATAAGCAAATACACAAGCCAGGATGTGATAATCAATTCTCCTCTGCTTTTATTTGAGGCCAACCACTGATTTCAGTAGACTTATGCCAGATTTTACACCAAACAAGTGGAAAATCTGGCCAAATACTTATCTTCCTCCTTTTGTTTTATTTTACCACTGACTGCAACACTAACACTGAATACTGTGCACAATAGTCAAGAAACTAAGGCCAGGAATTTCAGAGGGCTCAGGATAAGACTTTCCCTAGAGAACCCAGCAACAAAGAGTTAAGTTTTCTAGGCAACATTTCATTAAGATATACTGCATATTTCTGTACGGCAAATAATTCACCATCACTTGCTTTCTGCCAGTGAAATGGCTACACACAAATCAATCATTATTTCCTTGGGTTTGTTCATTATTTTAACTTGGCAGGTCTGTTTAATTATTTCAATTCTATGGCTGAATGGCAAAAATTACAAATACGCTCTGCAGCGTTGGTGATGATGGATAAAACATGGACAATTTGGTATTTTGTGTAGGTGAATGTAAAAGACTTCTCAATGTAAAGAGCAAATTCAGCTTTTTCCACAACCTGAATGTGCAATCTGGATGTGTAATTTTTGAAAAAGTCACCTGGATTGATGCTAATAGTAGCTGCATGCAGAAAAAGTAAATATCTTCCAAGAAAAGCCATTTCACAAATAAGAAACTCAAACTAATAGTCACAAAACCATTTTACAGTACTTGCAGAGCTCTGATTTTTTACATTGCATTGGTAATGCAGCCACTAGGAAAATAAATGTGTACTGACTTCCAGAAGTGTTAAATGTTACATATGTGCTGCATTTTTTAAAACCATCTAAATGCTTACTTTCTTCCTCCAAATAAATCTTTAGGGCTATAAAGAAGGATATTACCCACAATTTCCTAAGTGGCCCCAGGACGCCAGAAAAGCAGCTTGCAGGTCTAGTAATATGAGCTATTATCTTATGTGCCACTGAGAAATATTTAGACAGAAATGCAATGAGCCTGTATTATCATGACAGATGAACCTGTTAACTCGTGGGTTTTTTCTGAATCCCAGCACTACAGAATTCTCTCTTACAGGCAAAGCCTCCAAAAAGAAAAAGGCAGAAGCCGAATACACACAGAAGTGAGTTCCAGTGAATCAAGAGCAAGGAATGGCAGCAACTTCCCACAGAAAAAGCAGTAACTGTGATTTCACATGGCTCTAGCTCAATGTGGGGCTCAAACAGGGTGTCCACACTGTTTGGTCATCTGCCCCTCTGCTCTCCTGTGCACTGCACGCATATTCATGGTTTCCTTTCAGGGAATTATTCAGTTTCCTTGGCTGAGAGATGTTGATGTCAAAGAGCAGCATGTGAACCCTACAGTATGGACACAGGCCAGTTCTTAACACCCAGCCCTGCCACCAGCACATGCTCCTGGATGGGGATCACAGATGCTGCACTGACACAGACACCAACACCAATCTGTGTACTCTGATATATGCAAGATGTACATTTACACCCTCACTGCTTACAGAAGTAGCTTTCCTTCAGTCTGAAAGGTGCAAGATGGGAATGGGTGACAAAGGAGTAAAGGCTGAGAGAAACAACAACCAAAATCTGACCATTTCAGTTTCTGCTTGGTGGTAAGTCTTGGGCTATTGATTTTCCTTACTGCAATGCTGCAAGGCAAAGGAATAAACTGTCAAGAGATGGTAAAAGGACACAAGGCAGCAACTTGCCAGAAGGGTAATACTTTGAAATCTGCCCTTTGCATTTCTTATGGGGAAATGATCCCTGCAGACACAACAAGCATACCTCTAAGAATCACATACCCACAATGCTTTGTGACCCCCATGAAGCTGGGCTGGTTATGGTCAGGCTTCACAGTCCTGAAGAGAGAACAGGGAGAGGAATAGCTAGGAGCATACTGCCAATAACCACAAGCAACACTTTGAAAGAATGGTTGCCGCTGTTATAGGGTCTTGATGTGAGTCAGCCTTTGCATGTTCCTATCTGGGAATCTGGCTAATCCAACAGGAACTGCAGGAATGCCTCATCAGGGAAACATTCATTTGAATGCCAAGATGTGATACAAGCAGGGCAAACGTGCAGAAATCCAAGAAGCAGCCCTATATATTTTGATGATGGAAGGCCAGGGCTGACAGTGCTGAATTAGCCAAAAGCTCAACAAGACCCAAATCCATAGACTTTAATTCCTGAAATGAATGTGCTTACTTGGGGCTAGATTCCTGCAAAAAACATTTCCTGTTCTCTGAGTAATAAGTAACAGAAATTGAATACAGGTGTGTACTGCAAGCTGGCCCTCGCCTGCCCTTTCTTGTTCAACTCTTTTAGGCATCCTGAGCAGTATTTCTGCATCTATTCTACAATACGTTCAAAGTGTCAGTTTACACCAAATTCCCATATAAGTTCATTATTCCTAATGGACATTATATGCTAACAATGTTTCCTAAAAGCTGTATAATCATTTCTATATTTTAGTTATAAATAGACTTCCTAACTCACTCTTTGTGTGCAGGTTCTTTCTTTGATTTTATAGTCAAACAGCAGAAAACACTTCATACAAAAATAATTCACATAACAAAATTTCCCTCACTTGGGAGCTTTGAAACCTCACCTTGCCAGCCTCTGCTCCAGGTTTGTCCTCTGCAAAAGCACTGGCCTCCCTGACATTTACAACCTCTTCCTTCTAACACAACCCTTATGCAAGCCCATCTTCCTGGGCTCGCTGCTTTGCTAAAGGAAGGACAAAAGATAGAAAGATTTTACCATTTAAAACAAACAAACAAACAAAAAAAGCATGGTGGGAAATTGCTTTTTATAGCACTTCTTTCTTTCCTATCTTAATATTTCTTTTTTTTCAGTGACCAAGATTTTCTCCATACCAAGGCACTGCTGCAGCCCTGGTGCTTGAGGGACACCACCAAAGGCTCCCCGGCTTGGCACATGCAGGAGCACCTCAGCACCTCTTCAGTTCTGGATTTGTTTTCCACCAGTACATGTCACCTGGACAGAGCTGCCACATTGAGCTGGTTACTGTGAGAGGGCAATGCTCCCAGGGTTTTCAAATGGCACCCACTGGAATTTACACTGAGCCCTTAGGCTGCGCATTTCATAGGCTGCATCCAAAAGACATTCATGGCCTAGCTTGGACTATTGCATCAACTGCTTGTTTTTTCCCTGAGGGAAACTTTCCAAGCTGCTGTTAATGCCAGCATCATTCTGGAGACTTTTGCATGTTCTAGCACTTGCTGTGTCCCTATTATAATATCTAGAGTTGTTATTTTTCTCAGAACATTTGGACACTTTATATAGAAACTAGAAGAATATGTAACCATGTTATATGTCAAGGTATGAAGACAGACAATTCCATTCCACCCTGTCCCCATATGAATTTTAAAGATATCTGGAAATGATTGGGGTGTGTGGGAGAATATGTGACTCCATATCTTCTGTCTAAAAGTCTCCAGAATCCCTCAAAAACATGCTTTAGATGGTGAAAGAGCTCTGAGACACCACAATAAATCTGCAAAGTGATAACCATAGAAACGGCCAACCCTGCTGCTCTCATGTTAGCACATGTGTCAGAGTCACCAGGCGACTGGCACTGCAGGTGCTGGAGCAGCTGAATGTACTGACAGGCAGAGACTCATCCTCCTCCTCTAGGTGCTTCAACACTCGTGCCTGTTGGCATGGTCATTTCTGTGACTCAGAAGGGAGCAATTTGGCTGCCAAGTCTAGACTGAGAATGGGAATTGGCAAGTTTAAGCTTACTGCTTAAAGCTTTAAGAGCTTTAAACATGAACTTGGTTCAACTTGTATCACACCCCTATAGCTACTGCTGCAGACATTTTAATGTGCTTCCAGCAGCAAGTTGGCTCAAGATTTGTCACATTTTTCTCAGCAACTCATAGGCCCCTAGTCTGTGTCTGGAAGCAAGTCACCTGAGCCAATGACTCACCCTGGGCACACAGTTCACCCATTGCTCATAACGAATGGCTATAGATCTGAGTGAAACATCTCCTTCTGATGTTTATCTAAACAATCAGTACTTGAGGCTCCCATCAGCAAATCTATTCACTAGACACTAAGCTCTGTGCTGCTGCTGAGCCAGAGGCTGGACTAGGTGACCTCCAGAGGTCATTTCCAACCAGAACTATTCTATGATTCTGTGATAATTTCAGTATTCCTGAAGACAGCAACAGTCGCTACAGGGAAGTACTTTTGATACTGAGACGTCTACTGCAAAAGAATGGGTATTGCCTAACTTGACAGTTACAGCTTTTTGTAAAAAACCCGACATTTATAGAGCTTCTATAAGCACTCCATCCATCCCTTGATATTGGCTTATGTAAAGGTGAGACCCTGGTTCCTTCTGCACTGAGATTGGGTGCATAAATTAAAGAACACTGATTTTTCTGACAGCTCGCCAGAGGTGAAATGGACTCTGAATGCAAACTTTGCTATTTTAAACAAAGGGAGGCAAGTAATACTGAGTTATAGCTGGGAAGTTAGATTTTCTGAACGAAACACGATCTATCACTCCTGTAGAGGATACAATGTAAGTAAAGTGCATGCTAGCATGATAAAAAAACAACAGTTCTGTCTAAAATACAGAAACTTCTTCCCACTATAAACTATATTCTACAGTATTTTCCTATGTAGTAAAAAGCAGACCTGCTCACACACATCCTCTGATGCTCCTCCACATCCTCTGATGCTCCTCCACTGAAGAGTAACATTAGAGTAGAGGCTCAGAGGAGTTTAATTGGCTTCTTAAGATGTTTTTTTTCTTAGGCTGACATTTTCAGGTAAAAAAGCCCTTATACCTGAACAGGTAAAGTCCTTTGTTGAATATAAATGAAGTAAGTAGCAAACCACTGAAGAAATACAGGCTTAGTACACCGAATGCCTTCAGAACAGCTGTGTTACAGGACATTTGTAAGTCTTCATGTTCTGTCTCAGAGAGCACAGGGTGGCACAGCACAGTGTTGCTCCTGTGTCTGTGTTTTCCAGCCTAGGGGAAGTCCTGCTTTGGTCTTTTGCAGTACAAACCCCAGTGATGTGATATTCCCTGCAACACAGCATCACCAAAGAAAGTACAAGATAGTGCTTTGCCCTTGGGTGAAGATGTGGTCATGCTCTGACTCCTCTTGACTGCCCTTAACAGTTTCCATGCTGACTGCAGGAAAAAAAATCTAGTCTGGATGCAAGAGGTTGTTCATTGGGGCAAGAAGTGAAAACAGAGCACAGGTATGTTTCAAGAGTGTTTGTAGAAAAGTGCTTCTTATTTAGGCCTCCTTTAAGCTGATTCTTCTATTAAATAAACAATAAAAGAATCCACACAGTTTTTGCTATGCTTACCACATGGAACATGTTGGGGTAGCAGATTTCAGGT
Organism: Neopsephotus bourkii; assembly: GCF_033783945.1. Lineage (NCBI taxonomy): Eukaryota > Metazoa > Chordata > Aves > Psittaciformes > Psittacidae > Neopsephotus > Neopsephotus bourkii. The sequence continues at coordinate 1,680,675 of NW_026900863.1, read as the reverse complement.
GTGTGGTGTGGTCACGCAGTGCTAATGCTAATGGCTCTGAAGTGGTTCTGAAATCCTGACTCGCTGCCAACTTGTGGGCTGATATTTCCTTTTCCAGTTCACCTTGTGTTGACTCTAACAATGCCAATGACCTGTTGGTGCATGGGTATGCGCAGAAATGCATTTCTGGTATGCAACGTGTCAGAACCTCTTGCAGCTCTGAAATGCAGAGCTGGAAGGCGTTATCTATACATATTTCAGACTGTAGGTTACAGAAAATCTCTAGTTCAGACTCATTCATTAGCACAAACTGCAAAAGCTGGTTTTATCTTTTTAATGACTCTTTACAGTTACTTTACTTTTCACTACAAACTGTCAAAGTATGCACACAGCTACCTGTGACTGCGTGCCACATTTTGCCAGGCTCACTTGCCACCCAAGTGATGGGACATAAAATTTCATCTAAGTGATTTGATTTCTAACTCTACCAGTTCTTTCCTTATGCATATTTTGCATCAAGACTTGGACCATGATTTCAGTGGATTTTGCAGAGCAGCACTGCAGGGAGTGGAAAAGCCTTTAATGATACTCTTTTCCTTTGCTCAAAGCTTTCCCAGGTGTGTTGCACAATGCACACGCATCCAAAATAGGCACGTGAGGCCCTTGATGATAACCTGCTGCACACAGCAGGGTCTACAGCTCCCTTTTGTGTTGCAAAGAGCTAATAACCATGTGGTACTCAAACAAATAGTAACAGCCAGATGTAACCCATGGAGAATGGTTTTCACTACAACTAGTAATGAAGTTGTCACTTACAAATTCTTCACATCAACGATTCCTCGAAAGGCCTTTCTAGGGATTCCTTTTATCTGGTTTTCACTCAGGTCTCTGAATAAGGGAAGAGAAAAAAAAAAAAAAAAAAAAGCACTGTATTAACAGAGAACCAATTTCTCAAATCTAAATAAAGGCACATACACAAGCTTGGCAAAGGAGATGTTTCTGGATTTGTTACACCACACATTCTCAATTATCTCCTCCAGAGGTCCGTGGCATAAGCTGAAACGACTGTCCAAAAGAAACCACCAGAATTCGTGATACAAATAACAGAACTTCCAGAAAACATCACTTGTGGTCATGACACTGGCACGATGCCACGAGTCACTGGCAGAGTACCTGCAGCCAAACCTTAAGCCTTGAAATTGCAACCCTGTAGTGGAAATGTAATCTTCTCACCATGCTCCTGTTTGTTTACTGACTGCAAAACCCCTGGCTGCCCCTGCTCAGATTACAGCCCTTATGTGAAATGAAGAGTCAGGAAAAACATGACAATCATTCTCTTGTGAGCTTTGTATATCTACAGTGAAAAGATCTCGATCCACTGCATGAAAAAAAACCACTGCTTTGTTTCATTGGGAAGGACAATTCTTAACCTTGGCTAAACAAAACCAACCAAACAAAACCCTCCAAGTCCCACAACAGCAGCAAGTCAAAATGGCCTTCTAGTATTCAAACCGTTTGAAAATATTTCATCTGAAATCACTACATCTGCATTGTGAGCACAGGTAGAACATGAGGTACAACACTGCAAGCTACAGTTTTCTGTTACACAGCCTGTATTCAGTTGCTTTTTCCTTTGATGCACTATAAATATTTCCCCTGGAATATTTCAAGTTCACAGACCTCTCCAAGTGCCAATGGAGGCAGGAAGGAGTGCATCAGGAATGGGAGGGAAATGGACACAAAATCAGAAAGTTGGAATGATTTCAGGCTAAGGAAAAGCAGCATTCACAATGATTTCTTTGCTCGTGCCCTGTCAGCAAGCAAAAGAGGGAGTGATTTCACTCCAGTTTGGGGTACAAACTGGGGGAACAGAGAAGTGCAAGAACGTGAAAGGAAGCAGAAAAGTGGGAGAGAAAAATAAGAAATAAATGCAGCAAATGGAAGGTACAGAGATTGCTGGACAAAAGGACAAATAAAGGTAGCACCACGGCACAGGACATTACAGTGCATCACTTGGTGTGGCTGTTTTCCTACGTTATACAAGCCCAAGACTTTGCCCCATTCTTAAAAAAAGAAACTCTGGCTTTCTAATGACTATTAAACCGGATGGCTGTCATCTGTACTCACCCCAGATACTCTTTTCTGTAAGTACATTTTGTGTTGCAGCAAGGCTCCTTTCTAGTCTCCACCAAATTAGCTTTATCAAATGAGAGGCCAGAAATCAGAGCCTGTCACAAAAGCCCACATTGACATTGCAGGTCAAGACGTGTCACACTGGGCTTTCTTCTGCTTTCCATCAGACACGGAGAAAAAAAGGGGACTATGTCCTTGTCATGAGACTAATTCAATTTATACCAGTCAGGCAGTCTACACCAAATTCTCAAAGAAGCCACAATTGTCCATTCAGACTATTGCAAACACAAATGTGCTGCTGGGTACAAGTCTCTTTCTCAAGGCAGATTAACATTCTTTGCAACCTCCACAATTTGTTTAACACTGATCCACACTGTGACCCTTGCTTCACCTCCCTTTTCTTCTGCCAGCAACAAAATATTAGTTCTTTAAAGGCAGACCTTCAACCCGGACAAATGATCAGGCAACCCGGACACACTCACAAGTGTATTTTAGACCTGTAAGAAGGAAGTCTTATGTTGAAGACCAGTTTCATGACAGGGATTCTCTCTGGTGTGACAGTGAGGCACAGCAGAGCCACAGCTAGTGGTAAAATCCTGACAAAAAGGCTTAGCAAAGCAAAAACTAGTAAGATCAGAAAGCAAGAAACATGCAAAGCAGGACAAAAAGGGCTCCAAAAAGGACAACTGTGTGATCAAAGCAGAATTGTGAAATTAAATAAAACATTTTAGTTGCATTTCTCTGGCATTTAATTGTGCATTATTTCAAATAAGGTTTAAAAATTAACTAGTTCAAGTATTTTTTTTTCCCCTCTAATATTATTGTGGTCTAAAAGGGCTAATTCACATTTTGCTTTGTGCTTTGTCTTTCAGCTCTAGCAGTCAGGCAAAAAAAGGTGACAGTAGAAAATTAATCTATTTTCTATGACAATCTTGTAAACTGCATTAATGTTATTTTCCATTTAGGCACTCTCCTCTGGCTAACAGAACTGCCTCTTTAAACGTCCAGGATCATGGTCTGATTTCATAAACATCGCCAGTGGTTTGAAGAACTGACACCTCAGTGACGCAGTGTGGAAGAGAGCTGACAAACATTGCTTCATTTCCCGTAACTGCCTCCTCACAGTTCTAATCATCCCTTTCTGAGGTCGTCAGCAAGAGTGCTCATCTCTGCTTCCTACCACCGTGCCAGACTTTTGTTAAGCATCTTTCATATGCAAGCAAACAGCAACCAGACTCAGCCTGTGCATTCACAGCTCTGCTCTGAAGGAGCAGACGGCTCTAACAGCAACTTGTCTACACAGTTTGTCTTCAAGTTCTAGCTTTTCATTCCCCACTTCTCATAACAGTGAGGCTCTCACTGAAAGTATGTAAAATAAGTATTAGCTGTTAACTGCAGAAAACCAGATAAAATTAAGGTGAGGTTAAAATAAAACCCTAAAAAATATACAGAAAAGAAAATGAATTGTGTCAGTCAAGAAAAAATACACCACTGATCTCAAGAAAAATACATTATGCTTAGTAGGACATTTCCTAGTTCATAGTCAGAGGTTTCAAGCCACCTATTTCTGTAATGGAAGACCTGTTCAGTGCCTGGGTGCATGGTGAATCCTAAAGAGGAAATGCGAATTTCCAGCTTTAGAGAAACATAAACTTCCAGAACCCCTCACCCTAGGAGGTGATGTTGGAGCCCTGACCAAAACTACCTGACCTAAGTACAAACATGCCACTTTGTCAGATGCACCCTCCTTCACAAGGGTCCTTCTGTACAGAAAGCAGCAAGCCCAACAATGGCAACACGTGCATTTGCATCCTGATAAACCACACACTTTGAGCTACACAAACGTTTTTAGATTATTCTTCCTGGGTTTTTCTGATGAAAACAGGCAAGTTTCATCCCGTTCAATCTGCCACATGGCTCTCAAGCAGTGCAGACGGCACAGAGATTCTGCAACCAGGCACAGCCTCCAGAAAATACAGTCTTCTTTTGGAAGTGTCCCCCTGCTTCCTTCACACAAGGGTCCTGCCTGATGGAAAGGAGCTCCAAAAGCCTCGCCAGCAGATCACAGAGGAACTTACAGGGGGAAAGCACAGCAAGTGACAATACTGGATACGTTTGACCAACAGCTTCCACAGCCAGCAGTGTGCGGTGAACACCCCTAAGGAAACAGCACTCTTATTTCAGAGATGGGGAAACGAAGCCACAGAGACACTAAAGAACTTGGACTTTGAGTCTGCATAGATCAGAGATGCAGGAGCTAGCAAAAGCCAGCAGCTGTGGCTCACATGCCCTCGCAGAACAGCAGAGCACACATTGGTCTAACCCAGCCTCAAACAAGAGCTGGCACAAGTCAATAGATTATTTTAGGTTTTAACTTAGCTAAAATGCTTTGGACACAGATTAACTCCCTCTGCAAGTCTAATATTGTTTTTCTGATCTTCAAATGTGAATTGCAAGAGCCTTACTGATAAAAGGATTGGAAAGGAAAAAAAATCCACCCAAAACTGCTGACGCTTTCAAAGTGCCCCTGCAGCCTTCACTATAATGCTGGGTTTAGCTTCCTGCTTTAACGCTGCTTACTGCATCCTAAGGGAAATTTCATCTAACACAGCAGTCAAATACACAAAGACTTGGGTTTGTATTTTGCCAGTGTCAGAACCTAAATCCATTAATTGGAACACAGGCCCTGTGAGCATTCCTAAAATATGAGTCTTCATTTGAACTATAGATCTAAAACATTACAAATAGCTACTTCAATACAATTTGCAAAGTTACAGTGCTACTGAAGATGTATTATGTGAAACCAGAAAACCATTAACACTGAGAGCATTATGCTGAGGGTTGTCTCCCTTTTCAAAACCAAGAAGACCCTCTGAGCATTCACCAGTTATTTTCCAGATCTTTTTTTGGCAGGTTCTGAAATTCAGAAAGACTTTTTAAACAAAGAGCTGCTCAGAAAGCAATCTTGATTAAGAAGTATTTCTTATAGTTGAAATCTCCTGGCTTTATTACTTCTCCTGCTCAAATGGGCTAAAAGAGAAATCACCATTCAGTGGTAGCCAGTAAAGAACCAGATGTGCCTTTAATGTCTAAAAAGTTTAATGCAAAACCTGACAGAACTAGTCATCAAGAGCCAATGCTTCACAGCCTAACATGTATCTTTCCCAGTATGTTATTTTATGTGGATCCCATCATAAAACTGCAAACCTACAGAGTTAAGCATTAACACATGGAACCCATGTTCAGCTAAAATGGAGGAAAAATCCAGAATAATTAACCTGATTCCTTCAAGCACGTTTTACTTTATCCACAATCCAACTGCTTCATGGAAAACCCGTAAGACAAATACTGGTTGAGAGTGCAAAATAACTATTGTTTCCCATCACCTCTTCCCGACGCAATAATATTGAAGAGTTCATGTTGTTTTCTTGCTCTGTACAGTAAAACTAATGGAAAGGCATGAACAGGGATGTGAAGTGCCTGCTGTCACTAATGCTAAGGAGTACTTAGCCTGCCAGCCTCACTCCTGCTACAGAATGTGCACCTGAGAAAAATGAGCATTAGTTAATCCATGTTGGTAGCTTGTTCACGTTTTTACCAAACAGCATTTCTGGGTTAAAAACATTACAGGCTTGTGCATTTACCAAAGTAAAATAAAAAGTTCTTGAGGTTTTGTGCACTACTAAAGTTTAGAGACTATTCTTCAACCCAACGTTTCTTTACAAGTGCACTAAACCCAGACTGAACTACTCCACCAAAGGTCACATACTTGACCCAATTTGGTCACTGCAATTTGTCTCATTAGAATTAACTTTAATTTGTACAGCATGTTACACATAAACTCTCTCCCACGATGTTTTACTGAATTAAATAATACAATTAAGGAGTTAAAGAGTAACAGATGAGAGAAAATTAGGGAGTATAATCCAAAGAGAATAGGTATCTCTAAGTAACACATCATAAAAGATAAGCCAGTCAGTGAAGTGGGAAATGATACAAGACAGGTTTTCACAGAGAAAAAGCTGCAGGGAAGGGAACTTCTGCAGCCAGAGAGCAGGCACAGGGAGCAACAGCTACTAAAGGAAGAATCTGCAAGACAAAATGGGGTAACATGCAAAGAGGTAGAAAGACTAAGGAAATCCATAGAGGAAAAAAAAGTCTATTCAAGTATATCTGTAACAATCCCAGCACAGAATATTAATATCCACAGTGCCTTTTTCTTGTAACATTTACAAGGAAGCTTTGTTGTGCTCTGGACTTTCTATTCCAGTCCACAACAACGTGCAATGCATCAAACCCTGCTTAACCTCAAGCGTAGCATAACCAGGATGGTAAACCCAGCAGCAGAACAGCTACCGCACATATTCCCTTCCAACTGCTACAATATCTTCTTGCCCACTGACAGAATGCCCCATCAAAGAAGTGAGCAATATTACAGTTAACCTGATCACATCCTCCCAGGTAGTTCCAGCCACTCATTCCCCGGAACCAGTGCAGAGGTATGGAAATCCATCTCCTCTGCCATAAGCATCCTCTTGCAAAGGCTGCTGTGCCTTAAAAGTGTGTTAAGAGTGAGCCAAGAGAGCAATCAGCATGCTTGAGGTATGCAAGAAATGGAACTGAATTGCTTGTGTGGTAAATATATCCAAGGCATAACTGCCAGTACACACAAGCTCAAGGATATAGACATTGAAATCAGATCAAAACAGGCTTTCTAAATATATTCAACCACATCTTTTAACATGGCCCCCTACCACATTAAGCTAGCATTCCACTTACAGCAAACAACAGAAAAAGAATTTTTCCTGCCTTGCCAAAATTGGGTGGCCTTTTTTTAATAGTTAAAATCAATATTTAACATTTTCAACAGCTAAACATTATTCTTATCTGTAAGCTATTTTCCCAGTGCAAAACCGGTCAATATTAGAGTTTTTCCCATTCTACAGATGGATTAACAAATAACTGCTGAGGACAATTTGGTAACTTTGAGCCTTGTAAACGCAAAAGATAAATTAGAGATATTTATCATCTTCCAGTGGGAAAAGCACTGACCAAATGAGCTCACTAGGACAGCAATAAGAACAAGCAGTGGCAAGTGTGACACTCATGTCAGCAACTCCGTACTGAGGAGGGACCTCACACTCAGGGAAGTGATGACTTCTCCCTTTCTTAGGTTCAGTGTAAAAGATGGCATTTACCACACAGCAGCAGTTCTAGCCCTCTGAAAGGAAAAATGGGTAAGTCTTGTTGCTGATGTGCGACAAGGCAAGAGCTGAAGAACAATATATTGCACTATTCTATGGGATTTTGTCATCGCTGCTGATATCCTAAAAGGAAAAGAAAAAATCTCTTCCTGCTACTCCTACAATAGAAGGATAGATGTCGACAGCATCCCAGTTCTGCAAAACAAAAGCAGACCCTGCAGATGTTTTGTACACATAACCACGCAAGGTGATTGTGCTTTTGCAAATACAACACAGGTGGCTTTCAGTTCCTGCTCTGGGAAGGAAGCCGCTGAGAAACTTCTCATTTTGGTTTGGTTTGTTTGTTTTAAGCGAGGGAATTTAGCTCAAAAATGCCAATTAAGCAGTCCTCACTGCTTTCACACAGTCACACACCACTGCACAAGTACTACTGCTAAGCTTTGCAGAAGATAAACACCACATTTTGTTTGTTGATCTGGGTTTACTGTGAGGTGATAGATGCTAACCCTGTACTTCCAGACTTCAATACTCAGTAGAAGCTTCACACATTCTGGTTAACCCAAGACAGACATATAGTTTCATTCTAAAGGATACTGAACGGAAGCTGAGTTTAGGGTGTTCCCTAAACACTCAAGGAGGAAAAGGATATCAGCAGTAGGTAATTATCTTAGCATCATCTTCCACCTTCTCCAAGGCCAAATTAAAATCCATGTGTTAATGAAGACCTTCTAAGGGATCTGACATGCACTGACTTTACAGATTGATGACTTCTGCCCTGACACAACCGCAGGGATCACTCAGTGCACGGTGAAGTCTTTCTAAACATTTAAAAGAACAGAGGGTACGTACTCGTGCACAATTCATAAGAAGTTTCTAACAGTTTCTCATCACTTCAAATAAACAAAAATCCATTTTGCTTCACTACATCAGACACAGTGCTACAGACCTGGTCCCACTGCACCCACCACAAGCCAGAAAACAAGCCAATCTACCAGAATGTCTCTTACAACATTAGAAAATATTCTCATATTGTTAGAAATGAACTGTAAAAATCATCCATGTGTCAATGACCAACGAAAAGCAACATTTGTCTTTATGACTTTTACAGTTCCTCCTTGCTCCTCCTGCCATTTCCAAAGAAGATCCAAGAGATGCTGATATGATTTAGTAGGAATAACATACATCTCAAAGAGGTAGAAGCACTGACACAAGTGGCAAGAAATGATTCTTCCTGTGATTTTCCATTTTGGTGAATATTTATTTTAAATTCATAAAGCTCTCCTGCTGCTTATTAATGTTAATACTTTCTAAAGTGGAGATTCAGCTATGTGGAGGCTCCTGTATTTTCAGCTAATTAAAAAAATCCCCCAAGTTTTGTACTGTTAACCTGTCTTCTTTCTAATTCTGTGTGCTGAGCTGTACTGGAAAGAAACCTTGTGCATCTTCAGATTCTAAAAGCCAGCAGGCACTATTACCTTCCTCAGAAATCCACAGACCCAAACCGAGCCCCTGTTTAAGCCCAGCCTCATCACTGACGAAAAAGATATTTGCATTTTATTGAGTTCACTGTCTAGATCTTTTTAAAACAATATGGGGAGTCTTTACTTTAGGAGATAAACACGTGAAATTGTAAAATATAAAACAAGAGCTAATAATCTGCACCCTCACTGAACAACTGATCTGGAGCTGGAGGAAGAATTGATCTTTGGTTATCTTTCCTGACCTCATTCTGCCTTTGTTGTTAAGTATTTTTATAGTAAAGAAGTTTTTGCACTTTACTGCTATATTCAGAAAAACACCTCCCTGACCAGTGATATCGTTATGTACCCAACCATGACATCACAGAATGAGAACGATGGTTGTAATAGTATTTATTCCATTCAGGCTGTGACCTGTACTTTGCTATGAAAATATACTATTTTCATAGGAGTAAGTACAAATTGCATTGTAAAGATCTGGGCTTTATTTGTTACGAAGTTCTCCTAAAAGAGGCCAATGACTTAATTTGCTTGCACAATTACCATGGGCATTTTTGTGGCTACATAAAAGTCATAAAAATTATACAGGATCCACGGATAGTAAAAGCAACTACATTGACATTCCATTTATTCTAGTGAGGTGGAAGTAAATTGCAAATTACCTGAATGCACTGCAGTGAGAAAAACAACATTCTGTTTCTAGCTAATCCTGGTTTATCAAGAGCATATTATTCTGTGGTAAGCCATGTACCAATGTAAGAGAGGAATACTATTGCTTTAGCTGCAATGGTAATTTTACAGAATTATAACACTGTACCTATTGCAGTACTATTCAGCAGTTTGTACTCCACTATCAGGTAGCGAAGCCCCAGACAAAGGACAAAGGGGTTTCATGCATCTTGTTCCTTCTTCCTTTTATAATATTTTACCTTCTATTTTTCTTACCCAACTTCACCTTTGTGTATTTCTCCAGCTACTAATCGTTTCATCCCTGAAAGCCTGTGAAACACTTCAGACTGCTTTGTAGCTTTTATTCCTTTTTCTATGCGGATATGACATCTAGATTTATTAGACCACGATGCAATACCACAAAGTGGTTAATGCTATTGGGGATATTCATGCCAGATGCAAGTGTTTCAGTAACGCTGGCTGCTCGTTTTTAGGATAGGTTCCACAAACCCACAAGTGATTCAATTATTTCAGAGCAGGTCCACCCTGACCATTACAGCTGATTGATACCTACAAGCCTCATTTTGCTACTTATCCACATGTACAGGAAAAGATTTACTGCAGCATAACCAAATAGTTTCTTCTTTTCAATGACTATCCATGTAGGCAAAGTGCTTTCATGTATCCCACTCCATGGACAGTTAGTTTATCATTCTGTAGTGCTACACTTTAGAAAAAGGCATTGAAATAGAATACAGGTGTTTTAAATACAGAAAATAAAAATGAAGTATACTGGTAGAACAAAAGTAACATATGTAAATGTAAAAAGTAACATAACATAGATCTAAACCTAAATTACCTTTCATCTCACATGAACACGGTAAATTCCACCAAAACAAATTAACATTGGAATCATGTCAGTCAGCCTATTGGGTGTTTTGTTATTTGAATGCTTTGACAGGTCAGTTCCCAAGGAGCTAAAACTTCATTGAAGACTAAGTTAAAATTAAGACAATTCACAAGAAGTAACATTCTCCCCAGGACTTCATTGCCCCTTACAAACAAGCCTGGCCTGAATAAGATCCAAGCTGAGTTATATACCCTAAAGCCAATCGAATACTGTATTATGAAACCCTCCAGATTCCTATTTGAAACCAAATTCATGTTTTATCCCCAAACAAACAAAATCCTCATAGGGAGATGTGGGCATGTGTGAATTGTTTACAGTAACTCTCCAATATTCTTGTGGTGCATTGTGAGCTTTATTCCTGTAGCTGACAAGGAAACAAGGGCACTGCTCTGATTCATCAGCAAATGCCTTGCTTCAGCGAGCTGCATGAGGCTTTATTTGCATAAAGCCACTTCCAAAAATGAACCTGGCTTTCCTCTGACTCACTATCAAGCATGTTGCTGCAGTTCAGATTGACAATGTCAGCTTGGAAAATGAAATTAAATGTAGAAAAGCTGCGTGGGGAGAGGGAGGAGGGCATCCCGCACAACAGGCTCCAAAGGGAACCAACAAGAAGACTACACATTGCTGTTTCATTGTTGAAGCACTCCCAAATCAAAGAATATGAAATTCTAGAGTGATTTGATTTCATCACTGCTGGGAATGATGATGACTTTCTCTAAAAGCCACTATAGATACATCAGGCTCCAGGAGAAACTATGCCTGATAGTAACGCTTGACTTCAGATCATCCCTAAAGTTTCTTTCATTAGGACACCTCTGTTCAAACAATTAGCCAAGGGGGTGGCATATGTATATGGCACAAATAGTTCTATCTTATCAAAGCCCCCCAGATTTAACTTCATTATAAAGCTTGGAAAGTTTACATGCTGATATTATTTATTCACATCATTGCTTCCAGATGTACGTACAGAAAACCAACAATCAAGAGGCAGAAACTAAGAGTCAGTCAAAAGAAGAAACCCCAAAACACAACAATTTCTGCCTCGCAATTCCATACACAGAGGTTTTCGTTTTGTCCCAGAAAGTAATTCCTGGTGGAACCTTGGTTTTATCCCAGCTCAGATGCAATCACTCTCCCTTTCTTTGAACAGTTAATTTCTGGAAAGACAACTCTAAATACTGGGGGACTGTGCCTAACCCAGAAAGTGGTTTCGTAATTAAACCTATCCCACCCTGTTAAATGTGTATGATTCTAACATAGACTATACACAACTGTAACACAGATGGTTCCAATGTTGTTTCTAGCTTGCACTCTTTGTTCAGTCTTTCTAAATCACAGAACATAAGAATGATATCAAAGGAGAAAGGCAAACCAAATCCTAAATGTTAGGGTTGGGATGCATTAGCAACACTTTACTAAGGACTGTAATAGTGCAGAAGTATAGTTTTACAACCATTAAATAGTTTGAATTTTCACATGTAGCATACATGCTTTGGTTACCAATACTACATAAGAGCCAAAGTATATTTCTCTCTATATGAAGCATATTTGGAAGTGTTAAACACAATAATTAGAAGAGTCTATATTAATACAGAAACAGAAACAAAATCAAGGACTTTCTGTAAATACTGAAAGGCTGATATTGGCTAAAGGAAGACAAAATTCACTCTAAGACAGGAGACTTCAGCTTTTCCACTGGGCCAGGTCAAAATCATATATCACAAGAAAACATCAGTGCCATTTACCTGAAATAGCCCAGGACTACTGCTACTGATTATTTCAGTAAGTTCTATACATCAATCCATATGCTACCTCCCTGGGGCTTTACACAGTGATTGTGCAGTTTGTATGGCAGACAGCATCTCTCACAGAGAACTCAGCAGTGGATGGTCTCATTGACATCTGCCATTCAGATCCTGACCCCAGGTTATCTCGTGAGACATTCAACAATCAGTGCACTCTCAGTGGTGACTGCTGCTCAGCCCAGCACATCTGAGCTGGTATAAATGAGAAGATCCAAATGAAAATGCTCTAATTCCCTCAGTTTTAACTCATCACCTTTAAAACAACCCTGAAAAGCGTGAGAGGGGAGCAGGAAGGAGCCCAGTGCCAGTCCGTGAAACCTGTGAGCAGGAATGATTCACACTCCACCTTTGTTGAGGACTTTGGCACACAACTGCTGCCTTTGGGCCAGAGGTATCAGTAGTTTTAGCAGTGCCATGGTGCTCCTCACTAAAGACACAGCAACACGTAAGATTTTCTTTACCTTGCAAACATCCCTTAGTTATCAACGCCAGACATTCTTCTCTAGCAGCAGTGTAGCTTATGGAAGCATTTTTCACTTTATTGTACTGAAGCCTTAAAATGTAGATAAAAGGTAGGATGAAGCAGTATCAGTGCATTGTAATGGTCCCTGAGGGAACTTGCTTCCTTCAAAGGCCACCTGCATGTTATAGAAATAACATCAATGCCACAAGGACAATAGAGTTTGCTTATCAAAGCAAATAGTGATGTGAATCTGTGACCAAGACTTAGCATTACATTTCTAACATGGGTAGGTTTCCACAGTGGTCAAAAGCCACCTACTGATGTGGAAACATCCCTCCCAGCTCTTTCTGAGAGGTTTTCAGTAGGGGCATGGGGTATGGCAGCTTGGTCCCTGTGTGCTCCCCCACAGAGTGGCTGCAGGAGAAGGCAAAGGAGCAGTTGTCCTTTTGGCTGACACAGTGAGCTACAACTGGACATGTTACAAGGAGCCAACTGGATCTAAAGGGAATTTTTAACATTTCCTTAGGCCATTTTCTTCAAAACCAAAGCAAGTCACCTATGACCCGTCACTATCATGAATAAACCCTTACTTGGCAAGTTTCTCCTGCATGCTCCTCTGGCAAGGCTGAAATAGTTCAGGCAACTGGGAAAGGATTTACAATGTTTTTGTAGAAGTGAAGTCACGGGAGCCAAACAGATCCAGGTTCATTCGTTTGCTGGGTTTACTCTAACCCTAAGCAAGGACCTTCCCTGCTTAGGAGCTTCCTGTGTATCTGAGGCTTCCACACTGCAAGCATCTTTGCTAAGATACCATAAAATTTCAGAGCACATAGTTAATGTTCAAATGGCAGAATATATTGATCCTCTGCCCATCCCCTAGTATCTTAAGTTTACCCAGAAGACTATTTTATTTAATTAACTTGGGGCTTTATTAATATAAATATTCCACTATTGATCATAAGAGAAGCTGACGCATGTTTGAGTCAGGCATACATCAGATCCATTTAATGGAGCTCCACTTAGAAGAGTAGTTGGCTTTAAATCAAGGTAAATGGTAGCAAGTGCTCCTTTGGGATGACAGGGCTTAGCTGGATCTATAACATTTTTACGGAGCTAGGTTTTTTAAAAGCAAAGGAGTATGGAAATGAGGTATGAAAATGGTCTCTCCTTGCACGTATCAATTAAGCATGTCAATATCTTAATTAAATTGCTCAACTTAATGAGATTTATACCAATGAATATGGTTTATAGTTATAATAGCTTTTTTGGCTACTGTTCAAGATGTCAAATAAATTGCGAAAAGAGGATTAAAAAAGTAGTAATTGACATTCTGAACCAAAGCCAGTATTTTTTTCTCTCCTTTTTTCCCTTCATTCATGTGATTTTGGAGAACATATAAATAAAGTAATGAAGCCTGTAATAGCTTTGCTTTAAAAAATTACTTTCTTTTCCAATTCTAATCCTTCTTATCAAATTCTCTAAGTAGCACACCATTTGAATTAAGGAGCACTTCAACCTAAATGATTACAGGCCTTTTTCCCCTTTGAGGCTCACTATTATGCCTTTCCTCCATGTAAAAAGGAAGCAAAAACTTTTTGATCCAGACATGCAGTTACTATAAAGACTTATGTATCAGAGTACGGCAGCATAATGCCTCAAAGTAAATGGACGTAACTCAACCAGCAATGGGGACTTCTGTTGCCATGCTGGACTTCAGTTTTGTATCCTCCATCTCTGTCCAAACGTAACTTTCCAAATTCAGACCACAAGTGAAGAAGTTATGCGGAATTGTCTCCAAAATGTGTATTTTGGAGAAGAAGCTCCTCCTGCCATTCAATGCACAGTGCTCTAGCTTGACATTGCAAGCATCAGTAAAACAAAATAAAAAACTACTAATTCTCTACTACTAAAATATAACTCCAAAAAGAAAACAGTATTTAGTCTGCAAGCTGCCACCCCAGGACTTGCTGGCCTCACTAGCTTCCCAGTGAGAGGCAAGTCTAAGCTGCATTGATCAGAAAGACCTACTGGATTGGAAACTCCAGAATAAGGAATCCAACTTTTTATGTAAAAACTATCCAACACAACCATAGAAAATGGCAGAAAACCCAAAAATATCTCTTGCAGTCAGAAAGATGGACAAACCTCATCTAGGGGTTAAAAATCAGCATTGGATGCTGCATTTCCTGGCATAATTTATTGTTTCCACCCTAAATATACTTTTTCAACCTTGACGAAGTCATCATCTGTCTCAGCAACTGGGCTCTCCAGCCCATGACAAGGAACATGCGCCTATATAGGTCAGAAATACCCCATTCATATGTAAATCTGTGAACGTATTCTCAAGTGAGAAGTGTTACACAAGTGCCTTCCTGTGCTCACCACCAGACTGAGGTGACCAGTCCTCTGCCAAAAATAGACCAAGGAAAGAGTTCCTTTCACATGTGATCCTATCACTGTTTAGCAACCAATACAGGAAAAACTGAAGATAAATATCGTCCCAGGAAAGCTTCATGTACAAAACCCTCATGTAAAATAAGAGCATTTATTATATTATTCCTTCATCTTTCCTTTCAGCTGAATCAGGTACTGAATTTTATTAGAAAAATAACATCTAGCTCAAGCCTCAGCATAATTTAAATTTCAGGTTTCTATACATTTACATTCAAGTTGGGAGATTTTGCCTGTAAATACATCCAGAAAGTATTTATTTTACAGTCATTTTATGATCTGTACTGGGCTTTGTAAAATCCCTTACTAAAGCGTACTTAAAAGCCAAGCATGTCTTGACAGTGGTCATTCAGAAGGAAGAACTGTAACAGCTGTGTGCTTTTCCATGTCAGGCAAGCCCTTACTGCTGGTCAGCTTCCCCAGACTTTCCCCACTCCAAAGTTACCAGGAGTATTTCAAACTGTAAACTTCAATGACAGTAAGAGACATGCATTGTGCTTTGACTTCATTTCTTATCCATACTAAATGTTTCTCTGTAATGCCAATCTCATCTTTCTGCTTTGTCAAAACATTACATTGATTTCTTCAGCTGAATTCCATGGCAGCATATTGTGTGACAGTGAAGGATAAACTCCTTGATATAAATCAGTTTAAGCTAAAAGAAAAAAAAAATTAAGAAAGTAAGAATGATGGCTGAAATGTCAGGAAAGAAGAGAAAGGATATTTTGTATAAGCCTCATCCTTCCTCTCTCCACTGTTCTTACGAATATTTAAGATCTGAAATGATTTATAGTTGGTTAACACAATAATTTGCTGTCTTTATATCAGTGCATCTCAAATACTGAAGTACCATTATTTAAATAAAATAGAAAAACAATTCATATTTGATTAGGGTACCCACTATTTTGTCCAGCAAGCTGAACTTCAAACAGCTGCTTTCTGCTGAAATGGCATTATTCACTTAGGTTGTTCAATTACACTCCGAACATCACCCATTTCAGTGTAGCTTTTTATCCCTCTACTGTGGTAGTCAACAGGTAAGGCTAAAGAAATACCAACTGCTAATTCCTCACACATTTCCAAATATATATCTGATAAACTACATTTCAGGGAGAAGATAACATATTCCAGACAGCTGGTTGACTAAACAGGATGTTATAATACAAAAAGCCAAAGCTTTTCCACTTGATTTATCTACTGTGACCTCTTGATAAGCAGAGTTTCTTCATTACAATGTGTACGTGGATGTGGCTATAGCTGCAACTATTTTACAGCTATCCAGAAATCAGAGACCAGTGTGTTTCACTGGTGTCTTACACTGTTGTGCACTTTCAAGGTGAGTTTGCTTCCTCTGCAAATGAAGAGCAGCTTTGTGCCATTCCTCTTGCCTACTGAAATGCAGAATTTGACAGCCAAGCAAAGTGTCATTAGGTTTGTCACAGCAGGCAGAGCTGAAATGCTGAGCTGTTTCTGGGGGCTTTGGGCTGGGGAACGCAAAGAATGACAACACTTTCACATATGACTTGTGTATACTGCAATTCAGGCTTTAGAACAGAAAAAGTTCATTCTTACTTTTAACGACTGACTTTAAGCCCTAGTACACTTCCAAAGCCCTACTACTGCTTCCAAACCTCAGTGATGAAAGTGGGTTTTATTCAATATTCAGAGTAGCATTTTTTTCCTTTCTCTGCACTGATGACATTAAATCGGTTTGTTATTGCATGGTACAGCCGTGAAGTAGCTCCCCTCTTTCATTTACGCCTAGAATTCATTCTCATGGTCATTTGTGAGACTGCAGATACAAGGGGAATATTTTTAACTTAAATAGAAATTATTAGAGTTTTCCTTTTGAGTTCATTTAAGACTAAACTTCATTTCCTGTAAAAATAGCTGACAGATGTGACATCTCAATATCTTGCCACTGGGAAACAGCAGTAGCTACACCATTATCAGAAATTAATTTTTAGCTGTCTTAGCGAATGTTGGAACCCAAGAAACAAAGAAAGAGAGTATAACAAATCAACAGGTTATATGTAACCTTTAAACAGGCATTTATTTGCCTAGTTTTTCATCCACTAAAAACGAAAAGCAGCACTAGTTTCAGTTTAGGTAACACTACAAAGCGGAGCTGAAACCCTCTGGTGATTACTGAAGTGTTCTGCATTTATGAATAATGGGGTGGATTTCATTGGTTATGGGAGAGTAAATTTAGTTTTTCTTCACAGTGTTTACTCTAAGCCAACTATACAAGTTTGTTATAAAATATGCTCTGTTCTTCTTGGAAAAGGATGCGCAGAGAGGTGTTTGTATTCAAAGAAAAGAAAAACATTTAATTGAAGACTTTATGCAGAACCAAACCATCAGCCACCCTTAAAGAGAAAGTCCTGTTAGACTATTCACATGCTTGACTGATTATTCCTTATTATTTGAGAGGAAAATTGGGTTTTCTTCAGTGTTAATGAGACTGAATATTTGGGGAAATGACTCTAAATCTCAGGAACTACAGAATCAAAGCTGGAATGCCCTAATGAGCATATTTTCTCACTATTAAAGAAGTTACTCGGAATTACAGATAGATATGGATGTATATACATATTACTAAAAAAATGAGGTTACCAGGTTTGTTTGACCACTCAAATGGCAGACATGACTGCAACATGAAACTCAGCTGATGCTCTAGTATTTTATGGCAGCATTTTCTGTGAATGACAAGTTGCAGGAATCCGGGTTTTGCTGTAGCACCAAAATACACTGTCCTTGCTGCACAAGTGTCAAAAAACATTTTCTGGAGACATTTTTCCAGTCCTTTGATACTCCACAGTACTCTAACTTGCAAATGCAAGCACCAGCAACATTAACAAAATACAAATCCACCTCTGTTAAAACATTGCTCCATTTGCAATATCCAGACTGCTCCATTTGTAAGCTGCTCCCCAGGCCCTGCTGGCCTACCCGTGCACCACTGCCTGTACCCCTCCACACCTTTGCTGAAGCAAAGAATTAAAACTTGACATTAAGACCTCAGAACTGAACCCTTGAATTTATAAACAGAGAATACAGTTCATTTACTTGAAAACTAGACTTACAACACATTCCAAAGGAAATAAGTGTTCTTCAAACAAAACAGAACACTACTTTAATGAGTTATTACTTTAAGTGCTACAGGATGAAGAGGTATATTTTACTTAAATGCCAAATTATTATTAAAAACATAGTGGCCAGGGGAGAATAGTTAGAGAATGTTTCTTGTGAATAGATTTTTATATAAAATAGTAAAGATGTTTCTTCAAATTTAAGTGTGCTCTTGTACAGAAAAGAAAGTCACCATAATATGCAGGTTGGTGGCATATAATGCTCTATTATTTTTCACTTAGTGTTCTGCAGGCTGAAATAGAAAACAATACAAATATTGTCTAAAACTAAGAAAATACTTTCAATGTGTAACAGTAATACTACAGATTTAATTTTAAAGCAAATCAGCCAAGATTAAATGAGCCAAGGATACATACAGTCAATAGGTATGGAATAAGGGACAGACTTAATGCTTACTAATGTAAAAAGCATGTCCTTTTCTAGTGGGGCTGGTCACAAAGAGATTCTCCATGTATAAAACAGATGTAACTCCCACCTCCTTGTGCAAAAGTGAAGTCCATTCTGTTTTACCATCAACAAGTGTCACATCGCATCTAAAACTTGGACAGCACTTCTGGTTTTCCACTTCAAATGGGAACTTTGAGCATTTAGTCAGAAGTGCAAGGCCAGTATTAACCAGCTTGCATTAGAGCAGTGTATATCTGGGTATTTTGAAATTCAACATGTCCCTTTTTCAATATGTAATAATGATGTTATGAAATACTAGACAGATACATCTAGTGATTACCAGATCTTCTTTTCATTAGCAGAAAAGATTTCCTTCACTACCTTCAGGAGGCCTAAATAAAAAAAGGTTCATCTCCTTCTCTGAGAGAAGGCTGACCTGCCATGTTCCACTTGGGTGGTTTAAGAATATGTCAACAACTGTACTTCTTTCTGTCTCCTCGCCCTTTCTTCCCCAGTGCTTACAGAGCAACCAAGGCTAAAGCAAGCTGAATGTTTTCTAAGGGCAAGGCTGTCTCCCACACTATGGTCATAACACTAGGAAGCTCCATACAGTTCAGGCCTAGTGTAAAGATGGTGCTCTTAATGTCCTAAGCTTTGCTGTCTTATGGACAGCTCAGGCTCAGGCAGCTTCATGCAGCTCCATTGCACACCGAGAGTCTGCTTTAAGCATAAGCACAACCCATCAGGAATGCTACAAAGCGTCCTGAAGGAAATGATCCTTGTGTCTCTGAAAAAGATCTTTTTGGTAGTAGCTGCTGGAGAACAGAGGATGGGTAAAAATCTGCTGCTCAGGTGTTGGCAGCTTTTCTCTCCCCCTTTCGTTTTGAAAGGGAAAAACATGAATCTGTAGGGGGTTCACAACTGCTTTTTCAGCTTGCTCCAATGAGAAAGGTTGGCAAGCCTCATTTCCAAAAGCAAACTTGCTTTCTCAAGGAAATGGACGAATTTAAAAATAAGATATTTCCAAAATGACCTTTAAAACCTCCATTCGTTGGCCAACATTGCCATGGCTCAATGGAATCTCAGTGGTCAACTTTTACTGGTTTTATTTGCAACTGAATCTATTAAGAAAACAAAGTACTCTCTAAGCCTGAATACTACTATCTGCATGGGTTGAGTCTGCTAACAATGCTGATTGGGTCTTCAGTGATTTATCAAGAAATTATTCCATTCTAAATGACTATTGCATAGCAAGGATGTAAACGAGGGTGAGAATCATTGAAGTTTTAAGGTGAATTAACCCTTTATTTTACAGTATTCTAGGCTAAACAAATTTTTGCTGAAGTTATTTTCTCTAGGTAAAAATTAAACAATTGCAGACAGGAGAGACAAGCAATGAAGAAAAGTCACTCAAATATGAAACTCAACTTCATTTGTTCTCCATAATTAAAGAGCAGCTTACATTCTCATGCTTAAGTTAGGACCTTATAACCTTTCAAGAAAGCTTATACTGAAGCGTTACCTAGTCAGTGTTATTTGAGGTACATGCAGCTATACATATATGCATTTTTATTAAACTGAAATTAAGTGAAATTTCATGTTCTGAGACACATTAATTAGAAATATTTCATTATATGAGAAACCAACAAGAATACCACACGGTTTTGTATATAATTAATGGGAATAGGGAAGAAAATCAAGAGTGTTACAAATTGTCCCAGGTTGAATCCCACTATGATGACAGATAAGGACTGCAGTATTTTATTCTCCATGACCACTATCATAGATTGAATGTCTGCAGATAGGATATGCTTTCATTTTTTTTCCTTTCCTGGGCTTTTGTCATGGATGAGCCACCTCAATCATTTCCAGTATCACTTTTAACTGAAGACATTGGGACTTCTCTTTATGAGAAACAAAACAACATAACAGGGCTGGGAAAGTCATGGAATGAAGAAGCTGATTTGATTTGCTTTTAAAGTTCTCTGGGATCTAACCAGCCTCTCATCCCATCACAGAGGAACAATAACTACAGGCCACAGGGATGTCTCTCTGAGTCCCATCACCTATGCTTGGACATAGTACCTACGTATTCCTCTGTGCTCACCTCTCCTGCTTCCACCTCTCATGTACTACTTTTGGAAATTTGAGTTTTGCCAGGGGCTCCTTGTTCCTCCTTCCCACCTTTTCTTGAGCTGCTGCTCTTTGGGGTGGACTAGTTGAGCCTGGAGAAGATGGTCCTTGAAGATGGACCCATTGTGCATCACCCATTGTGCATCTGGTGCACTAAATGTCACACAGAGCCAGTTTGAAACTCTCTAATTAACTGGAGCTTAAAACAGTTCTATGTAAGGGTGCTTTAGAAACATTTAACTGTATTTTATTTCCTAGTAATATCTCTTTATGACAGCAGCCAAATAAGCTCCTAATGTGATTAGGAAGACAGAGCTTGTCCTCTTTTCTGTAGAGAATTAGAAATTTTGGCTTAGTTTTACATGTGAGGGAGCGAAGACGGAAAATGGGAAAAGTGGAACTCCAACATACTGTAAATTAAACACATTTCCAAAGCAGTCTCACTGCTGTTAGTATCACAGCTTCTTTTTCTCTTAATGGAACTATGAATGCAGTGACAGTGCCATGGTGTATCCCAACACAGCATGGAGCAGGGGACAAGTTCTCATCTGCGTATATGCATCATTTAATGTACTTTGCACAAAGCATTACTGACTGCCCTTCATTACTCCTAATGGAATCTCAAGGTCAACAACCAGTCATAAATGTCTATTCTAAATAAAATGTATTGAAGACACTCTGACCAATGTCTTTTACATAGGTTTCTGGTGATACTTGGAGTATCAAAAACCCAGTTGACCTTTCAAGATAGAAAACATTATCAGCGGCATGGATTTAGATTTTAATCTGTTTCAATTAAGTGTACCCGTGAAGATTATATACTTCCTGTGGGCTACTTACAGTTTGTGACATGTTTTATCAATATTCATTTTTGCTCCCCCATGCTCAGAATATTCTCTCACATAATGGTCTCCTATCATGCATATGTATGAAGCCTCTGGTGGGAGTACTGGTATTATAACAGTGCTGGAACACTCTGGCATGCTGTTATTAAAAACTATCTCCTTTGGATATTTAGTTTGCATGTCTCCCCCTTCTCACACAGAACAGCTGGACGGCATTAAGAATAACCCAAACTCCTCACTGGGCAGGATGAATGACATGTTTGAATTCATAGACAGAGAAGGAAAAATACAACAATCTGACAGAAAAAGTGAAAAAAACAAAACCAAAACCCAACCAATAAAAACCACCCCAAAGCAAATAAAAAGATTCATCCCTCCCACTTCTGCTCAGAAGCTGCAGCATTGGACCGGCTCAGAGCATCACATCAGCAGTGATACAGTGATGTGTCCCCTGTGGTAGACATGGAAGCTCATCCCAAGGTTGCAGCAAGCACTGATTTTGATGACATTCAAACTACTGTCTCAAATATTTCATCATTTTTTGTTATCATAGAGAGAAGTTGATTTTCTGGAAGAGGGAGAAGAAGGACAAGCTGAACAAAGTTACACGTTGCCAGAACAGAACTACATGTTGGTTTTCTCCACTTCCCTGAAAGTAAATAAAATGAAAAGAAGTTTTTGTACCAAATAGAAAGTGATATTTAGCATCTATCAGATCATCTGTTGAAAAGGAAGGGCCTTTTAATGACAAGTTGGTTTTAAACTCTGAAGGAAGGAAGTAGAAGGGTAGGATCCTCTGATGGAGCATATGAGGCTGTTACACAGCCAGCTCAAGAACAACTGAAGATGGGATATCCTGTGCTACTCAGCCTTTGGACATACAAACACTTCATTTTGTATGACACTAGTCACTTCTGCATGAACATATTAGACTGTTCCACATTACATTCAGAAGTCTGACTGGTTTGGGTGATACTTAGAACATTAGCAGTTGCATAAGGATTTATAACTTCCTCTAGAATGTAAGTTATAGCACAGGAATTTATAACTTTTTCCAAACAAGATTGACACTGGTTTATTTATATTGCAGTTTGGGGTTTTGGTGTTTGGGGTTTTTTTTGAAACATCTTTTGACAGTAGAATATACTGGAAGATGCAAAAGTACTGAATTTAAAAATGTTCTGTTGTTAAACAAGTTAAAAAGAGAACGCAGAAATGTTTCCATTTGGATACATCACTTTTACAAAGCAAGAGCTGCAGTCATACTGCGTATGTACCAGTCTGCTTAGGCCATGAGGGTTAATTTTATAAGGGTTTGTTCAAGCATATTGGTTTTTTTTTTCCAATGAGCTCCATTAGCCAGATGCCAAGCTGCTACATTAAACAGCCATGTCAAATATAATGAATTAAGAAAAAGAGAAGCACATGAAGAAATTTGCACATAAAGAAATTTGCACATGAATTCAGGTAATGTCAGGGAAGAAAAATTCAGATGTATTAAAATAAGTTAAAAATGTCCACCATTCAAGTCATGGAGAGATTCTAAATGTGAGGCCTGAGACGGTGCTGCCTTTATCATACCTATGGATTTTACTCTCGTAAGTAAAACAATATTAACTTTAACATGGAAGCACTGGGATTTGAAGTAAATCCAAACACCTGTAAATATTCCTGACAAAGGATTCCTTTTCTGTTGAGGGAGCAGAATAATTACAAACTTAATTAAAATTTTATCAGACTGTTTCTTAGAACAAAATTTTGTGTTTACCTACATTGCTGTGTCATTACTGCTCACAGACAGGCCTATGGAGGCTTGGTGAACACAGCAAGCAAAGAGCAGAGAAGGGGTGTCAGGGCTTATTTCAGATGCTAACAGAGTTTAATGACCAGTTTTCTTTTCTTTCTTTTTTAAACAAGGTAAAAGTGATGTAGGAGCCCAACCGTGTTGCTATCAGAAGCCAAATGAACCACAGACCCATCAAAGTGGTATGATGCACATTATTAACCCAAGGTATGATAAGCCTCTACCATGAAAAGTATTAATGGTCCTATTCTTTCAGCTTGAGATATCTAGAATTATTTGCAGTTTCAATCCCTTTTCATACAGATTAGTTAGAAATGGGTAAGTACCTGAAGAAAACAGCCAGTGAAACAACATATGATGTACATATATACTGCAAGAAGCAGTATACATTCTGTCAAACATTGACTGCTTCTCTTCACACAAAGAAGTGGTTCTGCTCAATGTTAACACTGACGCATCCTGCTACCTTGGCTTGATCCAACATAGGCTTTCTTGAATAAACAACCTCACTGCAAGCGGGGATTTGCTAGTGCAGCAAAACTAAAAGGGACCATCATTGCCACCACAATAACCAACATCTTGAATGAAACAGCAGTGGGATAGATAATGCTGTTAACAGATCACTTCCTCCTGCTTACAAGGTGCAAGCAGAAATTAAACTGCCCCAAAATCACCAAAATTCAGTAATATGAGTCCTATATTGTATGATACAACATTATTAGTGACAAGATGATTCAAATTCAACTCAGTAACACTAGCTCCTACATCTTCCCTCTCTGCCTGTAACATATGTGCATGAATAAGCACACATAAACATAGTATTAACTATTAGACAGCATATACAAAGACATGTATTTCAAATGCTATGAGTCAAACACAGACCACATTTGATTAATTAGTTGCCAATCTCTAAAATACACCT
The DNA here is from genome assembly GCF_033783945.1 of Neopsephotus bourkii. Classification (NCBI taxonomy): domain Eukaryota; kingdom Metazoa; phylum Chordata; class Aves; order Psittaciformes; family Psittacidae; genus Neopsephotus; species Neopsephotus bourkii. The sequence goes on along the minus strand of NW_026900863.1, from coordinate 1,656,336 downwards.
ATAACATATTCAAAATAAACATGGAACAGCTACATTTCATGAAGGAGCAACCATTATTTAGAAACTAATAGCCCATTACTAACTTGACAGTTAGGAATGCCTGAATCTAAGCCTAAAGATGCCATGAAAGTACAAATTGTTACTATCACCAGAAAAGTTGTTGTTTGTTTGTTGTTTTTTTTAAATCACAGAATCATAGAATAGTTAGGGTTGGAAAGGACATTAAGATCATCCAGTTTCAACCCCCTGCCATGGGCAGGGACACTTTACCCTGGACCATGTCACCCAAGGCTCTGTCCAACCTGGCCCTGAATATCCTGTCCAGGGATGGAGCGTTTACCACTTCTCTGGGCAACCTGTTCCAGTGCCTCACCATCCTCACAGTAAAGAACTTATTCGTTATCTCCAACCCGAATGTCCCCTGCTTTAGTTTGAACCCATTCCCCCTTGTGCTGTCTCTACAGTCCCTTATGAAGAGTCCTCTCTCCAGCATCCTGGTATAAACATACCACATTAATGTAAGGCTTCAGAGTAAATATAACCATGTCTACGTAAAAAATCAGCTCTACTATACTGGAACCACTGTGCTGTTGAAAAATTTGATTCCTGACCCAGCCCCTTTGTAACCAGGTTTCTTGTGTAAGAATCATTTGGATGTTTTCTGATTTCTTTCTCATTTTGTAAAAATAAGCAAATAACATGGGTTGCAAGGATATCTGTGGTTGTAGTGGGACAAAAATATGTATCAGTTTGACTTGTGTACTGTGCAACTACACTCAAAACACCTTTAAAATGTACATACATTTTGCTACCTGCAAACTTAGAAATCGATTCAAACATATTTGCCAGAACAAAGCTGTGTTACAGAACAAAGCCCTCTGTGTTACTATGGAAGCCCTGTGAAGTTGAGCAGTGTTTGCACAGTGCTGTAGTTTGAAGAAACAATCTCTTCTCTGTATTTATGTGCACTTAGGAACATCTCATGAAAAACATACAGCTCACACCTCACCGTGAAGCACTTGGTGTTTTTCAGAAGTTTTAAACCTAATAAAACAACAGAAATGGCTTTGTCTTACATGATGGAGCAGTATAGATGGTTTAGGAGATTCATTTGGAAAATCTGATGGAATCACTCTTTTCTGTCCTAGCAAATCCATCCCACAAATGTCAGCCAACAGTCCTGCTGTAAAACCCCACCTGGCTTTCTCCAACTGTGCAGAAGTCGCTGCACAGAAATGCCTTCTTCATCTGCAGTACTACAACACCAATAATAAAGTGCATCAGTCATGGCTTTGATATTAGTTGGAAGATAATAATAACTAAATTGCAGCACACAAAATGAAAAAATATATCTTCCCAAGGAGCAGTCAATGTTGAAATTCAATACAGTAATAAAGGTACTTGTGTAGCAAGCAGGCCAATCCTTACTAAATATACCAAATGAATCCTGACACAAGTCCATTTAATACACTCTCCCACTCTCTATGCATGCTCTTTCCATTAAAACTCCATTGTGCTGATCTACTCTAATATTACCTTGTACTGAAACTACTGCCCTCAGCTTTATCTTCCAGGTAATTCTTAGCAACTGGGCACTTTGCTCATCTGCCTTTCTGCTACTAAGGAATAAACCAGCAAACACTTTTAAAAGGTGATTCTACAAATATTAAGATTTAAGCATAATCCAAACTGTGCCCTTTAGTGCCTGAGAAGGCTGTCTGGGGATGTCATGAGTGAAAATACAGACACACCTTGTAGCCCAAAGATTCCATGTGGGAGAAAATACATTCACTTGCTTTGGAAAATGGAGGGGTGACCCTAAGATAAATGGCCACTCTTCCTCAGTAAAAGACACTGTGAGTGTTATAGAGAAGCTGCTTTACAAAGAAGTCTACTGAAGATACCATTACCTCTCAAAACCCAGCATCTTTACCCACACTAACATCCTTTGCCCTGCAACTCTGCTCACAAAGAACACGGAGAAGCTCCTGAATGCAAATGATATGGATAGAACAAAATGCCCTCAGGTTCAAATCCTATAAAACACCTCTAGCTACGTTTTTATAAGCTCTTCCTCAAGATATGTTTAATTAAAATAAAAGCATGATATATGCCACTGTACAAAGCTACTCTGATAACCAGAGCAGCCAAGAAATAACGACATAAAAGTTCCCCTGAAGACAGTTATTTTAGAAAGGCACACAGATTACTGCAGCTGCAGCTTGTGACCAATTTATCACATGCCTATTAATTTTTCCAATACTTCAAGCATGTTTCAGGGAGATTTTATGGAAAAGGAAAGATAAGGCTTTTTGTCTAATCTCTGCCTCACTGGGAGGCAGAAAAGGATTTTATTCATGATAGCTTTTTTTGTTCTTTTCCTGAGGAAAACTTAAAAAGGAGAATCTTCTACTTGAGCCTGCTGGGCTTCAGTTGATGTCATGTATGCTTTTAGTTAGAAAGTACACATTTCTCATTTGCTGCTTGTGAGTTTGCCAGGACAGGCTTGACAGGACAAATTATTTCTTCTCTAGAGAAAGTGTTTGCAGAGGGGTAGTTTATGCCACACCAGACATAACGGTATCTGCTCCTTGTCCAAAGGCTGGGACAAATACAAAGCACATGTGGAAATGGAAGTACCCTCAGCCTCCTTGTGGTGATCGCAAAGCACTTCACTGCCTGGATCCTAAACACTCTAAGACACCTTCCTTTAATCTTTTTTACTGAGGGAAAATGGAAGAAGACAGATTATATTATCTATGTTCTCACAGAGATGCTAATTTTGGAGACAGAAAATAAGTTTAAACCCTAATAATTCTCATGTAACCCCTTCAACTTAGTACCATGCTGCTCTGGGATGGTAAGCAAGCTCTCCTGGCTGGCAAGATGAAAATGTCAGGCAGTGTAAACCAGGTTTTCCCCCAGCTGGGTTCAGAGGCCACAAGGCTCCACTCCAACTTCTCTCCCTGCAGTGTACGACTTGCTCTGTCCTATGCGTATTTCTCCTTCACTGGAGGGGAGAGTTTATTCTTTGTTGTTCCCTATGCCATCTCATTATTCCATCCTCCTCATCTTCGGCATGCCTTCAGGAAATCAGACAGCAAATAACAGGCCCTTCATAAACACCACAAGAAGGATCGCTTAAGCCCGTGACTATTATGGATTACCAACTATTAGACATAGCTTTCCAAGCAGGGGTGGCCCCTGACCCTCACAGCCCTGGCCACGCAACAACCTTGCAGGGCTGTCACCACCTCCTGGCAGTAACTAATGTGCTCAAGTCACAGCTGGAGTTCACAGGTTTAAGCAGCCTCCTTTGCACCACATAATGGTGTCCCACAGTAACTTTGTGATGCACTTTTTACAGCAATGCCTTTTAAAACTATGAAAGATCACTGCAAAGGCTGTCTGAATAACTCCCTCTGAAACTTCACAGAGGTACTGATGAACAGCATACACAGCACATACTACCAACCTCAGCGTTAAGAATCTTGCCTGTGTGGTTTTTTAGAATTTCCAGCTTGCTTTGTAAGTCTGACCTCCAGAACCCTGCCACGAACACTGCCCCTAGCTATGAGACAGGTAGGCACAGATTTTTCTGTGAGGTTTGTTCTTTTCCACAGCACCAGTGCTGCTCAACATTGATGTCCCACCAGAGACTGCTGCCCTCACTGGAATACCACCAGCACGGATCAGGGAAGTATGCCCACTGAAAGGAGCCAAGTCAGCACTGCCACTATTTACCAGGTTAAGCTAATGGAGCTGGATCAGGCAACAGAGAAATTCCATTAACATCTTAACCCCTGGCCCCAAATGCAGTCCAAATTGGCATCTGGAACCAGGCTTTGAGGTGAAATCTTAGGCGATCAGCTGTAGTTGTACAGGGTTAGGGTTAGGGTTAGGGTTAAAGAAAGAAACAAGAAAGCAACAGTGTTGATGCTCAGAACTTACTACTAACAACCCTGCTGTACTTTGGGAATCCAAAAAGTCCAAAAGTCACATAAATTTCAGACACAATTTTCCTGTTTGTATGGCCTTAGGAAACTCTCTTAAACCTCAAGCACAATGCACCACAGTACACAAGCACAGTATGCATATGACACTCACGTTACTAACCTTGCTCAACTCTGCACTTATAAACATGAGCTGGAATTCAGAGATACTGATGCATATTCCAGGTCACGTTTTTGATTTTAGTTAGACATCACAGATATAAATTGCATGGAATTAGCCTTATCTAAACCTATATAATATCCAGTGCAACAGAGCTGTATGCTATATGAAGGAACCCAGTATAATAACTGTATTTATCACTTTTAAGTCATAACTCATGTTTTTGGAGATTTCCTGTTCTGACACAACAATTTGCCTACGTACAGTCCTTGTCTTGCAGGAAGCCAGGAATCTGTCCATAGACACACCATGCCATTAGTTTTGTATCAGCTCTTTTCTGCTGCAAGGTAAACCACAGGTACTGCAGAGGATACATACTCCAGCATAGTAACGTTAGTTTTTTAGCACCCTTCATGCTCAATGATAGCTGAGAGGAGCCAAGAACATATAGAATAAGATTTTGAGAGCTAATGTGCACTGAACAATGTGTGTATACATTATTAGAAATTAAGATACCCAAAGCTTTTTCACGAGGAAAGGAATGCTGTCTCTCCCTGCCACGCTTTGATAAATGAGGATCATTAGCTAGCAAGAAATCAAGAGAAACCTCTGTTGTTAAATTGTTTTCTTTGCTCCCACAGATATGATAGCTTCACACAGAAATTCTCAAATCTAGCAGTCAGTTGTTCACTCCCCAATAACACTATTTCAAAGATCACCTGTAAAATTAATAACTAAACCATGGCTTCATATTGTTATTGACACAATTTGGATAAAATATGTGAGTAACAAAGGCTGGTTACAAATTCCAGTTCCCACCACCTTTCTTGTCTTATTCTGTTACGTTTACCCTCCATGCCTTCCCTTTCAGACAGCAGCGAGCACTCTTTCGGCCAAAGAAGGAAAAAGCAGCTTTCCATTCTTTCCTTCTGTAAGACAGCTTGGAAAACAGGCAACAAGCATCAGACATTCTCTTCTGTTTGAGAGAGTTCCAAACCTGCCCTTCCCATCAGAAGAGGGAGTCCTTAACATCACCCCAGCGGCTCTGCTGGGGAGAGCAGTCTCTTCCACCCTCCCCCTTGGAGTTGTGCCACTGACAAGAACTAAAATAATCTACCCTGAAAAAGTATCAGAAAGAAGCAGGAGTAGAAAGCAGCAGTTTAAAGAGTTGCCTGGAAGAAGGAAAACCTGGATTGCCAATCTTTGTTGCAAAGCTATTTATGTACTTTATCCATTGACACACATACAAAAGTAAAACATGAAAGTGAACTCTTGTAGAAGCTGGTGGTTTCACAGGCACTGATTTTTGCACTCATCTCCCCACTAGCGGTATCATGATTTCATACAACCGGCTTTCAAGATGAATGGCTCCTGATTCACGGCTGCGTGAAGTCAGAGTACACCACTTAATCAGATTAACTGATCTAGTAAGTAGGGAGCTGCACAAAGATCTTAAAGCTCCAGTTTGCCTCCCCCAGTTCCATCCTTCACACTCATACCCAGAGGGATTTTTTATCATAGTTAAAAACAAATTCTCTTAAAGATGCACCCAAATCACCTCAGCAATGACCTCATTAGAGTCTTAAAATCCTTCAGCATCAGTATTTGGGGTTAAAAAATAAAACCCCAGCCAGTTACATGTATTAAAATATCAGATGTGGTTTATTGTAGGTGTAGTACATTCCTTTAAATTAAAAGACATTTCCTTCCCCTGCTTTGCCCATTCCCTCTCCCCTTAAAGAGTAGGACAGGGCTTGCTGCTTTTTCCTTAAGAAGCACACCAGATTTCCTGTCTTAAACACACTCTGTAATTAACAACCAGCAAATAATGAGTACCCAGGATATATAAGTCTATTAGAGTGCTGGCAGTGCTAAAGACTCATGCTGTTTCACTGTGGGCTCCACTTGAAGAGGTGATTTATGGAGGACATTTTTTCATTAAGTAATAGCAAATGGTTTCCACCCTCACAGTACCCAGCAATCTTCTGGGAACAGAACAGCAATATTGAGTCCTTTTCTGGAGAGAAACATTTCAAGGACTTTGGCTAGAACATAAAATGACAATCATTTACTCAAGGTCAGGAAAAAATAAGGGCAAATACAACCAGAGGTTAAGCTTAAGGTTCTTGATTGCATAAAATCTGTCAGTTAGAGAAATAATACAGTTGCTTTCAAAACTATCAAAGGCTCTAACTATACCCTTGCAAAATAAAATGAGGGCCAAATTGTCACCAGGTGTCTCAACTGATCATGCCTATTGCTACTTCTTTGGTCATTATTGCCCCTTAAACAGCTAAGCTCTTATTTCCCTTAATTACTATAAATACTTTTACCTTGAGTAAATTATATAGAAAGCTTTACTATAAAGTGATAAAGCTTTGAGGACTGCCTGTGTGTCAGCTAATACCACCTAATCATTTGAGTTACCAACTTCCTTCTCCCTTAGGAGTAACCATACAGAAGAAGAAAATACAATTACAGTAGCACTCCTGCTATTGCACACCTACTTTCTCTGCAGTCCTCCAGTGCTATTTACCATGAGACTGTGGCTGCTAGTAAGGATTTCTCCAGTGCACAGACATGCAAGAAGCAAAACACCTCACCTTCTTAGGTAACTCATTTGAGGCATTCAGATAGTGTAGCAATATTTCAATAAACTGTAAGAAATTTATGGTGGTGTGGTTTGAGCCCAGCCGGTAACTCAGAATTGTTCTTCACGTCAGGGATACAAATGCTGGCTTATCAGGAAAAGTACACGGGAGTCTCAGCTCATTGATTTTCTCAGATGTTTTCTCCCCCCTGCAGTAATTAAAAATTCCTGCCTGCATTGAAAAATCTCAGTACAGGAGTTCAAGTAAGTAGCTATAGCTGCTAACATAGCTTAATTCTCTGAGTTTCCCAGAGCAGATTCGGCTGTGACCTGCTCCCACAAGACAGGAATACCTGGTAAAAAAAAATCACCTCCATATATTAAATTCATTTAATACCCTTTTTGTGTTACAATACAGGTTTTTCTTATGAATCGGTACAGTCTTACAATAAAGTATGACAACAGGATAGAAAATCTGAAGTCCCTATGTAATTCAAGGAGTGAGCTGAACACTGCAAGATCAGTTTATTTCAAATATACACCAGAGCTCTGAAAGAGCCTCTGTCCCTGTAACACCAATGTACCATGGCGAAGGGGAGAATGAAAACAGTCTGCAGGCAACACCAACACAGAGAAATACAGCTACATGGCTGTTCTCTGACCAAGGACATGCCCTTCTGCAGTACTCACTGGAAACACAGGCAAAGACACAGCTTTATCTCACTCCTGAAAGCACCATAAATGAGAAAGCACTGTTGCAGTGATCTATACTGTAAGCACACAATTTTCTCTCAACACACATAACAGTTGGCTATGTGTTTACTTTTCCATTTAAATTGAATTGTAATAGCCTGAAGATGAGAGGAAAACAAGTACAGAGCCCAGCAATTTTTTCAGTCATCATCACTTTACTACTTTTCTTTCCCTCAGTACCTCACATAACGGAGGGAATTTTGCAAAAAACTCCAGCTCCACTCTAGAACAAAGCAGTTTTCCCAGAGTTCAAAAGAGCAGGAATGCTACGTTATAATAAAAGAGGGGCTCTGCTTTCTGAGCCTGGTGAAGAGGGTGAAATTGGAGGCGTTCCATATCCACACACTCCCGCTGAGAAATGAGAAGCAGCTCCCCAGGGGCTCTAAGAAACACATGGCTGGCAGGGCTCCTCACATGGGGCATGCGTGGGGGATACAATGAATATATGCATTTTGGGAATGTTCTCATCCTAAGAGCTCCCAAGGCCAGTTCTACACACTGAGCATCACCTCCTGCCTTCTGGATACGGTAATATAACCCTCAGAGCAGAGAAGCATTCTGCCTGTCACTGCTGAAGCTGGGATTTGCTGGTGAAATCCAGCAGGCCCAAATCATGCAAAACACTTAAATGGTTATTATAAATCTTACACAGCAAAACATGCTTTCCATAATGTCTCTGTGAAAACACTTCCAGACTCTTCAGTGAGAATCTTAATCTGCCTCTCTTAAAAATACAAAACCTCCTCTATGTGCTCCCTAAGAAAAATGGGTCGTACTTGTTATTGCCTTCTGCTCAGTTTTCCATTTGAATGAAGCCATATTTTCAAAAATCCGATGTATTTTTTTAGCCTACAGGAGCTGGCTACTATTTCTACCCAGATGGAAGCCTTGGCCCTCTAACATCACCTATTAACATGCTACAATGTGGCATGCACACAAGTCACTTAGCAAGAGCAGCCATTAACAATGAGATGAAAATCACACTACAGCAACTTTAACATTAACATGCAGTTTATGTGTAACTGTTTCAAAAATAACAATGTTTCATAAATAACTGCTCCATGATTAACTAAAACTTCTGTTCAATGCCACCATGCTTTTCTGTCATCTCTCCACTCATGACATTTTCTAGAAATCTCATTTTTTCACATGTACTTTCCCATCCATGGCAAGGGATACAATTTCAAGAAATAAGCCTTCCATGTGCCCAAATTTCTCCTCAATATGACCAAATATTCACATTTAAGAGCAAAAAACCTCATATTTTTAAAGATTTAACAACTTCTGTAAAATAACCAGTTTGCAAAAGCAATTCCAGTTCCAACCCCTGGCCATGGGCAGGGACACCTTCCACATGGAAGGAGCAGGTTGCTCCAAGCCCCATCCAGCCTGGTCTTGAACACTGCCAGGGATGGGGCAGCCACAGCTTCTCTGGGCACCCTGTGCCAGCGCCTCAGCACCCTCACAGGGAATCTCTCAAAAAATCTCAGAAAAAGAAGCCAAAGAGTAGTCAGCACAACTACACACATTTATTTCATGCGAATCCATGAAGTACTCTTAATATTCCTTAAACTGGATAATTGAAGATACAAGCAAGGGTTCAGAGTCTGCACAGCTTGTCTTACTCAGAGTTGAATCCTTCTAATCTTAACTACTTTAACTGATGATGCTTAAAGCTAAAGTGCAGATTAGAGCAAAAGCTCAGATGCTTCAGCAATCCTATACTTGGGTTTCAAAAAGGAGGAAGGATTTGCAGAATTCACGTTTAGTCTAAGTTCTCACATTCCCAAGGAGCCTGGATTCCATCCTACCAGAATAGTGTGCAATACCCTTTTGACTTGGATTAACAGGGAGATCCCTGCTTACAAAAGACAATGACTTTCAAGAGGAAGACTTCCATCTTCTATTTACTCTAGTATAAATACTATTTTTTATTGTTTAATATAAATACTATAATTAGAAGCGGAGTTAATAGGCAATAGTTGATTAAAAAATGCAGCTTAACTAAAGCCTGGTGGAAAGTGTACTTCCACAGTGTTCCAATAAACAATCTGTCTTCCCAACACCCTCAGCTGAAGAACTTTCCCTATTATTTAGCAATATTGCAAAGGATAGAAGAGGACGCCAAACATCATTCTTGCAACTGCCACATAATTCTTCAGCAATACCACTCCCTTCCACTCAACTTGATTCTGCCTAATGTTAAAGATCACAGGCCTGTTTCAGCAACTCTATAATTTTAAGTACTTTTATGCGACATAAGTGCATGTAGGAAAAAAGATGGGTTTGTGTCCACTTATGCTGATACATAAACATTTAAGGTCTTCATCTCATTCTTGCTCCAGGGACAAAGAAAACTAGGAGTTTGATTAGGATGTATCTTTAGTGAGTGTTGCATGATGAGAAATTGATAAAGTGTATCCAAATATTCACGTAGGATGGAGCAGTCCCTCCAAGCAGAATGACTGGTGGTCATTTCATAGCGAGCCACTTCCCTTGGTGGTGGTAGATGTGTATTAAAACTCACTCAACTCAAAGGGAGCTCTGATGTGCATGTCCCACTACTCACATTAGTGCCCTAGCCACTTGACTTTCGCTTTAAAGGATAAACTAGCCTGAAAAGTTTGCTAAAATGAAGTCTAATTCTCAAGTAGTTTCAAATGCCTGAACACAGCTGGTGGCTAGCAGTCACTATAGTGCCAAACTTGTTTTCTGACAACCATACACAGGAATGCATGGCCAACCCAAGGAAGTCAGTATCAGCTCTGTCAAGTGAACATCACTCAGCTCACAAAGCTGTTTTTCCATAGAGCTGTTGAGAGTGTAACATTACTATATATGACTGACATGTTTAACAGAAACTTGAGTTTCACATAAAAAATTATAAAAGAATATAATTGTATTATTTTGCAGCTAGAGGAATGACATGTTCTCTTGCAAGTTTATGGAATCTATTTCCTTTTCATGTACAGCATCTGAATAAATAATTTACACAATGCTACCAAACAGAAGATTCTGGTCAAGCAGAAGACACATTAAGTTTAGTCCTTGCCAGTATCTCAGACATTTTTTAGCTCTCTGGATGCTAGGAGTCTGTCAGGTAAATAGTAGTGTTCAGAATGGACAGGATTCGTTAATAAAGGAATCCAGCTCACCTTGGAGCAATGCTGGGCTTAGGTACTCTCGTTTCAGGAAGTGAAAAGACAGAGCTTGATACTCGATACAGAGCTAGGAGAAGCACAGGAAAGAAAATGATAAGTTCTATCAGGAGCCAAGTGAACAACAGTGGAAATCATCATCACCACTGGTCTCTTTTTTTTGGTATTCATCTGAGTATTATCGACTGAGAAGGATTAGTATGAGCAAAGAGTTTAGACATGTCTTCAAAAGGGAGTTGTTGATACAGCACTGACTATCCTTGCTGACTAAGGCAAACGCTGTATATGAGTTACAGGAAACACAGGGAAAGGCTGAAGATACAAGTCAGGCTTTCACCGTATCAGCACAACTGGCTTACAAAAATCACCAGAAAGGGTTTATTACTGTATTGGAACTAACTTGATATTCACCAGGGGCTGTACCACTCAATCACCTGCACCACATTTCCAGCATGCTTAACAGGAGAACAGAAATAACTAATGGCTGTTAGACATTTAGATGGAGGTACAAGAATGGGCTGAGAAACTTGCAAACGTTTCAATTGACCCTGAACAAAAGACAGGAAAACAAATGGTATTCTTACACATATTACACATTAAAACATGATCTGCAGCCTAGGAACTCCTGGATTAAAACCTCAAAGTGTTACAGTGGGAAAAGCAAATAAATATCAATGAAATAGTTTGCATTATCATATTAAAATCCACTGTAGCTTGTTCATTAAGTACCAGTGATCTCATTATTTAATAGTGTTGCCTCAACTATTTATCATGCATAATAGCATTGCTATTGTTTTCTTTACTCTTTAATGCCTGTAGGGAGGGGGACAAAAAATTACTTGTTTACATCATTCTCCAAAAATCATCTAAAGCTTAAGAACCAAAATCATGGTATTACATCTATGCCAGATGATTGAGCATTATTCACAATATGCACAAAGTTTAAAACCATACTGAATGAAAGGTGCTGGTATAAAAAATGCAAACTAATGTCTCAAAGAAGTCTTAGTCTTGATCAAATCTACTGAGTTTTCCGTGTTATTTTTAGTCAAATAAAGATGTGTCTCCTAAATACTGAGATGCTTCTGGGATCCTTCAAAATATGTGATTCTGAAGGAAGATCTCTACAAAGCAGGTAACTGAGTGCAAATCCCACTGACACCTCACACTCAGCATACTTCCTCTGCCAAAAATAGCCCCGAAGTCCCGCATATAGAAAAATCGTGGAATGCTTTAATTCAGTGCATAGCAATAAAGGAGAAGTTTTCTGAAAATGAAACTACTGAGATACCAAAAAGGATAAAATTCTCGGTAATAAAACATTACTTGATTCAATTCTTTGACTTCAGCATTTCAAGTTGAAAGTCTTTACCCTCCCAAAATTTTTTATTTCATATAAACAGCAGATTGTTAAATTGCACTTTAACTTCACTTCTTTCTATCACTCTGCTGCCAGTGAAATCTCATTATAGTTGGATTTTCCAGCAGTACGACGTGGTTCAAACATTCAGCCATGCAGTGTATTTAATACAAGAGCCACCCTATTAAGCCAGATGATTAAAACACGCACGTATTCACTAGTTTTTATGGCAAAGCTGCTTTAAGACCTGCAGCAAAACCAGCAATGGAGTGAGACAGAACATTTTAGAACACACTTTAATGACTCCCCAGAAAGTAACCTCCATAGGGCCAGCTGAAGCTGGGCAGTCTGAGAGGATATCTGCTGGCAGGGACTGGGTGACACTGAAATTAGAGACAGCAATGCCTGTTCTGGAAACAGGCATATTCCCCACTCGTTCATTACTTGGAAATGTAGGGAAGAGATTAACAGAAAAAGCCTTCACTAATTATGAAGAGAAAAAAAACAACCAAACAAAAAATAAAAAACCCCACAAAGAAGGATTTCAAATATACAAAATTATAGTTGCTTCAGATATGCATAAATTGAGGGAAAAGTTACAGAAAACCAGCACATAATATTGTCACGTAAAATACTGCAGTGATAATGCTGGGAATCTGTGAAGTCAAATGCCACATTAGGTAGAACCATCTGCTCACTAAAGCCTTTCTTCATAGAATCAAATCTTAGAATGCTTTGGGTTGAAAGGAACCTTAAAGCTCATTCAGTCCTACCTGCCCGGATGCCTTCCACTAGACCAGGTTGCTCCAAGCCCGAGTCCTTTTTTCCCTATGAAAGTCCTTTATTTTTCTCAAAGTAAAAGCTTCAAAAAAAAGGGCTGGACTCACAGATGCAAAGAATATTTAGAGCTGCATTGAAGGGGTCTGCCATAGGGCCAGTAGCTTTTAGACAAGGAGTTTCAATTTCTCTAGAGCAAATTGAGAAATCAGCCAGGGAATACTGAGATAGGTACAACCTCAAGTTACTCCACAGCTGTCTACACACAGTTCTTTGGAATAGCTACTGAGTCCTAGCTTAATTCAACAGAAGACAAGCTCTGTGTATCAGTCCACGCATATATTAACCTACTGCACTTTCACCTGTGGAAAAAGTCTTTTCCACACACATTACCGGATCACGCATCATCCCAATAACTGCAAAACGCTGCCTTCCAGCTTGTCCACCTCATAGCTTTTTAAAAGTTCTCATGGAAATGAAAATTCTTCATAGAGATGGAAAGTTTACCCAAAACTTGACAGGAAATTAACTGATCACAAGAGTTGAATTTCTGCACCAGTATCTCCTAAGGATGACCACATTTTCCTTGCAGTCTTGCTGGCTTGGGAAGGGCCAATGAAAAACAAAGCAACTTTCCCTCCAGGCTTAAATCTGTACCCATCTGCACCTCACCCAGCAGCAGAGCTGCTACATTCCCCTTCATCCTATAACACAGACATTGGACTACAGCAGTAAGACTGCATGGCACAAACCTGACAGAAAATGGCATGTCTTGGGGTGGGGATGGAGGAGGCTGGCTTAGAAGCAGAAGTAAACAAAAACCTTTAGCTGTCTCCTAACAACAGTCTGGCTTTTAAACAAGCACAAACCCATGTGCTGCTATTGAGGGAAAAAGATCCTCCTCTGAACGATCTGTAATCCACAGTCTCGAAGACTTCTAAATACTGTTATCCAAGAGTGCATTTTATAGTTTATTTGATGAATAATGAAAACTACTATCTGGTTTTCACAAGAAAGGATTATAAAATAAATATTAAAATGCACACTTTCTATTCAGGACATTACAAACAGAAGTGAGAATCTCAGCTGGCTGGGTAAGCAGTGAGCTGTAATGACTCCATTAAATAGAATCTATTAAGAACATCCTTGAACAAAAACTCTCCTGGAAACACTGCCCACTTGAATGAGCATAAGGAAATACTTTGTGTTTGCCTGTAGAAGTGATATTTGCCTATTGGCAACAATAATACTGTAGAACTTTAAATGCTGTTTTTTTTTTAAACGCATTTTGAAAGGGGGTGTTTTTTAAAAAAGTTCCTTTCTAAAAGCTGAAGATGGTGTCTCTTCATATTCCAAATACAACCAAGCCAAAACAAATGCAGAAAAATACGAAAACTAAAGGATGGTAAGAACTCCTACTTCTAATGACTTTTTGTGATACAGCTAACATTTATTTAATGCATTTAATTTAATTAATGTGCAGGTGATCCAATTCACACTTCAGAATCAAGGAGCTCCTTTAACACTAGGATAATCTTTTACCTTCTGCAAAAGATTGAAACAAACTGAGTTTTCTGTATCAACTACAAAGACTGACAAATACATGCATCAATGGATAAACTCAGTTCTCACAAGCAACAAAAAACCCTGTAAAAAGGCATATATATTCATGTGTATTTTTTATTTTGCAGCTAACAAGAAATATGATTAATAACCAACTATAACATAATATCTCTGATATCCTGTGGCCAGATATCTCTGAACATGATGAAACCTAAGTGATCCCAGTAGAAAACTTTGACCTTTCTTTCGCTCTTTCTTTAAAAGAAAGAATTGAATGGCATTTGTCATCATATTGTACATGCCAAAACCGTATTGTATATACTCAAAACCAGAGTGGCCCACAAACAGGGAAAAAGACTCATTTTCATATCACTAGAGTAAGACTGGTACTGATTGTTTTGAACCTTGCCTTGCCATGCTTTTGCAAACTTCAACATCAGTGCTTTGAGGAAATAACTTCTACACATGGGAGAAATTCAGTGTGCATGTGGGCTTCAAATCTACAGTGCAGCTTTGGGGTTAAAAGACACTGAAAGTAACTAGAAGGAGAAGAACTGCTTTATAAGAAATTGTTATAAACTTCAGATCAAACATTGCATTGAATAAAAATGGCAGAGGACAAGAAAGAAGGTGGACCAGTGCTCCTTTAAAACAGGCTACAACAGGAGACATGCAATTTCAACTTGAACATTAATGTTTGTTTTGAGAAGAAAAAATACAAGGAATCCCAAATAGCTCCATAATGACAGATTGTTATCACTACATTCTAAAATAGGAAGCTTCTTAATATATAAAAAGCATTCATGCAAGCCTTAGATAATGAGGTTTGCACGTAGTGTCTGGGGAACACAGTGCAAATCAATCACATTGTAAGAACCTCAAGTCTCACTACTCCAACAGCCTAGGAAGTGCTGTGATCACCCTGCCTGATGTGCTGCAGTGGTGTGAACTGGAAGTTACACATGAAAGTAAAATACATGAATGTACTACAGTACCAGTCACACGGCAGATGAAATTATCAACACCCAGTCACCCTACAGAGCCCTAGTATCATTTTTTAATTTATAATATAATTTGTAGAAAGTGAACACAGTGCTTTAATTTCTTTGTTTTATGACTATTCAGATTACTTTAAGACTGGAGATTAGTGTGAAATCAGAAGATATACCACACATACTGTAAATTAAACCAGCCCTAGAAGGTTGTTTTTTACTTTTAGCAGAAATTAGCTTTTAGAGCAAATTTTGTGAGTAATTCTAATTAACTTCAAAACATTAACATTGTATAAACAGCCAGACTAGAAGCAACTAAAAGTATTACACAAAGTAATTGGAGCATGCTCATATCCTCTTAAAAATATTTTAATATCAGGTCAATACTGCTGAAAAGTTGAAGTTAAGAGGACTGAGCAAAGCAATCAAGAAGCTGTGACCTTATTCTTGAAGATTTAACTTTTTTAATGCTGCCTTGGACAAACAGTGTACCTCCTATGCCTTAGTTTAAATCTCCTCTAATAATGATCACATACATCAATCACAAATACTGTTATACTAATATGTGATAGAGTAACAATTGTCAAGATACTTCAAGAAACACAAAAGTATCATCAGCTTATGTAAAAAAAAATAATGCTATAGTAGCAGGGCAATAAAGCACATTATTATTTTAAATTAAAACAGAAAATACTAAGTTTGGAGATGAAACGTGTTCATTGCAAAGATTAATAAGTTGAGGATGGGTGCAACAGTACCTGGAATTCTGAGACCTCCCGAATACTGTTTTTCTTTGATTCCTTCTTAAATTTACATATGCCTAAGCTAGCCCTTCCCAGTTTCACTGAAGAGAGAATTGTACTTCAAGTTTTCCTCCCCTGAAATTAAAGACTTGCAGAACTGAATTAGAAGCCCCTGAAAACAGATTTAATAGAAGCATCAAAGGACCACAGCTGCACTATTGGATACCACTCTAATTAATATTACATAATCCATACAACACATGTGATCAATTTAAAGGTCCCAGGCGGTTCTTAAGTGAATGAATGTAATTTGTAAGCTCTGATCTGTCACTTCCACTTAGAGCAGAAGTGTCTACATTTCGTATTATGTTGTAATGCACGCTGGAAGCCTGTATCAGAACTCCAATTACTCATATAATGATCAAGTTCCATGGGCATAATTAGGAAATGGGGAACACAGGACCTGTAAAATCTTGAGATAATGGCAAAAGAAAGGTAGGGATGACGGTAGAAAAAAGTTACAAAAGGGTCAAGTGTAACCTGCTCAGAATAGGCTGTAGTTATTAGCCATTGGTTGGCACTGCAAAGAGGAATTTGTCAAAATCTGCCTTAATTTAGGGTAACTTTCCACAAAGTGGAAAAAAAGAACTGCTTAAGCTCTATACTTTAAAGGAAAATTAGGTGCTGAATCTGGGAAAGCTTCAACAAAAAGCATGTCTTATTTCCCATGCCTATTCTGCTACAGCAGTTAAAAGGAAGTAGTTCCAGTCCTTTAGCAATTCACCTGGTAAAAAGAAGACATATGTATAAATTCAGCACTGACTAGCTCTGATCAGGAAATGAACTTGCCTTACTTGCCATTAGAGCTGCAGTTTTCACAGTAACTTTTTTAAGTCCCATTTAGAAACTGTAAAAGGTTATGCTTAGTTAAGCTTGAAACCCATCTTCATAACAAAAATTGGAAAACTGAAATGCAATAGATCTGAGATTTTCATAATGAATAAGCTTCTTGTTTTAAAAGAACCACCAACCAAAAAAAAACACCTCACACAAGGGACAACAGGAATGGCATCATTTTGGCAAACTTTTCAACTAAACAACTAAGTGCTATAGCACTTTTAAAACCCATTCAGAAATTCCCCCCCCCCAATTATTATTATAATAAAAGACTTGGAAATGTCTGAATTTCACAGAAAACAAAGCTTACAAGCCAGGTTTGCTAGTGAATCAAATCCAAACACTACCATCAAGGAAGTCTCTAAGACAATTGAATTTTCTCCCCAGCCAGACTTCACATCCAAGTAACACTGTTTTGCACTGAAGCCAGGTACTGCACAGGTCTGGAAGGGGGGCTGCTGGCTGGCCACCCTGGGTCTGATACATGCACAAAATCTCATGTGCAGCTATTCACCTTTTCTGGTTGGTTTTGGTTTTTTTTTACAAAGTATATTACTTATTTTATGAGATGCTGAAACAAAGCAATTTAAAAATCATCTAGTATTGCCTACAGAATAGTAAGTCTTCTACAGAACTAAAATAAATTGCTTTCATGTTTTAGTGTATGGGGTTTTTTTCCTCATATGTTACATAGAAGAAAAGATACTATAATTACACTCACTAAATATGCTCCAGATAATTATTATGCTGGCTTTCGCTGAAAGGAAAAAAAAAAAAAAAAAAGGAGAAAAACCATTTTAGGAAGGGCAGGGGAAAAGCCAAGGCAGTGACTTTAGCAATGTCCCATTACACCCTACTTTAACTCTGTGACAAAAATCTCATTGACTTCAACAGGCTCACAAATTGGAAGGAAAGAGACAAGCAGAACAGTTTCAAAACCATTTTAATAACTGTTTCCCTTTCTCAACTCCAACAAACCACTTTTTTATACTGCTGTGTTGCAGTTCCATACTTCAGTAGAGAAAGTGGTTCTCTGGTAGCCTCCTAAATGTTGGATTTTGTGAAGAGAAAACACACCAAGACCCATCATGCATGGAAGAGCATAATAATCAAAGTGAAATGTATTTAGTGACAGCATGGTTAATGTGAGTGAAGTGTAAGGCTGGAAATGGAAATCTGCACAGTCTGACTGGTTAATAACAACCATCACTCATGATGTTTATGCTGATCCAAATTGAAAAGCAAGAAGAAAGAAATAAATGAAGGGAAAAAAAACAAACAAGCGATAAACTGTGTGGTATAGAAGAATCACACCTACTGTGAAGTAAACAACTGAAATGATTTCTAATCAATCTAGTATTTTTAAAAACAGATCTTTCAGAGAGAAGACACAGCATCTCACCACTGTGATAAACAAAACGGATTCCAACATTTAAAATACTTAAAAATTTGGGATATTTTGTTACCCTCGAAAATGGACATTAACTAGCGTAGATGGCAACAGGCAGCAACTATAACACGAAAACAGTCACAGAAACACTCCTCCACTGACCTAAGCTATTTATTAGAAAACCCATCTCCAGGATGCACACGATTCCCACTGAAGTGTCAAGCACTCTCAATACTCTGCGTTATTCTATGGAGCTATGCGTCCCCGCCCCGGCCCGAGCGCCGAGCTCCGGTACGCTCAGCTTTTCCGTGGCTAATCTTTTTACAATGAACTTAATCCGGTTAACGGCAAAGAACAGTGAAATGTCAGAGTAATTGGATAACAGCCCGAGCTTCTGCAGTTGTTTCACTGCGTCAGCAGGCGCTGTCCGAGGCGGGGGACACCCGCCAGCGCTGACGGGCCGCAGCCGCCCTTGGCCGCTCCCTGCCCGCGCTGCTGAGGGCGACCGGCACAACTCCAGCAGCCTCACAGAAATTCAAACCGTATTTAGAACAAGTTTAATTTACATTACATTTTTGTATTAGCTGAGCAGCTTCCCTTACCAGCTTTGGGACACTATAAAATACCACAATGGACGTGCATGTCCCGCACGTTTTCCAGTCTCTCTCCTCAGCAGCCAGGGAGGGGACTCCCCGGTTCACCTTCCCTCCTCGCTGACCCTTTGCTCTCAGCTGTGACCCTCAGCAGCAGGGTGAGGAACGCCGCAGCCGCGGTGCCAATGAGGCCGGGACCTCAGCACCCTGCCGGGTCTGGCCCGGGGGGGAAGCGGGGTGTCGGCTCCTCAGGGAGAGGCAGCTCTGTGAGGGGACCCGGTGGCAGCGACTGCAAAGCCGTGCGGCCCTGCTCGGCGCCACCCGGACCCTGCTTAGCAAGGGAAGCGGCAGCAAGGGGCACACTGACGCGAGTGGGGCTGCCCCGCTGCCTCTCGGCCTCCTGAGGAGAGCAAAGATGGCCAGGGCGCAGCCGGGTGCAGGCGGCCGCACTGCAGGCTTATCTTCCACATCTCCCTACCAGTTCTGTCAGACGTGCTGGGGCAGGTGGGCAGAGAGAGTGTGTACGAATGGAACACAGCACTTCGACTGAGCAGAAGAGTGTCGGTTCACAAGTATAACAACAAAGCCCGCAGTATCTCTCTCCATGGCTGTGACCTAACACTGACCAACGCGTGAGCAACTGAAGCACCCTGTCTCAAACCCCTGTCCGCCCCTGTCCACCCCACAGGCACAGCGGGGCTGGTGAAGCAGAGGAGGGGCGGCTGCTCCTCACTCGCGCACCAACAGTGACACCTGGGGGAGGCAGCGGCGGGATGAGCAGGAGTCCTCCCCTCCGCAGGTGTCCGAGCCCCCCAGCGCATCACCCGTAACCCACCGCACACTCTCACACCCCGCGGGGGATTACAGCTTGTTCTGACCAGTAACCGACTCCTAAGTTCTAACCTCTGGTTATCCACTTACTGCCCCTGGATCTGACTGTGGCTAACTGTAGGGTGGCCTGGGCTTGCCGTGAGAAGCCACGAGGTCACCCAGCACCACTGCACAGGCAAAATTATGAAAACACACAGATACCTTTATTCTTCTGATTGGCAATGCAATTTGTAACTTTGCCTACTACAGGTGTAAGATTCCTTTCACTAAAGCATGTATATTTCCTTAAAAGGAACTATCATTTTGACTAAAACAGTATTTTACAAGGAAAGAATGACTTGTGGTTTTTTTTAACTATTTTGGGCTGGGGGGATTTAAAACTCCCCTTGAAAAGCTCTGTAGTTTTTTTGTTAACTGCAGAGTGAAAATGAAAACTTAATGGTGTACTCACAGGAAGAAATGACCTCCCACACTTTCTTCCCTCCCCCCAGTCTGGACCAGCCTCTCAACTCCCACACTTGACTTCTTACCTCGCCCCTGAAGAACCTGACTTCTTGTCCATGGGGTCACTATTTATTTGTCATTCTTATCTCCAGGGCACAGGACTGGAGAGGGCCCCTGCCTGCACTGAATTATCACCCGCCTGCCCCTCACTGCAATGGAGGAAGCCAAGCCAAGCAGCTTCACCCGGCTTGGAGATGGGAGTCTTGGCCGCATCCTTCCTCTGCAGTGCTGTTGGGATTGGTGCAGGCTGGGCACCCCGGTGAGGCAGTGGCAGCTTCTGCAGCCTCGCATGCATCAGCAGTTACAAGACTGAATGAGCAGTTCCAGTTAGTCACTGGAGTTGCTTCACTCTGTGGGTGGCCCTAGCAATAAGGTCCAATTCTCTGAAAATAAACTGTACAACTTGAGCAACTATTTCAGCATTGCAATGAACTGCACAGATACATGTGATAACACAATGTAATCTCAAATGTTTCAGTTACTATAAATAAGATTAACAAAAGTCATTACAAATTGCTTAGGAGTAATTAACTTGACAACAGCAGTTTCCTTCTCTCTGTCTGCATTTGCTGTCCATAGCTCAAAAGCTATGTTGTTTCAGGGGCTTTGCAGGAAGAACTTAGTGGTTTTCTCTATTTTCAAGTCAACACCAAATGGCTCTTGGGAGACTTTGCTTATTTTCAACTCAAACTCTTCCAGAGAATGTTTTTAGTACAAGAACTTGAGAGAAGTGGCTCATTACAAACCTTTAACAACCTTTTTTCCTCCAAAACCTATTTCCTCTCCCTTACATGACTATTCTCTATTCCCTTCCATCAGAAGTACGCTAATCTGCAGCACCAGACCACTGACTCTTTCTAATAAACTCAAGAGATCAGTGCCTCAGGGAAGTTTTATGGTGCTGCTCAGGTTGCATGACATGACATCAGCAGGGATTTGAGCAGAGCACCCCTCCAAGAGCAACAAGCACAGCTACCAGCAGTGCTGTAGCTTTTCCTTCACAGCCATGTGAGCTGGACACTGGGGGGTTGAGCCTGACCAGAGGTGCATATGGCTTGGGGGCAGGCCAGGCCATGGCACAGGATCAAATACAAGCAAGAGAAGTGTGAGAAAGAAGCTACTGAAATATCTATGCTTACATTCAGCAGGGAGTACCTGACAGGTTGTGCTTTATTGCTATAGCAGCAATGCTCAAAAAACCTTTGCTCCTCCTGAGGATCGTTTTCCTGTTTTAAGACTGCCTTTTCTATATACTTCAGGTTAGGAAGCAGAAACCAATGCAGGTAGATGAAAAGTTTCCCAGACAGAACTAGTGATTTTATTTTGCATGAAGCAGCAAAAGCAAGGGATCTCAAATCACTAATAAGAAAAATTAGTTTCTGAAGCATGACTCAAAATGTGAGTTACTGAACATGTTTCATGTAACCAGTGTAGAGGGAAGAGAACAAAAAAGTTTACTAGATCTAGTGACTCGATATACATATAGAAGTCACAATTTTTAGGTCTTATTTCATCGTAGGAGATTACATTTCAGAAATGGTGATCATGTAATTACTCAGGGCAGCAAATCAAACTGTCACAGGCAAAACCAACACCTAACACGCACACAGACAAGCAAGCAGACTTCTTGCTACACTGTCTCCTGTTGACAGCAACGCTTCTCAGGTACTGCAGCAAGAATGAAAACTTGCTGCAGTCATTCTAGCAGTACACAGTCATCTTAGCTAATACAGCCAAAAGCAAAGCTAATTCTTCCTGATGGAAAAAATCATAATCTTTTGCCTGTACATTAGGATATTTCCCACTTGAATGCAAATAAAGGATGCAGTCAACAAATCAGAACAAAAGATGATGATAAGTATTTATGCC
Organism: Neopsephotus bourkii; assembly: GCF_033783945.1. Lineage (NCBI taxonomy): Eukaryota > Metazoa > Chordata > Aves > Psittaciformes > Psittacidae > Neopsephotus > Neopsephotus bourkii. The sequence goes on along the minus strand of NW_026900863.1, from coordinate 1,634,203 downwards.
ATGATAAGGACTAGAAGAATACATGAATGAAATGCTGATGCTGAGTGGGACATCATCTGTCAAGATAACAATCTTACAAGCTTCCTTACTAAATAAGGCCTGAAAAACACTGTATAATAATCAGGACTGGAAATTCCAAGCACTATTGCAGTCCATGACAGTTCAGAGTATAGTTTTACAGAACAGCTTATTAAAAATTATTTCTCTGTAATTGTATATACAAGAGTCCACAGAGTGACAGAAGTGTGGTGCAAGCGTAGCGAATCAACACTACAGACCATAAAAAGGCGTAATGTTTTTGCACAGTTACATGCAAAATTTACAGCTCTTACAACAGCCAGATGACTTTTTAGTCATTCACACTCAGGATGCATTAGAACTGCACTAACTCACAAGGCTGATGTGCTGTAATTAGTAGGGAGACCCAGAAAGCTATTGGTCAGGGAACAATTGAATGTTCTGAAAATTTTCATCATTAATAATAAATTATCCAAACCCTATCACATTGTTCAAGCCAGGAAGAGTCATGGGATCAATAGAAAACAAACCCAATTATCAAATACTGAATCACTAAATTAGTAACCCCTGAAAACCAAAGCTTTTTGAAAGAATGGATCACTCCATACACTGTAGGAACACACAAATTTAATGGCCTCTGAAATATTACATTTGTAAGGTAAAGCCACAGATAAAAAATAAACAAAAAAAGAAAAGCTTAAGAACTCACTGCTCCTACAGTTGATGAGAAAATAGGTTTTGCCCTTAAAATGGTCACCCTGTTGTCACCCTGTTCTACAGTGTTGCCAGGGCAGAGTGCTCAGTATCTTGGATAGAAAGCAAGTGGTTTAGAGCCTTGGGCAGTGACTGCAGGACTTCTGGTCTCCTGGGTGGCCACATCTACTGTACCAGCACCGGTGGACACTGCAGACCAAGAACTGTTACATGGTAGAGAAGGAGAGACAGCACACACACACGGACACACACACACAGACGTCAGCAGGGGTGCACAGGGCTAGCCTTAAGCCCTACATTAATTATCAAATGCTGCCATGCACTTAGAAATGTAATTGGTTGTGAAGTATGCTGAGAAGTTCAAAAGTGTTCTTTGATGTAAATAAAATAATTTATTGCAAAAGATGTTGGCAGTATTGTATTTTATTTTCATACAAAAGGTTGGAAATGGTTGCTAACAAATTTTAGTGAAGATGGATCACTATTCTAAAAGGATGAAATGGACAAGGGGAAAAATAAATATCAGTAGAGGCCAGAGCCTGATAGAGCTGAAGTTAAAAAGAGACCTCATTTTTCTTTCCAGCCTGAACATTACAGCTGTAACAGCTTTATTACTACAGCTTTATATATGTTTACATTTTTTGCTGATTGTTGGCATTACAGCCACATCTGGTATCATTTTTCTTAACTTGCCTTATTACCATTTGTAATGTGTTTCCCCCACTCCCTGAGCCTCTCAAGGATCAATCTTGCCTTGCCATTCCACACCACCTTGCCCTCCTACCTTCTCCTCTAAGTGTCATACTTTCCAAGACCTTCTTTCAAGAGGTAATGACAACATGAACAAATCTTTTTAACTCTTGATTTTTTTAAGTGAGGAAGAATGCAAATAGAAGGGCTGATCTGACAGCCTGACTGTTGGGCTGTGCCAGCTCCACTCTCATAACTCTTAACTTCAACTCCCACTCTAATCTGCTAGCCAAACAACATATTTAATTATATCCTGCTGGTAGTACCAGGCCCAGATAACTGTTGTGCTGGCAGTGTTTTTCTAAACTGACCCTCCGGCCATTATCTCAGCTTCTACAGCTTAAAGTACATTTCAGGCTACAGAGTATAAATTTATCACCTGAGAGACACCCCCCTGCTTTATTCAGCACTGAGTTATGGGGAAGCTGCCATCCTCTGAAGCAGTCCACATCAAAGAAAAAACACAGGGTCTCCTTTCCTTCTTCTATGTTTCTAGCTTCAAGTAATTAACTACTGGCAACATTTGCACATTTTCACACTAATTGTTCAGAATAATTGTTTATTTTAAGAACAGTTTTAAAACATGAGGGAATCTTCCACTCCTGCTATTAATGAAAAAACAAAAGGTCTGGATTGTTTTGTTATGGTTGGAGGACTCGAATTTGTCATTATAATAGAATGCAGTTCACATTGGCTAAAAATAAAAATTAAGAATTAATGTTTCAAACTATTTCAGTTGATCAGAAAATACTTATTTCACACCAGCATTTATACAGGGAAATGAAATGCAGTCTTACAGATCAAAATGAGCGTTACACAAGTGCCAAAGAAATTGTCAGGAACAGAGCATGGGGAATGCTCCTATCAAGGAGGCAACAAATCTAAATTTGGAAAAAGTTATTCTTCTACTGCCCTTGGAGGCACCTAATAGATGTTTATTCTGTTAAGGAAAAAGGTATCTAAGTAAAACCACTGTGTAGGGGAAAAATAACCCCAGAACTGTTAAAGCTCTCTAGCAAGACTATAGAAAATGGGACACTTCTGGAATGGTTGTGCTACTGCCTAAAGAGACTTGTCACTTGGGGGTGGACTTCTAAGTGTTGGAGAAGTTTGGATTTGGTGGCTAATGGATGAAATCATAGCATCAGGACATGAAATCAGTAACCCCATCACAAAACTAGTATTTATATCACAGTGGAGTTTTGGAGCCATTGTAAAGAGGTAGGACTCCACCGTCTCATAGTTACCAAGCAGAAGGACCCTGTTCCAAAGACATTCTCAAATCAAGATGCACCCTGTCAAGGTAACAGTTACTGAGCCCACAGATCTTTTCAAGGATTTGACTTCAGTGGCAACCTTACCCATGAGCTGCCCATTACAGAAGATTTACATAGGTGGGGTCCTTACACAGATGTGCTAAACATGAGTACGCCTGAGGAAGTTTGAAAGGTGGAGACAACTCCAGCTGAGGAGGATGCAGCATCTCCTTGTGTTCATATCACTGCCAATGACTGCATTTGGTGGGTTTTGCTTCCTCCAAAATGTAGTAATTCCAACAGAAGAAATTACAACTGGAGATGGCTCTTCAGCACAGATTTGCTGGTGTTTAATCGTACTTAGAGTGCATTACATAAAGTTTTAATGCTGACATTCTATTTACTCCTGCCACTTAGAGGCACTCATGGTCTTTGAAAAGATGTGTCAGAACAGGCAGGTGTTTTTTATTTCATTTCGACATGCAGGTTTTAAGACATGATATAAATGGCACTGTCTCTGCTGGTATGTATGGTTTCTAAAGTTGGACATGTGCTGCTGAAACATAACACATTTCAAAGACTGATGCTTATTGTTCTTAACATACAACAGAAGTTGTATGGTGAGGACTCTGCTCCAATCATTTTATTTTCTCTCCACAAACTATTATGGCTCTACCATACCTATGAAGAAACGTCCTTTTTCACACCTGGAAAAGCAGGTGTAAAAAGCAGAGCGGTCTCTTTCGCTTTCTAGTACCAAGGGTTAAAAAAAGCATGTGTTTTAAGAACATGTGAACTTATGAAAAAGTTTTGCACTGGAACAGGCAAAGTTGATTCCATTTTTCTTTCTGGATCAACAAATGTTTGTGGACTAGTACTTGTACCTGCATACCTCCCACGCTAGCAGTACTGAAATGGGGTGCAAACTCAGGCCTTCAGTGTTATACTGCATTAAAGTCACTTGAGCTATGGCTGTGCTCATATTGAAGTACAGCACCACACCAGGAAACTGGACATTCAAAGGTTTGTTGCATAGATTTTGGGTTTAAGATCTGTGTTTATAGACAGACATATACAAGCTATATTTAATGCATGTTGTATGGTGCCCTTGCTAAAATGATTGAGGAAGACCCCTAAGTGAGTAGAATCACAGAATCATAACCATCGAACAGTTTGGGTTGAAAAGGACCTTAAGATCATCCAGTTCCAACCCCCTGCCATGGGCAGAGACACCTTTCACTAGACTGTCACCCAAGGCTGTGTCCAGCCTGGCCTTGAACAGTGTCAGGGATAGGGCATTTACCATTTGTCTGGGCACCTTGTGCCAGCACCTCACCACCCTCACAGTAAATAACTTCTTCCTTATCTCTAATCTGAACTTCCACTGTTTCAGTTTGAACCCATCACCTCTTGTCCTATCACTACAGTCCCTGATGAAGAGCCCCTCTCCAGCATCCTTGTAGCCCCCTTCAGATACTGGAAGCCCTGCATGATGAGCTATTTCACACAGCCTCCAAAAGTTTTCAGTGCAGAAAAGGTAGTTCTATGTAGAACTAACAGAGATCAGTTATTTCATATTAAGATTTTTCTTGACTGCCTTTTTTTCTGACCCTGTAAGTTTTGTTTACACATGGAAATCAGAAATCATTGGGAGCTCTGCAAGAAAGTATTTCCAATGAAGATGAAAATATGGATATAGCTGATCAAGAGGATGTAATTCCATTCCTCTTTGCTATCCTGTACTTAATTACCTATAAACCTAGAAACCAATCAGATTAATTATTCTTTAAATAGCACAAAATCACCAATACTGGGAACTCAAGTACATCATTTTCCACCTCTGTTGATAGAGGCAGCAGAGCCAGTCACGCCATACAGGGAACTCTGTGCAGTCCAGACGTTGGAACTGAATGCTAAGACCAAGATACGTACATTTGCATGAAACGCGTTCCATTTTTCAGGGTTCAAGTTCATGGCATTCCCATGACAGAAGAAACACAGTATTATTTAAAATGGTTATAATAATGTGTTTTAGAAGGGGCATTGGACTTCATGACCTCAGGAGTCCCCTCCACCCTGAATTATACTAGAGTTCTAATTCAGACTGTTAGACACTTTGTCCTCTTTCTAGCTTTCTAAGTTTCAACACACAAAACTGTTGTATATTCTAACCTTAAAAAACACAAGTTTTAATTTTTGTGACAGTTTAAGGACAAAGGCAAGAAAAGGTTTCTAGATGGGTAAAATCTTATTCAATAAACCAGTGAGCACAGTCAGGAAAACAAGGTAATTTGTCTGACCTGAGGAAGGGTCTGCATTCTCCAAAGCCTACCTACTTCTTCCAGCTCTACCAGTAAAACCAATGAACCTAGGTGTGCCTTAAAAAAAAACTCACAGAAGGGATTTATTTCCAAGATCACACCTAAAGCAGCACAGCTGTATGTAGCTGTGTTGAGCAGCTCTGGATCAGTACAATCTCAAAACACCAAAGACCAGGTGTCTCAAAACACCAGTGACTGAGCCTCTACCCCCTTACTAAGAGAGAGCCCAGACTCTCCTGCTCTTGCATCCAAAACCTCACTGTGTAAGCTCTGCTTAGTTTGAAACACTGAAAAATCTCAGCTTAAATTGACAGGACTTCAGAAGGCAGAAATGAAGAAACAAATCAAGTGAAACTTTTGAAACACCTGAGGAAATCTAAAGACAGGCTCCTTCCCCTCTGTGCCCCTAAAACACCACATTGAGAAAATTTAGAAAAGAAAATGCAGGGGTAAAGAGAACTGCAGCAAGCGTGTGAATCAGTTAAAGAGGATCAAAAATAAAGAGGAGGAGAACACTCTTCTCTACAGGTATTTAATGTCCATTGCCTTGTCAGAGACAAGAGAGATGGGGGAACTACAGTACTACAGCTGAAAGCAGTCATGCAACTTTCAATGGAAAAACATGCCCAGATCTCCAAGCTTTTTTCCTGTTGCCTTATAGTAAGTTGGCAGTGATGGTTTTTGTTTTACTTTTCACAAAAAAGAAAAACAGTTACCAAAAAACCTGCAAAGGTACTTGGACTGCAAAATCCAGTTATCAGGAAATCTGGAAAGCCATTGTGGCTTAGGCAAACGGTGCCAGCCCTATAAAAGACGAGTGCTGTAAATGGAACAGGTTTGGCCTCAGCTCCACATGCCTTGATTATTTATTCTGATTTTCTGGATTTGTGTCTGGAGTTGGACAAATAAAGGACTGGGGCAGCAGACAATACAACCAGCTAGTGGGAATGACAGCTGTTATCCATATCCTGACAGAAGGAGGACTTTGCTTCTCACAACTGGGACCAAAATACGGTTTTCTGTGAGTATCTAAGGATGGATAGGTAAGAATTGGTGGTCCACTGAACAGGAAGTTTCTTACAGGCAAAATGGGGTCAAGATGTCAAATGAGATCCTGTACACATTTTCATCAGGAATATAAAGGGTCTTTTTCTTTTGGGGATGGGTGAAATTTTTCCTCTTATGGATTAAATATTTTAAATATCTTTGTATTTATGCACCCAGGGGAACATGAACATCTTACCAACACAGTCCCAACCAATCATGCAATCTAAAGAGAACGCCAAGTCTGGAAGGCATATTGAGCATGGCCTCCGATGATGATATCATCAAGGCTCCCACAATGGGAAACACATGGTACCAATTCCTCGCATTCCCTAACCTGTACGCATGAAGCTTCATTCAGCTCTGATCACTTCAGAGACAAAAATCAAAAGACATCAGGACCTAAAATTATGAAAATAACAAGCTTGGGGTGCCTGAATTTCACACAAATGTCTCATGTTGGGATATACTTTTTTTCCCAAAACCCAGGTGTACTCTCAACTGCTAAACAGCGTTAGTCTGAAAGTCAGCAGAACAGTTTGAGTTCACTCCTGATGCAGAAATGTAAGCCATGATCTGGAGTTGTTTATTACTAAGTGTGTCTCGGAAGGGCTGACATTAAAGCAAACTCCTTCTTCCAATATAAACATACATATGTTCATTGAAATACGGAAAAACCTGGCAAAAGAATTCCATAAAAGCTAGGTTACCAGATGTAAGTGCTATTGTCGCTGTTACAGCTCCGTGGAAGCACTTAATCATGCTGAGAAACGACGCCTCCTCCCTGTGAACTGAAGTGCTATCTCCTTTGTCTTCCTGTGTGTTGTACACCCTCAGGAGCTATTCATCGTGCCTTCTGCTACTCATACTTGATGCAGTTCGTACACTTTCACATTTGTCTTTGACAGAGCTCATGGGAATTGTGCTGTCAGGAGGGAGCCAGACTAGATGGAGATGGAGACAATATTTGAAATGGCAGAGGATGAATCTCTAACAACAAACTTTCTGTACCTGGGGTTTGCTACACTTGCATTTTGGAAAAGCTTACTCAAAGCAAGCCATACATGTCTAGGAGATGCAGAATTTGTGAATATGTGGAAGAGAAATGTTCTGGCAAAAATTATGTATGAAAACAGCTTCTATGAATGTGGTCAGAGAATAAAATTCTCTCTTCCTACTGGGATAAATGACACAGCTCAGAAAACTCAAAGTCATTTTCTGTCTGTGAAATTTAGAAAATGCCTTCAGTTCAGACAGCATCTCTTACTATTTTGACAAGAAGATTATCTGATACTTCCACAGGCATCTTCTTCAACTTGAGAAGGAAATTCTCAAGGCAACTTATTTAGAGAAAGAAAACAGGGAATGCACCTTGTTAGTTTACTAACACAGAGACTTTACTTATTGATTTTCCAGGAGAAATTTCTACTTTATTTCAGTGGAAACCACAGTACTCTCATTCCCACTTTATAGGTGAGATGAACAGAAGCTCAGAAAGATAAAGGGACTTATTCAGGAGAAAACCAGAAAATGATAAACTAGGGATAAAACCCAAGCTGTCAGAGCATTGATTCAATGTGGTGTCCCCAGGGAACATATCAACAACTTATGGATTAGAAAAAAAGAATAAACACTACTGAAACAGCAAGAAACAAGCCTGAACTTTCCACACTGACATTGCAAGCCTTTCTTTAACAAGGAAAAAAAAATAACTGGAAGTTTTACTTGAACTGTAACTGGCTGGAGTGTATAAACTACTCCCACGTGAAGCATCACACTGTGTCACTCTACATAAAAGCTCATTTGGTTATTGAAAACTTGTAAACAAAATGAAGCTCAAATGCAGAGAAATCACAGCCAATGTATTTCAGAATGGTCACTGCAATGTAAAAAACCATGCCATACAATTCCAGCTCCCTGTATGTCACATTCTATAGAAGGTCCAGATGTATTGAGAACACAGCCACTATTTCCCAACTGCTCAACGTGCTTTGCAGATACACAAATGTTATTATGTCCCAAAATAACTGTCTCTTCTTTACTAACTATGATGACCCCAAAGAGCAATTATTTTTTCAGGGCCAGAAGTACAATGCCCAGGAGAAGACTAATGCAGAACTACCCAGCACAGTGAGTTCACCTGCAGTGTCAGCAGATTGAAGTGAAAAAGCTGAGATCAGCAACAAATTAAACTCAAACAGGTGAGCTCGTGAAAACCTTTAAAATATTCTGGGATTGCTCAAAACCTTTTAGATACGTATAAACCCTGTAGTTTTTACATGTTGAGATATCTGTATGTATGGAGTCATGTTGCTCCATTTGGCAGCCTCTTCTCAGAGGACCTAGAGGACCAGGCAAGCATATGTGGGTCTAGACAGGGGTATAGTGGGAAAGCTCACTTATATCTGCCTTCAGTTGTGTGGCTCTAGCCAGAGCTATGAAGGTATTTAGATCCAAATGCATATGTATATTCACATTATAAATATATATATATGTTTTTATATAAAACATATGAAATGATGCCTTTAGAAAAGGAATTTAAAACCTTTTTTCAAAAAACTCTTTTTAAAAAATAAATATCTTTGTTCTTTTCTATAAAGGAATACAGACGTAAAAAATATATGCATCTTTCCTTGAGGCACTTCAACACTTATTCTTTCCTCTCCCTTTCCTCTATTTTCCTTTATTTTTTTCTCCAATGGTTTATGTATGGTTTCCCATAAGAAAGAAGTTACTATGAGACAAATGCCCACCTTCCTATCTGGCAACATGGTATCAGGATGCTTTTCTTCTGCTGGATGCTGCACTCTGAAGTGTGTTATCACTGTAATTACAGTATTTATTCTAATAGGGAGCTTCCTTACTGACAATGGTCCATAAATAATAAATATTCACTTCATAATAACCAATAATAATAAATATGGAGACTTCATCTCAAAGTGAGACAGTGTTGTATGACCTGTTTTCTCACATGGCTTTCACTTGCAAACACTTGGCCTGTGGTAACATGGTATTTTTCAAGGACTCAGTTTAACCCTTGCTTTCGATGGTCATATCTGACCATTAAGACATACCTCAGGGCATTCTACTTTGAGCAGTCATAGCAAATTGACTGAATACATACTCCAGACATCAAATAAATTCTAACTGCAAAATAAAAATGCCACCTCAGAGAAATTCCCTGTTCTTCAGCTCAGCTTCGTAACATGAGGTGGCTTTGAGATTTTGGTTTGTTTGTTTTTTTAAATGAGAAAGACTAAGATCACCTTTTAGCTCCTAAATACACAAGATAAATAGCCCACATAAAGTTTCTCCTTGTAACAGTCATTTTCACAGAAGAGGAAGTCCAACTTTTGAAGAAACTCTGCAACAGTGTCCTGCAGGCGCCATTAACTCTTGATGCAGAGGCACACATTAGTGCTTCAGTGTAACAGCAGCTAATGATCCTGCATGCTCTTCCTGAACTGACTGATACTGGTTCCTAATGGGCAGAGGTGTAAGATCTGATCAATTTCGCTGTAAGATTTCTTTATGACAGATGGCATAGCCTTGGTTAACCACTGATCAATAAAGCATTTGTGGAGTTTCTTTTTAATATAATAGCTATTTATCAAAACTGTCATTTTAACATTAATAACAGTGTGGAAGTTCATGTCTACCTGGCCTTAGTTTTTCTGTTTAAAGTAAAAACCCCAAGAACCCCAAGGCAAAGGAGCGTTCTGACTTTACTCATGATTTTAAGTTTTCTAGAAAATGGCATTAAAAAAAAAAAAATCCCACCTGAAAAATATTTAGAAGAAAAGTAACTTATCAGGAATGAAAGATTTTTCCCTTTCCCATGTGGGATTCTTAAGCCAGACACACATAGGCTAGGATCTAACTCCCAAGTATAAGCTTCTCCCATAGCGTGACTGCAGTTTGCTCTTGTTATTGAACAAGCTGAGAAGAAAAATGTATGAAAATGAAGCCTCTACTTCTCCACAAACTCTTCTCACACTCACCAGTCATAAATCGTGAAGCTTAAGGAAACTAAGTCATGCACCAGACAGCACAGTATTTAAAAGATACAAATGACATCTCTAAGCTGGTTTCCTCCCATCATTTTCAACGTGAGTAAAGATTTCTGAACAATCTCAACCCGATGTTTTAAAAATAATCCCATTTATCTAATCCAGCACAATTAAAATTAAAATGAGGAAGTCACACATGAAATCAAGCAGTACAATCAAAGCTTACAGAAATCTACTTAAGATACCCTTATGTTGAACAAAACCTCATTCAAGTTCTGAACGTACATTCACCAAATGAACTCACAAGAATAAGACTGCTGGCATGAGCCCTTGTGTAGTCTGCTCTGCTCTACATAAAACAAGGATTTCAGGCACTAGTAGAGATCTATAACAAACTGAACCAAATGTGTTTCCCAGGGGTCTTGACGGGACCACACCTCAGGATATACTGTCCTGGTTAAAAACAATTCCAACACAGACAAGGCTTTGCCAAAGGAAAACTCAGGATCAGGACCGAGGAAAGGCTGGTTCATATGAAAAAATCCCTCACAGGATCTTTCTGGGAGCTCAGTGTAAGTTGATGTGTCTGAGCACCTACAGAAAAGTAACTGGATTTCACTGTCAACATACTCTGTCTAAAATGTTTCAAATAATTCCAGCTCCAAGATGTGCCTTTCCATAATGTTCCAATACAATGGAATTAAACCAATGCTTTATTTCCTTAAAGACTTGTCTAGATTTCAATTTTTATTTATTTAGGAAGTCACATAATGTATAGTCAGCATAATAATTTCCCGTGGCAAATAAAAGCATTGTTTTACGACATGTTCACACCTTGACATTCAGATTATCTATTTAGAGCATGACCAATAAAAATGCCTGTCTATATCAAAAGATATAGCAGGAGAGTATTTCTTTAAGTATTCAATTTACGTGTTTTCTATGAAAGACTGCATCTTATACTAAATTCAGTCCTTGAAATACTGCAAGTGCTGTAGTTTCCATTCTGTAACTCCTAATAATATTATTTGTTTAGCAAAATGCCTTAAAAGGCGTAAGAATTCTCAAGTCTATAGTTCAAGCCAATAGTCTAAAGAAAGAGAAGCAGTATAGTACTTAGTAAATTACTTAACTAACACAATTTTAATCCCATGTCTAGCCTATTGCTCTCATGATAGTCATCAGGGGGTAATATAAGGAAAATAAAATTTCACTTTTCAGCATTAACTTTACAATTAAACTAAGATTTAAGACTATTTTTTTTCTGTTTCCCCCTTAAATTTGCTGATGACTTTAACTGTGACTCACACTTTTCAAAACACACTCATGCTTTTTGAAATACAGTGATGCAGTAATATGGCTTTATGCTTCAGTTATAGCTACCTGATTTATCAAAACTGTCTATAATTATATTATAGAACATTCCATAAACAATTACCTGGATTGGAATAGTTTAAAATTTGATGGGCAATTTCTGTGGAGTTCTGATACCAAATCAGACAACTGATTATAACCAATCCTAAGAGAAGACAAACAAGACAAACTCTTTTAAAACGGATCATGATATTGGCAAGTGAATGATCATTTGCTGATGACAAAAAATAAACTACTTAGTGATCAGAACTCTGTTAGGAAAACTAACATATTCATGGAATGTTTTCAGATACTTCATCTATAAGAAGAGAGTAAAAAAACCCCTTAGTAATAACGGACACATTTACACTGCATTAATAAAACAGTGCATAACTATTCCAGGCAGTTGGACCAAAATATCTAAGATTAAAAGTGAACCTGAGGGGGCTCTAAGCCTGGGTAAAACAAGTCACAAAATCACTTATATCAGCCATATACTGAACAGACCTAAAAAGATGCACGATAAAGGGGATGCAGAAGTCCATGTAATCACTGACCAGTTTCTGGCTCCAGTAAAGGATATCAGAGCAAATGTGACCAAATATGACCAGTCAAAGCACGGCTTTCCTCCTGTTGGAAATACCATCTAAACATTCATGGGATAACATTCCTACTCACACCTTTGGAGGAACTTTCTCCTTAGAGATGGCTAAAAGCAGCTGCATCAGACTACGGGTAGCATTAAAGAACATGCAGGAAAACCTAACCTCAGACATCTGACTAACTGGAGAAAGTCCCTAGAATCACCCATTGGAAGCATTTTGACTTGGATTTCCCCAAAGTAGACAGATATTAATTCCATGAAATTCCTAAAGAAAGAGCTGCTTTCAAAAATTGTAAAGGAATTTGAACTGGTGACAAAAATCTAGAGCAGAAGCCACAGAAGCAGAAATGTATGAACATTCTGGGATGCCCACAATCAGAAAGAGCTTTAATGAACTCAAACACCTGCCTCCTGCAGTGGCCCACAGCAGAGAACAAGAGAGGAGTGTACGAAGAAGGCACACACGCAGTGGTACTTATCTAACTAACCCACATTGGCCAGTAAAACACACCCACATAAAATAAATAGTCCATTGACATCATGGCTTCATTTAATTCAATTTAAGAATAAGAAGGAAGCAAAGTAGATTATTTGAAAGAATTCTGAAAAGAAAGCTCTCATAAAGACACCTGAACATTCCTTGTTTGACTCTTTTCCCCTTGCTCAGAGCATTCCCTACAATCCTAAAAACTGGAAAACAATGTGAGCTACACAGCTAAAATTTACTTTTAAATACTCTAAAAAAACTCGGAGTTATTGTTAATTTTAAAGTGAATTTTGAGTTTCTTTACTGTATCAGCTTCAGTTTACTCAGAACTAACTTGTGTCATCAGTGAAATAACACCAATGCCAAACAGAAATGCCTGGAACTTTGGCTTTGAGATTTCTATGGCAATATGCAGCATCTGAAGCCATGCCAAAAGGTTATCTTGTGCTTGGATAATTAATGCTGTTTACCAGCCAGCCACAATGAATTACCATATATTCATCCAGTCTGGAATATTTTCCTCTTCCTTTTTTGCACTGGTGCAAATCATAAATTTATTTCCAAAGGGATCCAGATGCAAACCCTCAACATTTCTGTAGGCAAAATAAAGTACAACGTATGTTCCTCTTGGCAAATACAACATGCAAAAGGTGCCTGGAGATATGCTATACTGATTATGAGATATTATTGTGAGGTTTTATTATCCTTTTAAACAATAAAACAAGAAAAGAAACCAACATAAAAGCAAGCAGTTCTGCACCAGATGTAAGAATTTAATGCTATCCAACCCGGACTAGCATTTGGAACATGTGCGTCAAATACGAAACTTTTCTAAGTCTCCCCAGGTGAGCAGTCGATCTTATCTTGCAATTCCTGCTTCTTTTCAAAGTGCACAGCACAGCCATGCAGCTGAGTGATCCTAAGAACATTAAAGCTAAAACAAAGCAGGGGATTTGGTTCAACACCCTCTTCCTCAAGTAAACATTACACTCAAGAAGAAACATTTCATTGCACTAACAGCTCAGAACCTTAGGAGGGAACAAAAAGAGGATGGAACAGTTTGGGGCTTGTCCTCCCCCTACCACTTTCATTTTTAAGTAATCTTTCCTAAGATGCTTCGTGCAGTTAGTGTAAAAACTTCACTCAGTCTTAAAATCTCAGATTTTAAAAATACTTCTCTGTCACATATGGTGAAAAAGGTTTTCAAAGACATAGTCAAAAGCTCAATCCAAAAGACTGGGGCCAAGCTCCTCTTCTTCAATAAATCTGAAAACATCTCTTGCAAGCATCTCATTCTAAAATTGGGGATCTGCAATCTCTGAAGGAGACACGTATACAAACATGACTTCCTCCCATATTTATGGTGACTTTAATAAAATTATCTGCAAAAAAACCCCAAATTATATGCAAATTCATGGGAAAAGAGCATTTCCTGGAAATGTTTTTCAGATGAACAATACCTTTCCTTTATTAGACTCTCTTGCATAAGGGAGGGAAGAAGAGCATCTGTCAAAAAAGTTACTTTGAATTTCAGCTACTTTCTTTAAGTGGACATGATGGAGAGAGTTAAATGAAAGCAACATATACATGAGCAAGTGGCAAATCAGCTTTCTCTTGAGATGAATAAATTATGAAGATGTCTGCTCTCCTCAGCTAACATCAGTAAAGGCTTAACTGATAAAAGGAGCATTTAGCTCACTTCAGAGAAATCTGAAGTACCCTGCTACTAAATTCTGTTTTCCAACTGGCTCTTATTTACAGTGGAGATATTAAATATTTATTATAGCAGAAAGCAAGCATTTTCAGTTGTCCTGACTCGATGTCTCTCAGTTAAGTAATAGCTTGCTTGGGTTTTTCACATGAACCTACCATGTCATTGCCAAGACACCAATGGGCCTCCACCGCTTGACAAGGGCCTGGACACAGAAATACGTACACCTGATTTCCTGACAATTTACAGGTTGACAGCTTGCTAAAAGAGGAAGAGCAACACTACAATAACAGCTGACAGATGCTGTTTCTACTAACTCTCAAATTCCTTAAACCTTTCCAAAAGCACATGCAGAATCTGATCTGCTTGCCTGTTGACTTTCGACTCCAAGCAGTGATGTTCAGATGCCACTGGCTGATCAGTTTACATGGGATATTTTTACATGCTTCAAATGCACTTGAACCACAAATGACAGGAAAACCAAAAACTACTCGTATTTCTCCTTACAAAATGTACTACTTTGAAGCAACACCTGTAGGAAGTTTCTAGAATCTAAATTTCAAATACGAGCACAGTGTTAAATAATTGATTCTATTCCATTTCCAGGCACCTGGTTATGAGAAAGATCACACCACCGCATTCGTCACTCTGTGCTGATCTGTATCTTCGTTTTACATCGGCCAGCCCTATTAGAATGAAGGGCAAAAGCACCACTGTTGAAGAATAGCTAACCTAGCCAACAGGGCTAAACCACTGGTGTGGATTCCTCATTTGATCAAGTGCCTTATCTATTAGCATTCAATTTTATAAATGCTGATGACACAGAAGTCATGCTCTTAATAATTAATGTCATTTGCACAAACTTGGCAAAATCTAAAATGTTTGCCTTTAGCAAAGATTCCTTCCCTACTCACATGCTTTAACCTTTAAACTAGAATACTGGCAGATTTTTTTGCTACTTATGGGGAAGTTGTCAGCAAGAATGGATCCTAAAGCATACACTCAGTTTATAAGCTGTTCATGCCATTTCTTTCTGAGTACTGGAATTCAGTACACAGAGATATGATTAATCTCATCTCAATTACCTAAATGAACTCAATAAATAATATTTTTGGGGGGATCCTAAACAAAACAAACAAAAAAAACCCTTCCATTTTGAATCACATCTTTAAAGTAACATTGAGGTATTTGCTGGTTTCGAGAGACCAGATCTGTCAATGTCTTAGTACTCCAACAGAGAAAGAGAAGATGCCAGACTTGCTACACCAGGCTTCAGATGACCAGTGAAGCTGAAGTGTCATGGGGAGGCTGTGCCCTTAAATGCAGCACATTGCTAGGAGAGGAAGAATGCACCGCAGCTGAACACATGGAAAAGGTGAACTTCATTAAATCTTCTTCACACAGTAGTGATGTGAATTACTGTAGCATAGGATAGAGATTGCAGTTTAGTTGCCTTCTCAAGTCTAGGACATTTATATTATACATGATGCTCTCTTTGAACACGTGTTTTTTTCCACCTCATTGCCTTGATTTTAACTTCCACACTAACACCACATATGAAATCTTGGTGGTACCATACACGGAACTCACAGCCCAGGATAGGCAATTGTATCCTGAGGGGTGGGGTGGAGTATCTTGTAGGAAACATACATTATGGATGCTCAGATATTCAAATACAACTGACTTATATAGATGTTCTCTGCTGGCATATGAATGAGGACATGGGTTAACAAAAGAAGTAAAAATAGACTGGAAATATGTACAAACCTAACTGTTACTGTTATTCTCCACTGAGAATTACAGCATAAGTATTTTCTTATCCCATCCATTACTAGGTAAGTGGTGAACAAATAAGAAAGAAAACACATAAACAAAAAGCAACCCCAAGAAATCAGTGAATTAAAATATTTTTTCCTTGTTTCCCTCTTCTCATACTGATCCGATAAGCACATGCACCACTGTGCTGCACTTCCTTTCTTCTGGGGAAATGCTAATCATGGCCTAAAGGTAAACAAGGTTTATAAGTAACATAGTTCCATTGGGAAGGCAGGAAATAGTGTTTAATTTGCTCTCTGGTATTCAGAGGTGGTGTGCAAACTACAGCAGACTTGTACCTCAGTGCTTACCTAAACAAGTAGTTCATAAAAGAGGTTTGCAAGACTTAACACTCTATAGCTGCTCACAGAACACTTTTGAAGAGTAACATTTAGCACCTGATCTGCTCCATGTGGCCCTACTGATGTTTCATGAGAAACCCCGAAGGATATTGTGGTCCCCCAGTTACTTTAATCATTGTTTAATTTCATTGGGCAAGACTTCAATGGCCTGACTGCTGTAGGCAAGCAAATATTAACTTTCAAACATTATTTATATAATGGGGGAGATGATGTACAGCTCTCTTGGGCAGTTCCCATATTTCTGTCACTGACTTGTTTCTGTTCAAAGCAGCCAGGGAAGAACAAATAAGGCTGGTTTAGGATGAATCTGGGAGCTCTGCAGGTACAGCATACTTGATTGCTTAATGGCCAGTGTTATATAGTGCAAGATTCTGTAGTCTTCAACTTTCCATAAGCCTCCAGCACCAAGGTCATACACATTAGGAATGTCCTCCTGTGACAGGACTCAGCCAGATGCTCAACAAATCCTATAACAAACCTTGCCACTCTGCTGAAAGCTATTTCCTCACATGACAGCAGGGAAGGAAGGGAAGCTGTCAATGTGTACTTCTGAACACAGAAGTCACTTAAAGCACCTAGTTTACATGGGGGTTTCTAAGTTCCTGCAGCTCTAACCTTCTGAAAACTCTTTTGAGATGAATAAAGGCAGAGCAGAAGCTAACTTCCAAGCAAAGAAGGCTGATACAGGGCAGAAAACAGATTTCCATTTTACTGTAAGCAACAGCTGGATGAATTACACAAATCATCTGTGTCTCTCCATTTCCTACTGTCCACCAGCTGTACTTATCCATCCCTTCTTCTGCCTATCTTCAGCTTTAGAAGATATGTACAGTACAACTTAAGTTATTTCCTGCCCACTTCTTTCTAACACCAGTTTCAGTTCATTGACCTGTATAACTCATTGACTTAGCTTATTCATTGTCTGCAACATTATGTATTATTAACCAAGCTTGGTCCCTTAAAACATTGCCATGACAACATATCAAAATAACAGACTCGCATTTGTCTGGCCTATAAAATGATTTCTTCCTTTTCATATCATCCTGAGAAAAAGAAAATTAAGCATAGATTGCTCTATTCCTGCAGCAGTAGCCAGATTAGCACCTGATAGCCTAATCTTGCTTTCCCTGAATGAGCTGCACATCTCTCATCTTGGCCCCTTCCCCCTGTCATAGGTATTAGTAATCAAAGTTTTCTGCCACATTGACATACACTGTTAAAAAACCCCCAAATTTCTGAGGATATAAAATGCTCTAAACTTCCACCAATTCCAAAAAAAGGCAGCAAACACTAAATAAAAGGCTTTTTCAGAGTCACAACAAACACAGAAATGCACTGAACCACTGCCAGGAAAAACTGCAAACTCTTTGCCCTCTGTCACCTAACTCAAATGTCTTGTACCTCCAAGGAAGAGAATTCCAGCCAACATCATATACTATGTTTTCTGCAAAGTCATCACTGAATCTAATGTGTAGGACTGCAACCGATTATAGAAGAAATGAGAACATCATTAGTAGAGCTATAAAAAGCTTGAGAAATTATGTGGGGTGATGCACTCTGGTAAAAACATTAAAGCCAACTTTTACAGTTTCAAAAACACAGCTAATATCCATAGCTTTCCTGCCTGTTCATCCTTTCCCTTCTTTTATTAGAAAGGCCCAACATTTTGTTCCACCAGACCAGCAATTTCCGTCAGTTAAACACTTGCATGGTCTTTACGAACAGTGAGAAGGTGCTGAGGACATTTTACTGTACTGCAAGAGGGAAGGAAGGGCTGTGCCACTGCAGCACAATAAAACCTGTGAGGTTTCACTGATTAAATACTTATTTTCCTAATCAAATCATTTGTTCGCATCAATCTTTCTTCTTACTTCTTCAGGAGTAATGTCACAAACTTACATTTCTGTGCAATGGAAATAAGCCAGAAGTTGGTGTGATTTTTAGCAAAGCCTTGTTCATTCATTTTCTGATACCTTTGCTCATGCAGCAGCTCTGGTGATATGAATTCATCCTCACTCTCCAAACAGTCATCTTCCTGTTGGCTCGGTTTGACTTTTTTGTGCTTTTTTTCTCGGTTTTAGGATTTTAAACTGAATAATCTGAGTCCTTCGGAAATCACAGAGCAGAGCAGCTGAGCTTCCAGATGCTTCGAGTTCATGCGTAGAAGCCCCACAGCCTTTGGGAAGGAGATACTGGAGCAGGTTACTCACCTGAAATGTTCTTTGTAACCATATGCTGTAAGAGCAAAGTAATGCTTATAGTCCAAACATCCTAAAGCAGAGCCTGGACACTGAACTTCAATCTCTACTGAAGATCAAAGCCAAATGCAGCTCCTAGAACAGTACCGTGAACCTGGCCCCCTCCTCTCGCACACAGGTAGCGAGCAGTGTTGATATGGTGCCCTCTGCTGATCACCGAGCAGCTCAGCCTAATAACAACCATAACTGTGCCCATCCCGTTTCCTGTTGCTTTAAGCATATAGGACACGAATTGGTGTCCTTTTTTAAAGCAAGCTGCAATGATCCAGATGCACGCTCCCAGCATTGCTCGGCTGCCATGGAGCCTTGTGCACCTCGCTGCTTCCACGGTGAGAAAGGGAGGAAAACAGGAGGCACCAACCCTGCAGCCAGTCTCCACCAGACCTCACTTTCAGCTGCTGCCGAACAAAAGCAGATTCAAGCAGCCCAGCTCCAACTACCGGGATGGAGCAACCCATTTCTGGAGCAGCGCTGGCCTCCTGCAGCTTCTCAGAGCGAGAACAACCCTGCCTTGCTGTTGTGTTGCCACTTCTTTTCTCCCAGCAAAATGCTGAGCTTCCTCCCTGGTAATGAACTCGGACGAAGTCTCATTGAAGTATACAGCACTGCTGAGGACAACTGATCAAATCCAGGGCTCACAGTGTTCATCCACCACTGAAATCTGGACAGACTCATTACTCACAGCACTACAGACACCCAGGGTGCAAACTGAAGTTAACAAACACAAAAGCCATAAACCGATGTATTTTGAAGCTCTCACTTCCTGAGGCTAAGCAACCAGAATGCAACCCACCATATTCACATTATTAGATTGGCAGCTCCTTTAGGTGTCATGACCTGCAATGACTGTACTCCACTCTTTCAAGAGTAAACCATTCCATTGCAGTAGGTTATAAAGGTTCCTATATATCAGCCCTGACATATAAATAAATTCTGTATTTCATTTCTACATGCCCAGATGATCAAACAGAAAAAAATGCCAAATACATTCCATACCTAATAGTTTAGACACTGACATTGTTCAATGTTAAAAGCACTTCTTCAAGTGCATCGAGTATTACAGATTTAATCCATTCATCATCCTGACTGGAACCTGTGCATATCTCCATAATAAAAAAATGGAACATCTCCTTTAAAGTTAGGATCCCAGGAGAAATAATCACATTTGTACATTCTTTACTATTTATCTTAAGGCATTTTCTAATTTGGATTAATATCTGTTCCTCGCACAAATATTCACAGTAAGAATTTTAGTCTAAGAATATTTGTGTAAAGAGAAAACCCCTTTTCCTAACTTTCAGTTTACGGCTTCTACAACATCTTGGTTGTGGTTAAGGTATTCCACATGTATCCTTTGTCATTGCCATTGAGACAAAAGACAGTCTTGACTTTTGGTAGAAGTAAAAGTAGGATTCTAATATATTTGGGGTTTGCTTCTGTAACAAGGACACTTCAATATGTCAGATTATTGTATAACTATTTTTCTGTACCATAATAAAGAGCCAATTTTGCTCATAGAAATCTTACTCTGAACAAAACACTATGTTTACCTGCCTAAACTTCCTGGAGAAAACTGACACTGTGGAATTTCACAGATAATGATTTGCCTTGCTGTGCCAAGGGGAAAAAAAATCCATGCTTCTTGCAAGTAACTATAGGAGATTCATCTAAAACAATGTGTATGCAGAATGCTACTTACATTCACCTTCTGTTGGTTTAGGTTCTGTTAGTGAAGGAAGAAGCCAGACAAAGCTACCACCCTGCCCTCCCCTTGCCTTTTCCAGCTTCCAACCACAAGACGCTCTATCCCACCAAACAATGCTCACAGTTAACACAGATCTAGCTACAGAATTCCCTTTATCAAGCCATCACTATACAACGTCAATCACTGGTTCATTTGGGTGTTGGTAAGGAGAATGCCAGCCCTTCCTCCCCAGCAGTGACCTCAGCTCACCTGTCACGACATTACCACATTGAGGAGGAGCTAAGCTGAGCTCACACCAGCCCCGTCTGTGCCTAGTTCTGAGCCATACGCACTTCCATTCTGCACATCACATGTTTTGGAGAAAGCTGGGCCCAATGTGCCATCATTCAAATGTAATACGATATTTTCACCACCCTGTTTGTCAAAGAAAGGCTCTGGGATAAATGAGAGGTAAAATCCTTAGAAAAATAAGCTCACGTCTGTAAAATATTAGCTGGTGTTTTCATAACTTTTTCAGCAACTATAGTTTCTAATAGACTGGCTGTGACTATGCTAAGCTTCCTGAAGTCTGAGTGACAGGCACAGACATACTGCACCTTTTCCTATAATGCACAGGTATTGCATCCTCCAGACTTGCTGAAAAGGACTGCTTGGGCTGTAATTTGTATTTTATATACCTGAAGGTGAACTGCAATTGGAAACTTTACAGCATGTTTTTGAACTGTGTTATTTCAGGGAAATTTATTCACTCCTGAGGGTTGTGAAGGTATGAAACAAAGGCATATTTTTCCTATGTTAAGAAACCAAAAGCATCTTTTCCATAATTGTATCTAAAATTCACAGGTAAATATTTTTCATCGAGTTCTCCCAGAAAACACAGGTTCACTGTTCACTGTATATTCACTGCAGACATAATCTAACTGCTGAAATAATCCAACATCTACAGCACCTACATTAAGCTACATGCTGTATGTTTTTACTTCTCTCTTTCTTTTCCTAAATCGCATATTATTTTGCACCAAGAAAAAGTTTATTCTCTGCCTGCCCAGCACTGCTGGTCATAGCTTTGTCTTTCTCCTTCCCTAAGTTATTATTTACTGTCTGCACTATATTTCCCACTGTTACTATAAACCTATAATACTGTTTTAACAAAAATCATTTAAGTCAGGTCCATGCAGAGATCCCATAAAAGATGTGAAATTCAGTGCAGAAAGCTGGGACTGACTGGACAGCTGAGAGCATCAGCCAAAATAAGGTTGCTCTGTCTGTACCTTCCAAACTTGCAGCTCCCTCCTCCCATCCCAGCTCAAGACAGCACTTCAAGCTTGCAGCAAGAAGGTCAAGGAAGGCGGCAGGAGGATTAAAGAGCCTGTTGTATGCAACAGTCTTTGCTCACAAAACTCACGGTCCCTGTTTACTTACCGAACAAAACCACAAACCATTCATTCTGCAATTCACATAGGAAATCACACCCTGAATGCGGTGCTTTGCTTCCACTCGTGTTCGCAGTGCTCAGGATGTGCCAGGCACTGTAAATACTGTCACAAGCACACATGAGCTGACACAAAGCAAGCCAGCCAGGCGTTTAATGTGGTTTCAGATCACACTCTACATTACCCTGATGAAGCTGTAAGACCCTTGAAAGACCCTTCTCTGTAAAAGCTGGTGATTACCTTTATGTTCGGAACCTTCCTAAGGAAGACAGACAGCTCTGTACAAAACTATCATTTTTTTTAATTTATTTATTCCTAGGAAATGGATATTCAGCAGCCATCTGTTCAATGTGGTGGTTTCACACTGCAGAGGAAAAACTCCCTAACTGGGGGCCCTAATACACTTTTACACCTGAATCCCTCCATGATGCAAGAGACTTATGAAAGGAGCGTGGTGAGAAAGTTCCTCCTTATAGGTAACATTGTCAGGAACAAAACAGGACAAGAGACAAAGGGAAGGAGGAGCTCTTGGGTCATCTCAGGTATTGTGTGCAGTTCTGGTGTCCTCAACATAAGAAGGACATGGATCTGTTGGAACAAGACCAGAGGAGGCCACGAGGATGATCAGGGACTGGAGCACCTCCTGTATGAAGATAGGCTGAGAAAGTTGGGGCTGTTCAGCCTGGAGAAGAGAAGGCTGCGTGGAGACCTCATAGCAGCCTTCCAGTATCTGAAGGCGGCTACAAGGATGCTGGGGAGGGACTCTTCATTAGGGACTGTAGTGGTAAGACAAAGGGTAACGAGTTAAAACTTAAAACAGGGGAAGTTTAGATTGAATATAAGGAAGAAGTTATTTACTGTGAGGGTGTTGAGGCACGGGAATGGGTTGCCCACAGAAGTTGTGAATGCTCCATTCCTGGGGGTGTTCAAGGCCAGGTTGGACAGAGCCTTGGGTGGCATGGTTTAGTGTGAGGTGTCCCTGCCCACGGCAGGGGGGTTGGAACTGGATGATCTTAAGGTCCTTTCCAACCCTAACTATTCTATGACTCTATAATTTCTTTACTGTGGACTGTAACTACCGCAAAAAGCATCCGTTCCAAGTGGCACTAATGACATGAGTAACCATCTTTCTTAGACTTTTAGATTTATTTAAAACTTCAGACTTAAAGATCAAAACATTCAAACCTCTTCAGCTGTAACACACCCAGAATACAACAGATACAAACTTCAGGAGAAAATGTTTGTAAAGATATTCCAAACAGTTTACCATTCTAGTACTTGCAGTTTAGCCCATGACCTCTTTTAATTCTGGCCAGTCTGAGAATGATTTAGTGCTATTTAAAGAGCTTAACTAACTTTAAAGTTTAGAATAGAATAGCCCAAAGCTATGTCTTACAGAGAAAATCTTTGCAAAGTGGTATCTAGCATCAGGAAAACATCGGCCTCCCTCTTTCTTCTGCTTCCTAGTAAGGAGAAAGCATAAAGCATAAACCACTTTGCTCTCTCCTCCTGCTGTAGAATCAGCCAAATATACCTTCTTGATGTTAAAATGACATCCTAGCTTGTGAAAATACACTGAAAGCTACACTGCTTAAGCCCTTCACACTGTTTGTAGGCAGGAGTGCAGAGCCACTCGTTTGTTTTCCTCTTCAAAAACCCCATGTGCTTCAGTGCATTACCCAGTTAATCACAGAAGACCAAGCAGGGGAGCAGAACAAAATCTGCATGAAGAAGGTTTTACTGGTTTTAGGCAATTTTGAGTGGCTTCTTTTGCCTTAAAAGAAATAAAGAGAAAAAAAAAAAAAGAAACAAAAGACCTGCTTTTTCTATTAGAAATAAGGTTTGATTTTGTCTGGGTAATAAGAATTTATAGTGTTGTTGAAAGGCCGTGGAGACAGGCCTGGACCCTGAAGTCATTTTTTGACTCATAGAGCAAGCACAAACTCTGTGAGCACCTGCCCCAGGAGGCTGGTTAAAAGCCCCTTGGACCTGACCTGGAGAGACAACAGGCAGAGGTGAAGCAGGGCACCTTGCTCCCCATCCCACCTGCACCATTCTTATTTCCTACTTATTTAAAGACAGAGGAAGAGTGTGTGAAAACCAAGTTTACCACCTAGGAACAGTTCGGGGAATTCTTCAGAAATGTGATTTGAAAGCCTGCCTACTTTGAATGAAGCATCGGACCCTCTCCAGGTCACTGATGGGGCTTTAGTTCTTTGTTACTAAGCAAACAGCCAATTCCAGAACCTTCAAAAAAGACGGGAATAGAATATGAATTCACAGACACACAGCAAACCCAGCAATAATAGGTACATTCATGAGAATAGCTGTTACTATTTAGATTTATGGAGTGTGATGTACTAATGTGTATAATGAAGCAGACAATCTAATGACTCAGAGTGCTAAAAAGGGGGGGAAATAAATCCACAGAAGTCACAGGATTGACTTTCAAGATTAATGGGGAAAAGCCAAACATTCCAGATGTTCTAATCCAGTCTTCTTGTCTCTATGTTACAGAAAAGCACCTTTTCCCAATGAAAGCACACCATCTTTCAACCCGCACTTTTGTTCCCATTACCTCTCATGAATAGTCAATTTTCATCAATCTGCTTTTGCTTCCACTTATACAATCAAACATAGGTGATGTATAAAACATATTAATAAGTCTCTCTAAAGACAAAATACTATATAGTAAAGGCATCCATAATGTGTAATTTATGAAGATGAAGTAGAATAGTGTTATTTTTTTCATAATTGCTGTTTAAATTACCCCAAAATACTGGTATCAGTTCTAAACCTGCCACTGTCACCATTTTATTTCTGCTGGGAAACCAGCAGTATCACAGCTGAGTACATGCTCTATTTACTGGACAAAATTTACTGTTCTAATTACTGGACCTGTTACAGCTAATGGAAAATAAGAGTTATTGGGGTTTGCTCTGAAGAGGAAAGCTGTTCAACAGCAAGGTAACAGTAGGATATAAAAGAGACTGGGGAATCTGATGAGTCTATGTCTTGCTGTTACTATGGAAACCGGTGATTATAACAAAATATTCACATTTTAATCGTGTTCCCTAAAGAACTGACATCCTTAAATTAGCTCTATTTTTAAATCCAAGATTTGGTTAATTTACTAATCCAATACCAGCCATGGAAAAGTCACCTAGTAAATCACGGAAGAGCCAGGCTCGTTCATGCAGGCCCCATGCCCAAAGCTCAGACCGACAGGCTGGTATCAAGTAGCACAGCTCCATTTCAGCTATTGCCAACCCACCAATGGCTTCACTGAGCATCTGGACTCCAGCACACAAGTATGCTGAAAGTTGAGTTCCATTTGTTCAAAATGAAAGAAGGGACCTCTATGTGAATACCAGTAATTTTAACTATCAATACAACATGCTCTATTGGCAATGCCCAGGTTTTCTGAAGCACTGTTTTGAAAAGGACTAAGTAACATACGGCATAAACTGTGCAATCACACTACAAGGTACTCAAACCTCCACACCTCAGCATTATCTACAAGGCAAATATAAGTGTCCAGAACATGGACTGAACATAGGATATAGCAAACTGGAAGGCTAAAGAGAAAGGAGCCCCTTCAACTCTTAATAGTTTCAAGGGATGTCTGCTTAGATTTGAACTTCTGGGAGGTGTGAAAATAAGTTCTTAATCACTGTCAAGACTGCACTTCTATTCTTGACAGACAGCTAAGAATTGGATTGCCTGGCTACTTGCAGGGCCTGCATTCTACTTGCAAGGCCTGCATTGCTCTCTCTAATTCAGTCTTTAACAGTCACTGTGACAAATCTGAAAGTCAGCCCCTGTCATGTTTGGACCTTTTGTGATACAAAAAAAAAAAAAAAAAAATGAAAAACACCCCACCTCTGAAGCTAAAAATAAGTTACATGAAAGGGCTTTTTATAAAAGAGTATGATAAACAGGCTTATGTAGGAAGCAGAATCTCAGAAGTGCTTTGAATATCAGATACATATCTGTGATGAGCAGAGCCTGGTTGGTTTGCATGGGTGGAGCTTGACTGCTGCTGGAGACGTCCTTTGGACAGAGGTCCCTCAGAGATGCCAGTCCTTAACACTGCCTTCACACAGACCTAACTCTCAGACAGATCTTTAAGTAAAGATCTTGGGGCTTTTCCCCTTGTATTTTGTTTCTAAGCATGCAGTCATACAGCCAACCTTGTACTTTGTTATATTTAACTGACTCTTCCTTAATCAGGTATAGCAAGAGAAATTTCTGCATGACCTGCCACTGTGTTCCTTGGGAGCAACAACTTCTCACAGGCCCACAGTGTGACTTGTAAGCAAAGGATATTTGGGGCTCCCCAAAAGTTGAGGAGGGCTTTATCCAACAAACTGCAGAGGGCCGAGTGGCTTGGCAAGGTCAATGCGGCAGGTCAGCGGTGCAGCCCTTCCACGACAGCTGTAATCACTGCTGCATGAGAAGCAGCCGGCTGGAGGGAGGAGGAGAACTTTTGTGATTTTATAACTAATCATGCATGTGGTTGCCACATTTGAAACCCCACTCAGCTTCCCACATAACGATCATTCCCTGTTACAGAAAGTCACACGCCAGCTTTCGGTCTCCTGCCTCTGTCTACCCCAGTCAGATGGAATCTGGTGACGATGCAGAGCCAAGAATGTGCAAACAGCATGCCTGATTCTGCTTCTCATCTCCGCATTTCAACAGAGATGCTAAGAGATAAACAACTTGCTCTGAAACACAACTGTGCTCTGAGGACTATATACAAATACTTTGCAAGTACGTTATTGTTCCCGATTAAACAAAACCCAAATTCCACTTTGAAAATCCTTAAAATGCAAAATCCTGAATTGTATTTTTTAGAGGAGCAGTAAGAACAAGTTCAGTAAGTTAGCTTCCAAATAAAATAAAGAAACCAGCCTTTATTAAATTATATGTAAGGGGGTCAGAGATTAAAAATCCTCTGCCTCTCATTATTAGACTTGAGATGACAGATTCATTCCAGAGCACAGAAGGAAATATATTATCCCAAAACAGGATATGAAGTTCAGTCCCAATAGATTAGTCTCTGTTAAGTAAATTTATTGTCTAATCTTTTAACTCTCCCCCCAGACTGCTGCCCAAGATCCTCTTCCCTATCAGTATTAAATCCCCTTTCCTTTCCTCTACAACCCTGCCCCCAAAGCTCCTCAACAGCACTGCCTTCTGGTCTCATTCCCCGTAGGGCTTTGACGGTGCATGAACCTCCTAGAAAAACAAGACGCAATGGAAGTAGAAGGGCAAGGACTTACAACCGAAATCAACCAGCTAATAAAACCATGCTGTGCTCTGAATTGTTAGGCAGAAGAGGAAAGCAGGATAAATGTTTTGCTTGCTTTAAACAGCAGCAGAAAGGCTGGTGGTGAGCTCTCTCTGTGTGTTTGTGTGTGCCTGGAAACCACTTTGTAATTTGGACACAGGCACTGACAAAAACCTTCAAAAGAGCTGTATTAGTACGAGTACTTTCTGGGAAGAATTAAATGTACTATGTGGAACTAGAAGGCACATCAAACAAAGAGCAACTCTATCCCCTTTTTGTTTACCAAGGCAGAAGCAATCTTCCATACAACGATACATTTCTAATGCAGTGTTTAGTCTAACTTTAGACTCCATGAAATTATTTGCAAAGACAGGGATTCCCAAAAAATTCCAGTAGAAAAAGGCAGCCTTGCCCTCATCTTCCCTTTCTCTCCCTTTAATTACATGAAATTTAATTGGATAATTTAATTGCATGAAGGAGACCCACCATGACAAAACCAGAATAGAAGAAGAATGCACTTTCACAGTGTTGCAGCTAGAAGGGTTTCTATATGGGCTCTAAGATGGTTTTACCACCAAGGAGGATAAAGATTTCACAAGGACCACAAGTACAATATGCAATACCCCTAGAATCACTGACAGGTTCAATTTGCAAAATTGCATGTGATTTCTTCCTTCAAAAGCAAATTATAAAAGTACTTCCCCTCAGCCCTTTGCATGTTTTCCTGAGCTGGGATGTACCATCCATATGCAAAAAAGGACTGCAAAAAATTTGGTTTCACCAACAGAGTGTGCTGTCAGTTCGTTATTAAATCGAGGGCATCATTAAGAGAGACTTTCCTTGTGATTTTAGCTGGAGAGCTGTTGGAAAAACTCAGTTCTATAAGATGTTTCAATAGCTATCTCCACTGAAAACCGTTGATTTTCACAGCATCTGCTACAAAATGCCATTCCTGGCTATGTCTTACATTGCTGATGATGTACAGTCTTGAGCCGCACAACTGTTTCTCTGCAAACCCTTCTTTACTTTGGGGTTTTTCTGTTTCTCTTTAGCCTGTGGGTGGAGAAAGCATGGGAATCACAAACAACACAGCTCGCATTACCAATGCTTAAGATAACAATTCCTAGCCATAAAAGTATCCTTGCATAAACCATTTTTTTCCTCAAAGTGACTAATTCTGGGATGGTTACTCCCTTGACTTGCACCCTCCCATTTCAGTTCACCCCATTTTCACACCGTGCAGCATGCCATTTTTTATTACTGAAATTTATTTCTAAACTAATCACTGTGGAATAAGCTCAGGTTAAAAACCCAAGCTAACTCAAGGAAAGAAACCCTCTTTTCTGTGTAGCTTTGGTTTTGTTTTAATCCGTAACTTTTTCATGTTTATACTGATCTTTAATTGATTTAATGATATCTCACAGCCAAATAAAGTGCTACTCATAGATTCATTTTCAATGAGCACTTAACACCACTTTCCAGAAAAAGAACTTTGTATTCTTCTCATTGCACCTGAATGAAAATAAGGTACATACAGCAAAACGTAAAGGTCTTCAGCCAGAGCCTGCATAACCCATTATACACATATTCAGCTTCTGTTTCCTTGAAAACTCATTCTTCAAACATTTACACATTTGTAAGTAACCAAAAAGACATTTGTTTCTTTCTACTGATACAAGTCACACAGCAAGCAGTGTCCCTCTGGCTTGTGTACTCAAGCATCACTTGGAAAACTGGCTTCAAGTCATCTGGTGAAAGACTATATGGGGCTACATAGTAAACTGATCTACCAGACATCTGTAAATGACTCCCAATGCAATGTACAGGAGACGCTTACATCTGCATAGAACTATTTACGGGGACATACAAAATGGGTGCTCGCACACCCACTGAGCATGCTCTGTCTCTTCCGTGTTATCAGCTGAGCAACGCTGTCAACATCCTTGAAGCAGAGGTCTAATTTCCTCTGAGAAGCCTTACTGGAAGCTCAGTGGAACTGGCCACATAGTCTCTACTCGGAGAAATCATGGGTATTCAGAGCAATGGAAGAGCTGAACGTATCTACTGTTGATGTAAATATGATGCCATTAAGACAAATCTAAAACAGCTACCCAGCTGGGACTTTGGGGGAAGCATACTAATGACACAGCCTATCTCTACGCAGATGTATGCAGCAACACTGCACAGTTCTGACTACACTAGGCAAATGCTTTATCCATTCTATTTTATTTTTTTTTCTGTCAGCTACAAGAGGAACACTAAGAATCACCTACAAAATGATATCAAAGGAAAAGAGGAATCAGGACAGCAGTGCTATGCATGCCTGACTCTCTCTCCACCTCCCAGCACCAAGTCCCCTAGTCCTATTTCATGGCAGAATCTGGGAAATGAATCATCATTTCCATTACACACAAGCAAATGAAACTAGTTTTCCCTTGTATTATAAATATTTGGCTAAACTGATCATTTAATGTGAGAATTCTCAGATTACAACAGCAGGAGAAAGAAGAACAAACACTAACACTACTAAGTCAAAATTCAGATGCGTGACATGAACTGAAAGCCCAGATGCCAAATGAGAGTCTACCCATAGATTTTAGACCAGAACAGGCTACTGTGTTTGTGAAGTCTAATCTCTTGTATAACACAGACTACACTTATCTACTGCTAATTTATAGGAGCCAGCAATACCACACCCTATCTATTTGGAGTCTTTAAAAGTGATATACATTCTCTACTAACCACATGCAGGATAACAGTACATGATCACTGATATTTTTCTGCTATATTAATCTCTACCCTCAAATAAGCATTGCACCATGGTTAAGATGTGGCCAGAGACATTAACATCTAAACTATGGAAAGGCTTAGTCTAATCAGGTTGAAAGATCTCACTCATGGGCCTGGCTGCTTTCAAAGGTGATACTGATATCAGTAATATTATGCTATCATTCAACCGAGCTACTTGGAATCAAGCCAAGCTCTCAATGCCATGTGAACATTACTAAATGGAACTCTCCACATCTCACTGAGCAACACCAAACAAGAGAAAAAAAACCCCAAAACAACACCACAACACCCCCCCCACAAGTTGCCACTCCATTGTCTGCATCTTTAAATCACTTTCTGCCCTTTTCATTATACAAAACTTGACTTTCCTGCCTCCTCTTGGTCTCTACCTATTGTACCAGACTGCAACATACTGAACAACAACGATATCTTAGAAGTGAGTGCAACTACAGCAAAAGGATTCCAGGTGACTCATGAACACGCAGGAACGTGACCCAGATACGACAAATTCACACATCCCTCCTTCTAATCCCACTGGAAATTATGAGTGTATAAACAAGTGAAGAAATTAGTCAGAAGTGTAATGCCTGGAGTTATTTATTGTTTGCTCTTAGGTACAATCAACCGCTGATTTAGAGACTCGTTAGAATTCCAACTCACTGCTGTATTCTAAATTATACATACTGCAATGATCACGGTATAAGAACAACATTTGTGTGCTATGTGTGAGCATCCAAACATGCCGTTCCCATGTTGTAACCTCCAGCCCAAGCATTCCTTCTCATTGTGTGCCTGTGCATTTGATACACTGACTCAATCAGAACAGATAATCATCATGTATTTGGGTAACTCTTTAAACAGAATCTCACAAAACAGATGTAGACAACTCACGGAAAAAGTGAAATTTACTTTGGAAGTATACTAAAAAAAAAAAAAAAATGAAGTTATCATCCTACGAAGTTTGGATTAAAAAATTAGAGTTCCAGTTTCATAATGAAAGCCAAACATACCAAGAAGGCAAGACAGAAATCCTTACTAAAAACGACTGCTTTAGGAATCAGTTTCTGAGTTCAGAAACTAATTTAAAACGCAGTGCATTATAAACCCAGATTCATTGCCCATTGCTCTGCTGCTCTCTGAATGCCAGCATGTCATTTCGGAAGGGTCACAACAAAACAAGCAAAGGAAAATGTAAGGGTATCTCTTGATACAATAAAAATAGAGTGACTAATGTGCATGACTCAGTTAGTTGCATGACTTTCTACTAAGCGTATTCACAGGGACAGAAATAACACTAAATCACAAGGAATATATGGGAAAATTATTTTGGACCAGTAAAAACCAGTTATGCCAGAAAAAAATGTCTGGGTCTTCTGAGCAGTATCTTCTTGTGCATGCTGCAGCTAACAATGGTAGAAATAGGATCTTTGTCTCCTCCTACTCTTCACCCAAATCCCTAGAGACACAGGATAACTCTAGCTGGAAGGGAAGCCTAGATTAGCAATTGTCCCTAGTCTAAAGCAGGGCCAGCTCTGAGGTCAAACAAGTTTGCCCACTGCTTTATCCTTTCTGGCATTCTGAATGTCTGAGGACGGAGATGGCACAGTCTGGGCAGCCTGAGGTCCACTGCTCAACTGTCTTCATAGAAAACTATCTACTCTTTACCTCTAGATTTCAAGATACAGGGTGTAGCACACAGAGCAACAGAGCATCCTGAAGATGAATCTACTTCTGCAGTAAAATTCAGAAGCTGATTTGTAAACACAAGGCTTCTCTTAACATCTAACAACATTCATGCTATATTGCTTACAGAAAGTTACTCTTGTCTGTCTTGTAGGTAACATCAAGAAAAGCTGCTCTTGTGACTCTTCAGATACCAGGCCTGAGTGGAAGCAATTTGGGATTGAGAACAGTTGGTGTAGTAATAAGAGCTGAATGAGCACTAACTTGGGTCTACTTAACCTCTTCACATGGCTTAATGGGGAGTACAAACCCCAGATCTGTTACATCTGTCCAACCCTAAGCATGTGAACAAGAAATACCCACCATGCACCTGAGAGATTTTAATGCCATTAGGAATGGCAGAGTTCCCTGATGGATGTCATTCCAGAAGCACACAGTTTTGAACTTGCACTAAGGAGAAGGAAGAGGAAGGAAATTCAGGAGTATGTGGTCACTGCCATCATATTATAAATGACTTTATGAATTTATTTCATATATATTAAGTATATTTGTAATATATAATAAATATGATTAAATAGCATTCCAGATTCATTTCAGACTCTTTTGAGATGCTAAAATAGCTGATCTCCAAATGAATGATGAAGCAGCTTTTTATTTTCCATTAGTGCCTACCAAAACCCGGAAACTTTCACAATTTTATAGTGAATAAATAATTAAAACACAGCAAGATACTAGAAAGCCATGACCATAAATTCACAGTCTTCATAGCTGCTGCATTTGGTTGTGTGCACTGCAATATAAAATAATGAAATTGTGAAAGTTATCATGAATTTGGTAACAAATGCAACTGTTAGTCCAAGAGAAAACTGCTAAAGTAGTAACTTCATTTTCTTGGCATCCCCATTCTGTATTAAGCAGATGAAAGAAGAAATGCAATTTATGTAATGATTTTTGCAACAAGTACCTAATTGATTTTTCTGCCTCCACTACAGTTTACAAATAGTCTCATAGTAACTGTTCGGTTTAACTGAAAATATCACACAAATGCTCCTGTAGTGATGCTAATTATGTCAAATTTTAGCCATAAGGAAATTTTTTAAAGCTAGACAATGTATTTTATAAATGAAACACATCTTACATTGGAAAAACTAAAATGCATGAATAATACAGCAAGAAAGTAGGGCCAAGTAATCTATTCTAATTGTGGATGTCACTCTTGCCTCACTAGAATGTAACAGCACATCAGTAGGCAGTACAGCTCAAGTAGTGGATGGCCTCAGCACACTTCCAGGATACATAATTTCTTTTAGGTTTCAAGAGATGATTTTCCTTGCTAATGCAGGCATGCATAATATGACCATCCATTTTACTGCTCTTCAAGAGAAAACAACTACTTGTACCATCATTCATTTCTTAATGAGATTTTTGCGTGAGAAGTTGGCATAGCTTTCATGTTTACCCAACTCTAGGATACTACGTGTCCATCACAAGTTAATAAAACACTGATGTAGCGAGTTTCTGTGTTCAGTCCTTTCAAGCCAGCACCATCCACCCATCTGGAGCTGTGCTGCCCTGCTCATGGTCTTGCAAGGGCAGTGCCCTGCTTTCCTGAGGTTAACACTCAGTCCTCCCCACCACTACCGCTTGTCATGTACGCAGGAGGTATTTAATTTCTTGAGCCTAAAAATGAGTAATGCTCATGAAGAATGGAAATTTCTGGTCAGTGACTGGAATACAGATCTTCAGAGAAACTTCCGTCCCAGCCGCAAGAAGGAATTGTCATTCCTAACTGACCAAGAATTATTTATTAACTGAATTTAACCAAGAGAACATTATGTTTTGGTCTCCATTCAGACAAGCATTGGTGTGTGGTTTCTCTCAGTATTTATTTAGTGAGGCTATTGCAATCACTGAAAGAAGAAATGATACATTTCTGTTGGGTTTACCTCCTTGTTCCAGCACATGGTGGTTGTGACACAAAGTGGGCAATATAGCATCTGATCTGCAATGACTTCAGATGTTGGAGGCCACTGTTAATGAGTAACATCCATCACCTGACAGCTGCAGATCTCTCTACTGAAGCCCCTCTGGAAGGAGCAAGCTTGCTCTGATAAATGCAGTTTTGCATGGAGATGACAGATGGTCACTCTTCTATCAGAATCAGAAGCGGGTGACTATTTAGTTCTGTTTATTCTGCATTTCAAACACTGGATTTGCTAACTCACTGTTTGGACCTGAAGACACCTAATTCAGCTGCTTGCTGTAGCAAATGGATACATCTCAAAGAGCTAAACAGGTAATTTTCCCTTAAAACCTCTTGAAACAGTAGTAATGAGGCATATATCTCACATACAAGTAAGAAACTATGCAACATAACACAACATCTGACACTGATGTGTACAACAACTGATAATCGCATGCAAGTGCAACAGAAAGCTATTGGTAATTACATGAGCAGACCTGCTATCTAAGCTTTGCTTGGCCTTTGAGTTATATCATTTAGTATGTCAATAACATCAGCATCTTTCTAGTTTCACATTTCTCAACTTTTCAATTGAGCCAATAGTATGAAAGAACATCAAATTTACCAAACAACTGGGGCAATCCCAAGGAAAAGCTCCAAGCCATGGGCTAACCTCAAAGGTTCAGTTTTGTTTGTTTACCCTAAATGCATCTAAGATCCTTCACATGATACTTTGCTATAAACAAATAAGTTTTTCAGCTGCATGATGTTTATACCAAATCTTGACCCTTTATAGCCTATAATGATTATAGTACTCTGGAATAATTATAGAACTATCATAATTACAGTACTCCATGTTGTCTTCTCAAAAGGGGAAGAATATATTATTCAAGTGCAGACCACATTTGTGGAAAGCACCTGATGCAAGACATGTTCAGCTCTGGTTCCACAAGTCCTTTTGAAAGGACCCTGGGGTTTTTGAATGGCAGCCTTGATCTACACTCGAATCTGGTGGCACAGGCAAGCCGATGCAACACTGAACAAAATGATTCACAAGCAGCAACACCACAGAACGAGAAATCATGGTGTCAGAATGGCTTTCATGGTTCATATGATCTGTTTCTTATAGTCAGAACCACATTTTATTTTCCTTTAAGGAAAAAACCACGTAATTTAAAAAACATATTCCTGAAATAAACCATTCTGGCAAACCACAGATTTCCTGACTCAGTTTGCTTCAAACCAAAGCATCAATGTTACACCTTTTTCAGACGGCGAGACAGATATAAAAACGGTAATCCTTGGTGAAAAATCAGCTCCATTTCTCTCAAGGAAAACCCTTCTAACACACCTGCCACTCTACTTACACAAGGAGGAGAACAAAATCTTCAGCAGGTACAGAGAAAAACATTCATTAGATTATTCTGCACATTTCAGGGGGGTTCTAGAGATTCTTAACCACAGGAAGGCAAAGAACCATCCCTGAGGCCACTCTGCAATCCAGCTTCTGTTGCTTCAGCAACTGGGTAACTGATAGTGACCGAGACTGAAAGTTCTAAACTTTAAAGCAAGGTCTGGCAGTGATTTTCCAAGGGTGCTGCAGCCAGTACTCACTTTAATTGCTATTGAAAAATCCCTGGAAAAACTACTCGGATTCTGGAATGAAGTATTAGGACATAAAAACAACTTTACTCGATGTTTCTTCCCAATAAAAACATACCATTTCCCTCTTTTTCAGAAAGATGTCTCATCAACACAGAAAATTCATTTTGCCAAACACGAACTTTAATCAAAAGTCTTTCCTTTTGTAGAGGTGTAAGTAACTTTGTTATTTAATTAGCTCACTGGAAAGCAAGCAATTCTGACACCTTGCAGTGCCTCACAAGGGAAATACAGCAAATGGGCACATCAATAGGGGACAATCGATATAAATCAAATTTTTTCCAATATTTTCCTGAAAGTGTAACACAGGAGAGGAAGAGATTTTGTTATTAAGGAGAAGGAGGCTTGCTGAAGTACTTACTGAACAAACAACTGTTTTCATTTACACAGCTAAATGACTACTTCACATCTGTTTTAACAAAGTCTAGTTGCATGCTAATTATACCTGTCTGGTTTGGATTACACGATTAACATTTTCTTCATGCACATCAGGCCACAGATAATTATTACTTCATCCACAAACAGTAGAGATTATATTCAAAAGCCTGTATTGATATTATGCAACAACTATCATGTCACTCCTCGCTGCATGTCAAGGTTAGTGTCTTCATCTCCTCCACCCAATTAACAGCTACATCAGCAAAGTCTAGACACACACTCCCAGCAGCTGCAGTGCTGAGAAGCTGCCCTACAGCTATGCTCTCAGTTGCTTCTTTCCTTTGATAGCACCATGGCACCACAAGTTAACCCACCAAAGATCAACTGAGCCTATTTATATAGTCCTTCCCATTCCAAGCCAAAGTTAAATGAAGTTGAAGGCAGCATCTACAGGACAAACCATAGTCAGAGCCTTAAAGGATTAGAAGAAGCCATTGTTTTCATGTCAGACATGTTTTTATAATACAGACCATGTCTATTCTTGTTATTTCATTTTCATCATCACACCAACTTTTCAGCAGTCAGCCGACCCTTTCCCACACCACAGTTTTAAAGGCTCATAAACATTATCTTTATTATATTAAGAGAGATTCAAACATTTTAAAACAGATGTGAAGTCCCTCCTGCCAAGAGCCTACACACAGTGTGATTCAATAGGATGTGGGTGCTGTAATGCACTCAAAACCAGTCATCCTAAAACTCTGAGCTCAACTTGCTGAACAATTATTTTTGTCTAGGAAAACAAAAGCTTAAAATAAATGAAGAGCTCCCATCTGCCTGGGACTAAAAGTGATCTGATGACCTGACTATGGATGCTCCTCAAAGATGCTTCCATTGACACCATCTGTGGACACAGGAGGGATGGAAAAATAAGGATGATTTTTTTTCTTTAGTGCTGTATAAGGCAAACAGCGTCCATCACATCCCTCATGGTGAAAAGAGACAACAGAAATTCTATCACTCACTGTGTGTAGCTACAGATTGGCCAAGTTTTCCCTTCACACCACTGGCTCACAGGGGCTTAAATTCCTGTCACATACCTAACAGCCACGAGCCCAGCTCCAGCAGATCAGCTTTTCCTGGGCCGTGTGGTGCTCAGACTTCCCTGCCTCCTCCCTGGGATTTGCTGTAAGCTCTTCCCTCCAGCGCCACAGCTCCTGGAGCTCTCACGGCTTTTTCTCCACACCATTTGGAGCTAAATCAATGTTTTTCCCACAATGCAGAGTTGATCCATGTGGCATCAGTATTTCTGTTTCCATTTCCTGGTGATATCCGCAGGAGTTTTTCTGCATGTGTCTCTTGGTATTTACTGTGTTCATGTGTAGGTGGTCAGCTTAACTTCTGAAACAGCTGAGAACTTTATATAAAACAAATAGAAGGTAGTCTCAAGAAACAGCCTTTCCTCAGATCAGGATACAGTTGGTCTTGGTTATTGGGTTGACTTTTTGCTCTTTATTTGGTGGTTTATTTTCCCCTTTACTCCAACACGATCCCGTGCCTCTTGTTAGTAGACAGAGAACATCTTTCAGGGGATGTCCAGGAGGGGGGACCTGCTATGGCTGATACACTGGGAGAGTCTAGAGATAAAGGTGCCACAGATCTGCACCGAGACTCCTCACCTGCAACTTGCAAGGGCAGTAGCACAAAGGGAAACTGAAGAATGAGTTAATGAGTGTCTTCTATAACTGGTAAAAATTCACATTTTCCAAGCAAAGGCATACAAATGGATATTAGACTAATATTAAACAATGGGATAACAATGAGGTTATTTACAGGTTATCATAACCAGTATTTTGTATTTCAGAACCAAAGATACAGTACTAGGAAGTTGATACAAACTTTCTCCAAAACCACCCAAAGTAGCTGGCCCTTGGACTGGTCAGTACAACGCAAACCACTTCAAGCAGGAAAATCACATGCCTACAAACCCATTAAAGCATCATCCTCAAGGTATCATGCTTTTGTTTCTTACTTAAGACCAAAGCAAACAGCAATATAAAAACTCAACATAACAAACTCAATGTGCAAGTAGAGATGTGCCTGGAGCAAAATATTCTAATTTTCCTGAAAACATGCAGTTTGTTCTTTGGACTAAAGCCATCTCTTTTTCTGTTGGCTCTGCCCCCTCAGGGCCAGGCACTATTCAGCTGAATAACTGTAAGGTTCTCAATGCAGGGAAATAGAAAGGAGTTTAACAAACCACAACATTTTGTTCATATTTTACTCAGAAGAAGCATTTTCTACATTTTCTCCCTCTTAGTGAAGTCTAGAGGAATTCCACCCAACCCTTGTTTAACTGCTTTACTGAGACTAAAAGTTCACTGTCAGATCCTAGGGTTCCCTACCAACCAAAAAGAAAGAGAAAAGGGGGCAGGGAAGAGAAGTGCTTCTACGGAGAGAATTAACTAATGAGCTTGCTGAAGTTTACTTATATTGCTCCAGAGACTTATGAAGACAAAGGCTGTGATTGGTGCTTGCGCATATGTACAATCACCGCTCACATGCTGTGGAATGCTCTTTCAACTAAAAAAAAATTCTTTTGAAATTCCTTCCCAATGATCCAGGATTCATTGGAATTTGAATTCCCATCGCTGTTCAATATCAAATAAAGAGAAAGATATGCGGGAGAAAACAAAAGATTGTTTTGCGATAGAAAACCTGACTTTCAGCCAGCCTGCCAGTGGAGTAAATGATACAGCCCTTGGCAATTGCTTTTATCACCTCAAGGAAAGGTTGGCAAAATGGAAATCAATGCACCACTACTCACTGTTGTTGCTTTGATTCCTGTTTTGCTTGCTCTTGGTTCAAGGAAGCGAGAAAGGGGCTGCGGGGAGAGCTGGCATTTTTGGTCCCCCAGGCCATTTGAGATAAGCATGGCCAGTGAGGACAGCGTGGGAAAAATTACAATTTGACTTCTCAATTGGGAACTGCAGTTATAGAAATAACTTTACCAAACAAGAGAATCATTTCAAGAGTAAAACGTCTCTTTGTTTGGCTCTAGGGAGTTGATAGCAAAGCTCCATGTAGCACAGATTCACTGAAGAACAGCTATCCCAACTCTGCTACAATGGGATAGTAAGGATGCAGAGATAGGTACAGCTAAATATTTAAACACATTTTTTTCATAGAGAAATTCATTTACTTAATTTACTTTAAAGTTTAGAAATGAGGGATTTTAAACAGAGAAAATTAGCTTGAAGACACATTCTTTTGCAATATAAAAGGGTCTTTCATTAATCCCTATTTAATTATTTCTCCACACTTAAATCAGCTCAACATTCAAAGAAGAAAGAATGACACAAATAATTTCCAAGGAAATGCTATATGAAGCCCCAGAAAAAAATAGAGTTCAGTTCTACTTGTCCCTCTTTTTTTCTCCTCTAATACCTTCCCTTCCAGGCAACTGCTCCTGAATGCCTCGATGAACAATTTAATCTCATTTCCAAAAGACATTAAAAACTAAACCAAGGAGATATTGGCTACTTTAGAAATAGCTCTTCCAGCCAAATTTACTAATATACTTTCAGAAAGAGATCTTAGACTGAAGGAGAAGAAAGGGCTATTAAACATGTATGTAAAAAACCAGAACAACAAAGCTCTTAGCTGGGTGGAACAAAAGCAGCTGATGTTTACAGGCAATTCATATATTAAGTTTTTAAAAGGCAGTGAGGATGAAGAAGCTCCATAGGTTGAGGAGCTTCCAGGAAATCTGCATTACTGGTAGAATTTTTTTCAAGCTTAGCTTTCTTGATAAAAGCACAGGAAGGGCATTCAGTACCAAAGAAGATTAAAATGCCAAGCCTTCTTTCCCATTTTCCCATCTTGCTGTTACCTCCACAGATCAAACAACCAACATTAACAGCCCTACAAAGCTACCAACAAACAAAAAGCATGAAAAGACATGTAATAAAGAAATGCATTTCATATTTAGAGAACAGCTTAGCATAATAGTGGGGTAAAGGAAAATCCTTTTTGCAACAGATTTGATGCAAAGAAAATTCACAAGTATATGCCAAAGTTTCAGAAAGTAAAAACTAACGAGAGGTGCAGGTGAGTCTCATTCTCAGCTTCTTTTCTCACATCTGTTTTTTTTTATTTCCCTTACAAAACTTTGAACTTGTACTTGAGATTCATGATATGGATTTTATTAATCAGCAAAGCAATCTATGCCTGCTGCTCCCTCCAATTTATACTGCTAGGGAAGACAAAGTGCAATGGCAGTTCCCAAGCAGTGAAGCCCAGGCTGCACCATGGGGCTGTGGTGTCTGCCTCTAAAATCAGTTAAAATTAGGCTCTGCTGGAGGGGGGGGGGGGGGAGGGAAATAGACTTGTCTTTTTTTTTGTTTTGCTTTTGTTTTTAGGAAAAACTTAAAATTTAAATACAAAGCTGAGCTCATCAGGAACTGAAATTGCAAATTTGTTCTGGTTTTAATTGCAAATTACATTCTGCAGTTCCTTCATTTGTCCATGTTATAAAACCTTTGTTCAGATTCTGTGTTTCCTACTCTGTCCCTCTTGAAGTTTGTCCAACATCAGAAGAGCTGCAAACAGCAGACAAAAACAAGCCAAGTTAATGACTGCTCCTATCTTCTACACAGGAACACAGGCAAAGCTGAAGCAAAGGCAGCAGACCTCTGTGAGTAACAGAGGGGAAACACCTCTGCTCTTGGCCACAGTGGTGTCCCCCCTCACTGACTGCTTTTGGTGTGTTAGCAAGACAGACTCAAACAAACTTTTTTCAGCAGATGCAGCATGTAGAAAGTAGATTCCCTGTTGCTTAAGAAAACCATGCTCTTGATACAGCCCTGTCCTCCTGGTCAGTTTCGAAGCCCATCTTCCAGCTATCTCAAAGTTCTCAGGCTATTTTCTATTAGAGGTGTCAGTCCCTCTGGGAGATGATCAGAACCAAGCATTGTCCTCTGACACGTGAGAATGTGGCAGAGTAAATTTGGCCTCCACAGAAAACCACACTGCAAAGATAAATCAAAATCTAAGCAGCATTACACATATGCAATATTTGCACAGATAGGTGGAGGAAACATCAGCTTTATTAAAAATGTGCCAACTAAACACTCCCCTGTGCAGTACAAACTGCTCTGCCCAGCACATCCTGCACACGTGCACCCATGGGTGCTGGCACAGAGAGGAGGTGGCTCTACAACACGCTACCCCGTGCTCAGGGAAATTCTCCTCCTCCTCCATTCATCTCCCTCCCCATCCTCATTTTCCCTGCATCACACTCCTATTAACTCCTCTGCAGATTCCTAATGTGTCTTGTTTGGTGGCTCGCAGCCAGCCTGCTGTCACATCACCCACAGCTCACAACACAAGACCGAAAGGAAGGAGGCGAAACTCCCCCGGAGCCGCCCGTGCTCCGCGGCACCACTGCAGGGTACTATTACAGGAAACACTTACTGGCAGTCCCAGTGTTGGATAATGCTGATTGACGAGCAATGACAGCACTTTTCAAAGTGTGGCATACATGGTCATGCAACTAAAGTAGGAGACTGGGGAAGCACAGCAGTAACCACTATTTAGACATGAGTTACCAGATAATTCTGCTATTTCCTCTGTTAGGGAGAACATACAAAAGTTCCCCTAATTTAGCTTTAGTTAATATGCACCGCCTCTTTCTTACATTTAAATCTTTTGAAAGCTCCTTGAAACACAACCAGAGGTTCAAGTCATACATGGCTTTTTCTGGGTGTTTTTAAAAAATACCTGACATTGCTGTGCCAGTGGTAGCAACGGCAAGCACAGAAATAGAAGCATCTAAGCAGATACAGGAAGAAAAGAGAAATGTTGCAAAAGATGAAAACACAACAGTAATGGGAGCCTTCCATTACCTCCATGGAAACTAGATAACGTCACATCAGGAGGCATTGCAGAGCCTACATCCAGGGATATGATTAGCAGCAGCTTCGCTGAAGAGCCAGGCAGGAAAGCCACACGCAGAGCAACAGTTCACTTAACCCCGAGCAGTGTGTGGTACCTGACTAAATGTCAGCAGTGAAGAACTGCTCTGCAGTAGTGACCACAGCATCCTCCAGTGCAATATCCCTGCTGGAACAGAAAGAGATAGCTTGGGGGATTTTTTGTTTAGCTTCAAAAGCAGAAACTGCAGAAAAGTAAGAAAAAGGAGTTTCTTAAATAATTTCAAAGGAGTTCAAAGAGGCAGTTGACACACTAAGCCTGTGGTGAGCAGCACAGAAACTGTTTAAAGACACAACACTGAAGATTAAGAGAAAATACCACTTATCAAAAAGCACTTTAGAAGTACCAAGGGAAAGCCATCACAGCTAGAAAATATGTTAAAGGACATCACAAATAAGGAGGAAAATATTTTTCCAAAAGCATCAATAGGTCCAAATGACAGGATTATGGACTCACACAGATTCAGTGCAAAAATACAATTAGGTGGGCTTAACAAAACTAACAAAAGCAACAAACCCCCAAAACCCACCACAAAACCAACACTCACAAAAGAACTCATAGGAGTTCTTAAAACCAGTAACATTTAACAAAAGCAAGAACCCTGCCAGAAAGCCTAAAGGACCACAAGATAATCAAAGCACACAAGTAACATCCAGAGATAATGCCAGAACAAACCAGAAAAAGCTTTCATTGTATCCATGCTCCTGCTGAAGTTCTCATTCCAGGACACTTCTGTTTAGGGAACGCCTCAGAAGTATCAGTAGTCTATGGAAGATACTGATGAAGAGAACAGCAAGATAATTCTGGGATGAGAGCTCATCTGACTAAATTTCTAAAGGGTTTCTATGATTAAATAGTCAAAGCCATTGAAACATTACCTCAACAGCATTTTAAGAAAAGGGAAAAAAGACAGAAAGAGGTATTATCAGGAGTAAAACAAAACACAAGTCATTATATTGTACTTTAAATCCCAGGTGTGATTTCCACCTTCAGTGCAACCTTTAGTACTGTTATACTTGGTACAGAAGGAGCTGAAAATCATCTGGGGAAGATCCTACTGGCAAAACTGGGAAAGGGTCAGAGAAGGGCAATGGGGAAGAAACAGCTTCCTCATCAGAATGACCAAGTGAGCCAGGACTATTGGAGATGGAAAAGAAGTGACTGAGACGGGATACAACAGAGGCCTAGAAATTCATCTGTGACACAGACTGATGGGGTACAAACATTCGCTACTGCTTATGGCAAGAGCCAGCTGCCATCTAAAGAACCAAAGGCAGCCAGGGCAAAACTAAAAGGTGGAAGCAGTTCTTTAGACATGGTGAAGCTGTTACAACTTCCTGCTGAAATTATCTAGAGGCAGAAGTGAACATGAATTCAGACATGGGTCAAACTAACTGAAGGAAATTCTGCTGGAATTAACTATAAAGACACCCGCTGTCTCCAGGAGCCTGGGACACAAAAGAGCTGGAGGCTGCCAGCATATGGCAGGGACTGTAGGCACTACCTTCCTGCTCGCCCCTTACATGCATCTCCTGGCACCTACACCATGACCAGAGGCAGAAACACAATGATGAGCTCGACAAACCTCTGCTTTGATCTGATCCATTTCTTACAGAACAGTTATTAAGACTGGAGTGGCAACCTCCGAAACAAATAAAAAAAATATACCTTAAAGTATCTGAGCTCTTTTCTATCAGCTCTGAAACATGATTCACACCATAGGCTTAGTTAGCAAAGAAATACTAACAAAGACTGCCTTGAACTACCTACTCCACCAAAGCCAGGCAGAGCTATCACTCCAGTGTTCCTGTGACCTTGTTGCATTACAATGAAATAACAGCAAAAAATGTATAGAGAAAGTCAATGTTTATGCCAAGCCAAGTCATTTAGCACAAATTTTAAATCTACAGTTACACAGACACACCACACACTTCCCCATCCTTAATTCTCAAAAAGACCCCAACAGAGCTAACAGAAGGGATTCAGCTAAAAGCATGGCCCAGAAATCGATTCTCACTTGCTCAGGATTCGAGGTATTACCACATTGTATCCTCATTGTGACGAGAGGTTTAGACGCAGTGGTAAAAGTCCTAGCTCATATAAATTATACTAACTATGAAACTGCAGGGCAGCTAAGATCTTCAAGTACAAAAGGGGCTTGCATTTGCAGTCCCTGATATTCCCAGTACCATCCTGAAATCACATTTAAAGGCAAGTGGGAGGAGGGAGGTCCACTCAAAGTGATGGCGAAAGAAGACAGATTCACCAAATCAGAGAGAAGGGCAATAGTTCACAGAGGAGAATACATCCAGTGCAGCGAACAGAAGATGGTGGAACTGGCAAGGAACCTTGTAAGATTTGGTAGCCAAGTTCCAGTATTTTTTGATGCCACCCATGTTCCTCAGTTGTGTGTGAAAACCCCATCCAGGGAGGACAGGAACAAAGATAAAGTTGGAAGACGCTAGGAAGAAGAAAACAAAAATTGCGGTGACAACAGGTTCAGACAACTAAAGAAGATTTTAAGTTCAAGTGGAGAACATACAGCTTGAGGCTACTGGAGATATTTAAAAACCTGGCACTTAAGATGAGAATTAACCGAAAAGTATTTGTTGATCTTTACATTTGACTTCAGAAAAAGTTCTCAAAAAAGGAAAAAAAGGTAAAAGCTCCCTCACACGTTTCACCAGGCTTAAAGAAAGAACTTTCTTTTTACACAGAGGAGTTTTGAGCTCTGTCAATCCAGTCCAGCTGGCTGGATTTTGATTGATAATATTATTTGAATGACGTCTTCCAGCAGGTTTTGTAACCCAGGATTGCCATATCGACACTTCTGATACTTGAGGTTCACTGCCCAAAATCAGTGGAAAAGTTAAAATGACAACGCAGAAATATTTTCCTACCATGAATGATTTTTTTGAATTTTGGAAGCATTTCTTCTCATATGTAAATTGATTTGGTGCCTTC
Organism: Neopsephotus bourkii; assembly: GCF_033783945.1. NCBI lineage: Eukaryota > Metazoa > Chordata > Aves > Psittaciformes > Psittacidae > Neopsephotus > Neopsephotus bourkii. Next base: position 1,589,632 of record NW_026900863.1, on the reverse strand, counting down.
TCTCTTCCCTGCAAGGCGTTTTGTCTCCTGGAGTGGAGGTGACACCACTGCTCTGTAAACATCCCTGCAGGCAGTGATTCAGGTGCAAATCAACCAGCAACTCACTTTACAAACCAGGATTACAGAACATTTAGCACTGGGAAGCACACAGGAAAAAACAGAACTTCCAAAACAACTGGGCCACAATGTGCATGGGAACCATCTGTGTCATTTCGTTTTCATTCCTCCTTTCTTTTGCAGTTTCATATCCTAAATTGTATGAGATGCATGAAAGGAAGTGCCAGAAACCCTACCCGCCTTTTAGGCAAAGGAGATGGAAAAATAATGATAACACAGATGTGGGGTTTTTTTCTACAGAAATTATTAAATACACAAACCATAATCCGGCATTTTCTACAGATCATCTTGAAGCCATTTCATCATTCCAAAGCAAAGGTGTAATTTTTATTCCATTTACAAAGATTTAGGACATCTTGAGAAAGAGCAGTTGTTTGATTTACATTCAGTGGGGACTACACCACCCCTGTGCACAGCGCACACTAATTTGCACATTAGCATACAGTGACTAGAAAAAAAAGCAAGCAACTGGAAAGCTAACTGTGACATTTTTCCAAATCTCATGTTTTGTTGCTGAGAAAATAGCTTGGTCTGGCTTCAGGCCTGTGAATGCTTTGTCAAAGCAATCAAAAGAACGATAAAGATACTGGAGTCAAGCCACACCAACTGGGGACTTCTTAAGGCCTCTTGCCAGATATAACAAGAGTAAATATGAAAAGATAATATTCCAGGAAAGAACTAGGATCAAGTCTGCAACCAGTAAATACCCAGTATCTTGCCAGCCTCAGACCTACTGCATGGACCAAGGAACCCACCCTCCCTCTGGAAGACTGCTTCCATTGGAGTTATCACATCCTGCTCTCTGGGAGAGACTTCTCAGGCAAAAATCTGCATCAGCCTGTAACTAACCCCTTGCTTTAACAACCACTAGATTTCAAACATAAGGGCTGACTCCTTCTGGCACTGCATAATTCCAATTATTTATTTTTGTTGTCACACTGCTGCTATTCTACTTTGATCCTAGCCTTGGTATTGAGACTGCCATCAATACAAGGTAGAAATGAGAAAAGGAGTTGGACCCAATAGCATCCCCACGGTCCCTTCCAAACTGAACAACTCTGTAATCTCTATTTTTGGTAGCAGCATCTAGATTTTGTGATCTTATCCAGGTAACAAATGAGCGACCTTTCAGCTGTCCTTCAGAGTCTGGGCTGACCCTCACTTTAACACCTACATTTCCCTTAGTTCCACACCAGTCCAGACTCATCTCGCTGTTATTACTGCAAATCACTGGCACAGAACATTAACAGGTTAGACCTATAACAAGGCAACAGGTTTAGCAGGCTTCATATTAAATTTTCTCGAGTTTTAAGATATTGCCTGAATTAGTGTTCTAAGTTTGATAAATTCAAAAACAAAAGAAAAATATGGTAAAGAAACAAGTCAAAGCATTAAAGGAAAAGCGTGGCCTGGAAAAAGGTACCACTGCTTTAATTGATGTTGTTCTGGAAAAAAAGGAAAGGATCCCAGCCAGCAAGATATTGATGTGAAAGCAGAATGAAAGCCTGTGACAGAATTACTGTGTTTTGACCAGCTGTAGAAGTGGCCTTCCTTATTCACAGCCTATTCTTCTAATGGAATATCTGAACTTCCCCTCTTCATTCAAATGCCCAAGTCCCAGATAAAGACCTTAGAGTAAGCAAAACTTCTATGAAGATTTTCATCACCCCACATCAAAGAATTAGTAAGGTTTTCCTAACAGTAAAGACATTTACCCTCCAACCACAACTGACACACTACCAGTTCACAACCTATTCCCAGCACCTCTGCCACAGGTTTCAGTTAAAGAACAGAGGGCAATACTAGACTACAGCAAAGGAGATGTAAGTCTGAATGCATACAAGAGGGAGAAGAGAGGCATAAATAACAGCAATTAATAATATATGCATTTTACAGAGACCAAATACATTCTTAAATCTCAGTCTTTGAAAGTCTTATAGAGGAGGATCCCAGAGAACAGGGACTGGAATTAGATGGTGCTGACAGTCCCTATCGCATTCGTTACTACCAAAATACACAAAACCTGCCATTTTACCTGTTTTAAGCAAACAAACAATTTCCTAGTTACATCTTTGTAAGGTACAGCATAGCTCAACCACATATAAGCACTGAATCTTCTCAATAAAAAAATAAAACCAAGCAGATACTAGACAGATTTCTTTTGATTGCTCTGTCATATCTGCAATTCAGAAAGCATACATTTCTTACCCTGCTTCCAAACAGACCTTCATTTGCTGGGAACAAGCCACCCAAGCTCCTGCCTGATGTCTCTCTCAAGGCTTCCTACATATCACGCGTTACAGTGACAAAGGATTGACGACCTTGAAAGCTCCTGCTCATTACATCTTAGCTCTTATTATGGCCTGATCCGACATTTCAAAGTGTCTCAAGCTCAAAACCTGTGTTTTTCTCAGAGGTGTTATAGTCCTAATATTGCATTTTTAGACAATTTTGGTATTATGGCTCCGGCATAGTAATACTTAACTGGGATAACATTAATCACTCGTTATCATACATTTAAAAAAACTGTATTTACATTGCTTTTCTAGTAGGAATACAAACATCATGCACAACTATGGGAGAAAAAGATTTAATATAGTACACGGTCAATGGTGCAGAAACCTGAGCAATGATACAAGAACAGCAGAGATCCATCTCTTTCTATGCAATCTTTAAGCATTCAAGTTTCAGGAAGCTCCCTAATCATAATCCATATTAATACTGTAGGAGTACAAAAGTGAGATTAGAAAGGATGTATACAGAATACATTAGGTTTTGGTCTAAAATATGCTTCAATATCTACCATAAAAACAGTAACCATCAATTAGATTTACCGCAAATGTCAAACATATGTTTAAGCCAAACCGAGTCCTATCATAACTCTACAAAAACTTGGGAGCAAACCAGTCCAATTTTATATAAAACTTAATTCACATGACTTTTGATGTTGTCTGAAGGAGCTTTGCTAAGGAACATCCACATTTTATAGAAAGTTAACTGAAAACATAGAAAATTCCCACAATCCCAACTTTAAAGTCCCTCTATGGAGAGGGGCTACATAGAGGGACTTGAAAAATCCATGTTTTCTCAGACAGAATCTGTATGTTCTGGTGTTTGGAGGTATTCTGCACTGATGTAGGTATGTGCTTTTTACTTTGAGGCACTACCATATATGAAGAGCAACAGTTGTCAATGTATAATGTAAAGCAGCATCCTAGATTTGAAAACAGACACATCAGTGTCACTACACCCACTTACACACTTGACATTGGGAGGCCATATATTGCCAAATTTCAGCTGTACTTTTAATCTCTGCCAAATTATGTTTTCTTTGTGTAAAAGTGAACTAATCTGGTGATGTGTTATTCCAGCAATAGCACACAAGTACTGCAAAAATGGCTGACAAACTACGTGAGCACTTTTATTTAGCTGTCATAAAAGTCTGAAAATTCCCAGTCATCAGCATCAGCTGCTCATTTTTCTTCTTTTAGGAAGCATTAGAAGTATTTGGTTTCCATACCATTCCCACTGAAAACCACTTATTTTCTTCCCCAGTGCCAGATCCAACATTCCTTGCAGCCTTTGAGGATTAAGTCACTTTTACTCTTTATCCCACGCATGAAAAATAAAACCAAAATTAGTACAGCAAGCCAAGTAATCAATATTTTAGATAAAGCTTTATGAATGATGCAGAGAAGAAATGAAGTGCAAAATAAATTCCAGTAATGCATTAAAATTACATTTAAAAGTTCTGGTAATTGCACATTCATGTTTACCAACCATTTCTTGAAGATACTTTCCCAGTCTATACTGATGTGAAATCCTGGTCTAGGAAGCTCCAAAGACCCACAGACTGGAACACAGCTTTATTGAAGAGAACAGTAGTCGCCTAATAGTTCAACTCAAACCCAGGACTGAAATATTAGACATGTTAGAAAAAGTCTTGTTATTGATTTTATCTTACCAAATTACCTTCAACCTTAGCACATACAAGCATTCAGGTTTTCAAGCTTCTTAGATCCATCAGAGCTTTAAAGCTTCATTTTTTTATTCCAAATGAAAGCTTTATTCCTAAGTAATGATTTGATTCTAGTAACAAGAGTCTTATAAAAACTACTTCCGTAAGATTAGAGTTAAGATCACTGAAAGGCTTTGACCAATAACTATCCTTTACTACTCTAATGCAGAGACTTGTGTCTCACTCTCATGGAGTTAATCTATTTCACACAGCCAGCATCAGCAGCAGGATGGACTTGGGACTGAAGGAGATACTGCCCCAACTCATGTGAGCACCTGGTTGGCTTTTGCTCTTCCTTCCTTCTGTAGCAGGACTGAAAAATGACTGTCTTCTAGCTGCACTCCTGACAAGATACCGGGGATTAGTTCTGGAATGAAGGGTGTGGGACTGTGATACCATGGTCACATCTGCCTTTACTGTGGGAGGCATCACATCAGGAACTCTGGCTTCATTACTCAGTATCACAGATGCTTTTCTCTATTTCTACTTGGAAATAATTACATAATAATACATAAATAATTACAACTTGGTAACTTTTAACTACAAGACTGTTTCATCCACACACAAACATATGATGTTAACATAAGATTCTGCAATTCTAAAGGCTCATTAATGTGATTATCAGAGTACAAGCCATGTCTTGCAGCTTAGCATTTATGGCTTACCATTAAAAGACTGCAGTAAGTATCTGTAAAAGAAAAAAACAGCCCCACACCTCAAAGCACATCAATTCTGAGGGACCACATATTGCTAATAATACTTCAATCCAAATACTTTATACAGTGTTTTCTGTTATGATTCTAAAAACCATATTCCCGAAACAAACCTAGACTAATTTGATATGAACAGCATTTGCCAGCTGAAGACCTCAAGTGCAGGCTGCACAGGAGATGCTGAGGCTGATACACTGCTATGAAATGGCAGCAGAGTGGTAGCTTGGCAGCTGGAGACACCTCTGCTCCAGCTGAGAGAGCATAATGAAGCTACTGAGCAATGCGTATCTACTGCTCTGAATATGTGATCATCAAGCATCTGTACCTCAGTCACTGCTCACCCATGTTTATCCAAGTTACTAAACAATTTGGGTGGGCTGACTTCAAAGGAAATCATAAACAGATTCTCGTTTAACTGGAGAGGAAAGGCCACTCACCTTTCCCACCACCAAACTGAGCAACCTGCTCAGAAATTGGAAGGAAAAGAGCCTGGGATTGCAGGAAAAGCAGGTGCAAGAACAGCTCAAACCAACTCCTGACCTATGCCTGTTGTGGGTGAGTGATTACACATTTTCACTGCAACAACTGTCTGCACCATGAGCACATTACTGAGCTCCAAGCAAAGCATGTGTTGGTTGCCAGAGTGGATTCTTGTTAAATGTATTGCTCCAGCACCGTGAGAAGACAGGCTCAAAATGTTCAGGATGAAATGAAGCTTTCTCACACACATACAGTTTGATGTACATAGCCAGAAAGGGGGAAAGCAACACTTTTTTTTCTTATAAATTACTTTTGAAATTGCCACTGCTTTAACATGGACTACCATCTCAACAGATTTGTTGCCATATGCTCACTGAATCACTGATCTCTTTAATAAGGCAGGGGACCTACTGGAAGTAAGGAAGGAAGAGGAAATGTAAATCATTTTTCTCTATCTACACTCATATTCAAAACTTTTATTTTTGTTCACGAAATGTGCTATCACATTTAATAATGGCAATCCTTCACTAGGACAACTGAACTTCAGTCTTCATCATGACAACTCTATTATCAACGAACTCACAAATGGAGGTAAAAAAATTCTCTTCATCCAAATGTGTTTGCATCCAATTTCTGAACAGACTTAACACTGTGCAAGCAACAAGGTTCACAGAGACCATTACACAGAATTTACAGGACAGTCCAAATCTAACCTACTGTCCTTTATAAGCTTCCAGTCTTCAAACCTCAGATAAAGGGAAAAATGGTCTGTAAAACTGCCTTCTCTGGAAGTGCATAAAGAGGCTACCAGAGGTTTGCAAACCTATTTCCCAGGCAGGTATTTGATCACGGGCTACTGCAGTGGCCAACACTGAAACCTTTCACAGATGCTGCTGGAAGCAGGGCCATCACAGTGAAGCTGGAGAAGATGCACTGCAGAAGGTCACAGGAGGTAGAAAACAAGTATTTAGAATATTAAAAAGCACAATCCATGGAATGATATTTAGTTGCTTAAAAATTCAAAAAGAAGAGCAAACCAGGTGATGAAATTTGCCTGAGGCACTGCTATAGACAACTCAGCTGCACCAAAAAGGGCTGGCAAGGATCCCGCAGCCCCCCAGCCCAGCAGTGATTCAGGTGCTGCCTTTCCTCAGGCACAGCCGGGGGCCGGGGAAAAACCAAAACACGCTGCTGGGCCCAAGTGTGCTCAACTGCACTGAGCAGTTTTAACGCACTGAGCACAAAGGCAGTTCCATAAATCACAACCTGCCCGTTAGCTTGGGGGGAATATTCTGGCATTTAAATGTTTTAATGGTATAAGAGCAAAGGTGTTGCTTGCCATTACTGCAATTTCAGACATCCCATTCAGAATTCATCCAAGGCAGTGTGTGTACTCAGAGGAATCTGAGCCACTTTATGGTTCACATCCTCATTTCAGTCTGAAAGGTTAATTTATTTGCCAGAATTTCTGCATAAATTTCTGAAAATTATTGTCTTTTTCCCCCCAGCAGATGACTTTGAGATGACTTTAAAAGTCATGTAAGTAAAAAACTGCATTCCCTGTATTTGTCCTATACATGGATTCACTAAAGCATCCAGATTCATCTGGCTGCAGCAATAACGTCTAAGAGGATATTTAGAAGAATATTTCCCTGAAGGCACAGGTGCAAATGGCCAAAACAAAGTCTAAATATTTAATAAATATAAAGCCACAAAACCCAACACTTCAAAACATTCACTGTAGGTCTTTGTCTGTCGATTTGACTAAGGAGAAGAAATGAATACATTTTTTTCAGATTTAGTATCCAATGTCAAATCATCCAGAAAATAAACAGCAATTTACAGGAAAAATTTAAGACTCAAATCACAGATTTTATAATTATTTTTTATCAAATAAAGTAAGGGCTGATTTAGGCAAGAATGGACATGGATTTCTCTCATGATTCACATTCCCACTCAGCATTCCCTTCTTCCAATCTCCCTCAATGTACTTTCACCTACTAAAAAAACCTAAATTGATTTTTAATCCAAAAGAGTGCTCATCTTTCAAGTTGATGTGAGATCAATACAGATCACCTACTCCCATAAGTGGAAGAAGGGGAAGACAAACATGTACCACTTAGAGAAATAACACTCTTTTACTATTAAATATTTACTACTGGAATTGAGAGGCTTGCAAACTGAATTGCAGAAGAAGGTATTTTTTATTTCTGACTAGACAATGAAATATTTTCATTAACAGATCCAATACTTGCCAGTAGTTATTTGTGTTGCAATAAAACCACAGCCTCTGCTTTTCTTTACAGGGTATTTATTTGTATTTTATTTTGTTTTCCTCTGTTCTGCGTTTTTTTATTGTTTGGATTCTTCATTTTGGGGTTTTGTTTGTGCTTTTACTGTGTAGTGACCCTCATTTATACCAACCCTGTGATTGCTACTGAATGCTTTATAGACTATAACACTGTGACTTAAACCTCACACAACATCAGAAGTGTATCACAGTGTAACAGAGCATCACTGCGTATGGATATAAAAGCTCAGGAGGTCTCTAGTCCAAGCTCATGCTCAGAGCAGGGTCGGCTCTAAGGTCCAGTCTGGACTGGAAAACCTTCCAGCTGGGGAATTCTCCTGCCCCTCTGCACAGGCTGTTCCAGCTCCCTTATCCTCACAGTGAGTTTCTGTTCCTGTATTTAGTTAGATCTCCCCCCACTTCAATTCATGACTGCTGTAGCTCATTCTCCTTCCACATCCCCCAACAATGTCCCTGGCTCTGTCAGGCTGTTGTTTGACCTCTGAAAGCATTTATTCTCCAGGTCAGATGAACCCAGCTGCCTCAGCCCTCAGAGCAAGGCTTCCAGGCTCAGCCATCCTGGCCTCTCCCTAGTTTAGTAACCCATTTCTTGTAGTGGAAGGATAAAATTGGTCTTGGTCTAACTTGTCTAACTTGGTCTAACAAGTGCAGGCCAATAATCACCTCATTTTAGTGATTATGCTCCTCTTAATGCTGTTCAATATGCTGACAACTTCCATCATGGACAGGGCACACACCATCAGCCCCCAGGTTCTTCAGCAGAACTTCTCCCAGGTGGCCAGTCCCCAGCCTGTGCAAGGCATTATGCCATCCCCAGTGCACAACTTCCTAAAATCAAGGTGGACAATGTCTACTGCCCACTGCTCATCCACAGCTACAGTAACTTCCACACAGAGGGTAATCAGGTTGGTCAGCTGTGGTTTACTGTTGGAGAATCTGTGGTGGCTACTCCCAAAACACTTTTCCTCTTTCACATGCCAAGAAATGCTTGAGGAGGAATTACCTCTCCCCTAATCCAGACCCATGCACACTCTGAGTGAGCCTCTCACCCAGTCCACAGAGGAGCTCCAGACACTGAAGCCTTTCCTTCACAGGAAGGGCAAACTTTCATCTCCCCTGCGTGACTTTACTGAGGACCCTCTATCCACTCACTACCAAACACATGAGCTACCTGCTATCCTCCTCCTTTTTTATTTCAATGGCATCATAGTTCTGCCTCCGCTGGCAGACTTCATTTTGAAGCAGTACCAATCCCACACTTCATGTAGGGCAAGAGAAACTGAGCTGTTTCATACTTTCTTGCTAATACAGACTGCACAAATAAGCTTGAAATGAGTACATTAATAATTACAGAAACCTCAGACATGGGGATGCTACATGAAGCTTTGTGTTCTACTAGCATTCTACTGTGCAAGTCTGGTGAGTGAATTAGAAACACAAATAAACCCTAAAGCCATCAGACCCCCAGAATAGCTTCGTTCCTCGCTGTTTCTGGAAAAATCATACCTTGTTGGACTACTTCTGTTGTTTCATCATCTTTCTTGGTACCACAGACACCCACTAAGAGACAATAAGCTCACTTGGTTGATGAGCCCCTAAGTAAAGATGCTGACACTGATTTATGAAGCAGCAAAATGTGCAAAGAGTGAGACTGTCCCCTTGTGAATTTCTCGTAAGCCATGGAAAAATGTAATTATAAAGGATATAAGTTAGTAGGAAACTGTGGTCTGATGGTTCAATTACTGCTTTTACTACGGCATGCTACCATAGCATACCATCATATGTTAGAATTTCAGCAAGAGAATCAAAGTTATGTGACAAGTTTTATTTATACATTTCTAATTGTGCAATTAATAATCTTCACAGAACTGTACAATCAAGGCAGATATTTGTCATGTGCACACCAGGGGGTCACACGGAGAAACAGGTAATCCTGTAGGAAGCAGAAAACACCTTTCCCTCTGTAATGAAACTAGAAATCTGGGTTAAGGCCATTCAGGAGGTCTGTGCAGGAGATGGCTACTGTAAAACTAACACAACAGCTTCATGTCTCATTACAGCGAGTCGCCCACCTGAGATTACAGGGAAATGACTATTGCTTTTTGACATCTCCTGTGGCCAGTACTTCAGTTACTAGTCAAGTAAACATGAACATACGGGAAAGCTCAACCTTCTAGTTTTAAATGTTGCTTGGCGCTGGTTTAAGCATCAAATGGAAGAACACACTGAGCTCAGTAAGTAAAAAGGAGAACTAACTGCACTGCTTATGAAACTCAGCTGCTGATCTCATTTTTTTGATAGGCAAATAACTGCTTTTTGCACAGCCGAAAATCAATGTTGACACAGCAATGAAATTTTACCTGTGTATTACACAAACATAACCTCCAACATAGAAGATATAAAGACCAAATTAACCTGACCTTAGCAAAGTGCAGCGGGTAATAATATAGCACTAGCATGAGAAAAGCTGTAGGTTGAAGCCAAGGCAGCAACAAGTAAATTTTAAATAGAGAGCCATTACTAAAGGAATATTCAGGTTTTGTTAAGAGTGTCATTAAAATTGACATCAGCTACACCAAAAGAAAGGTAAAGGAGTTGAAAATCCTTTTCTGCATTTCGTTTTTAAACCAAAAGTATCTACAGGGTGCACTGAGCCACGCAGTACCACTTGATTCCACTTGGCTTTAAAATCCTTTATCTTGGTACCAGAGGTCAGCAGAATACCCCATAGCTGATCCTTACAGACATATTCCAGCAGCTTTGCAGCTCACAGGTAGCACAATCTAGTTAATTCTGTGCATACAAACCTCAGCTCTGCATGTGCTATATTGGTAGAGCCTATACAAGTATTATTTTCTATACACTGCTGGACTGCACAGAGGTACTTCGAAGATAATTCTGTTTAGTGAAATAAAGATACGATCATGAAATTATCTAACCAGATAATTATACACTCTTCAATTGATTCTAAATGTTAAATGTCCTAAATTAATAGGTCCTGAAATTTCCAACCACTGAAACAACTTCTTTGACCACCAGCAAGTAATTTGGCAACATCCTAATTTAGGATCCTATAGCCAAAAGTAAAGTGCAACAGAGGAGACTGGAGTTAAGTACCAGGTAATCTCCCATTTAAGATGAGCATAATCACTACAATCAATGAGATCAAAGTCACAAGCACGTTCATATGTATATGGGCAATAGAAACCATCCTAATATAGAACAGCTACATCTTGTGATGAGAAGTAATTTTTATACACTACACAATTTTAGATACCATAAATGTAGAAAAATAGATATTTCAGGTAGTGTAAGGATTGATTAAAGAGATATAGGGATCTCGGAGAAATACCACCTTTCCAATAAGACATAAAAATGATGAGACAAGCCAAGACAGACTCTGATGAATGACTTGCTAAAGGTATAAAATGTGCTACTATATTTATATACATAGATTTCAAAAGCAAGAAAACTGCCATAGAGACTTAAAGGCAAGAAGTGATAAAGATGCTTTAGATATGCCCCCGAGACTTATGGCTACAGCAGAAAACTTAACTATAAATTATTACACGGGAGCTCAGTAAGTTCCCACTCTGGAGCTTTTCCTTAAATGAGGGGAGAGTTGGAGGAACTGTCAGAAATGAAATAGGCTTTACCACAATTGATAAAATTCATAGAAAAATCACCTGACCGGGTGTCATTCAAAGAGCAGTTCTGAGACAATCTGACAAATACATCTGCTCTTTCTGTGCTACCTCAGGATGAGCTTCACGTGTTACCCTACTCAGCTGCATTCAGATCTTTATAACCAGCACAGCATTTCTGTAATAACAACTAAAGAGCAAGACTGACTTCAGCAGAAAACAACAGGTGACAAATGCAAAGACTATATTTGACAGACAATATTCAAAAGGAAAAAAAGGAGATGGGCTCCTGAAATTTTCATATTTAAATGGGGTCAAAGCAACTCAGGATTAGTAGACATATATTGACCTAATACAGTACAGATCTGCTAACATGGCTTCTATCAAGCTCAGTCTTACCTCAGAAGCAGCCAATAAGTACATTATTCAGGGTGACCTTGTTACAGGTATTTTAATTTCTGAAAAGCTTTTCACAAAGCCCTTCACCAAAGACACTTACAAAGACTAAGTAGTCACAGTATAAAAGGAAAGGGTCTCTGAGTGCATCAATGATACTAAAAAAGCAAGGCACAAAGATGGGAATGAATAGGTAGCTTTCACAGTGACAGGGAGTCCGCAGTGTGCTTCCAAAGGCACTGGCACTGGTCAGTGTATTCCTGAAATGAAGAGTCTATGAGGCAACAAAGTTTGCAGATGATGTAGATTCTTTCAGTGCTGCAATAAATTAAATGCAAGAGGCAGCAGAAAGCTTCCATGTACAAGTGACTAAGGATAAAGTGAAAATGCATTTATCAAAGTTGAGCAGTGCCATGTAACACGCACCCAAACCCAAGGTTATGATGAGAAAGCTCAGAAACGTGGAACTATCTCTGAACAAGGACAGAGACAGCTGTGGACTTCCAGCTTGGAAAAGACTTCAAGAGTGGATATACTGAAATTGCATGGACTATTAGGCAGAAAACAAGAGCACATTTTTTTACCAGAAAGTGAATCCAAAAGCAAAAAGCTGTACTTTTTCATATAGCCATGTGGTAGCATGGAACTTCTTCCTGGAACACCTTGTGCAGATAAATAATAAGAGTTTTTCTCAAAACCAGTAATGCAAATACTAGTGGGAGCAATGTACACCAATGAAAATTAAAAACCAAACCAGAACAACGAAACTTGCAGCTACTATTTATAAATATGAAGTATCTTCAGTATCGTGCTTGTGGATGCCCATGGAGCTTCCAGCCAGGTAAAACTGCTCCTGTGCCAGTGTGACACACTGAACCCACGGCACTTGCCTCACTGGACCAGAACAATCTCTTGTCTGGCCAGCTGGAAAAAGACACAGACAACACAGCTCTGTTTGCTCAATAAAGCATTAATCACACAAATCACCCCTGTTAGCGCTATTGGAACAGGATCAATTCAACAAAACAAAACAAAAGTTTAAATCACTCCCTGATTTCTGCATACTCTGAAATATAATTAGAGTTAATACTTCAGAGTCAGCACTTGAAAAAGATTTTGTACATTTAGGCAAGTGTCTTTTGAATGCTTTATTCTTTGAAAGAACTATTCTCGGGATGCCATAATAGTTCTATTAACAAACCAAAATGCATGAAGCTTTAACCAAGCTAACATCTTTTCTGCTTTTATTTTGTAAGTAACACAAAGCAAGGACAAACCTCTAAGATTTTCCGTGCTTGCAAATCACCCACACAGTGAATTTACAAGCAGAAGAAATGCATAGCAGAGGGAACCTCACATTCAAAAACTTGTTCCTTCATGACGGGATGAGTTATCCTAAATATTCTAGAACTGAATAAAACATAGATTCAAGGTTGAAATGTGAACCAAAGGAGGCTCCTTTTCCAGCTGAAGGTCACATGGGGCTGATGTTGTTACACCTTACAAGTGCACATAAATCTTAAAATGTGGGGAGGAATGAGAATAAATTATTTTGCTATGAGTTTTTGTTATGGCACCATTCTGATGTCTCAGATGTGAGGTGCAAAGCTATCCATCATCACTATAGCTTAAAACTGAAAATAATACACAAAGACTCCAAGCAGCTAAAGATGAAAAGGTGATATTCATATGGCAAAAGACTCACAATATTACAAGTGAAAAAAAGACAGATTAAATGCATGCAAGGAAGACAGCTGAGGGACTTGTAAAGGAACAACAGACTTGCACAGGTCAGTTTGACAGGAAGTGTTTTTAGCACGTTAGCAGACTGCTGCAGACATTTTCATCAGGAAACACAAGCAAGAATTCAGAGGGCAGATGTGGAGGAGCAGGAATGAAGGGTTCAGTAGGTGTTTACAGAGAATTCAATTCCTTCATCATATAAGGGTGGGAGTAGGGAGGAACAACTTCAAAACTGAAGGAAACAAACTCTCAGGTCACAAGTTAACTGGATGGTGGATTGCACCTCTGTTCTGAGGGAGAGTTCTGCAACTTCAGGACAAGCAGCTTCAGCATCACACACATCCAGGGATTCTTGTCACATGTAAAGCAGCAGATTTTGAGAATGACCTTTGCAGCAGCACCCTGGATCGACACCAGAAAGCAAAACTGTATTCTTCAACCCTAGAGAAGTGAATGATGCTACAACAAACATGGAAATCTCAGTCCAAATCAGTACTTATGAAAGTGAACCTGAATAAAATCCTGAATTGAGAAATAATACTCACACACATAATTAAGCTTCAGGACATCTAGGGCAAAGCACCCAAGTCTTGTTTGCTCTTTTCTTTTGACTTGGTGAAATAGAGTCTGTAAATCCTGAACACCTACTCCTTGCACTGCAGGCAATTTAAAGAAGTAGGTCAGAAGCCTCCAAAAAAATGAAAATATTTTTAGATATTTGCCTTTTTAATCTGAACCTGAAGGATATTCTCATATACAGAATCAAAGCTGAGCACAGCTCATTATACCTTCCTACAGCCTGAAAATACAAGGATAGAGGTCTCTTTGGTTTCATAATTAAAACTGAAAGATGAACCCTTTCTTTCTGGAGCCTCAACTCCCAGCTCCAATTTCAAACCATTCACCTTGATGTTTATTAAAATCTCAACATGTCCAAAGTATTGAATTACTCAACACTCAGCAGCTGCTTGACCTCTCTCATTTAATCTCCTCCCTAGGTGAATACCCAAATTGAATTAAATGTTTACCAAATACATGACTCAGGGTGGAAATCTATGCCAGTTTAGAGTCTCTGCTACAAAGGATGATGTTTATGACCAGCAAATAAGGAATTTGGTTTTCTTTATCCAGCAGGCAGTTTTGTTGCATGACAGTGCGCCAAATACATTGCAAAACAAGCAGAAGGGAAAATACTTCTGAGAAGCTTAACAGATTCTTTTAGAACATATTTAACCACCATATTTCTGTGCTTTGCTATTTTGAGTTTATATTAGCACTCTTCAGCATAGAAATACCTAGAACTTCAATACAAAAGCACCCAGAAGGTTACAGCATCTTTGCTTAGCCTGCTCCTGTTGGAGTGGTTCTGTCCAGGTCCTAGTCTTTTATATAGTTATTCACCTAATAAAGTCTCATAGACCTCTGATACGGCTTGTCTGCTTTTCTTTTAACCTTTAAAATGAAGAAATAACAATTCTGTGAGCTTGTGATTCTTGAGTTCACCAGCTAATTTGCTTCATTTCATCTAAATGTTCACCTTTCAATAGAAAAGGTCAGAAATCTCAGCCATCCTTCCTTCCTTTTCATATGCTGAATCAACTCATGGAGATGAAAGTAACCCAAAGAGTTACTTTAATGGACAATGTTCCCATAATGTGTTCATTACACAGCAAAACTCAAGACAGCAGAGTCCCTTTGCTTTGATCGGTTTTGCTATTTCCCAGATCACCTGCCAGTTGCTGCACTTGGGAATGGTTGGGCCATAGCTTGAGCTACCCTGTGCTGTTCACCATTACACATCACAGAACATGAAATCTCCTGCAAACCTACAGGCTACTGGCAAACCTCATCACATAAGGTCAGACAGTTCTTTATCCAGCCCATCATCATCAGATCTCTAAAGCTGCATAAGGAGAACTATTTTTTGGCACCCTTCCTGAATTATTGTATGCACATTATCATTTATTATCTCTTTACATTATCAATTAAAATATGCCTCTCCAGTCACACTTCTTCCCCCCCCTCCAAGACTGGCACTTATCTTGGGTGCAAATGCAGTCATCCTACCACAGAATCATGGAATCAATAAGGTTGCAAAAGACCTTTAAGATCATGAAGTCCAACCCTTGCCCCAGGACTGCCAATGGTCATCCTTCCTAAGGAGGAACCAGTATCTACATCAAAAACAGGCAAAAAGGAATTTGATACTAAAGAAGCAGAAGAAAATCTCAGACCACATGCATCTCTGGCAGCTAACAACGAGCTACATGCTGCCACGTATTAGGTACTTTATCCTCTGTATAGGCCAACAGCTACTCTCAAACAAAAGCTATGGTACTACCCAATTTTATACCCTCAGACCAAGTTAAATAACTGTTCTGTCCTTTGGTTTGTGAGCATTTCATACTCATGAGTATGAAAGCCATACTTGCAGCTGTTAGGCAAGAGAACATGCTTAGTTCCTTCCTCCCATCAAATTACAAGCTAGCTCACCAGTAGTTTTATTTATAACACTTACATCTAAGTCATTGCAAAAGCACAGAATAGAGAATATTACAAGAAAATAATAAAGCAAAGTACAGACACACTGAGTTAAACTCAAAATGGATCACCGTCTTCAGAGTGCACCTCCCAGCCAAATATTAAGCATCCATTTAGTACGTATCATCCCAAAGTTCCGCAGGAAAATTCACAGCTCCAGTCAGAGACTTGCTGAGCTCTCCCTTGTTCCTTCTGCAGAACATTTTCTATTGATTAAATTTAAATTGCCAAAGCAATGCCATTTACCCAAAATTTTACTCTCCAAGAAAGTCATATGCCATGAATTCTGAAATAAGATTAGGAATACAATAAAACAAGCTAAAAAGATGCCCAGAAAAATGTGGCTAAGAGGAAAAAATGTGGAATTAATATACGAAAGTGCAGACGCTAAAGTCTTATGCTAGAAGAGGAAAAATGAAATACATTGCCATTTCTAATAAAGAAATTAGAACCAATTCATTGAACTAGGATACCTTTGGAAGCATCCCCTGTATCAGAGCATCTCTGTAATCCAGACCTCAGATCAATCCTAACTCTTTTACCAAATTGAACCAAACTGAATAAAAGGATTTCTCCACAACAAAGTGGGAAGAGGGAGAAAGGGGAGCATTTATCTACCATTTTCCTAGCTCCCCTGTTTACTGAACTTCTACTTCCATGCCCATGGCAGGATTTGGAACTACATGATCTTAAGGTCCTTTCAACCCAAACCATTCTATGATTCTACCATTCTCTCACTGTCAACCTGCTGTGTAGATGAGCATGCACAGGCATTGAGAAAAACCCCACTGCCTTTCAGAACACCCGAAACCCTGGGGAATGCGGCACATGGTGCTGCTCTGCAGGCCCTGGCAAGGCTTCTGTTCCTGCCAGCTCACCCTGTGCTGTGACCTCTCTAAGTGCAGAAACCCTTATCCTTTCCTTCACTCTCCCTGTGTCTGGAAAACAAACCATTCAAATCTGAGGCTACGCTGGTCACGAACTTGAAAGAAGCCAGGACCATTAAACATAAGGTTGAACAAACACATCTGTATTGTTTAAATAAAACCTTCACTCTTTGAACTACATTGATAAGACTGTCAAAATGGTGCAAGAAATAATAAAGCACTGAATTTCAGATACCTTCATTCAGAGGAAGCAGTAATTTACTGCACAGGGAATAAGCAGATTCATAAACTGAGACACTAAATCCCTGTGTATCATACTAGCAATTTATCTAAACATAAATCACCACAACGGCAACTCCGTGTTTAATATAGTCTAACAATGTTTAAAGGAAAGCAATAACCCATGGAATGAGATTTCAATATTGTAAACTGGGCTAATATAGAGGTCAACAGTTCTCTGCATCAGTGATCACTAAAGAGATGCAAACAAATTTCCTTTCTCTCAGGTTGTATCAGAAGAACAACTGCTGCAAAACCTGGCAGCAACATCATGAGAGGCCAGCCCTGTCCACTTCTGCAAAGATGCTGGCATAGCAAAACCCAGTGTTACTGGGGAGAGACATGGAGCACACTTAAGGATAGATGAGAAACACAAGGGCACACAATGCACGAGACAAAGCTGCAGCCACACATGGCGCTGCCAGCACCTGACCTTTCAGCTGTAGACTGTTCCCAGTGGAGGGACAAAACACAGCAGGACAGCCAGCAGCCAGGCCCCCAGGGGAGCCAGCCAGGATCCAGGCTGTATATCAAACCTACCCCAGACACTGCTTCACCAAGACAGGAGAGAGTGGGGCTCAGTGTGGTGTAACAAGTGATCCCAGGATGTCACATCCACCCTATCACTCCACAGTGACCAAAAAGGTGGACTGGAGACATCACTTTATTTGATTCCCATATGCTTCCAGGCTAAACCAGCCAAACCATAATCTACATTCCACAGCAAAAAAAAAAAAAAAGGAATACCATGAGGTCTCTGCCTCCTGTCCTGCAGCCATGGCAAATGTAAGAACACACCACACCTCTCACACAGCAACATCATCGGTCTGCAAAAGACATCAGGTATCAAAGCTAAAATACTTCTACATTTGAAGCAGTAACTAACCAAGCATATGCTAGATTATCCTGCAATGCTTAAAACAGAGCAACAGACAGGGAGACTTTAGACTTGCTAAATCCTCTGCTTTTGTCATCATAAATTATGCTCCAGGATACAGGCTGTTATAAATTGTCATTATCAGCAGTGGGTTTTCAAGTTATAACCCTTAAATCTAGCAGAGAATGGGCAAGAAGAAATCTCACATACTTAACGAAAGTATACAGCCCACAAACCATTTCAGAGTTGTGGAACTCTTCTAGCAGTTTTCTGAAGTATGTTTAACAATAACAAGGCTAAGAATAAAGTGGGAGCCAAAGGAAAGCCAAGCAACAGTCCTTCAAGTTTTCTTTTCCAGACAAACAGCAGGCACAGTAGCAAAAAGCACCCTGCGAGTGAACAGATAAACAAAATCCAGGCCAAGTTTGGAGCATGAATGCTATCTGAGGTAAGCAGCTCTGAAAAGTTCCAGCGTTGCCCAGATGACACTCTCCATTTGTCTAGCACAGGAGGACACATCTACATCACGAGCACATACAAACATTTCACTGCCTGGGACGAGAACACGACCCCACGGCCACTCCAGGCTCTCACTGCAAACACAGGATCCGTTACCTGTGACTGCACTAAATAGCACTGTGGGATACAGCTCTCGAGCTGAAGGAATAGCAGGAAAGCTCTGCAAAGAAAACAGAGCTTTTAAGACTTGTGCTACCAGGGAGATTTAACAGCACTTTGATCTGGCCTTCACTTCTCATCAAGGCTGTATTTCACCCTAAAAGTACACATGCAAGCCTTTCCACCACCGCACCATCTTCAGGCACAAAAAAAAAAGAGCTTAATCCAGTATCAACTGTGGTTTAAAGCAGAAACTGCTGCTATGCCCAGAATTGACGCTAAAAATCCACATGGAATTAAGATGAGGGGACTTAAGGCCTGAAGAAGAGCATTTGTCACAAGAAACAGGTGACATAATATAGACATAATGTGTACCTTAAATTGCTCAAGTGACTTGTTATGTGGACATTCTTTCTACTTCTGTTAATCCTATAGACTAGGAACACTCTGGGGACAAAAGCCTGCTCTTTATATGTGGTTGGACAGTACCTATGACACAGGAAAGACAATTTTTATGTAAAAACGACAGAAATAATGTCCATCTTGGTGGACAGGGCAGCACCTTAAGCATCTGTTTTTAACGCTGGCCACACACAGATACATCAGGAAGAGCAAAGGAAGTTAGAACAAAGTCAAAGATTAGAGGACTGGTATGAAAAACTATCATATGCAAAGTGGTACAAAGACTGCAAAGATCAGAGAGCCACAAAACCAACAACAAAATTTTAACTTCACAGAAAGTGGCATGACACCAAAGCGTTAGTAATCATGAAATAATTACAAAGTAAATTACTTCAACAAATTGCCAGGTAAATATGCAAAGCTATCAATGCATGAAATCTGTACACTTACTGTAAATAAGATGTTAGAAATTACTGGCTTTTAATTAAATTTATTCTGTAAATTTAATAAAATTCTGTTCTAACAAGGAACCCACCTCTGCAAACACAGCAGTTCGCTGGAATGCTTTAACACTGTTTAGCAGTTTAATCATAACAAATTCAATACCTTAGCCAAACCAAAGCACAATTGCTTTAAAGCAAACAGCACCATTGCCAACCTCAGTAAACCCCACAGCTCAGTGTTAGACCACCCAGTGCTAAACAGCATCCTATTTCAGGGAAACGCTTCTATAAAATTCATGAATACTAATATGAAGAAAGCAGCAAACAAGCCCTTCAACTTCATTTTTATGGCAACAGGAACTGATGTTCCCAAGCTTGCATCAGGACTAGGACACTCTAGCAGCTCATGGTTGTTGTGGGTCATGTGGGATCCACTCAGGTTAATGCTCTCCCCATTGCATGGATTGGGTTTGGGATTATCATTTTGCTCTAGAGCTCTTCAACAACCACAGAATAACCTGGCTGCTCCCTAAAAAGTGTAACGGCACTCTGAAACAGGATCTAGGAAAGCTCCCTGTAATGGGATGTATTTTATTAAGGATTTTTCCACATGTGCATACTCCAAAACGGAGCACAGGGCTTGCTTTGCTTGAAGGAGGAGATCAAAAATCTAAGTGCTAAACCAAGATGTGAATTCAGGCGCAGAGGGCTCTGACACGACGCAGTCCAGCCTCTTGTCCTGCACACGCCCAGCTGCAAGCATCCTGGTGACTGTGCCAATGTGCTGACCACATAACCTGAGCATGCAAGGGGGGAAGGAATAGCTTGCTCTTAAACATGATGCTTTTCATTTCCGTACCACTGCTTGAGTTTTGAGTTCACACAATGCAGCCAGAAGGAGTTCAATGGTATTTGATATCTGCATCTGGACACATCATTATTCCTATGCCAGATTATAAATTCATTTTCCAATCAACATGGCAAGAACATGACTGCACTTTGTGTTCAAATGCTTTATAGGAAAACATATATTCCAAAACCCAGTGAAAACAGGGTGGTTAAAATACAGCACCCAAATATTTAGGCTGTTGAGTAAGTTCAAACACAGGCAGTACATTAAGCACAGAATTCAGAGGCAGTTGGAGATTCCTAGAGGCATATCTAGGTACATCAAAGCTGAATTGCTTGCTATTTACTCATTGCAATTCCCGTGCTATGTAGTGTTGGCTTCATAACTTATCTTGAAGCTGTTTGCTCTTTAACAGTTCAAATGAATTAGGATTGATTCATCAAGAGTAGGAAGAGCCCACAGCTAGATTGCATGCACCGAGAGCTACTGGCTCCATATGGCACTTCTACCCCAAGTCTCACAGTGTTTGGTGGCTTCAAAGTTTCAGGAGCTATGGATTCACATGAGATTGTTGGCTTTCAGTTTAAGAAAGATTCTAGGAGGGTTTTTGGAGGTTTTTTTACATGGAAAAAGCTGAAATTCGAACTAAATCATGGAAAAATAAAAGGAATGAGAAATAAAGGAAAAACACATTTTATTTTCAGTGCCTGACAGGCCAATTTTATGTCAGTTCAACGAAATGGCAATGTTTCACTTTAAAAGAGTGCTTATACACAAAGTGCTAGGAAATTCTGCAGCTGTTTTTCCTATCATCCTCCTTGAGATTCAGAATTCAGCTCCCTGCTAAGTTTGCCTCTGAAGAGCTTTGAAATCTGACAGCATTTCCATCACGAGCTCTCTCCTCTTAAGCTTTCCATGTATTGTAACCGTAGGTGTTACAGAGGCAGCAGCTCTGCTGATCAGCAGTGAAGCTGCAAGCACTGAGCCCCAGAGGCCAGGTTTTAATTTCAAGAGAAACCCAGGGTTAGCCTGGTTACTGAGCAACTGTTGGTAGCCAGTAATTCAAAGACGGGGTTTGGATGTTTTGCATATACACCAAACAGCAATTTTGTTCTAAATACTTGGAGATGTGTTGAAACCGTTTCCAGGCACACTGGGGAAGATAACACAGGAAACAGCTGAATTCCAGGCTACCAATGCCATGCTAACAGCAATGTGCCGGAACTGGTCCTGGAATTGGCTTGTGTTTAAGACAGGAGCTGTGAACTCCTTGAAAGCTGCTGGGGATTGAAGTGTCAGGAGACCCATGCGACACGAACCCTGGACCTCTCTTGGCTGTCATGTTTTGTGACACCCGTGTGAAGTGCATTTCTCTCAGTTCTGCTGCAGGCTGCCCATGTCCATCACACAGACATCATCATACCACCAGCACAATGGGGACCTCCCGGCACCATGCAGACACGTACATAGGTACAAAGCCCAACTCCCTTCTACCTACATGATGGGCACACAAAGGGATGCAACAGGCACTGCTTTCTCACAAGTATTCAGAGCACAATGGTATCACTGCAAAAAAACCCTGCTAATTAGAACATTTGTTCAAACTAGGTTCTAATATCCATATTACTATAAAAACCCAACTAAAAAAGTAAATATTTAGCATTTAACATTAAACAGCTATCCACAAAAGAAGAAAATTTTCCATTATTGTCAGTAGCTAGCTTGATTAAAGGAATTAAATCCTTAGAAGAGAATTTTTAATGATTTTCAATAATTAAAAGTGTGTTTTGAAGTCCAGAAGTCAGCTGTGTTTTAATGGAAGAGACTTTAAAAACTATAATTTATGATCTTAAATGGAAGCTACTACATGAAAAAAATAACCCTCTCACAACACAAACAGTAATACTGATGCTGAAAATATTACATAGCTCTAAAGCTAAAAATAGTTTTTTAAAGTTATGTGGCACAAACAAGGCCCAAAAAGCATTGTCAGAAATGGAGAACAGAGCCCAGAAATGCCCAGCTCCTAATGGTTGGGTTTGGGGTTTTACTTCCTTTTCAATCAATACCAGTCATTTGAATCTCCATTTAGAAACTCAATAGACAACCATGGAAAGAAAACAAACCATCCTTGCACAAATGCCAGCAGTTCCTGACACAGATGGGGGAAACACACTCAACCAAGAGGATATACTTAAGAGCAAGGGAAAATCCCTTTTGACCGTCACCAAGACTTTCTGATATAGACACAGAGAGGCAAAACGCAGACATTTTTTACTGTGCATTTAAGCCCTCCCGGTCTTTCCAAGCTAAGTAGTGTTTAATATTTTCTCTGGACTGCCGAGTAACTCGTGTCAGAAAACCACATGCACTTCGACATAATAAGCAGCCTCCGCTCAAGATCTCTGCTCTGAGAAAGAATTATGCACCTCACCCACGGACAGGGTGGTCTGTCACATTAGTGCTGAAGTCTTTTTGGCAGGGCAGAGAGCATGGATGAGTGCCTGGTACACAGATAAAAATTAAAATAAGAGACAGGAAGAATTCTGCAGCACTTCCAGCACTTCACAGCCCAAAGCAAAACACATTAAAATGCCCCTCCCCGAAAAAATCCCTCTCATCTTTTGTGTCTGCAAACCTTCCCTCACCCTGCTGAGTATCACAGAAAAGAAACATCTTTACCAAGCTACATCAACCTGAGTGCGTGCTGAACTCAAGATACAATTTGTGTCTGTAAAGAGAATATATAAAGCTTTAAAAAAATAATCCAGCTGTGGAATATATCACAAACTGCTGCATTGTGAAATCCTGGCTCTGTCTCACCCTGGGAGAGACCCTCTTGTTGGGAAGCTGCCAGATCCCTTAGGGCTTTCCTTGTGTTGGCTTGGCCATACAGATGGCCAGGTCTTCCAGGTGCTCTCCCTGCTGCATCCACACCATAGGGCTCTGATGAGCAAATGCAGGAGCAGCTGCCCTCAGAAGGTCGGGGTTCTCAACCACCCACTGACAAACCACAGCACCCTGCCTGCCTCAGGAGCACTGCGAGAGTCAAACGTGTCCCACATGTACCCCTCTGAATGTGTGCTACCATACAACGTTGTCACATTCTACCCCAACAAAGGCTCCACATGAGCAATGTGTCTTCACTTAGAGGCAGTATGAAACAGGGAAAGGCTTCCTCTGCTTGCCAAACATGGAGGTGTTCAGATTAGATTCAGTTTCAGAAATTTACTTTTTCTTTGAAATAAATGGTTACTAGATGGTACTTAACTACTTTTAACTTGCTTTCTTAAAGATAAAATTAATACATAATCTATTAATCATAAGCAATAATATGATTCAGGATAGAATCATGGAATCAAGTGGGTAGGAAAAGACATTTAAGATCACCCAGCCCAATCATGCCCCAACAATGCCAAGGCCGCCACTAACCCATGGCACTGAGGCCTCGTCTCCACGGTGTGTGAACACTTGCAGGGATGGTGCCTGCAGCCCTGCCCTGGGCAGCCTGTTCCAATGCCTGAGCACCCTCTGGGGCAGGAATTGTTCCTCAGCTCCATCTAAACCTGCCCTGGTGCAGCTTGAAGCCGTTTCCTCTTGTCCCATCTCTTGTTCCTTGGGAACAGAGCCCTGCCCCTCCTGGCTCCATCCTCCTGTCAGGCACTTGTAGGGAGTGATCAGGTCCCCCCTGAGCCTTCTCTTCTCCAAACTGACCCCCCCCAGGTCCCTCAGCCGCTCCCATCACACTTGGGCTCCAGGCCCTGCACCAGCTTTGTAGGGGAGTAGGCTACAGCTGGGACCCACAGACTGTTTCTGAGATCACTGTTTACAGACTCTCACTAATAAGCTGTGTAACTTGGATTTAAGATTGTTTCAACATTTAAACAGAGGTTTCAACTGAATTGTGGTTATGCATGCATCTGTCTCCCATCACAGAAACTGGGTACACTTATCTAGTTCTCTGCAGCACGTGACTACAGCATCTATGCTGATGCCCCACACAGGCACAAGAGAGCAGATATAGTCCACAAGAGAAAGCTGGGTAAGAAAAAACTAAGAGATCAGGGCTTGGCTGGCTAACCAGGGTGGCCGAAATTAAACAGCCATTGCACACACAGCACCAAAACATCAGAGGAGTTGTGTGAAGAGATCACACCACCTAGCCTAAATTCTGTGGATTGAGCAAAGAAAAATAGCAAGGGGAAAGAAAAGGAGAGATTAATCTCAACACCCACAGAGGGAGGGAGCACTCCCAAACACTACTGCTTTGCAAATTGCAGCTACACCAGCTCTGCCAAACACACTTTCTCCACCATCTTGTGGTGCCAGACCTCTTGCAATTTTACCTTGCTCTGAACACCCCTGTTTCTAGTTTCCTGCCATGGACTTTAGATGAATGCAATAATCCACAGCATTAGCTAAAAGAGGAGAAAATTTGTCACAGAAACTAGATCTTTTTACCCTGTTATGCTTCCAGGCAACCAAATGAGAAACTTCCACTCATTTACATCTCTTAACTCAGACTCATCACTTCTTTCTTGTGTTTTTCAGTCAAAAGCATATAAAATTACACATTCTAATGAATCACTCACAAGTGGTATTTGGAGGAAGGAGAAGCAGGCAACTGCTTTATGGGACGAATAGCTCTTCACACTGTTTGGCTAACAGAGCAAAGAACCCCAAAGAAAGTGTATGCAGCAAGGCTGAAGAGAATCAGGCAGGGGAGAACTTCAACCTGATGTGGAAGAAAACCTCATTGTTCAGCCGGCTGTCCAACACGCATACCATTTGACTGGAGCTCATCAGAAAGTTCCACATAAAGCAAGCTTTTGTTAAAGAAAAATGTACTGGGTTGATTTACGAACATCTTGGTTTAAACCACCAAGTTCAGAGTGTGCTTCTGGAGCCCCAGGCAGAGTCCCAAAAGCACTGGAAACCTGCTCAGGTGACCCTGGAGATGCTGCAGCTCTTTCAGTTGCTCCTGGAAGTGATGCTCACTGACCTGTCAGGACCTGGGAGCAATCAGCTCATCAGACATTTTAAGAAGGTATTTTTTTACCAATCTTGGAACACATTTTAAAGTACGTTTGGTGCAGGATCTCCAAAACTGTAATAAAGAAACTTTGCACTGTATCCTGTAATTTCTGATAATGCTTATGGATAGCCTGGAGCCGGAGTTAGGGCTCCCCCCAGGAGACAATTTTAGCTGATGTAGGAATAGGAGAGGAGAGCACTCACCACCTCTGAACAAGAGGAGCACATTCAGAACATATCAATCTGAAAAGGGCTGCAATGCACATGTAATAGAAAATATAGAAACCTTACTTTCCAGAGTAAGAGATTGCCACTGCAACCATTTACTGTAAAATCATGATCCGGGACTCATAGCGAAGGAGAAAGAAGAGTTAAATTGGTTTCTTTCTATGAGAAAATAAGTTTAGGCATTTGCATGCATAACATTTTTATGGCTGCTAACACATGGGAAATCCACTTGAATGTAGAGACACATTGGAAAACCTGCAGTCATCACTCAAGCATTTGTCTATATGCAGCTGAAACTTCTTCACACTGGTAACAACATACATTTTTATCCATCACACACTACCAAAGGAGAAGACAAACAGGAAAAACATGCAATTACCCTTTAGTTCCCATTATTTTTGTCATGTACCCTGACATGGGCACCTTTCTATTTTGTTGTCTTTATTCCTCTATATTCCAAAGTAGAAAATACACTTCGGCAAGCATCGCTGGTTGTTCACTGGCACTTTTACAAGTAGTAGAAACACACATAACATTTTAATTAATCACATTCTTAAGAAATGAAAGCTAGGAGCACATTCTAGTCTACTTTTCCACCCTATTTCCCAGAAACATCCAGCATTTCCTAAAATATCTTCCAATATTACAGCAGTTAATTTTTTGCAGCCTCCTGGCCCTTACTGATCAAATAACGAAGTTGTGCTTTCCATTCTAAAATATGTTCCCACACAATTAGTCCATTCTTATATAAATCTATACTTTACATACATATATGCAATGACGCTACTTAGATATATATTATTAGTATTATATACAGATATTCTTATACAACTATAAAAAGACTGGGAGAAAGTAAATAACCTGTCTCATGGCTCTGTTAAACAGGTAAGAATAAGCATTGCCTGGAGATATCCAGGATTTGTAAAATCCCAATCAGCACTGAAATTTCCTCAAATACTCCAAGAAAAAAGCAGTCCAAGACAGTAATCCACACTACTTCAACAGAAAAAGAAATAATTTCACAGTAAAATTTCCTTCAGATATATTTCCTACTCATTCTGGTCAAACCACAATATCAAGGAGTCAGAAGAGAAATACATAAAAGCATTGTTACGCTTTTATCAGCATTTCTACCAGGATCAGCTCTGTGCCATGCCAATATTGTCATTCATGCAAAGACAGAGCCGCTAGTCAGTTACATTCTTGGGTATTCTACATTTAACCTTTTGACAGGGAGCCTCTGATCTGGCCAAATGCTATTCCAATAAGCAGCAAGCTCAAAATCCAACAACCAGGTGCTTTTTCCAGCTGCTGTTTGACTGCTGTAAACACAAGCAGCTTACAGCTGGTGCCGTGTTGATTGTCCTTCAGGAATCTCTTCCCAGTGTTCCTAGAGTCTCTAGTAGACTCTGAGGAGCACTATAGCTTCTCTCACTTCTGCTGCAATACACTTTTGCCACTCTGCTGTATCGAGGCCTCTGTTCAAAGACTAGTACTAATATTTCATTTTCCTATTCTTGTATTTCTGCATGAGAGCTCTATGAAAAACGTGTGACCACATGAACCTTCCCCATGCCACAGAACCCCTTCTACCATCTATTTTTACAAATGCACTGAAGCATGTTAGTTCACTGTATTCTACAACAGTATCAATGCATTTTAGCTTTCTCCAAGCATATGAACACAAAGGGTTATATTATTACAGTCTAACCAGAACACATGAATAAAGCACAAGAGATTTTTGAGCCATTTCTCAACATATTTTGCAGCATCTAATTTTAGAAAAGGAAAAAGATACAACCCTTCTCCTAGCATGTGAATATTGGTCTTCAAGTCTATTCCATCTATTTTTTATACTTTTATGAAAACCTCTTCAGATTCAGTTTATGTGATTTCTAAAAATAGGGCAATTGTAACTTTCTGCAATAGAAACAATAATAAAATGATTCTGCAGAGAGATGAATTATTTACTCTGCATAAAGTTCCTCCACAGAGGCTGAGAATATTGTGTTCCTGGTTCACCAGAGGAAATGACAATAAAACATCTGAAATAATCTGAACTCAGTTATGAGAACAGTTTGCTGAAGCCCCTGTGAAGAACATGAAGTTTAAATAAATCACAAGCAAGGAAGCCTCTTTTATAAAATATGGTTTCTGAAATAACAATAGCTTTTATCCAAATTCCATGCTCGGGACATAAGTAGGAATAAAATAAAGTTGTCTGAAGTTGGCCTCTGGCTGTGGCAGTGTCAGTTCAGGACTGCTGAGAACCCTCAATACTCATTTATGTCAACAGGCATTAGCAGTTCTTAAAGGAGGATTACGTGCTTTCACTTCTGGCCTCTTTACCATTCAAACATCAAATGGACGGTGTTATAGACTGGATGTCTGATACACCTTCAGAAATAACACGCTCATCTATGTGAAGAAATAGGAGAGCTCTGATATTAAACACTACAGCGCTTGGGTCTTGAAGAAAAAAATCCCTCTGATGTAGAAATTCTGGGCTGTGCACTGTTGTGCCTGCCCCAGCTCTCACAGTTCTGATCTGAAACAGTAGGTGAACAATCTCAATAACATAAGGAACAACTGAAAATGCTCCCCTGGGAGAAAAGAAAGCGAAAGTATGATGGGTTGGGGGTTCCCACCTGTAACTGCAGTTGCCTCCTGGATTCTGATGCTGTAAATGCTGGTGTGGACTCCTACTTCTAAACTATGCAACTCAGGCATTGCAGAGACCCTGCCTAGATCACCACTAGCACGTTTCTTGGCATAATGGAGATCGAAGTGCTTTATAACATCTGCTTATGCTCTCTGTGCTCCAGTGATTTAAAGATGGCAGTCTCAAACACTCTCTATAACGCGTTGTTTGACACCACTTTAGAGTCTATGTAGGTAAGAAAAATCCTTAAAAAAAAAATCCTCAAATTTTTGGCTGGAGAGTCTCTAACAGCAAAAAAAAAAAACAAAAAAAAAAAAACCCACCACAACAACAACAACAAAAAACCCACTAGAAATTAAGAAGGAAAAGGAACAAACAAAAATCCATCTCCCCCAAAAAAACAATCAACCCTTAGCTGAAGATCCAAGGGAAGCAATGGATTTTAAACATGCAGGGGAAAATGAATCTCTTTTTATTATGGAAAATACAACTCCAGAGTTGACTAAAGAGTGTGAAATCAAATGCCACTCAAGCAAAAGAGAATGCAGTGGGATGACTTCATTCCTTCCTGGTTCATAAAGAAAATGTAAATATAGAGCATTTAATTCCTCAATAGTGAAATGTTCTTTTCATTCACATGTTAAGCAGGGATTAAAGATACAACAGGTTATAACTTAATCCTTACTATGTTTGCTTTTCTTGAAGCATCATGGGATATTTTGGCATGAGTGTTTTTGTTCTTGGTTATTACCTCAAAATCAGGTTCCCTTAATTCTACGTAGTTTTTTGTTATTTAAAATAAATTCATTTTATTACTGCTTTCTTAATGCTACTTGAAGTACAGTTGAACAATACTCAGAACTAGCAAAAATCTCAGCTTTGAATTACTAAATGACATGTTCCCACAAAAGATCTGAGGGTGCCAGAGGCCACATAATCCAAGTCCCCATATTAGCCATCTTAATCATATGAGTCTTTACACGACTGACTTCTTTTTCTCTGAGAAAATACTCCCAGAAGCAAAGTTAGTCCCTATGCAGCATCAAATATAATGCGACACTCTTCTGGAAATAACTGTGCATCCAAGCAAGATTTAATGCCTGCATTGAGCATGTATTGCTCTTCTAGCTGATCCTGACAAATGGCACTGCAAACCACTTGTGTGTCTCCAACCCAAGTACACACATAACAAACGGAGTAGGAAATAGTTCCAGTGAGTTTACTGTTCCACAGAATATCAAACAAACCTCCTGTTAACTGCAAACACCAAGCTGTCAAAGCAAATGTTTTGTTTTTTTCCCCCTGTTAAAATGGTCATGCAAAACACACTTGGCAATATTTCATGAGCACATTCAGGCCAGACAAAAGATGGGAACAGGAATTTAAGCAGGACACTTTAATTAACTTGTCACAGTAAGAGCAAAAGGGTTGCTGTGAGACACAGTGGGTGCAGTCCCAGTCTCAGGCTCCCAGCACCGTGACTCAACATGCTACCATGGCACTGCATTTACACAAGTCACCTTCCAGGTTTGGTTTGAGTTTTGTTTTCCCTTCGGCTGTGATAGGTATGCACACACCACAGATTGTCAGGCAACTTCATCCGGGCTCCACCCAAGAGATGGCAGCATTCCTGCGCCTCCCCCCATCCCACTGGGATGCAGGCTATGTGCTTTCCTGCCCTGGCCTAATACTTGGGGCAGGGGACACGGCTTTGCAAGCCAAACTGATTTTGGCCCCAAGATCAAACAGTGGCTCCTTCAGGTCTCTGTCAGACTGACACGGGGTAACCAAGCATGCGTGCCCACCTCTGTGTAAATGTTTCTCTTATACAGCCTCTTCAACAAACCTTTAAACTGGCTCCTAGAACAACTCTTCCCAGCAGGGAATTGTCCAACTCTGAAAACTACAATTTACACTCTTACCTTGTTGTTTCAAAGGGAAATGTAGGTTAGAGAAAGGCTTTAGATTAAAGATAGCAACCCAGAGTAAATGAACACAAACCCAAGTATTTTTTCCCTCAGACAAACCTCCATCAGTTGACTGGCAGGGCATGCTACAGGTTCATGCCCAAACAGTACTTCTGTTAGGAACAGCAACTTCGCAAAACACCATCAATAGGTAAGTAAGGCAAGTTCAAATTCTATAATGGCATTCATTGAACAAATGCCAGGATCTGTTTCTCTGAGAAGAGACTCTTAGAAGCACGACAAGGTATTGCTTCAGAGGGGTGCATTTATCAGGTGGTTGAAGAGACTGCCAGGACCCCTCACACTGATCACTGTGGTTCCCCTCTGCCTCCCATGTCCCCACACCAGCTCTGAGGAGATGCAGCAGCACAGTTGGTCATGGCTGACGTCAGGTTGATTGCACCTATGCAGGTCTGCTCTGTGTAGGACACAGCAACTTTCTAGCAGCTTTAACAGTTACTGTTAAAGACTCTTGATCATCACTTGCTTCCTTAAGCATCCACCTTCAACTAGGTTAAACTGCAACATTCCAACCTCAGCATCACCTACTCCCAAATCTGACACATTTGTGAACAACTTCCAAATTCAATGTTTTCTCAAAGGCTCACAGCTACTGCTTTTTGGCTTAAAAGTCCTGTTAGTAAACCAAAAAACATTCTCAGGCAAAAATACCTTCTGTGGCTACCGTTTTCTAGCACTTCAGTTATTGTGGAGACCAAAATGGAACAAAACTCCCGTAATACCCCAGTAAAGGGTTGGAGCTGGTTAGCAGAAGCCAGGTGGCTTCAGAATTCAACTGCATTCCTTGCAGATGCTTTTCTCTGAAAATAAATCTTTAACTGCACAAACAGTGAAAATGTTCAACAGCAAATTGCTGTCATGGTTGCATCATTATGAACACCAGGCTTTGTGATCACAAGTCAAGTGGTTCTCAAAAGTTAAATGATTCTATTACCCCGCTCTGTAAAGTGAAAGACAGGAGATGTCAAAAGGACATGGAAGTAGTTAATCTCAGTAAAGCCTCAGCAAGGAACCGGAAAACCCATAAATCCCAAATTTGTAAATGTCTGTGCAAAGCAAACAACAAATAGTTCTCTGAAAGCATTTCTGTCGGACACGGGAGCTAAAACAAAGCTCCATCTGTTTCATAACGTGTCTCCCCTAGGGGCCAGGAGCACTGCCTCAGGTATTTACCTGCAAGTAAAAAAAATATGGAACATGCTTGTCTCTATGCTAAAGGTTAGATCTAAACTACAGTGATTAATAGCCCCTGACAACGAGAACTGAACCATCAAGCTAAAATTTAGAAGGTAATAAATAGACATAAAGACCTAGAAATTGTTGAACAGCATATGACCTATTACATCACCTACCAAAGACACGCAACTAAATACCCAAAGAGAAAAGGAAAGTCAACTTGGACACATTTCAGGTGCGGAAAAACCAAATTAACCTTTTGTTGCAAGCATGGTCCTAATACACTGCTCTAAGAATAAGATTAAAAATCATCTTCAACTTTACTAGCCATGGTTTCTAAAATACTGGAAATTATACACAAAGGTGGCAATAAAACAGATAAGGGAGAACGCCCAATACTTTGAATAAGACAGCTCTATTTTGGGGTGGGTTGTTTTTTTTGGTTTTTTTTGTTTTGGTTTGGTTTTTTGTTTGTTTGTTTGTTTGTTTGCAAAGCAAGCTAAAAACTTCAATAAAAGTGATTTACAGTTCCCCAACAGATTAAGTGAAGTAGTTTGCCCATACAGTGCACATTCTTCTACAAGTCTCTTGATATGAACCAGTTGGACTCCTACAGCCAAAATACCTGTGCACCTCCAGAAGTAACATGAAGTTCCATGTGAAGGAAGAGCACGGGCTCTATCAGTCACATTAACAACGCACATTGATGTCCCATCCACCTCACCCCATCCAAATCTATCCTCATGTTGGAATCCAGAGCATAAAACTTCAGCAAAACCCTGCCTCAGCACCATCTTTTCCCTTTGCTTTTAAACTTAGCAACTACCTGAAATAGCTGAGCCTTGAGAAGATCTCAGCATACATATGTTCACACATCTGTTTGGAGTTTGTCTGAGGAATGCTCTGAAAGCTGTTTGCACTGGGCAGTCTCTGGGTAGAGAAAATCATTTCTCCTGTGACTAGTGTTCAGCTACCAGGACCTGGCCCTTCTGCTCTCCTTACCAGGGCCCGTGAGAGCTGTGGCAGCATCGGCTGGACAGCAACACTTGCAAACAAGGGACACACTTGAGTTGCTCTTGTTTCAGGGATCACCACTATGACAGATGGCCTCTCACTGTAGCCTTCAACCATGCTGAATTCAAGACATTAAAAGAATGCTTCTATCAAGACAGCTTCTGCATCTTTGGCAGAAATCTTCAAACCTGCCTTTTTGAGTACATGACAATTTCCTAACTAGGCCACTCATTTTAATATGTTTTCACATAACTAACACTAACCAGAAATTATGTAAAGCTCAGCTCTTCTGAACACATGTAACATCAAAAAATGTGTCAGGTATCACAACAACAATCTGTTAGGAACAGCAGAATCTATATATAGCTTAATATCTCCTGAACTCAGATGCATATTAGCAGCCTGTTATAGCCGTAACTACCACAGAATTTATCATACTGTCATCAGAAAGTTAGCCCACTCCATACCTATTTGGAATTTTAGCTGTTATCTGGTATGATGCTCAGGGATTTTATACACAACGTACACTCCATCACATTCAACAATTAATGCAAGCTACTATAGTATTCCCTGTTTCAAAGTTTAAAGCTTAAAGAGCAAAATGCTACACTTTGAGGAAAGAATACTGACTTGGGCTATTTTCACAGGGCATGGGTGAATTAATCTTAGAGGTGATTTACGGAGACAAGCGTTGCACACAGCTCCTATCAAAACCAAGCACAACATGAGCCCAGTCTGGCCCACACTGTTTATATTCATTTCCAGTTTGCATCACAAAAATAGATGATCTGTAATCATGGCCTGTCAGCTTGCTTTAACAAAATGAACATTTCTTTCAGGCTGTGTATACCTCCACCATCTCTGTATATTGGTTTAATAAAACAGGAGTTTATCTGAGTAAGAATGTTAGCTTTCTGTCTCAAAATAATACACTCAAGTTTCAAGAACGCTTCATTTTAGAAGCTACATGGATGATGAATGACAAATATTTACAGGTTTCAGAATTAATTAAACTGCTCTTTGATCCTCCTCACACAGCTACAGCCTGTGGTTTTGTAGGTACACACTTTCTCTCCACGCAAAACCTCCTTCCCCTCAACACTGTCACTGAGACAGAAGATGAATGTTTAGTGCAGAGCATGACTGCGATTAAGCTCCCAGTGCGTTCTTCATCTGTAGTCCACCTGGTAGAGCTCCTCCACTGCTCCTCTCTCCCCTATGGGAGAGGTCTGTAGTTGATGTATAGAGCTTTGCAGTAAGGTGTCAGATTAAAAATCTCAAAGGCTCTCCGAAACTTAAGATCTCCACAAGCTATCCCTTATTAAGGGATAAAAGGTGAAATGTTTTATGGCCCTCCCAATCTCTTTTACTTGTTTGCATGTTTTGATATTTAATTCATAGTTGACAGAACTGTGAATTTTATGAAACTTTATCAAGATGAAAACAAATGCATGCATTTTTACAGCCTATCACTAACATTCTCTGAAACATCCCCTTGTGCAAAAAGCAGCAACACCACAAAGCACAAGGAAGCTGTTTCTTGTCGTGCCAGTATTTACCCTACCACACCACGAACAGAACACCTTGTACAAGTAGCTGGCAGCACCCACCTCTCCCACACACCCATCATAGGGTGGCAGTAAGGAGTACTGAAGGCAGGGTGGACCTATTTAATTATGTCAAAAAGCACAGAAGAAACAAGCCCCAGTTAAAGTTTTCA
The DNA here is from genome assembly GCF_033783945.1 of Neopsephotus bourkii. NCBI lineage: Eukaryota > Metazoa > Chordata > Aves > Psittaciformes > Psittacidae > Neopsephotus > Neopsephotus bourkii. The sequence goes on along the minus strand of NW_026900863.1, from coordinate 1,555,491 downwards.
ACCAGAAGTTAGCTCATCCTGCCCCCCAGAACTAAAAGCTTCTTGCAGTCTCACATAAATGGATTATACACCACATTAGAACATCAGTTTTCCAAAGATGTATGCTAAAACCTGTGCTACCCAAGAAGCACATTCCACAGCCAAAGTATCAGTCCCCTACATAGCAGTCTACGCTGAGGACAACAGGCACCCCAGTGCAAAGTGTCTCTGCTATCTCTGTACGTCCAGGAAAAACTGAATTTCCTTCTCAAAAATCTCCCAAACATCTGCACATTCTCAACTTTGAGCGAATGATTTCCTTCCAGCAGCTGTGTGTCTCACATGCTTCTCTCTTCTCTTGCTAATTGTGTATCCTTGCAATTTCCAGTCATAGGACGGGTAACATGAGAAGGGACCCCTGCGGATGCAGTCCAACACCCTGCTCCAGCAAGGGCAGTTGCAGCATGTTGCTCAGAACTGTGTACAATCAGGGTTTAAATACTGCCAAGGTGACCTCCATCAGCTCTCTGGGCAGCCTCTTCCAGTGTTCTACAGCCCTGGCAGGAAAAAAGCTGTCTTCCTTTTATATTTAAATAGATTTTCTTGTTTTTAAATTTGTGCACATTGTCTCCCATCCAGGCACTGAGCACCACTGAGAAGCCCCTGGCTCTGCCTTTTTTAGTCCCCTTCATCAGGTATGTACATACACTGGTAAGATCCTCTGAGCTTTCTCTGCTCCAGACTGGACAATCCCAGCTCTCTCAGCTTCTCCCCATGCGTTGAATGCTCCTTAATTAACATCATGGCCCTTTGCTGGACTCATTCTGGGAAGCTCATGTATTTCTTGCACTGCTCAACTGAAGATAAGGCTCACCTCCCCCAACCCGCTGGCAATTCCCTACCCAAAGCAGCCCATAATGCTGTTGGATGCCTTTACTGCAAGAGCATGTTGCTGACTTAGGGTCATATTGTCCCTCGGGACCCTCAAGTCCTTGTCTGCAAAGCCGATCTCCAGCTGGCCAGCCCCAGCAGGTACTGCTGCAGGGCATTATTATTCGCCAGGTGCAGGATGTAGCTGAGCTCCATGAACATGCTGGCCTACTTCTATAAACTGGTGAGCTCCCTCTCAACAGCAGCAAAACTATGTGGTGTATCAAACATTTAGTTTTAAATCTTGAAGTTTTCAGCTTCTGAATTTGGAGACTAAAGCAAAGTTAGATGCATAAACTACAGAGACTTTTTGTTACAGAAAAGTAAATCTGTAACATGCAGCTCAACATATTTCCCTTCTGCACCACTAGAATGTCTTTCACAGAAATGGAAGACTTCCTTAAACTTGAACTCACTCATGTAACAACTCAACTTCAGTGTAATCACTAGAATAAGATGATACTGACAAGTCTTCCTTCAGGCCCAGCTTCCATCTGGGATTTCTGGTTTACATTTTCCAGTTGTCTGCAGAAGGAATATCTGTTATAGACACAGAAGAACTACATCTAGCAACACTCAGTTATTCAACTAACAGACTTCTGCTCTGCAGGGAAAGAGGATAGTGGTAATCTAGATAACATTTATTTTACTACTGGCTACAGTTTATTCTATGCGGAGCATAAGGACTATCAGACACAGATTCCTGTTCCCCAATTAACCTCTGTGAACCACCTACTCCTTTAAAAAAAACAAGCAACTTAAAATTTCACCCATCCAGCCTTGATTTTCCCTCCCCCTTGCTCTTTGCCTACCACCACTATCTGCTAAAGCTGTCAAATATTCCCTTTCCTAATGCTTTCTAACTTCACAAACTCCTACTGTCTCTGAGCTCCAACCATTCCCCCTTGCAATTGCAGCCATGCATTGCTGTACATGTGCAGAATTTTTAAGCTATCAATCTATGCATTGATGTGTTGCAAAAAAGTTTCCATAGTTAACTTAGTAAACAAGTAAACATAGTAAACAAACATAGTAAACAAGTAAACTTCCACTAAAGGCTCTACAAATCACAAGCTGGAAGTTTTCCTCCTTGTCCGAGCATGTAACCAAAGATGCAGTACAGCAACATCGCAGCCAAACCTACATTGAGTAACGGAGAGCGGAGCAGCCCAAATCCCACTGCACAGCAGAGAATGCCCTATTTAATAAGCCACAGGAAAAATCCTCATTTAGGCAATCCATAACAGACAGCAGGATCACCAAATCACGTTTCCAGCAGTACTGTATAACATTGCAGCAGGAGGAAACTACTGTGCTAGAATGCAGTCAACTTCAAAAATACTATTGCCTACAAAATTCCTTCTTTTCACACTGTCTTGTGTGGTTGCATAAAATCCTTCTGTGAAACTGAATCTAACACCCCTTCCATCCGCCCGTTAATTAAGGAAAAAACAGAAAATGTGGAAAGATTGAATTATGGTAAAGCAGAATGTACCAGTTGTGTAAGAGCCTTTGGAGAATTTCCAGCTCTATTGAAACTTCCCTCTTCAGAGGAAGGAAAAAAAAAAAAAGGGGGTCAGAAAAGGCCTAAATTACCTTTCTGATTATGGAAAGGCTTTACACAATTCACATCACACATTAAATAAAAATCCTCAGAAGCTAAGCGAGGTTTCACAGGAGCCTGAAGCACTGTGAATTCCTGAAAAATGAATTTAATCAGCAAAGCTGAGAGGAGGCAGAACTGTTCTACATAACAAAAAAGTTCTCGGCCGCATTATTAAAATCATTGCTTAAACAGATCAATTTATTTCAAAGGGTTGACTCCCTTCATTAGAAGTTATCAAAGACACATGATCTAAAAGGAGTCTTTATCAAGCGTGGTGCCTGTCTGTTGTGCCTGCAACTGTGTTAGGACTGCAATGCCTATCACCATTTGATGTATTTGTGGTTCTATTTGTATCTAAACATAGACACGATACGGTTGCAAAGCCTGGTAAAGACAGAAAATGACAGGACTGGTAATACCCAGAAGCGATTTAATAACTGTAATAATGTTCGTATTTCTTTAAACTTTTGATATAAACCATTAGATTCCATTTAGTCCCCATTCTAAGCCAAAGCCTGTAACCTGAAGCACACAAAATAACCTGTACATACCCAACAGCTTTAACCAAAACACACATAAAGGAACTACAGAAGGAACAACTTCCATCACCACCCCTCCCCAGCTTTACTGGAATAAAACAAGATTAATGTAGACATTTGGCCTATGGATCCTGCTTAAGTGTAATCTAGATGACCAAGAAATGCAACTGGATTTTCTAAGACCAAACTGCCTCACAGTATCTAGTATGTTTTCTGACTCTGCTTAAAAAAAATATCGTCACTTAACAGGATTTACATCTCTCCAGTTTTCTCTCTTCTTTTATAAACACAGCTAGCTATTAAGGCACTCAACAAAGAACTGCCCAGCTCCTTTAATATCTCACCATCTGTATTTGACTCCACTTGAAAGATGTAATTCTGAGTCTACTGTTTGTGAAACATAGAGATATAAATCTTTATGATGAGATTTTTAACATGTAAATAACAGAAGACCCCGCTTCCATGCTGCTTCGCTAACTGCACTATAGCTTCCCAGTAACTATGGGAAACCAAATGAAATCTGAATCCATTCATCAAAACAGAAAATACTCCTTTCACTGAGGGAGACTGTGCTTATAGCATCTAAGTCAGTAAACAGCATGCCCTTTCCCACTACTACAATGTTAGGTCATTCTTTATACCTGCTGATAACAAGCCAAAACAAAGTAGAATAGAAAGACAATCAGACACCCAAAATAACAATAGTTATAAAGAAGTCTTTTGCTCCATCCATTTAGGAAATACTGGCATTTCTGAAACAGAATCGTGTTTACCATGATGTCTTGCTATGTATGTTGTTTACAGGGAGCAACTATTAAGCTTTACATTTATAATACAATCCAATGTATAACAATCTGATTTTAGAATAGACCAGGTATATACTCAAAATGGCAATTCTAGCTGGATACATTTAGGCTTATTAATTTGGATACGTGTGCACAAACCCATTTACTTTGGTAATTCAATTTCCTAATTATCCACTGCAAGTGAAATGCTAGGAATGCAACCATAGAATGCAATGGGTTGGAAAGGACCTTAAGATCATCTAGTTCCAACCCCCTGCCATGGGCAAGGATACCATGCAGTCTCTGCAGTTCCCCTCTCTCACCATGACAGGAGACTGCAAAGCTTTTACAGAATACGGTATTTAATTTAAATAAGTATGCAGAGATCACAGAACGATTTGAGTGGAAAGGACCTTAGGATCATCCAACACCCCTGCCACAGGCAGGGACACCTCCACTAGAGCAGCTTGCTCCAAGCCCCTGTGTCCAACCTGGCCTTGAACACTGCCAGGGATGGGGCAGCCACAGCTTCTCTGGGCACCCTGTGCCAGTGTCCCCCCACCCTCATGATAAAGAATCTTTTCCTAATATTTAGCCTTAATCTACCCTCCTTCATTTTAAAGCCATTCCCCCTTGTCCCATCACTATATGCCACATGCTTCATCTGAGGAAGATACTCATACTAAGCATGACAAAATGCATTATAAGTGGTCTGTTGCACATGTACCATTTCAGAGTCTCATCTACCCAAAACTTTCACGTCAAACAAGCACTGTCTATTGTAACTTTTAAGTAGTTGTGCATGGTTGAGCTCGACTGAATGAAAGACACAGCTGCGACGGTTTTGGGGTTTCAAACGGACAACCTAGTAGGTTCCTTAAGAAAAAAAAGATAAAAAGAAAAAAAAAAAAGACGGTGCAACCTCGTTATTCTGCAGCCTCGAACAGCGGTAACCAGAAGGTAACAGCCTTTTGCAGGCTGCCATTAGGAAGTAACGCCCCACGTCTGTCCGGGTCCGACTCAGGACTAGTGAACGCGAGCGCTGCCCCCCAGTGCGCTCACCGCGCTCCCAGGGAAGCCGAAACCCACCGCACGGCCCCCAGCACTCCGGGCGGTACCGGGGCCGGCCCGGTCCGGGGGAGGCGGCAGGGAGGGCCGGGCAGGAGGAGCGAGCAGGGCGGGGCTCACAGGTCCTGCGCCACCGCCTCCTCGCCCACGGCCGCGCTCAGCAGCAGCCGCCGCTACAGCGCCATGCCACCGCCTGCCAGCCCGCTGCCTGCTAGCGCTGGACGTCACACGTGTGTTAATAGCCACTCATTTATAAGGAATTCTCCTAAACTCATACCAAACAACAGCTCCTTCCCCAAATACTACCGGCCTCTTTCTTCTGGTAGCTACTCTTTGAATTGGAAAGCTCCAATAAAGGCTGCCTTTATTTGAACATCAGTTATCAGACATTGCTAGCCGTAATAATTGCAGCCATGCTCCAAAAATAACAAGGAAAGGAAAAACCACATGCTAACTCCCCATCCTCAATTTGCTGCTACTAAGGAACACCTTGCTTGGATAAGCCACTATAGACAGTGCAGCACCTTCTGTCATGAAATACCATGGCACGGGCTAGAAACTAAAATAAATAGCTGAACTAGAAAGAAAAAAAAGTTTCGTTGGCAAATCAGGTCCTACAGTAGTGAGCATCATTTCTACATGAGTACACCAGAGCTATGCAGTTAGAAAAACAAGCAGCAGAGATTTGCAGTTTACACAAGGAGCTGAGCTTCCTAAGTAATTAACTGGGATATTATTAAAACCAAGCAATTTTTACCTCCAGAGGGGGGTATCAGCCTTGTCTGTGGGCTCAGCAGTGTTTTCTCTTTATTTGCTGCTTGTCACAATTACAAACTTTCAGTGAGGAGCTGGAGCAGTCATGGTAATTTAGTATGAGATTAAGATCTATGAAGCCAGATGGTAGTTCACATTCTAACAGCTACAAATAGCTAAATTGGCATAGGAAATCTAGATAGCTATCAACTCGCTATTATTATTCCAGGGTTCTCATTCCTTCTCTATTTCTATCTTAACAATTCAAGCCAAACTAGACAGACATTTTAGCTCATCGTTTGCTAATTTTCATAGTTAAAACTAGGGCCTAATCATAGAATCATAGAATGGTTTGGGTTGGAAAGGACCTTAAGATCATATGGTTCCAAACGCCCTGCTCTGGGCAGGGACACCTCACACTGAATCATGACACCCAAGGGTCTGTCAAGCCTTGAACACTGCCAGGGATGGAGCAACCTGTGCCAGTGCCTCACCACTCTCACAGTAAAGAACTTCTTCCTTATATCTAACCTAAACTTCCTCTGTTTCATTTTGAACCCATCACTCCTTGCCCTGTCACTACAGTCACTGACGAAGAGTCCCTCTCCTGCATCCTTGTAGTCCCCTTCAGACACCGGAAGCTGCTCTGAGGTCTCCACGCAGCTTCTCTTCTCCAGGCTGAACAGACACAATGTTTTTAGCCTGTCTCCATATGGGAGGTGCTCCAGCCCCCCCCGATCATCTTCGTGGCCTCCTCTGGACTTGCTCCAACAGTTCCATGTCCTTTTTCTGTTGAGGACACCAGAACTGCACACAATACTTCAAGTGAAGTCTCACAAGAGCAGAGTAGAGGGGCAGGATGCTGCTTTTGATGCAGCCCAGCACACGGGTATTTTCTGGGCTGAAGCACATGCTGAACCCAGCTCATGTTCAGTTTCTCAGCAACCAGCAGTCCTAAGTCCTTCTCCTCAGCTGCTCTGAATTGTTTCTCTACCCAACCTGTAGCTGTGCTTGCTATTGCAGCAATTTAAGTAGGGATGGCTGCTTCTGACAACTTGAACATGTGCTGAAGATCTACTCCTGCCACACATAACTGTGTTGTAACTTAGTAGGATATTCAGCCATTTCCACAACAGACATCGACTTCAGTCTATGAATGCAAACATTTTGTTCATCATGCATACTAACATCTTAGGGAAGTCTCTACTTCAGTAACCTTGATGTTGCTACTACCCCAAAAATAATTTTCTAAGACATTCGTGTTTCACCTCCAAAGCACAAATATAAAACCTGATGCCACCATTGCTGACAAAACCTCCTGTTGTTTCATACAAGTTACTACTTAGGTGAAAAACATATTTCCTGGAATTTGACCGAGTCTGATGACCTCCTCCAGCAATCAATAGGTAGAAGGAAAAGGTGGTTTGTTTGACCTTTCAAAAGTGTATCAACTTTACTTGGCCAAGACAGCTTTTAAAAAGCTATTTTCCTTTCCAAGGCTCAGACCTAGGGCACAGACTGGACGTGTCTGCGCAGTGTCTGCATTAGTCTCTTTAAATGCCCAGCTGAACAGGACAAGCTCAGAGGAGGAAATGAATTCACAACAGGAGATCCTCTAGCTGATTAACTTCCCCCTCAGTGGTGCATGTCAGTCATGTTAATTGGAATCAATACACAGCAGTTAAGGGGGCACAGGGATAATCAGGCAGGGCAGGGACAGGCCCATCAGTTCTTAAAATAAGCTATCTGTTAACAGCTTACAGTGGTATGTGACAAACCTTCCCTGCAAAGGAATGCAAAGCATCTCTAAAATTCCAATTTAACACACAAATAAAGATAATTTGGCAACACTTAGCTTACAATCTAGCAATAAAGGAAACAGTCATTATAAATTAAATCAATGTTAAACTGATCAAACTAGTAAAATGAGAAATTAGGCTCCCAGAAAGGCTTACAGAAAATCTTTGATCCAACTTTTACACAGACTATTAAGAGAAGCCAAGGTCTTAAAATCCTGCCATAGATAATTTTAATTATGCCCAGCTGTAATTTTATTGTACACCTAAGGCTGAAATTCCATGCACAGTTTCAAAAGTGGTAAAATGCACGAGATGAAAAAAGCATAAAATCCCAAAGTTCTTCTATTCTTTAGATAAGAAATCGCTCACGATGCCCATTATTGTAGTTGCATACTACACATCTCTACAGTCTAGCAGCATGCATTCCTTCTGCTCTGCAACCCAGCATGCTACCTTGATTTGCAAGGGCAAGATTTGAATTGCCTGATACACAGGGTATTAGAACAAGACATGTCCAAGTATTATGCCATCCACAGAAAAGCCTCCTGGATGGATCTCATCAGAAATTCCTGCAGAAAAATACAGTCCAATGCATAGCACCACTAGTTACCCTTCCTCAAATCACAGCATGGCATTGGCACATGGGAATGATACACCAGATGTCATCCTGCATAACCTTACATACAAAGTTGAGAAATCTGTTTCACTACAATAGTAAGCCATATAATGTACTTGTAAGAAAATGTATCTTCATTTCTTTTAGACTACAAAATGCCACTGAAGTTGAGCTTCACAGGGTAACTTTTCTTAGCCATTTAAACACAAGACAACACAAAAAAGAGCAAATTTACCTTTGGCCAAGGGCTTTTGTATATCTCCTCTGCTCCTTTAAGGAGTGAAATGAATGCCAGATGTTTTATTGCAATGTCTTCATATTCTGAACTACAACAAATATCTCCAAGACAGGTTCAGGGTATTTTATTTGTTATTACAAAGACATCAAATAATATTTAACAGATTTATATAAAATCTGTAGTCATCTATATCTTATCAGCTTTCCCATTAAACTTAACCTAGCCTAACCAATTAAGTGCACAGATTAATATCACTGGTTTTCCTCTGACCTACAGAAAGACTTTGTGAAATCTCGTTAAGCCCTTCCAGGTGGGAAGGTTTTTGTTAGGCTTCTAAGTCATTAGAAAGTGTAGCAGAAAGAAAGGAAATAAAGGCACTCTGTTCTTTACTGTCAAGATCAACTGGTCACCTGCTCTGCAAATAAACAGATTTTAGAGAGCCCAAAGTTGTTAAAAGAGCTCTTAAGTAAAGAAAATCAATTATTTCCCCTTCAAAATCACATCTCTGCCATCTGCCAGTGCTGAAATACAGACCCCATCACTGAGCAGGTCAGTCCTGCTGTAGGAGATAGTGGTGTTCCCTCCACCATAAGCTCACTTGGACACCAAGGGGAAGAGACACATGCAATTTGCTAATGCAGAGAGTGGCCTTTTCAAGCTACCAGGCTCAAAGCCACAGACACATTGCAATGAAACTTTGTTTTAAATTACTTACAAAGAAAAATTACTGATATCACTCCGCACTTCAAGAGCCTAAAAGCATTACTTTCCAGTTCCCCAGGATTATACATCAGTGTGCCCTCAAACTATGTATCAGAATAGCAGCCTTAGAGATAAACCCAGTGCTATCATACTGTTTGCTGAATTGAAGGTGCCAGTGTGTTCTTGTGAAAATGGTTCTCTCTCCAGTAAGACCATGAACACAAAGCACAGCAGAGCCCATGTAGGTCCAACATCCATGAGGAGTTAGGCGATGTCTTCCATAGAAGAGAGATTCCAGGCCTGTATTACCTGATGTCTGGCCTGATGTCAGGTTTCTGAGTGCTCCTGCCAGCATGCCCCACCACATGATGTAGTGAAAGTCCATACTATCTCTTGACTTTCAGTTCCTTTGTATACAAAACCACAGAAATTACCACACCCAACAGAGTACTTTAGAAAGTTTAGGATCTTCAAAGGCAATGCTGTACTTACTACATATATTACACAAAAAGCTCTGTCCACACAACAGTAATACCTGAATGTAAACCAGACATTACAGCACTGTGTTTCTTTGGGTATCTAGCTTAATTTTATTCACATTCCCACATCAACTACCTCAACAACAGGCAGAATCACCTGCCAAGGGAAGACTCAGATGTCAAACCAAGAGACTTGCCCACACAGGCTATATAATAGCACTGAATGCACAGGGTATAATGTAACAATGCTGACTGGATTGCATCACCCCACTATAGTTTTAAACTTCCAGCAAACAAAGCAGATATAGTTGGACATTTCTCAAGATTACTGTTAAGTATTGGCATAGCTGTTATTTTTTCCTGCGGTTAAATGAAGTATAAATTAAGATGCATTGGCTTCAGCAAATAATCCACTTTCAGACAAAATTCATATGGGAGAGTCTCAATATTCACACTACTCATTCTTTCCTTTAATAACTGTTTTCATCAACTCATATGAGTGATAAGTTAAAGCAGCTGGGCTGATATTTCCCCTAGAAAGCTAATTTATTTTCTTGAATTTGCCTAACTTAAAATCTTCAGACCTTTCATTCTAATAGGAGCACACAAAGCACCACACTACATCCTGCATCAGGCAAAGCAAAGCATCAAATGCTGCATGAACATTCAAGTAGCATGGTCTATGGTAAGCATGTTGAAATCCCTACAGCAGATGTGGGATCCTGGATGCAAACAGCACTCTAAGTGCTGGTAAGAGAATAAATGCCTTCACTTGCAAACATCTGTCAGTCCCTGTGCTCACTGGTGGCCACACTTTTCAAGTGGCCTTCAAGCTGCATGTACATAGTGATGTATTTAGACACAGGCCTCCTGTCTATCCTGTGTTACTTCCTGATGAACCGTGGCACACTGACTGATGCTTACTCACTTCCAAAGGGCAGCCACTGCAAACACAAGTCAAACCAACTTAATATTAACTGAGAAATTCAAGAATATATGCATAATTCTGGGTTAAATCTCCAGTGAAGTTTTTTTTTAGACCTGTAGCAATTCAAGCACCAAGTTAACAGAAAAATATAAAACGTCCTTTTTGCAATGGTTTTACATTAATAGTACCAAACAATAGAAACAATAGAAAAGAGACCAAGGAAGTAGTCTTGACACAGCACAGCACTACAGACTAGTTGAATGTGATACACTGTAAAATTTAATAACCTCAGAAATAATAAATTGGAGACAATTTGAACTTTAGCTTGATTCTGAAGCAATAAACTTCTCCTTTAAATCACGGCTAACTAAATGTTCTGCATTTATTGGAATTTAAGGGGTATTTGTCAACTTAGAGAAAATGGTAAGGATTTTTGTTCCACCGTCACAAGTAGCTTCAATCAAAACTTGTGTCTTGTTTTGACAGCATATGCATTTTTATATTATCTGTATCATACCTAGACTTTTATAACTAAATCTTAGAACTGTTTCTATAGCTGGTTTCCATTCACCACCATGGCTTGACTTCGCAAACGAAGATTTGGGAAGGGCATTTACCCACGCTTACTACAAGCGCGCTGATGACTAAGAAGGCCAATGTGGGATAGGCAAATCCGGCTATAAAGAGCACAGCAGAAGGTCTCTTTGGGTGAAACAGGTGGGACACGATTCTTCCTGCGTTGTCTCTTCTCCTCGAGACTAGTTCTTCGTGAACTCTCAAAGGAGTCAGCGGCATTATGTATGGTGTGCCTCCAAGTCTCCCGATTGGAGGCCAAGGTGGACCACTGATGGTAGTCAATATGGCCAAGGCTAAGGTATTGTTTCAGAGAGTCCTTGTATCTCTTCTTTGGGGCACCTCTCTTGCGGCTACCAGTGGCAAGTTCACCGTAAAACACGATCTTGGGGAGGCGGTGATCCTTCATTCTAGAGACGTGCCCTGCCCAGCGCAGCTGCAGTTTCAGCAATGTGGCCTCGATGCTGGTGACCCCTGCCTGTTCGAGGACAGTGACATTAGACACATAGTCGGTCCAATGGATGTTTAGAATTGTACGGAGGCAGCGCTGATGAAAGCGTTCCAGGAGTCGCAGGTGATGACGGTAGATGACCCATGATTCAGACCCATGTAAAAGAGTAGACAATACAATGGCTCTGTAGACACTGATCTTTGTACTTTTCTTCAGGTGTTTATTACACCAGACTCTTTTATGAAGTTTTCCAAAGGCTCTATATGCCTTTGCTATTCTGTTGTCTATCTCTTTGTCGATCGTGGCATCCGAGGAAATGATGCTTCCCAGATAGCTGAACTGCTGAACTGTCTTAAGCTCTGACTCGCCGATGGTAATATGGGGATGGCGATAATCTTCTTGGGGTGCAGGTTGGTAGAGGACTACTGTCTTCTTCAAGCTACTTCCAGCCCAAAAACCTCAGCCGCCTCCGCAAAGCAAGATGTTAAACGCTGCAGAGCTGCTTCTGTGTGGGCAACAAGGGCGGCATCATCAGCAAAGAGCAGTTCACGGACAAGATGGTTTAGGGTCTTAGTGTGGGCCTTCAGTCGCCTTAGATTGAATAGGCTGCCATCGGTACGATATCGAATATAAATGCCGTCTTGTTCGTTGAGGTCTGCTGTAGCCCTTTGGAGCATCATGCTGAAGAAGATTGTGAATAAGGTCGGTGCGAGAACGCAACCTTGTTTCACACCATTGGTTATTGGGAAAGGCTCAGAGAGTGCATCACCATACCTGACTTGGCCTTGCTGATCCTCATGTAACAGAATAATCATTTTCAGGAACTTGGGGGGACAACCTAATCGTTCTAAGATCAGCCACAAGCCTTTCCTGCTCACAGTGTCAAAAGCTTTGGTGAGGTCAACGAAAGTTACGTATAACCCCTTATTCTGTTCTCTACACTTTTTTTTTTTTTTTTTTCCATTAGTGGGAAAGGATTAATACCAAACAGTTTATTATAACAACAAGTTCAGGTATGGATGTTTTATGTACAATGAAGACAAGCTAGTTCAGGAAAGCATGATTCAAATAACAGTACAGACCTTGGCATAGTGCTGAGACTGCCTAGGTCAGCATTACAGGCCTTGACCACCTGCAGAGATGTGAAGACACTTATAGGGTAGGCAGCACCACAGCTCCTTCAGACTGGAAGAGTGAGAATTAGCTGTCATTACTGGCTGCAAACATTTAAATTACCTTGGGAACTGTTAAATGCCTCTAATTGATGGATGAAGCCCGTTTCTCCCAAGGCCAGGGGCACTTGCACCTCTGGCCTATAATTTCATCGCTGTTTCATTCTGGAGGAACTGCGCCTGTTACTGACATAAGCAATCACACAAAAGCAGTTAACTGAGGAATTCCTACACTCAAAAAAATAGCCTGCAAAGCTTTAGATGAGCCATGTTTCTTATTAAGTGAATCCACACAGCATGAGCATGCACTAATGTAAAGTACGTTAAACATTTAATTTAAAATTGGCAAAGTTATTCTAAGTCATTTCACATACACAATAGGCTGTAAACATGACTGAGGGCAGAGTCTCCCAGCAAGAGCATACCTGAATGTGGTATTTCCTGGAATAACATCAAGAGGGCTGGCCCCAGCATTATGTGAGCGAACTGCCAAACATGACTTAGTCAAAGTGTTGCTGCTGATAAACACCACAACCAGGCAGAGTTTCTTCAGGGCTTCCATGTAATAGAAGGCCACACTGAATTCAGACTGAGCAGCTTGAAAAATTATGATGTTACCTTTTAAATCACTAAGGCGAACAGAGGATTGAGGTCTAAAGCTGAAAGGAACGAGAGCCTTGTCATTGAAGCAGTTGATGGGAGGGCTTGCTTGAAAGCTTTGGGTTTTTTTCCTGATTTATTTCCTTCAGACAAGGAACCATATTGAGACAAACCATATTTTTATGGAATACATCTGGTGCTCCATTCTTCATTAGAGTCTCTAAATATTATCTTAATAAAAGCAATACTCTAAACCCAAATATGGTTTTTTGGTTGTTCTGAAATATGTGAGAAACCAGCTCAAGTACGAAGAGCTGAAAAGTACAGGATTACCTGGGATTCAAGTATATGCAATTTGCATTCTTACAGATTACAGTGCATCAGCATTACAATGATCACATGCCCTAAATTGCTTTTTAAAACATTTCTTTTTATCTCAGCATTGATGTGTAGCTAAATGTTTTAGGAACTAAGTAAATCACTCAAGAGTTAAGCTTGGTTGGGATTTCAGGGCTTTACTGTGGCCTTTCCATTAAATCTCACCCTTAGTTCTTCTACTGAGATTACAAAGTTTCTCTCAGTTATTTCTACCTTACCCCATATTAACTGAAGCTAAACATAAATAACATTAACTGACAGTGCAGAAGACAACTCGGCCACACCACACCCGGGTCAGTGTTCCTACACCTCCTTCTCCTCTGTCACCATTTCAAACCAAGTTTTACAGGAAGAAAACTGCAAGGGAGAGTGGCCTAGAAATGTCCTCGGTCAGGCAGATAGTGAAGAGTTCAACAAAAACCACTTCAGGTGAGGGTAAAGTACCGCTGAAAGTAAAACTTGAACTCATTCCTCAAAAAGGGAGTCCGGCAGGAAGAAGTGATGAGGGATGGCAATATTCCATGAAAAAAGCTAATTAGGAGTTCACTGAGAGCTGGTACAAGGGAGAGACTGAAGAAAAGCAGAAGCAGGAGCTCAAGCCTACCTAGTAAATGAATCCACACATGCAAGGCATCAGCATTTAGAATGCCAATTCTCATCTCAATTAGCATTTCTTAGTAAAGAACAGGAAAATGGAGAAAATCTGCCTGCATGAAAACACCACACAGCAGTGGATCACCTTTCTGCGCCCTCAAGAGCTCATATGCTGGGTTCTTCATGCCTGCAAGATAGCACAGCTTCAGCATACACCCTGAGGCTCCAGCTGCTGCTGGGATTCTGGGGCAATATAGAGAGAATGGAGCTGCCACCTCACCTCAAATTCAGATCCCTTGGGAAGGCTGGTATGAGAGAGAGAAGCCAACTGCTGGAAACACAGACTGGAAAACTGTCAGGCAAAGAAGAATCATGTGCATGTAGCAAATCCAGTTTCCACATTCTTTTAGTCTGACAAATCCTAGCTTAGATGCTGTTTTATCTCCTGTGGATTAGTAAATCAGACAAATACTTGCCCTGTGACAATGAGATCGAGTTTTGTTATCTCTAAATATTCTCCAAGTCTAGTCAGCCTGAAATAACATACATTAGGGTTGTGTTCCTTTTAACATGCACATTTTCTCTGTGAAAGATGGACTGATGGCAAAAATTTATCTAGAGCATCCTAGGACTACTGCTGGAATGTGTCTAACTCCAATACCAGGTTTAGGATCCCTCAGAGCCAAGACATGAATGTCTTGCAGAGCTGCTTAGCCAAAACCACAATACTAACACTTAGTTCTTACAGAAGGAACTAAAAGAGAAAAATGATTCTATCAGATCACTGATACACTCATCATCCAGTCAAAAGCAGATGCCTTCTCCTTACCTAGATGCAAATGCCTTAAAGAAGGTTAACAAAAGTTTTCAGTGTGGTGTAAATAGTCACAGAATTCTTGCATGCACATCATTATTTTATTAGCTACAGTTCAACCACAACATTAACTGTTCATGTTTCTACCTGGTTATTTGTGACAATGTGCAACTAAATGCTAGATTTTACTCACTGCCTACTTGCAGTTTTGTACTTAACTCCCATCAATTTAAGACCGATGAGTTAGTTAAAAAGCAAGACACAGCAGGCTGAGCTGGATACAGAACAACAATCGACTTCACTTTGAAACCCTAGCAGAGGAAAACGTCTAAACTAGACAGAGTATCATTAGAAGAGCCCCAAAGCTAATTTTCTTATTTTAGTAAGAGTGTGGCTCTTAAAGCATAGAAATCTCTCTGAAAAAGAAGAAATACATACCGTCTCAAATGCTTAGCAGATCTGGGCCTGCTAACTAGAGGTAATGCACAACCACTGTATTCATACAAGGCCCAAATAGCCAAGCTCTTGAAGAAGTGGTACTCCCTGCAGGGGTGGGTAAGGTCACTGTAAATGACATTAAACCACTCTTCCATCTAAGAGCCTATTGACAAAGAAGCTTATTAACTCCAATGCTTCAGAGCTTTAAGTAACTCCTGTATCAAATTGAAACATTTTAAATCAATTGAGAGTCGGGGGAGGGGTTGTGTTGGGATTTTTTTTAATTAGCACAATTAATTTTTATTCAAGTACTTCATATATTCATTATCCTTTAAAAGTAAAACTACTTTAATTCACAGTATGTTGTGTAAGGGTGACAAGCACTTTATCTGGAAAAGATCACCAGTGTGAATTGCGAAGATTAGGAGACAATGAAAATTGGGAGGGCTCAGCCTTACTACTGCTTGAAGCTCTTCAAGTAGTTTTCTTGCTCCTACAAACGCTTTCCCGAGGCAAGTGGCATGGTGGAATTCCATGAATTATTTAAGTACTTCGGTATTGATAACTTGAGGAGAGTTGTTACTTTCTGCGCCATTTGATGCCCAATCCACTGCCTTGGACTTCTTGTTTTATAGCAAAATCCACTTGCAGCCAAACTGGATACAGATGGCATGCAAGAACTAGTGAAAGCACTGCACTGAAGTTGTGTGTGACGCTTTGTATTGTAAATCTGGATCCCTGTCAGTGTTTAAACCTGTGAAATGCAGAGGGAATTTAAATAATTATTCAGTTAAGGGAGCAGGTGGTTGTTCAGCTTCCTGAATGTTCATCCTGCTGTTAACAGCTTACACATTTATATTAGAGTACATGAAACAGTAAAGCACCAGTAAGAATATAAGGTGTTAACAACCACTACAAAATATTTCTGTAAGGGTACATTTCCTCCATTTCCCATCAGCATAAATTCTGACAACAAAAACCAATATTAATCCATGCATTCATTCCTCTTTAGCATCTGCTTTTAATTTACACATTAATAGAAGGCTACATTTCATTATTAAGTTTTTCTTATTAGTGATTGAAACAATATTTCTGCCCCTTTGGTAGTGTCAGTTCATTAATTTCCTTAAGCTGATGAAGTTTATTTGGGTATTTCAAAAGGAGACCACATTCTATTTACAAACAGACAATAGAATAGGCTACTTCACAGACTTCATGGCACATCTCCATCTCCTTATGTGGAATCACTTCTTCATTAGCAGCACGGCCTTCAGTTCCCATCTACCAGGTTAAGCCAAGTTTAATCCCTGAGTAATCACACCCCACTGGTGGGTACTCAAGTGCAGTCATGTAACCAAAGACCATTTAATTGGAAAAGCTACACAATGGCCATGGCAATGCAATGGTCCATATTCTGTCACCCAAAATCTTTTTTCCCTATTCCTTACTAAAATAAACACTATGTTTATGACAACATATTCTCCACATTTATAAAGTCTTTAGTAATACCAAGCAGCACATAAATAGGCAGGCCTCATCAGAACACACAGGTTCATATTTAGTAACACAGTGTAAACACAGGGTGTTGACAATGCATTTATCATCTAAACCCAAAATTAGGAGAAGGTGGAGCAAACCCCTGACAGCAGCATTCCTTACTAGTGCCTTACTGGTATTGTCAAAAAACAACACAGATAGGTTTTGCAGCCAGGAGCCCTTTAGGCACCAGCTTCACACGTGAGGCACACAGAACTCTGCTGACAGAGATGTTTCATTGACCGAGGACCTTTTTAGGCGACTCGCAAATCCCTGTGCAGTTCTAGAAGTTAGAAGTTGAATTACAAATTTATGATGATGGGAGGGATTGAGCTCCTGACCCCTCTGGAAAACATCTGCAGCAGTTTGATATACTGTCAGCTTTCCCCTGCCAGAGGTTAAAACCCTGACTGCAAACATGGTCATGGGAGCACTGCATAATCCTTTCCACTGCACAGACAACCAGGTTTGGTCAAGTCCTCTTTATGGGCTCACTTGCCACTGAAGCCCAGTAGGGAACGCAAAGCCCTGCTCCTGCTGAGCCTGACATGGAATACAGAATCACAGTGTCTTAATCCTCACGGCTAAATTTTGAGGGTGGAATAAAAAGAACAAAACCAAAACTTTCTTAGTATGTGCTGTAACAGCAGGAACAACTGCTGGCAAGCAGTCCTCTTTTCCTTTCATCACAAGATTTCTTCTCAGCAACCTCAGGTGTACACTGCATCACTTTTGGGAACACGTAGATAGTATGGAGCTTTATACCGTGTAATATTTGTTCATCTCTTTGCAGACAGTTTTTCACCTAGCATTGAGTTCTGAGGTCAGGAGTTCTGTGGGCTTGGTTTAGGCGTTTGGTTTGGCATTTTTTACAGAATTCTCATAGATACCCAGATGAAAGTTAAACTAACCAAATCATTGCACTTATCAAGCCAATGGTGAGTGTAGATGATGAACAATATTCCTTAGTAACTCTGAAACCCAGGAAATAGGTGAAAGGCACTTTATACAAACAACAGCTTTGGTAGCTGCATAAAGGGAGTGAAACAGCTGACAAAACCGTATCACTTTTGTACTTGGAGATAATATGTTTTGACAGTGTCCCAGTAGAACGTATACGTCAGTGATTTCTCATTTGTATCAGCTTCACTGGTGGCGAATCAGAGTTAATTTTCTAACTAAAGAAAACCACATGCGCATTTTACCACTTCCTGTCTTTTGGAAAAGCCTCGCTCTACCTATGATTCCCAGCTTATGAACCAACTTCCCTGTTTCCTTTGGAAGATGACAGGAATCCACTAATGATGTTAATGACTAGAAAGTATTAAAAATGGAGACAATTACCTCTTTCAGTCTCTGACCAGGTAATCAGTTGTGACCAACTTTTCTCAATTTGCTAACAATCAGTAAGTCTTAACTAAACATTTAAAAGCATAAGGACTTCATTTAAAAGTTTAAGTAGAATCGGTATAAAACTTAAATGACACCATCTGTTCTGAGCAGACCACATTCTTTAAGTGTTCAAAGTGGAACAGGGCTGTAGAGCTCATCAAAAAATAGAAAACTACATGCTAAAATTAAGAAAATCTCTTGAAATTCAACACCAGAAATATCCTAAGGCACCTTCTTAATTATTATCTACCTCCAAATGGCAACACATTCATTCATTTAGTGCCTGTTGAATATGCCACTGAAGGGTATAGAAAAAAACCATCCCACTGGGATTATGAAGTGAGAAAAAGATCTATAAATAATAATGGAAGATAATAAGAAATCCTGGTTTAACTTCAACTTGTTCTGTAAAATCAGAAAAGGTGTAAAAGGATTTAAAAGCATGAAAATATAAAGAATGTTTTAATAAGCTAGGAAGGTTTTCTAATAAGCTACAGTGAAAAGACCCATTAAAATTAAGTATTACTGTAACAGTAAACAAGTCAGTTAAGTTAAACATGACCTTCATCTGTCAAAAAATCGCAATCCATTTTCTAGATGACATTACACTTCATGCTGATGTGGTGGGGTAAAGGACAAGGTTTTCACAAAATGGAGACATGTCGCACCACCAACCACAGAAAGATGATGGATATGCTAAAAATGAAAGTTGGGCACGTCTGTACTACAGCTGCAATACAAAACCATGTGCAGTATTCCATAACATTGCAATTTAGTGTTCTGAAAAATAGTCCTGTATAAGCCACAGTGAAATGAACTGCAGCATGTCCCCCACGAAGTGGTCAGGACCTCGCATGCCTCCTCCATTGGGGTGAAAACCCCACCATAAACCATCCTGCTTCTACTTAATTAGATTTTGTTGAAATTAATATAGAAGTCTAAATTCTAATACCAGTTATAGCCTCGTATTTCTTTTCTCATTTACCAACTTTGTTGGAGCAAGAGTTTAGGGGGAGGAAAACCCCAAACATTCCTTGTGGAAAGCTTGTTAGAAAGACTGCAAGCAGGAAACCTAAACCACTCATCCCTTACACCTGAAATCATCACACTGAATACTTGGATCAAGGAAGAGTTTGCAGCTGAGGACAGCAAGCAAAGTCTCTCAAAAATACAAACCCCTGTGGTGTTCTTTTGATGTTTTAGTGAGTTTCTGAACAGAGTAACCCCCGTAAATCATGATTTCGAAGGCTGGGGGGAGAAGTGAAGATCATAACACTTCTGCTGGAGCACTGCAGCATTCCAGGGTAGTCTGGGGTGACAGCAGGGGCAAGGGCTGCAGGTGCCGTCTAATTCTGGCGACTCAGGAGACAAGTCACTTTGTAAACCTTTGCTCTCACTCTGTCATCTATAAAATGAGTACAAAAGCCTAAGTGATTCCCAGTGCAGTGAGGATGCACACTACACCCAGTTACAGCAACTGTTATTTCTGCATAAATAGAGAATGAAGACGACACATCTGCAACCTAGAAGTGGTTTAGTTTAGATTTATGAACCTACCCTACATCACTCCAAGGCACTATTGCACTCACATGTATAAAGCTTTCCAGGAGCACAAAGTCTCAAAATAAGTGAATAGTAAAAAATATCTGTGCTATAAACATGTATTTAATATTACAGTTTTGATACTCACTCTGCCAAATCACAGTTTGCAATAGTTTGAGTTTCTCCAAGTTAAGCCTTCTGAGATTTCACCATATAGTCATTCTGGAAGAGCTCCCATACCAAAATTATGGAGAACACAAAAAAGACTTGAGCCTATTTTAGATCACTGTCACACCTACCATCATAAAGAACTACACACTTGAAAAAGTCAATGCCAGCACTCAATATCCACCTAATAACACTATCTTTAGGCACATCAGGGAAGCTGGAATAGGGAGAGGTTTGTTAGCCTCAAGAAACCTGCACCAAAGTTCCATCCAACCAGATCTTGGAACTTCAGAATCTCACAAGGAAATCATTGTCAGAAAATCTGCAGACTACACAAAAGCAGCACCAATGTGTTTCAGAGCCCCAGCCTCAACCTTCAGGTGGCAAGTCTGCACAGGCGCATACGCACAAAGAACAGCAACAGATGGGCAGGGAAGCTTCAGGAACAGCACTTCCACGACTGAGATTACACACTTTTTCCTGCTCTCACACCTTATCTTCAAAGCATCAGTTTTCTCCCCATATCAACAAATAGCTTCCTTGCAACCTCAAACTTGTCTTTTCCACTGGATGGGAAACGAATCCTTGCTCAGTCAGCATGTTCCTTGTACAAAAATGATAAGCTATTATTGAACAATCACACCAAGAAAAAACATTATCAGCTCTGTTTTTGAGATACTTTTATCTCTGGTCCACTGTACAAAAATAGAGTCATTTAATCTCTGCCTTGGTTTGCCATTCTGTACCATGCAGATATTGGGAGCAGAGGGACTGTTACACTGTTAACAATTTAATGTTAATTGTTAACACTGTTAACAATTTAATTCTACCTAGTATTTTTATTTCTTGGGTTTGATTCCAGTAAATCTGAAGGTATCCACCGTTACAGAAGAGTATTATATTCTCATTCAGAAATGGACAAGATCAAATTTGGTACTCATTACATCATTTTCAATGCCACTACACTTATATTCTTTATAGATGACATTATTGATTTTCACTTTAGTTTTATAGAGAGGAAGACATTTAAGCTGCTATCACTTCATTTGTAAAAAGGTTATAAACGACAAGGGAGATGCATTGTCTAAGAACTGCCAATATGAGAATCAAAATGTGCTGAAATACCTGAATGCAATTCTTTAACTATGATAGTAATTAGCTGCTTTTAAATCATAGTAATGAACTAATGGAGTAGTACTCCTGCAGAGGAAGTCAATGAGACTCCATTATAAAGCCAATAAAAAGACAGTCTGTAGGAAGAGTCATGGGCTTTTCCCTCCCTATTAGATCACACCAAGCAGTGAACTGTGCACTTAGAAAATTTCTGCCAGCAAGACCAGGCAGCACCACTCCCCTTGTGCCTGTAAAACCACAATAAACTTTGCTTTAAGGAAACCTTCTGCTTCAACAGGAGAGAGGAAAAGATTTTATTCTATTCAATGTGTGAATGGAATAAAAAGAGGTGAGATGAAATTACGAGTATATAAAAACATGCACTGCACTCACGCTTACTGACCATCTGTGCTGCACCAGCAAGGAAGATAAAGGTCCAAGAACTGAGTAAGCTAGAAGCTAGCCAAGCCTTCCACCACTACTACAGTGCTACTCTTCCTTCAGCTGCAGTGGCCCATTCATATGGCTTTCCCAGCCAGAAGGAAAACTTCACGAAAGAAAACAATGCACAGTTGTTCACTGTTTAACAATATTAACTTTACTGAAGCCTATAATGAATTATTTTAGTAATGACTTGTAATTTACCCGACAGATAAAGATTTATGGAAGATTCAACAAAAAAAGTAGAAGCAAATACCTGAACAAAATTGCATTGCTATTTTGGGGTGGGGAGGAGGAGAAAAGAGATGCCTAGAAGGAAAACACAGCTCCTAACACATCGGTTACAGCAAGGAGCAGAATGATGAATGACTATGCTGTGCTGAAAGGGCACATGACAAGAGGATATTGTTCTCACCTGTGGACCTCTACTTCACTCAGGTTTTAATGAATCATGGGCCTTTCAGTTCACTTACAAGTCTCAGCTCTTTACTCTCTGTAAAAGACTTTAGCATTTCTGTTCCCAGCATTCCCAGAACTACTGTTGACTGAAGAATTTATTACTCAATCCAGTTGACAGTATGCTGGAAACAGAAGAGATTTAGTCTGTCTTTCTGTACATTCCCAACAACATCTCATTTTGACTCAGGAAATATATATCATTTTCTAAAACGTCCCCCTTGCTCCTTTAGCTGCAATATGACCAAGGAGTCAAAGAATAAAACTGTGCTACACGTATAAAACCACATACTTACTGAAAGGTTTTATTTAAAGCTTTTATTATAACTGTAGTCACAGCATGAAAAGCCAGTTCAGTATACCATCACTAATGCAAAAATTCCATTTCAGGGCACACTAAACACTTCGCACGCCTCTCCTTTAAACAGAATTTATCAGACACATCTTTCTGCATCTATCAAAGTCACAACATTTGATAGGGATTTTTAATGTTTTGCCATTCTACTGCACTTGACAAACAAGTAACTCTCAGATAACCCAGCTAACTACACATAGGTGTTTAAACACCTTCAGAGGTTAATTAAAGAAAAAGATTAAAGGATGCAAAGCAGAAGTTTACTTAAGTTTTTCCTTAGTTTCAAGTAAAAAAAGAATTGAGTAAATACTGCATCTTTGATGCGAAAAAACCATCAACCTTTAAGCACCTATGCAGCAGTGTACAGTCAGTTCTGTGTTACTCACAAAAGCAAACCCTTGCTTCCAGGTATTTCCCTATATTCCAGTAGAAAAGCTTCACCTTTGCAGCAACTTTGTGCTTCATGTTCAGTATTTGTTGCCAGCAGTCACAATTTCTACTATAACAATAGCAGAGACTCCAATTATGATTTGTGTGAGCTGCAGAGATGCTCTACACTGAAGTATTCCATGGAAGAATAGTAAAAATACTGAGGCAACAACTTTTAGTAAAGGATTTTTCCCTCTGATCACAATACCAGCAAATCTAATAGCAAAACAAGCTTACTGAACCCCAGGACAGTGCCCTGTATTGATTCAAGTTGCTTCCTACCTTGTATTTTAAGACTCATGACTCCTAGTACCTCCTGCATTGGTACAGCACACCTTCCTGATGGAAGCCAAGCATTTTACATGATAAACCCCTGCTTTTAGCAGGTCAGAACATCAGTGAACCTGAAAGGGAGGTTCAGACTCCAGAAACTAAGTTTTACCAAAAAAATTCAGACTGAAACAGTGTGAAAACTAACGTAGTACATATCATTATGATGCAGGTGCTAATGTGCGACTTTAAAGTCATTCTTTTGCATTGGGTTTTACTTTTTGAATACAAAATGGAGATTATTCTAAGTCACCAAATGAGTCCTCTTTTCTCTCATCTGAAAACAACACAGTGAATTAAAAGTGTTGTGGTTACAGGAGGGGTCTTCAGCCACTACACTCACAGTTTTATGGGTTTAGATTTTAAAGTTGAAGACATTTGGTTTATTCTAATTGAAGTTTTGAGGAAAGGGAGATGGGGATGCAATCAAAAGACCACTTTCTCAGTAGTGGCAATGCTAAAATATGACCACCACTTATTTTAAAGTAGATTTTCAAAAAGCTTTTGCATACATCTAGCGATACAGTATAAGCTGTACTTTGCAACGGCCGTGCTAGTTGATTCCTTACACAAAGGATGCTTACAACTCATCCAATATAAATCCTCAGGTGGGCAACCTATATACAGTAGCTTTCAAGTCACAGACCACTCATGTAAAAGACATTCATATAATGTAGATTCTCAGCGCATAAAATGATCAATATTATATATTTTTTCTAAATAAATACTGTAGTCATTTTGTACTTTATACCCCAACGGCCTCAACATTACAGTGGGTAGCAATGTTCATGGCCTTACAGCTGACAATATATAAACCCTAAGGCAAAGGCAAGTGAAAGAAAATAATCTTTGGCTAAATGCACATGGCAAGAAATACATGCGATGATGAAAACCCTTTTCCACAAATGACCAGTGCTTGTGGTCCTGTATTACAGTCAGAGTTTAGGTTCCTATCAATCATCCTCTAACTGATGTTTTACTTGCTCTTGAACATAAATCTGAAAACCCTGATTTGAAAAGATGAATTGAGAAGGAACTCAGTGGTTCTCAGGGTCCAAATCCCTGTAACAAAATCTGACCATCAATATCCTTATCTGATTTTTCTTGAAAACTAACATTAACCAACACTTCTACCCACCTTAGCTTAAAAATTGATGGACTTTTAATTCAAACCATGCTAAATATTTGCCCATCACCAAAACAATGCCAAAGATTTTCTATGTCACTTCACACATTAAATATGTAATACATTATTATGCTACTACTGACCCCTTAAATGAATAATCTGAATTTAAGTCAATTGGAATCACTGCTTTGCTGTTTGACACTTCTAGCATCTGGAATAGCTTTAGCAATTGAAAAATCAAGCACAGGACAAAAACTATCAGAAGCAAGACCATGCTCAAGATAAATACATCACTTAAGCACATTTAAAGGCAGGATCAGGTATCAGATAGTTTTCTTAACTGAGATTTATCTTCCTTTTTCTTCCCAGTATACTTTTAGCTGTGCAGAAGACTACTTTGATTCAAATCAGACAGTTTGGTAATTCCAAGGAAGTGTTTTTAATTCCTCTTACATAACTGAATTCCAAAATCTGAAATGGAATTACAGATATCATTTTTACATGTCCTAGAATTTCTCAGCAGTCTGATGCAAAAAGGAAATGTGACAAGATATCTTTCACTTTTAGCTTCTAGTTTCACTCAAAAATTTGTTGGAGGATGAAGAAACTCAAAATTACTGTGTTCTTAATTCTAACTATTTGAGAAGTCATATCTGAAGTCAAGTTTCCCATGGACAATGGAATATTCTCTCTTTAAAATTAATGGGGGGGGAATATTTGCAAGATGACCTTCTGCAATGAGAAAACCCCCAAAGACTGCAGAATTAAAAATGGCATTTAAATATGTATCATCTTTGAATTACAATTCATGTGATTCCGTATTCACCTACACCAGCCACCATAGCAGTGTCTTCCAATTCATGAAATGCTCATGAACATAGCAAAGTTTTTCACATTCTGAACAACCAGCACCTTAGCCCTGTAAACTGACTCAATGATTTCAGCAGTCTATATGCTCTGCAGGCTTGAGTTTCAACATCATTCAAATTGGCATGCACTGTAGTCAAATTACTATCAACAGTAAAGCTAATGAAGCTATCAATATGAGCAATCCAAAACAAGCTCGGTGAGCAGGCAGGAACTTACCCATGGATGACTGTTATTTTTCCTAATACAAAGTCATTCCAGAGCCTTTAAGCAGTTTCAGAGATTTAATCACTGAAACAACTGACTGCACTTTTATTTCAGAAGGGTGTTATTTGGGGGGTGGGGGGGAGTTCTATCTGTCTATCAATCTGATATACAAAATAATTATTTTTTTTTGAGCACAGTCTCACAAGTAATTATATATGTCTTCCTGGCATAATTTGGAAACGCTTCCTTATACTCACACTCATAAAATCCTTTTCATGTTACTAAACCTGAATAGCTACTCTGTTCTGAAACCACAGAGTTACAGCTCACTACAAAGCGTTTAAGCAGCTGAAGGGTATGAACTCAAAAATACACTGAGCTTTGTATTAGTGCTTTTCCTTTGAATCTACCCACTATGTAGTGTGTTCAACAGGATGATGCTTTGGTCTGCTTAATAGGTGGGCAGCTACTTACGTGTGACTGTAATCTTTACTATTTCACCAAACAAAACCATGGATGGATAGTTCTGCATATGGTACCACCTCCAACATGTACTGATGAAGGATCATTTCTTCTGCCATCCTCCAATAGTAAGTGACTATGGGGAGTAAGGGACTATGCCCTTCTGTTTACTTTCTTGTGGTGTTTTTGTTAATGTGGTCATATTCTGGTTCAGCTGAAACCTTCTAGGGAATGTGCTGAACCTTCTGTAGACAAAGAAAGGCACAGCAAGGCCGCACGCATCTGGAGCACAAAGACAGGTCAAAAGAATCCTGAAAGGCTCATCTGCATCCTAACGACACTGTCTGAAGCAAAGACTAAACTGAATCTACTATTAAAGCTGATGATGAAAAGGAAACTTTAAAGGACAAGTTACATGACATTTGTGGAAAGGCAGAAGTTCTGTGACAGAAGTACTGAGGAAAAAGATCCACTCAGCCAGAAATAGGTAGTGACAGGAGGCAAGTGCCTTGGTCTCAAAGTTAAAAGGAGCCCTGGAAATAAGCTTCCAGGGTATATTACTGGGTATGTCAGTGAATCTTAGCATGACCTTTACAACATTTCAGGCTAAACATTCAGGTCTCCTGAGCAGCTGGCATTTCCCATTATCATCAAGAGCAGAGGGGCACATAGTAGATCTGAAATCAAGAGCACAATTTCTACAGTTCTATAAACTAAAGAACACACATTCACTTCAAATATTTCTACCTTTAATTCATTCTTGGAAACACCACTGCAGTAAAAAGTAATTTATTACTGTGTCTACTACACTTACTTAGATGTCTCAATAATGTTTAAAGAAACTGTTTTCCCCCCACTAAACACATTCCTCAGTTATCAGAAAGAAACCATGCATTAAAATAAAAAGAAAAAAATCTTCCTTTAACAGTGAACTTGGGTAATATTGCTACACTTGGCTTCAGAAGGAGGTGGCTTGTGTTGTAGTGAAGCATGGTGATGCATGCGCACATGCCTCTTAGTCAGAATTGTTACCATCCTTGCTAACCTCTAACGACAAAGTTTTCAGACGCATGTAACAACACCAGGACTCCTACCAGGATCCTGCACAGCACTGGAGTGCCAGGATGAGGGCAGGGCAACACCCCAGGTCCTGTGTGGAGGCCGGTGGGGATACCTGCAGGAGCAGTACCAGCCTCACTGCTGGAAAAACACGCAGAGTTTTACAGGCTGCAAGAGCTAGTTATGCATAGGCTGCACATTGTAAATTCTTTTACTGTTATGGAAATTCCTAATACTGTGTGGCCTTGAGAGCTCATATGATCCCCTTTCAAAAGCCTTTCTTCAGAGTTTCCAACTCCGGCTTTTTCCTACTGTCTTTCCCAGCTTTTCCGAGTTCACCTTTGCACAGCATCAGGACTCACGGCTGTGGGGTGGGGGTAAGAAGGAAGAACTTCTCCCAGAGTAATGCATTCCAGACATTTTACTTGAGTAATAGCACTGTAGTTTGCATTTGGGTTTAATTCCCTTCCGCCTCATTTAAAATATCACTTCTTTCCTATGTTCCTGCAGAAAACTTGCAATGTTTCATTGTCAACTCCCTCAACCCCCATTTCTCCTGAGCACCAAAGGGAAAAACCCTAACTGCTGGGTTTAGTCACAGCCTTAATGTTTTGTGAATTCCTTCAGCTGTGTAATGCAAACCTAATATTTTATAAACAACCTGGGAGAGAGTTCTCAGGTAGTAAAAACCTCCAAGTGAAAATCAGGTTTCTGTCTGCCCTCCCACCACCATTTGTTTCTTGTTCTCTCTGTTAGAAAGGTGCTCCGACATTTAGAAGATCTGTTGTTTCATTATCACCCTCAGATACCCTGCTTGTGTGCCAGAGATGATTTCAAAGCACTTTAAAGAACAAAGCCCCAGAACAGACTAGACTCATTAGACACACCCTCAGAAAGAGGCACCCATTCCGTGTCTTACAAATCCTGTGCCTGATTTCACACTGTTAAATAGCTGGTGTTCTAGAAGCTAAGATGTTTCACTAAATCTTTACATTCTGATCTTACGCCCAAAGCCAAGTGAGAATAGTATGTTAGTTCTGAGCCCTTACAAATAGGGCTTTGAAAATCTTTGGGTTTAGACGTTCGGTGATTCACTTTTGGGGGGCTTGTGATCCTTGGTAAGTAACAGTACTTTTGTCCTCCGTTCATACACACAAAAGAAGAAAGGTGTATTATACTAACAAGCTGTCTCTGAAAAGTTACAAAGGAATTGTAACAGAAATATAACACTGACCACATAAACAAAAATGTGGAGAGCTCCAAACCTTCACCTGAGTGCCCATCACCACCTCAGAAGAATAAAATTGTACTGAAAAGCCTTGAACAGGTTCAAGCATCCAACAGGCCGCTGCTCTACCAAATGAGTTTCCTTACTTAGATCTTGGAACATACTAATTTTAAATTAAGTCTGCTGTTTTTTTCCTAGTGATATTTTCAAATGCCACAGATGATACCTCTGCAATGTTTGTACTCTGACCCATATACTGAGGCACAATAAAACCTAAAGATGTGTTTCTCTTCAGGTTAATTACTGTTTGCCAGTAAACTGCTGTTTAGCCAAAACAGCGCTCAAGAGGTTAAGAAGTCTTAGGCATTCGGAAGTCACATCTTGCATTGAAATTAAAAAGGAAGGAAAAGAAAAAAAAAAAAGAAAATACCACTCAGTTGAGCTCTGAAATTCTCTCACTCCATCCCAGATACCAGACAGTTACAACTTACGGAGTAAGAAAATGGGTATCTTCAGTTGAATTATTCCTTTATACTCCAAAGGTGCAGGGTGGAAAGTGGGCACTACTGTAATCACTTTTTGAGCACAAGATATTTCATATGGTACAACCTTGAGCCTGTTAATGTTGTCAACTCTCATTTGCTTGATGCTGCCTGGCTGCACAACAGACAGGGTAACACTAAGGACATTTGCAGCCAGCACCAACAGTTCCTCATTTTCTGAAACACGAAATCCCAAACCTGGTGCTGACTTGCTAATTGCCAGAGGGCAGGGGCAGCCAGAGGTTTTGCACTCGAACCACAAAGAATTTCAGGCCACATTCAGACAACAAAGGGTCAGCCAGGTATTGTTCCATACAAGAAAACGATTTTCAGGTTCTGAACTGTACCTTCTGCTCCCCACGGATATTGTTTCTTTTTGATTCATTTAAATAATAGTGTAAAAGGAGGAAAAGAAAAAGCTAAAAGAAACCCCAAACCCACTGATAGAAGGTAGAAACAAATACAAGCCAAGAGAGCTGTGCTAAAACAAAGAGATTATTCTTATCTATACACAGTAAACGTGAGCCAGGAAACCATAAATTCTTAATGGAAGTTTACTACGTACTCTCAAATTCCTATACCAAGCAGGAAGCATGGATATAAAGGCATTTCTTTCTACACCATATTTCTAAAGGGAAGTAAAACAATTTTCTAACAGATCTATTTATAATCTGGAGAACAATCTTTCTGATATTGAATAATACAGAAATTTGGTATAAACCCCAAGAGAAAAAAAAATTCTCCCCTTGGATCCAAAAGTCATTTCTAGTGAAAATTTGCACTGAGCAGATTGACCTTTGCTGCTGATAGCTTCATTTCATAGTTGTTATAAAGCATGTGTGCATACATGTGCACATGCACATATATATATATGAATCTACACACTGTGTCTATGTATGTTCGGATGTGTACATGAATGACTGTACAGAGAATGACTTCTGTGCAACTGCTCTGTTACCAGAACAGTCTTAGAGAAATATTACAGGTAATGGGGTTTGGATGATAGACCATCTATTTCGAAAGAGATCACAATGTTACCTGCTAAATGAGTGCGTGGCAACATTTTTATATATAAAATGTATCTGTACGCATAAAATCATCTGTATGATTAAAGTAGTTACATTAATATCAAATAGTAAGACTGTTTCTAATATTTTTAGTCTGATTTGCTTGCAGTTTAGTCCAAAGATAAAACAGTGAAAGAGTGTGGGTTATGTTAACCATGAATTCAATAATCCTAAGGACATAATACATGCAAATATCATTTTGTCATCTTGGCTAACGCATAAAACAAAGATCCTTGGAAAAGAGAATAGATTACACTGCAGTACAAATAACACCACTCATTTTGGAGAAATCCTTAATGAATTTGACCCTTGTTACAAAAGGATCAAAATGTGTGCCTGTGTGTCATATTTGCTCATCACACAGTAACCAAGTTGCTGCTGGGTGCCAGGAGGGGGCTTAGTCTTAGTTAACGCAGTGGAGTCATCACATTAAGCTGTATCTGAGGCAAAGCAACTAACAGGAAATTGTTCTTGTGATTGCCTGTTCTTCAAAGCACCAGCCTCTCAAATCTGTTTATTGGCTCAGAGTTTAATTACCACCTAGATGCACTCAATCCCTGCACAGCAAGGAACACAAAACACTGTCAAATGTGCTCTGAAGCATCCCAGGCTATTGGAGAACACAAAGCCTCGCCAATGGAGCCACCACCTCCTCCTCTGGCCCCACAAGCCCACATTCCTCAGCTATTCTATCTACGAACACTTCCAACCCAGATACCAAGTTCCTTGTCTTAAATCCATAGGATTTAATTGAAATTAGAATGCCCACTGGCTGTGTAACAAATGTACCAAGGAAAAGAACATTTTAGGTATCTAGAATTCGACTAACCTGAAAAGTCTAGTACTAATTATCAGGTACTTAAGCTTCTGGCTGATGCCCTGGAATATTTTGCAAAGCAGGCACTCTGGTTTCTTCTCTTATCAGCAAACGAAGGTGATCTTCAGTTCAGAAATTTGTTGATAAAGTAACAACGTTATTTCATGTCAGGAAATTATGAGCTTAAGATAAATTGCAATGGATAATAAAAAAGATTGTACCGATTAATCCGGTGAAAGACAACAATGCTCCAGTAGCACAAATGTATTTTGGTGGATAAAAGTAAGCAAAACTGTTGGTAAAAAACACAACTACAGGCCTAAATGGTTTTCCAAAGCTTGCAGAAAGTCATACAATTGAACTGCATGCTACAGGTGAGAAATGTTTTCAATGCTACACAGAAATTAATCTATAAAAGTAGAAGCAAAAGAATTAAATTTACTCAAACCTTTAAAACATATTTCCTGCATGCAAGCAGTGAAGGAAGAACTTCTCCAATTCAGATTCTTCATAGAAATAGCCCAGAAAAAAATGATTACTACTTTGATGGCCCCACCTCAAATTAATAAAAAGCCAGGACTATGTCTCATGCATTTTATCAGCTGCTGGTTTTAGGGTTTTGATATATCTGTAAGCAATTACCCAGAGCAATGATAATGCCAACTCCAAACCAAGCCCATATTTATGTAGCAATAACACAACTTCCCAGGTCAAGACAGACAGAATTATTGCTGCAAGTTTATACATTCTAAAACTGCATAAGGGAGTCCAAGGCTGTTAGTAGCTTCTCTGCAGAGATGCTTCCCATCTCCTGCACTCATTACCCAGCTTCTGAAATGGGGCAACACAAGTTAGAGGACTGTGGAAGTAACTTGTTAACCTGAGTATCTAATAGGAGCATTTAATTTAGTGCTGAATCTCACTGCTGACAGTGAAGCAAGGCTTGCTGTCTGGTTGTCCTAGGTAAAAGAGATGAAGGAAGCAAACCAAATTAATTACATAGCTCCTTGAGGCACTAATATACCATATAGCATAATCAAATCTCATTCATAGAGCACTTTTGCACATCATTGTGCATGACAAAAAACTCTTATTTTCAAAGACCTATGTGGAGCCTAACACCCAAATTACCTATCTTGGGGGCTCGTTACTCCAATTCCTTGAACAAATAAGAAAACGTCAGAGTAGGGAAGGAAACTTCCTTACTGGCCTGTGTACTCATCAAGTGACAGACCCAGAAAGCCTCTTCCTTCCTCCAACTTCTCTTTCTAGTGGCTTCCCTTTTTAAGGTAAAGCCCATTCAAATACTTCACATTTTAATTATTTTTAATCAACTATAAATCAGTCCACTGACACATGTACCTTCCTCACAACCTGCAGATGTGTACCACCTCCTTGGTTGAGAGCCAGTGATGAGCACAAGGTACACAAACTGTAATTCATCAACTGCCACTGAATTGGCCTCAAGGCATAATGTTTGGGAGGCGTAGCTAACAATGCATAGGAAATAAGCATCACACTCAGTTTAAGCCCTGCTTTACCACTTGTTAAACGGCACTGATAATGCACAAGCTGAAATGAAGCTAATATACATTCATTCCCGTTTTAACCAATGTCATTTCTGATTAGCTACAGAATTTGCATTAAACAGGAACCTACGAAAATCACAAACAAGGAATTATTTTCTGTTTCAGTAAGAGATGGTATTTTAAAAGGTTTATCAACTACATAATCTCCTGGGGCTAACAGAAGAAAAATCAAAATAGAGAGAACTCATGCTTTTGAATGCAAAAGAAGGAAAGTGGAAGACCTTTACAAAATAGGGAGGAAAGCATGAGAGTTTTACAGAGTGATATCCCAGAAAGGCTGCATTCCTGCCTGAAGAGCACACCTGTGCCACTAGGCTGCTGTGGAAGAGAAACGGTGTAGAAAAGGTCAAGAAACAGGCTTGATGTGCATACAAACACTGGAGGCAAACCAGAAAGCAATCTGCCACCTCTACAGGGTTGTAGATTTTCTGAATTCATAGCATATTTTGTCATCAATAAGGCCTGGAATAAAGGCCAGGCACTGAGTGAGTCACTGCAGAGAGCATTCTTTCCCTACAGATTTCCAATTTATAGACTAAACTTAGCACTGTGGAAAAAAGCTCTGCTACTGCCCAGGGAAAGCAGAAAGACTGAATGGTATTACAAAGTATAACTTATGATTTCACTTAATCACCACTACATTTACATTTGGCAATTTCTGAGTACATTTACATATTTTAAAGTAACATACTATCAAGATTAATTGCTTTGCAAAAGAAGTGCCATTCAGTGTAGGCCTAACTTCTCATTGCTGCTTTGGAAGGAGAAAAATGTTTTACAGTGCCACGATATTTAACCAAGCTATCAAAAACTTCTGTGGTAGTCTGGAGTTTAAATCTTGCCAAGCTGAAACACAATTCTGGTGTATTTTCAAGCAGCTTAAGAAACTGTGAAATTGCAAAAGGAGTGTCTGCATTAGAGAAAATAAATTTTAAAGCAGGAGAAATTCTCTAGAACAATCTATCATCTTGATTAGTAACTGAATAAACGTACAGGAGGAAAACATCAGCATGACAAAGAGACCATCAGAACTAAAGCTCACACATGGGAAGAACTACCTGCCCAATGCAAACACCAACCAACCACCTTAAAAAGAGCTCCTCACTCCATTATCTCCTAATACCTTGTTATTTTGTTCAAGAAATAGCAGATCTGGGAGAGCTTGGTTTTGTTCCAATAGAAAACTACAGGCTTCTGACAGCTGGAAGTTCATGATCCTTCCTTAGGAACCCCATAGAAGCAAGGAGCCCCACAATCCACAGGCATGTTCCCAGCCTCTCGCGTTCCTGGTTCATTACTAGCATTGCCAAAGAATGGGTAATTTTTTAAGACTCCGATTCCCCAATTCTGTGCAAATCAATCTTCCTGGAGTCCACAGCTGTGAAAATAATATATATACACACATCTGAAGTATGTGGCCATACACATGAAGTATACGACACTTACATGAAGTGATCAAAGCAGGTCGAAGGAGGTGATCCTGCCCCCCAAACTGCTTTGGAGCACTGCATATAGTTCTGGTGTCCTCAGCATAAGAAGGACATGGAGCTGTTGGAACAAGTCCAGAGGAGGCCATGAGGATGATCAGGCACTGGAGCACCTCCTCTATGAATACAGGCTGAGAAAGTTAGGGCTGTTCAGCCTGGAGAAGAGAAGCTGTGTGGAGACCTCAGAGAGGCTTCCAGTATCTGAAGGGGGCTACAAGGATGCTGGAGAGGGGCTTTTCATTAGGGACTGTAGTGATAGGACAAGGGGTAACGGGTTCAAAGTGAAACGGGGGAAGTTCAGGTTGGAGATAAGGCAGAAGTTCTTCCCTGTGAGGGTGCTGAGGCGCTGGCACAGGGTGCCCAGAGAAGCTGTGGTTGCTCCACCCCTGGCAGTGTTCAAGGCCAGGTTCGATGGGGCTCAGAGCAACATGCTCTAGTTGAAGGTGTCCCTGCCTGTGCAGGGGCTTGGAACTGTACGATCTTAAGGTCCTTTCCAACCCAAACTGTTCCTTGATTCTATGAAATATGAATGACATTTCTAGAAATGCTGTTTCACTCTCCCTATCCTACCTACCAAAACACGAAAGGGAAGATTGCTACAACCTACTTACTGGTTTGGTAATGTTTTAGAGTCTATTTTTCCAGGCTTTAAAACCAGACTCATATCCACCTCATTTCTAACATTTCTAACTTCTAAATCTAGGAAGCAGTTTGGACAGGGCTGAGTGACTGTTGGATTTCACTTTCTTCTTCAGCCAGACGACTCAAGAACCATCTGTACAATCCAAGGATGACCCAGCTGCATACATATTCCCTCCTTTTCTGCAAGAGACATGACTTCAGATTTATTTTGGAAGGGAGTGCTCAGTTACACCAGGGAAAGACATTCCATGTATTTTTTGCTGATTTTGTTCTGACAGGTGTAAACAGTAGAAGAAAGATGAGGGAAAAGCAAAGTCTCCCTCTACAAGCCCATGTGCAGTCTTCAGAGCAGGATACAACTGACACTTCCATTTTTATGACCTTCTAGAGTCTAGTCTGAATTCTGAAATGACAGACTTTCATAACTTGTCACATATCCTGTTTCTCCAAGATCCTTTTCCAAAAATAACACTAGTTTTACTATATAACCCTACATTGTGCTTAAATCAGCTATTATACACAATACTTTGAATTCCCGTCATTCATTTTGCAGC
This sequence comes from Neopsephotus bourkii, assembly GCF_033783945.1. Lineage (NCBI taxonomy): Eukaryota > Metazoa > Chordata > Aves > Psittaciformes > Psittacidae > Neopsephotus > Neopsephotus bourkii. The sequence goes on along the minus strand of NW_026900863.1, from coordinate 1,520,640 downwards.
TTTTAACATCCACTTTGTTGAATTACTGCTCTATACTTCAGAGTTTGCTGTAGCACTAGACATGCTATGAGGGGAAAAATACATAAGAGCTTTTTGTAGCTATTTTCATGTCTAAAAGAAAAGTAATGGATAAAAAATTTCAATATATTGTTTTTATTTACTTTAAATATACATTAATGCTGCTAAACTAATTTTCATTTATGTTCTTTGCAATTTTGTTTTAAGCTGTAAGCAGCTATGCTTTCATTAAGCTTCAAGCATTTAAGTCCATTAATGATGGACTAAAAATGTTCTGCACCCAGATTTCATGTCCATAGATAAATACAAATACCTGTTTAAGCTTCCAATTGCGCTTAGTTCATGTATAAGCGACAAAATTTGTACTATACTATATTCCATAATAAATTCAATAAACATTCTTGTCTACAAACAAACTTTGTACCTTCTTAATCAGAGCAACAATTAAACAAACCAGCTCTGTCTACAAGGCTGAGCACCTACAGCAGGGGTTCTATCAATAAAGGAGAATTGTCCCTTGGGACTTCCCCCCATAATTTTGGTACCTATGCCATTTCTGGTTCGAAAAACCTTGTTTCATCTAATGCACAGAAGCCATCCTAAAGTTCTCCACATATCCCTCCCTTTTTTCCTCAGCCCCAATCAGAGGGTGGCTAAAGTGACCAAGGCTGCCCAGGCAGGCTTTGGAGCCTCCATCCTTGGAGATGCTCAAAGCCCAACTGGACTTAGCCATAAGAAACCTGCTCTTCTTGATCCTGCTCTGTGCAGGCAGGTTGGATGAGATCTCCAGGGGTCCCTGCCAATCTCAGCTACTTTATGATTTCCTTCTGCTAGACTTCCTCATGTTCTAATTGTCTTCCCATCCTCCCATGTAAAAGTAGTATTTTTCCCCTTGCAAACCCCCACTCATACTTTTTTCTTAATTGTGTACTCAATTTAATAGAGTAAATTCTAATTTTCACTGTACTCACATTCTGCAAAGGGGAAAAAGCAGAAAGGAGATGGAAAGAGCAGAGAAATATTCTGCAAAAAACCCAAACCCGACTCCAGCTGCTTTGAAACATGACATAGCTCAGAAATTGGTGCCAGCACATGTCTCAGAGATGTGATGTTCTCTGTCATTCCTCTTCTCTTCCTTCAGGGAAAGCTCTCTGGACTATCATGGGCAATCATCTTCCCTCAAGATGATTTTTGTTCTTGTAAGTAGAACCACACTGTATGTGTGCACATCGTGTGCTGCATTCTTCCACAAAACCCAAACCCACACAATAAATCTTACACTAAGACACTTTGAAAAAATTCTGTCTTCTTTGCTTGCTCTTAGCAGAATCAGTGCAAGCTAAGGCTAGAACAAAGCAATATTAAATGCTCACTGGCCCTACCACTGGGTTGTTTTCAAAAAGCAAAGGAAAATAAATTAGGATGGCCTACAGCTGGTAATTCCCTCCATAGATAATTGGAAATAAAGCTCAGAATCTTTCTCCTGACCTTCAAAAACCTCCAGACTAATCCTGTATGTCTTAAATCCACTGTAATCCACAGTGAGGACCATAGTTAACGTATTTGCTACTCATTGGAGCGCTCTCATTCAGAAGGATAACAGGATCCCTGACAATGAAGCAGTTCCAGGTTGAATGTTGAACTGCACTCACTGCTGACTACAATGCGCTCTCTTGCTAACACAGATGAGTTTTGGTTTGAAATATTCCTCACAGAAACCTGTGTTAGAAGACAGGTGCTGGCAAATCAACAATTCAAGGTCTGATCTCTGTTTTCTCAATAAAAATGTGAAGATAAGCAGTGGGAAAGCTCTCAAAGACTGGCAGTTCAGATCAGACTTGCCCTTTAATTTATTTCAGTAAAGGTCTTTAAATGCCTGTGAATTCAAAGAAAATTCACTGATTTAGTTTATTTCAAAAGTTTGGCCCTTCAACTTGACTTCAGAACCTAAGAGCCAAGAAACCGTTCATTCCAAGAGGATTTACATTCAAACCTTTCTTAAAATTATTAAAACTGAGTAACTGAGTATAGGAAATTCCACAACTGAATACTCAGCTGGATGATAAATCTCCTTTTTATTACACTTCAGGATGCAAAAAAGGAGTGCTGAATGCTAGCTGGACAACTTTGGCTCTAGAGTCAAGTGAAGCAAGATAGCATACATGGAAAATGAACACATATCCTAGCAATCTGTCAAAAAGGATTTAGAGGAGCTTGACGCAGGCAATCTAAGGGGAGGCTTCAGGTAAGAAAATAGGCTCTGTCCTTTCTGAGCCCCTGGACTGCCGCAAACAAACTGATATACAGCTACCGCCCCACTGCACTCAGACTGCTCCATAAAGCAGCCAGTGCTTCTTCCAGCCAACCCATAACAGCTCTTTGGAAGGAAAGTTTAAAAACGGGCAGAAGGTAACTTTCACCTTTTTATCCACAATCACAGAATCCCCGGCTGGTTTGTGTTGGAAGGGACCTTATAGCCCATCCAGCTCCAACCCCCTGCCACGGGCAGGGACCCCTTCCACTAGAGCAGGTTGCTCCAAGCCCCTGTGTCCAACCTGGCCTTGAGCACTGCCAGGGATGGGGCAGCCACAGCTTCTCTGGACACCCTGTGCCAGTGCCTCACCATAATAGCTTTCTAAGATTTATAACTTGGGCTGCGCACCTGCAGTCTAACAAACAGCAATGCATGAGAATAGATTGCAAGTTAAAGCACTTAAATATGACTACCCAGTTTGGGGTGTCACACAGAGCTTTTCTGCCTCACTCTCTCACTAAAGCTGATGGTGTTGCAGCCTGAATCAAATGCATTAAGCTTTCTTATCTTGTCAATCCTGATCAAGCTCACTTTTATGCTATGTGTATCTCGCTGTATTAGTCCAGAATTTATCTTCCCTTTCCCAAATTAGTTAAACAAAACTGTCAGCTGTATCAAATACACTTCTTAATGCTACTAAATATGTCAAATGAAGTTCAGCAATTAATTAAGCACAGGTTAATTTATACAGTTCTACAGAGAGTGACATTTTTGTTTGAGTCTTTTGCTGATTTGCTACTGCACATAATAAATAAAAGTGATAAAACCACAAGAGAAACGAACAGTACAGAGACACTAAACTACTTAATACTATGAAACTAGAAACAACTATCAATGCGTAGCACACTATCTGCCCATTCTGCAACATACTTTCAATCTATCAATCATATTTGGAGCAATGACAGAATCTGAAAATAGGATGGATAATCTGTGCAATCATTCATGCTCTCCCTTCATTTCTAAGCATTCATTTTATTTCTTCTTATATTTTAAATTTATAATCACAGCCCCAAACAGATCTCTCCACACCTTACAATGCTGTACTCTTAAGAGTTTGGTGGGGGCTTTCAGGGGATCTTTTTTCTTCATTATCCCTCAGAAGTTACTTTAAGCATCACTGCCTCAAATGTTCACTACAGTCTGAGCATGAAAAGCAGTGATTGAAGATAGTTCTTTTTTTCACTAGCTGCAAGATGTCAGGGATCTTTCACTGGAGGATGTTTTTCACTTCCTACTCTTTACATTTGCTTGTGAAATATAAATGTTCGGAGGAACTCCGAGTGTTACCACATCCGGGGATGTATACGCGTCTGATGTTGTTTAGAAGAATATAGTATTCATCTTCTGCCAGGGCTTAAGAACTCAAGTCATATTTAAGGGAAACATCAAACTGCATTTAAAAAAATTACTAGAACATACAGCAAGCTTATTCCTCCAAATTATACCCTTGTTATGCCAGAAATAGTCTTTGCCTCTAACTACCCTTGCTTGGGGACCGAACGATCAAGGGAACAAACTATCTATGCTTGCAGCCCTTTTTGTGCATGTGGTTTCTGATCACAGGGAGCTTGGTTCCTTGCCTAACCACCTGCACAGGAGACTAGAACAAATGAACATCTCCCAGATGAAGCAAGATTCAAAGCTCTGATTAAGCCACTGACACAACAACTGGTAACCACAGCTCCTGGCACTCTTTAAGAGAGCAATATGGCAATTTTACAGCCACATTCTCCCAATTAAGCAGTTACGGAAACTTCAGCCACCCCAAAACATCAGTGCTAAATGAGGTGGAGAAGTTATTTCACTTCACTGCATTAGGAGTGCCTTTGTCCTGTACAAAGCAACTCTTACAGCTCTAAGGACACATTTAGGCCCTCAACTCACTGTCTGTGCAACAGATATAATGATGGAAGAACAGGCTTAATGGGAAGGGGGCAAGAAGCCTGTAGCATCACTTCAGGGGTACACTGCAACACTCATCACTCTCTCAGAGCTAATGATGTCAAATACTGTAAGAGACATATATGAAAACCTTTTCTTTTTTCCTCCCTAAAAACATCTGCATACTTTATACTTTCCTGTTTGCAACTCGGGACTCAACATTCCTGCATTTTCTAGGATAATGTTATCAAGGATGGGGGCTGTGCCGGTAGTGATTAACATCCAATGGCATAGCCAAGATGGCAGTTCAAAGTCCTTCAGGATGTTTGTCAGGATTCACTACAGATGTTCCTAACAGCACTATGTCAACCCCTGAGCACGAGAATGTGTGTTTTCTCAATAAAGAGTTCAAGCAACTGGTGAAGTAACCAGAGCACAAAGTTATAAACAGAATATTTCAGGGGATAATTCAGGGATTACTACACTAAGTAAAAAAACTTGCTGTTTTATGTTATATAGCACTGAAAAAAGTTCTTACAAGAAACATCTGTCTCCTTCATTATAACAAACAAAATCCATTTACAAAAGCCTGGGTTGCAAAATGACTACACAAACTAAAGAACCATGTTATCAAAAGCAGAAGAATAAAACACTCAAAGAATCTTCACTTGTAGGCAAACAACCCAAGAGATACCCTGCACAAGCTGTTTGCTTAAGCTGGAGCTGAACTGAGCACGGCTCAGAACAAGCAGCAAGGCTGCATTCCCTGGGGATCTCTCCTCTTGTATTATCCTACTAAGGCATTTTAGATGGCTCACCTGACTTCATGTGCCTACCAGCACACACTGACCAACACATACCCAAGCTATATTCTAGGTCAATGCCTGCTTTATGGTATATCCTTTAAAATGACACAACTACCCAATAATTACTATTATTAGACCTAAACCAAGAGTCATGTGGTGAAGTCACAGGAGGAGAAAGTATCTCCAAGTTCTAGTGTCAGCGAAGGCAGCAGAGGTGGTGGTTTGGGGTGTGGGGGAAGGAAGGGGGAAGAGGTGGGGGTTTTTTTTAATCCCTAGTCCTAAAGTTATGAGAAGAGACAACTTCATGACCTTTAAAAGCCGTATGACAAGTTTGAAAGGTTTCAATGCACTCTGAGCACTCTCCCCATGTATCTGTAATGTGGAAATTGCAATGACCAAATTATTTGACTTACAAGTTTCAGACTCCATTAAGTATTAAGAATTGTCCTATTTGTGACACAGCTGAATTCTTGGAATACTTCAGTGCCCTATACATGTTCCACTGGGATATACTTGATACTCACCAACAATAAAGATATAACTCAGACACCAAGAGGTTTCACAGATGCTTTCTCCTATACTGCATGACACTGGCATCTCACAAAAACATTATGTAAATATGGAAGCAACATTCTCTCTTCTTCCCCAACACAAAAATCCTCCAGCACAGAGAAACAGAGGAATATATGAGATGCTAAAATTCAAAACTTATGAAAATGGAATAAAAATGGGAGAATTCACTTTAAAATTAACTCATCTCTCAAAGAACTTTCTACTTCTCCTCCTAATGCTTGCTCTTTCTGAAAAATCATTCATTCAACAGATCTTTCTTTTCATCAAATGAATCAGTTTTTCTTATGTAGACTGCACATCTTAAATTCTTGTGGAACAACCTAAAAAGACTTATGAAGCAGCAGCTCAGCAAGCATGTACATCACAATAGCAATTCATATGTAAATATCTAAACTGGAAAGACTTAAGTTGTGTTTAGAAAGTGAAAGACTAAAATATTTTCTTCAGGAATCACCCTTAGAGCAGTGCATGTAAAATGTCATTTACAGCTGGATGCAGACACTAAAATACCACAGAATAACAACATTTAACTTAACTAACAGTTGTGAAATAAAAGGAATATTTGGTTTGTAGCTTCTTCAATGTTAGATTTATATTTGGCATCCACAAAGCGTGCTTAAGTGTTCAAGCATTGAAGTAGAGCAGGTACCTGGGACTCCATCCTACAGAGCTGAACTCTAGGTGCCATTGCCATTTTCATAAAACTTGGGAACCAAACTAGAATATGCTTATTTTATACAAGGTATTATGTATTAAAGAATTCACTCAGATGTGTGAAATACAGACTGGAGCTGGTTTAAGCCATGACAAGCACTAGTGAACCTTCTGCCAAATTTTATTTACCAAGTGCACTTCTTGTGTGATTGCCTTGGCAATGACATGAGCTAAATATGATTTTGACATTCAGGGCCAAATTTGACAGCCATTAAATTACAAAACAAATCAGTTAATAGAAATCAGATTGGATTAGATGTATTCCAGAGACACTTCTACAAACATTTGATTTTACTTAGTGATACGTTGGTTTACTCAAGCTAGAAGCAAATTTCATCCCATTTACATAAATTTTCTTCTTAAAAACAGATCTGTCTTTTACACATTGAAGTTGAAAAGACGCCTTCAACAAGTGGGGGATCTTCTGACATGGGTCTGTGCTCAAAGCCCTTTGGTAGAATATTCTAGTAACTAATTCGTGGCATGTCCTAGTTTCCTATTGATTTATAGCTTCTGATTAGGCTGGTTGTGGAATGCATTACAAAACAGCATCCCATCTGAAGTTTGTTTCATTTTGGGCTAGCCTGTTCCTCATTTTCAGATACAGAGATTCTCTTAAATAGAATGTAAAATGAAGGCTGTCATAAGTATAAATTTGTGCACAATTGAGTCCTATTACATGCTTTGATTACAGAAATGGAGGTCTTACCCCACAATTTTCCCTGCTCGGCTCAGACTGCCTATTTTCTGCTCTTGACGTGGTTATTACTGCAACCACTGAAATTAAAACAAGACTGCCTTAGCGCTCACTGTATTATTTTTGGGAGCTTCTTTTCTTCAGACTCAAATGTCTCACACACACAAAACCCATTTCTTTGATAAGTGATTTCTGCAAAATGCAATAGCACAGGCTGGGTAACTTTTTATTGTCCACTTTTGCAAAGAAACTAGAGTCCCTGTAGACACCACTTAGATTTTGGCTGTTCTAGTGAGATTTTGTTCATCATCGTAGCTTCAGAGGACTAAGAGAAATATTAAGAGATATATAATGCTACGAGAACTTACACAAACATGCCATTAGCATAGCAAGCCACAAACATGAAGCATCAACCAACACTGCCGTTGTGCCAAAGCAGAATGCATTAATATCTGCAAGTAAATAACTTTTCCTAATACTAATCATAAAGACAAATGAGAAATACACAAACACGGGGGGGGGGGGGGGGAGATATCCTCTGACTATATAATCCTCATGAGGCTTCCAGGCCACAGAATGCAGGATAAATGCATTCCTCCCATACCAATCCCTTACTTGAAGAAATCAGGCCTGGAATCTGACTCTGAAACTCACTTAACAGATCTGTTTTACCCAAAGTTGAGAGAATAGACTGAGATTCAAGGAAATCTACACACGTGAAAAACAATGGATGCTCTTAATTAATCAATCACCCCTCCCAAAAAAAAAAGCTTTAATGTCTCCTATTATAAAAGTACACTTTTTTAGATGTTAAACTCTGATAATTTAACATGCATCATGCAAAAGGAACTTATTTTTAGCAGTCACTAACTGTTACAGGGTTCATAGTGGTTTAGTTAGAAAAGAATAAATGTGAACAAATAAAATGCATGTCAAAGACAGGCATTTCAACTCTGGAGCACTACATTTTACCCAAATCCCCACTGTCAGTGGCAGAGGAAGTACAGTGGCTAACATATATACAGGGGAAGATGTGCTGGAAATTACCTTTATAGAAGGACTTCAATATCTTAAATCGAACTTCTGGTTAAATTTAAGTGAAACCTGTGTAATATGACATCTTCCAAAACCCCTATAAGCCAAAATTTTAGGATACAAGTATATCTAAAAACAGTTTAAAACATTTTTCAATATAGCGGTATATTGAAAAACCTTTCAAAAAGCAACACTATTGGAAAGCAACCAACCCTCCAAATAGCAGATAGCTGATAAAAATGTCAAAACACAGACAAGCGGTGATACCGAAGTGTCATCAACATTACTTTCTGAAGCAAAAATGTCGTGGTGAAATAAAGCCAGTTTCACAGCATATTTAATTTTGCCATATCTGACAAAAGTGTCTGCTACAATCATTGCCCACCCATAGCCATTACTTCCAAAACTATTTGTAGCCTCAGCTTCAGAGCTCTCCATTTTGCTAAATCCTCTCTTCTCTAGAAGAACAAATGCACTGGCACCTTGGGCCTCTCCCGGTAAGGCTGCATTTAATTCTGGCTGCTACTTCGATGGCACAAATTCAACCCAGGAGAATGTGAGTTTTAGTTTGCTAACAAAATGCAGTTAAGGAACCTTTCACTCTTGTGTTTGACATGCTTGTTTGTACATCACCATCCACATACTGCCCTTCTTAATCCAGAGATCTCATTGATGAAGTGTTTGTTTCACATTAGCTTAGGACTGATTCTTTGTGAGCTCTATCTAACAGCACTTCTCCCTTCATGCACCTTTGAGCCTGTATTTCCAGTTTCTTTCAATTTAAAACATGCAGTTTAAAGCTTTAGCAAAAACAATAGTCTGATATTTTGGTAAATATTAATTCAAACAGGTAACAAATTTTTCACATGTGTATTTTAGAATATCTCTATGACTGCATTCCTTAAAATATATTTTATGTAGACTGCAAGTAGGTATTAGGGGAAGCTGGAACTCTTAAGCTGTTGCTCTTTTTTGTTGTCCTCTCTTGCTACACCTGGAAGCCAGCCTCCCCGCACCGTGCTTAGTTGCTGTCAAATTTCTCATGCTGCTGAAGGCCTTCACCTGGCCAAATTGCTGTGGTCAAACAAATCAAGACAGATCATGACCATTATACAAGGCAAATTCTGCTGGGCTTAGTCATTGCCCTCCACAGCTTGCTTCAGCTCTCGCAGCATAGTATAATGCCCTGCACTTGTACCAGCACAGCCATTTGTAGCACTGTGTTGTAAACTAGATTAAGTATAGCTTCATTATTAACTTCTTAAGAGAACATTAAAGTCAGTTTCCCATTGCAGCTCATCGTGCACTCTTGTAACTCTGCACAGGTACAGAGGAGGTAGTGGCCCCAAGCCCAGCTTTTCTAAGCACACGGCTCAGGAAACACTCCTGCCTTTTCATGCCCCTGCACTACAGTTTAGCGCTGCCTCAGCTGAGCCAGTATGACTGTGACTGACAGTGATTCAGATTTAATTCATATAATCACATTGATATGAGAATCTGTTTTCCAGAACCAAAAGTCTATCAAAAGCACAGATGACTTCGGTGAGGCCCACAATCAAGTGTATCAACAAAACCAGGAGAGCTCCAGCCTCACAGAAACAAGTCAAAAGGCAGGGTGATGATGTATGCCAGCACCTTTCTTGCGCTCAAGCCAACAACTCAAGAAACTGCATGCGTAGACACAAGTCGATCAGTCAGCAAACCAGCCTTCAGGAAACTGGTGCTTTTGTCCTGTTGTTCACTGAATGCCTTAAAATTTCAAGGATCTCATCTCTGAATTTCCCATCTGTGGCACATGTATTTCCCATCTGCACTGTGCAGTCTGATTCCATGAGGATTTTGCACACAAATAAACCAGAGCTACATTTTGAAGGTAGTTTTATATTGCCAGGTATGAATCTCCTTGGAAGAAAACATTTGATTATGAACCCATGTGAGCCACATGCCCACATACAGAGAAATCGGGCTAAATGTACTGTCCTTGCACTATAAGAGAATTTGGCAGTAGACACACCATTCTGGTGCAGAGATTGTGAGGCAAGTGAAAAGAAACAAGGGAGAAGTTATTTATCGTAACTTCTTAGTCAATACACATGTAATATACAGACCAATGAGCACAGATCCAAAACTGGTTCCTCTTTGGCCACCACATTCAAACCTTTAAGGTAGCAAGCCCAACAAGAAGAAACCTACATACCCCAAGGACCCACAAAAAGCCTAAATGAAGAACTGAACCTTCCGTCTGAGGCCAACTTCCTGGTTTTAGCATAAACCACTTTATTTTACATATCCCTTAGTAAACATTGTTTTCTGTAAAACGACATCAGTGTACCTACCATGAGAGAAAAAATTACATCCTTTTTCTACTTAAGGTCTTTAAGTTAATGACTCATTTATCCTAAACAGGAACTAAACCATCCTTTGATCTGGGTATGAAACCCCATCTCACCTCACCAGATGCAATTTGACTGAGGTCAATTTTCCCACTGCCTCATCACTGACGACATCCAACACAGTGCCTATCACACCACAGTGTCTGTGAATACCTTAAATGTAACACACTAGGAGATCCAAGCAAAGGTGTAATATCTGCAAAAGCAGATGGTGTAATAGGTCTGGCCTGTTGGATAAAAGCCCAGGTTTTCATACCTTAAAATCAATTGAAAGCTTGAGCAAAATGAACCCAGCAGCTTTCTGAATATGTCCAGATTTGCACTTCAGCATAGTTTTTGCATGAGCCAACCTTTCTTCACAGTCTGGAACAGTGCTTAACAAGATAAATGGAGAAAGCATGTTGCCATGTAATGAAAGTAAAACCAGAATCTAGAGTACAATCTGAAGAATGCTATATAGCACATAAAAAAAAAATAGAATTAGGCATACAGCTTCAAAAGATAAAATATTCCCCAAAAATGGCACAGTTAAATCCATGGCAGAGAACATTTATCAAAGGAATTTTCCTGCAGCGTGCTATTTGTCCTTCTAGAATCAGAAATAGGGATTTGCACGTTTTCTTCCACCACTCAAAAGCCTCAGAGAAGCATCCAGAGTAAACAGAGACACATGGGAAAAATCTTGTGATCTTAAACCTTATGATGGACTTTAATGTTCACCATTTAAGATTCAAGCCTACAGCAGGGTTCCTTAGAGCATATCAGTGCACCAATATGTCTAGCAGGAGGAGCACCTTAAAAGCATGAAAGAACTTAACACAGAAACTGGATATTTTATTATTTTAATGATTTTCCTTAACGTTTGCAGTGGGACTGCAACCCAGAGTTAACTATTTCAGTATAAACACCTGCTTCTTCAAGAAACAAAGGCATTTGGAGACATGTTCATACACACAGATTACACCACAGACGACTTCTTTATATCACTAATTTCTCCAAACACATAAATCAGCTAACTGTTCCATTTGATCAAAAAGAGAAACATCTAAGTAATCTTCTTGTACACTAAGAGATCGCTACCGAACTTCACACAGGAACAGGAATTTGTTTGTAGCTCCCAGACACAAGTATTTAACATACAATAGCCCTCTGGGGAAACACGATACAGTTCAATGTTCAACACTGCAATCAGCTGTCAACACTTGCTCACCTACACTCACAGAATGGCTAAAGGCAATCTCATGCTGTAAGGCTGCAGTCAGGCATCCTGAAGAGAAGCAATATCTTTTCCTCCTCTTGAACCCCAATTGGACCCACCTTTCTACGTTTTCTTCTTAGCTTATTATCTTTTATTAGTTTAATTATTTTATTTATTTTTTTATTTATTTCACCTTAATTGTTACAGATTAGCCACAACTAGTGACTGGATAAGGGAAGGTGTAGATCACTGCTGTGAGGTCACATGCCCTTCAGGTGACCAGAATAAACTCACTCCCATAAGGAAAGTGTGCATTGGTTTTGAATAGTTTACCTGTCTGTACAGTAAGAATTGCACTACTCTTCATTCTTCCTCTTTCTGTAACTAGAGACAGAACTAGCTCAAGGATGATGCAGCACTTCATGCAGGTTTCTGTGACCTTGCGAATTGGTGCTGCACTGGTCTCTGCCTGTGGCACACAGCTTACTTTTCATGATCAATAAAATATTTAGCTGCAGCAGCTTAGGGTTTAGTGCACTGGGATCTAGGTGAATTGCAAAGCATGGCATATACATAAATTGAAATAAAGATGGTTAAATAGCACTTCAGGGTCTCAGGCACCACAAAAGTACAAAGCACTCAGACACTGAATGGTGTCTCTTGAGAGATGATCAGTCTCACAGAAGATTAGATTTATTTTGTTACATTTTGTATCTCTTAGTATCATCTGAGCTTTTAAGTCAGCCTGAAACACGTATTCGCTTCTTCACAGGGTGCTGCGTTCACATAAAGATGTCCTCTGAATCCTGTTCCCCTATTTTCATACCACCCCCTTCAGTTATCAAATACTTCAAACATTTGCAGACTAAAACCATGACACTTTTAAATAGTATGATCTCAGTCATCCAAAGTAAAAACTACTCAAGGACAAAGCAGGAGTGTTTGGTTTTGTAGCTGAGTTTCTTTCTAACCTCATTTAAACTTAGGGTCTCTTTCAATGCAGTGTTCTTAAATTTCTGAAACTTAAGGAACCATAAAAATTTATAATAAGAAGAAAAATATATGTTGCATTTAATAAAAATACTTTGGAAACTGGATATTTGAAAGATACCAAATTGAATTAGTTTACAGGCTCAGAGATCTAAAGAACAAGCAGTTGATGTTTTGAAGTGGTGGCAGGAAAAGCGATAGAGCCCTGTGGTCTGTTTATTTGCTGGACCAACTTGAGGTATGTTCACAAGTAATTTACAAACCCAAGTAACAAAAGTAAACATGGTTTGGTTCACAAAACCCTCTAAACGAATTAAAACAAAAGGAAGCAGATACTCAGCTCTAGCTAGACCTCTTTTGCCCCTTCCATTCTTCATTTCATACCCATTTGGCAATTTCTCTTACGACATCACTTTTGTCTACGCATCCTCCACCTTTTCCAGCCTTCTGACCAGCTCTATACTTCTCTCTACACTAGGTATAAGAACTTTATGCTTTTCCTCCCTGCCGCCTCACTGCTCTCACCTGCCACTCAGAGTACATGGTAGCGGTAATTTGTGCCTACTACTACATCATAAGGTGCATTTTTTTTACATTTAAGCACTAAGTCAGGCTCTATCACTACAACGTTTAACCTCCACATTCTTCATGTTATACTAATGCATACAGATACTTCCTTAAAACCCTCCTGCTGAAAGGCAAAGAACATTTTTATTTTCTTTTAGTCAAACCAACCATACTTAGGATCTTTAACTACTGTTGGTATTACATTAAGATTTCTATCTGCTCCAACATATCTAAATAACCTGGTGTTGTTTTTAAATTAAGGAAGCATCACTGTCAGCAGCATCTGCAATATTTTAATGAGTTTCATTAAATCTCTTGAAAAAAAGTCACAAAGATAAAACAGTGTATATTTCCAAAATGCAGGGGTTTTTCAAATGTTTAAAATAGGTTCTGGCACAACCTTCCTTCAATTTTAACTTCAGAACAGGATGTTATGTGCACAGAAGTGATGTCCTACATGACATTAAGCACAAAAATCCTCCTGTACTGTGACAGCTAATTCAGTTCTCTGCCATAACATCATTACGTCCCAGGTATCACAGCACATTTGTGAGAACTTTTTAGCATCTTCCATTCATTTTGTAATGCTAACTAAAGGTTCTGACATTGGAAGGTTATGATCCTTCCAAGTCAAAAGTGAGCTTTTTGTAACTGTGGATACTTTCCTTAGAAACAACGAAATATACCCCTCTTCTCTCTACAATAGACTTAATTCTCTGCTAGTCCCCTTCTCTGTGGAAGGCACTGAATTACCACACTTCCAAAACACAGTTTTCAAGAGTCTTTCCCACTCCACATCAACCTCTTCATCAACTGCAGGCAGCAGCTCCAGGAAATGTAATTATTGAACAGCCTTGTATGTTTTGTAACTTGAACTGAAGAGCTCTAGTCATCTAAATTCCCCTTAGCCAATCTTTAGCACAAAAAAGCCCTCTAATTGGAGCCACCAAAAAAAGGAAAAGTCTCTTATTAAAGGGTAGACCACACAACAGAAAAGGAAAACACAGAGACTCAATTTGATTACAGTTCTAGCATACTATTGATTTTTACATGTTGTAGGGTTTGGTTCTGTTTATTTTTTAATAGGCTGCAGAAATTTATAATCCCTTAAAAGAGATTGATAAGTTTGTTACATTTATGCTGTTTCTCTGTTAGTCAGTACTTCTCTCATTATTTACCAGTGTCTGTGATTTGAAAAGATAGTCTACACTTTGATCCCTAAACAGGTTTAGTAAAAGTCATGTACAAGAACAAAAACTGAAGATAACATCAGCAATCTTCCTAGCTATATGATCACAAAAGAAACTAAATTTCATCTTAAATATGTTAATTTGTTCCTATAAAAGGGATTAAGCCATCTTATAGTACTATTAGAGCCATTATAAAGACATGCACATGTGATATTTGTAGATGTATCTACAGCTACTAAAGTCATCAGTACTATTTGCACAAGCCCACTACAAAAGTTGCACAGTTGGTGCAATGCCCAGGGCAATCAACATGCCATGCTTAAGACTGTGGGTGGCTTGAGTTCATGCCTGCCTGATACCTGTCTGCAAAACACCACCTACATTTACACTTTTTTCCTTGGTCTTAGCACGTTTTTTTTTTTTTTCTGTGGAACTTCAGCAGCCATGGGAAACGGGACCTTGTAACTTCTAGAAGAAAGAGCTATGAAGTCAGGCTTCACACCTGCAAACACCTTACTAACTTCACAAATTCCTCATAATCCAAAGCGTGCCTTCTCAGAAGCTATAGGTCACTTTACAGTGCAGCTCTTCAGGAAGATACATCACCCTCTTCACTTTTCAGCTCTTCCTACAACTTAACTCTGTCTTATTCTACAGAGCTATGCAAGCATGCTGCTCTCCAAGCACCCTCCACCATCAGTAGTCTGCTGGGTCATTAGCTACATTCAGGGCCCCCCTTACAAATGGTTCCTCTGGCTACAGCTGCCTTCTTCAGCATGTTCAATACCTAAGGGAAAAACGTCTATTCAAACATCATTGCCTTTTGACATTTCATTGCCATGCCAGTACCTCAGGGACTGCTTGAATGTTTTATGTTACAAATTTTGTGCTGCACAGTAAGTTGCTGTCAAATGAACTTCAGTCTAATCAGCAAAGCTCAAAAAGGCTTCATGGTCTTTGACACCTATGTCAAGACAATGGTAAACATGAAAGAGGGCAGTTCAATGACCAGATCCCTGTGCATCAGGTTGAGGTGCTGCAATCACTGCATGTTACAAGTTAAACTCACCATGCACATAATTATTTTGCTCAGGTTTTGCTGTCGTATTTCAGGTTATTCTCTAAGTTGCTAATGACAACTGACTTTTGACATGACTGGTTTCCAGGCTTTTCACTTATGAGAGTGCGATAGTGCTCCCAAAATGTAAAAGATCTTGAATCTACAAAAATAAAAGGCTTGAAAAACACTCAGTTATTTTATACACTCTGAAGAGCAGCATTTTTACATAATATAGCAGAGTCTTTCAAAACTACATTTGGCCAAAGTACTCAATGACCCAGCAGAGATATGAGATCAGAGAGTATTTTACTTCTTTGAAGTTCCTAGACAAAAAGGAAAATGGTAATTTTACTGCAGCATTTAAAGAAAAGAAAATCTTCTGATATTTTGCCCCAGAACGACCACAAATAGAATTATTTTGAATAGAAGAGCTTGTGTATCAAAAGCTTTTCTCTGAAATAGAAGAATGCTTAAAGTAGACTAAAATGTTTCAGCTTTTATCCAAATTTCAGGTACTGTTTTCACTTCTTTGCCACTTCTTTGCTGCTGGTGCCCTACAGCAGCAGCCCTAATGCTACAGCTCTGCTTTGGGCCAGCATCTTATAACTAATGATGTGTTGAAATGTTGACTGACAATCAAATAAAGCACATGATCCTGTGACAATTCTGTTACTTATTTGTTTCCAAACTAACAGGCCAATTGATCAGACCAAAGGCTCAGGCCTCATTCACGTTTTTCTCTCCGTGATGAGCTACCATTTGGGAAAAACCTACTCCTCTCCCTATAGCCTCCAATAGCAGAAGCCTGAAGCAGAACTATTTTCTCCTGAACATGAGTTTTAGACTTCCTTTGACAGTGATACCAAATCACCGCAATAAAGGAGAAATTACTCTGCTTTCAATAGCAGAATAATACACACAATGAAAATGAGGCACTTGATTTACCTAGTTTGCATGGCACTTACAGGTCAGACTTCAGGTGTTAACTTCTATGTAGCCATTAAGGAAGGGAGAGTTACACGGGAACAGCAAGTTGCTCACACCATGCAAGCCTGACGACATGCAAGCAAACATATCCTCTATCAATTATGTCACCCAAAAGTTCAACTCTAGCACAAAGTTAAGAGAACATCAGAAGCTCAAGCATGAGAATCTAACAAAAAATACTAAGTTTATCCTCTGAGTAACTTCACAATATACAACAAATAATCTTTGCACATGAGAGTAGTTTAAAGACAAGAGAGTCTGATACATTTCCAAAAGCAGGAGACATCATCCAGAAAGACAAAAGCAAGGTATCTAATCAGTGAGGTTTGGAAAAACTTATCTGACAAGATTGTGATCATGTTGTAGAATTACTCCAGGTGAAACACAGAACATCATATGCCACACAGATCTCCAGATACACTTTACAGCTTTGTTCAGCTCGAATATGTAATCTAAAGATTAACATTTCAATGGAAAATGCTATATAACAACAAAAATGAAACGCTTTCAATTCCTGAGAGCTTTTCCACCCAGAGATTATACTATGGCTCAAAACTGTATGCAACATGTAATGTTTTAAATGTTTAAGCTTGTCCTCTGATAATCTGGTTGTATTTTAACACACTTAAGTCTTTCATGTCTTAAACTTAGTAAATTTACGATTTTTTTTTTCTATGCTGTGACACTTTTTGGCTTTAAAATTACTTTGAGTCTTTAGGAAAAAGTAGTGAAAAACAATTCCCACCCACTCTCAGGACTGCATAGAAGTGTCCTTCAGCAGAGCCCCTGCCTGCATCCCATTGCAGCCCCAGGTAAGCTGGGCTCTCTGCATGGGGAGGACACCCCCAGAGCATGGCATGGACCAGCTCCACCATACTCTGAACAGAAAGATGTTTGAACATAGCAGTTGTCTGGGAAAATGAAAATTATCTCAGCACTACCTTTTATTTTAGCTTTAAGAAAAACCATAATGAAAACAGTGTTTTGCATGCACATTTTATAGAGCTGTGATCTGGCTTAACTCACCTGCAAGGATACCCTGGAGCATTCATTCGTTATGTGCCTGTGCAGGTGCCAATCAGGCAGAGCTACTATCTACACAGAACCCCATGCAAGGGCAAGGTCCAACAAGCAGTTCTAAAGCTACTGGTGTTAAACTGTAAAGAATCATACCTTCCATCTTTTGTTGTGAGCATGCAGTGACAGCCTTTCGGGCAACAGAACACATCATCTCTCACATGCCTGGATGCCAAAGCAACAAGGTTTCACAGCCACGGGAATCCTGTGCTAGCCAATTGATCCATTCTAGCACAGAATCATGGAATCCCAGCCTGGGAGGGACCTCAAGGGTCATCTGGTTCACCCTTTCCAAGGAAGCATGACCTAGATGTCTCAGTTCATGTTTTAGGTAAAGGTTTCAGCTGAGATAGTTACCATTTATTCTCTAATGCTTCCTCAAGATTTTTAAACCTGAAAATACAACTTAGAACACAATATATAAATAGTGGGGGTGAGGTGTGCGTGTGGGGGATGTTTATGTGGGATTATTTTTTGTTTAATATCTGCTGATAGATTAAGATACATGTAAGAGCTGCTGGAGAACAGTAGCACTAACAAAAGGATGGTTTCCATGGAGAACAAAAAAGGTCAAATCATAATTTATTGAAAAGAATTCAACTCTATCAGTTAAGACTGATACATAAGCTCTTAAGAATAATAACAAACCTGGCATCTATGTCAGCTGTTTACACTGTTTATCATTTGCAACTTGACAGCAGCTTCACAGGTAAAAGCTGTCATGGAAATATATTTTTATTGCAAATAGAAAATTGACGGCAAGATAAAGCAGATGAAAAACAGCAAAAGGAGAGAGAGCTACATGTCATGCTCTCATGGGGTGAGGTGTGCACATACAACTTCATTTCTGTAATTAAATGGCAGGTTACATAAAGCAAGAATATAATTAGTTTGGCATAATTTAGTGCCATTCAGATGGACCTGGAGCCTTGTGCACTCACCAAACAATTTGTACTAAAACAACACAAGCTGTTCAAACAAATTGACATTTTTAATTCCTACTTATTACAGATCTTTATTATCAGTTCCTGAGAGAGGACGTTTGTTACGAATACAAAATCTTTCAAAATAGGTTGAGAAGGATGAATCTAGAAAATGCCAGAGCGATTTATCACCGAATATTTATTACATGAAGATAACACTGCAATGTGTGTCCACTTACTAGGATGACCTAAATTGAGGTCACACTATATGAAAACAGGCAAATAAAATTCTGACCTTGATGAATTCATAGTTTTATTGGGTTACCCAAAACCTTTTGCACTGAAAAGAGATTTGGGTACTTCTCTATATGGAGGTGGAAAATATAAAGGCAAATCTGCTGGTCTACTTCCCAAATATCCCCCTTCTTGCATTATTAAAACTTCCCTCCCTTCAAGCCACTTAGGAACTGAACTCTTTCAATGTTTAAGCCCAAATTATTTCATACTAATAACTGTAATTAATATTAAATACTTCTAGTAAGCATCCTTATGCACTAAGTGCTAATGGTCTTAAAATATTCAGTACCTGAAATCGTTACTCAAGAGAAAAAAAAAAACCTTGAGTCCTCAGGGATGAGGATTCAGACAAGCAAACTCACAAGCCCAGCTTCAAGATCCACCCCTACAACATGGAAATGTTGTTTATTATGGCAAAATATGACCAAGCTACTGTTTACCTGGTTTTAGCTTTGCTCAAAGCATTTCTGCATCAGAATATATCCCAAAATTTGCATTGATCCTCCTTCAAAATAATCTTGGTTCTTCATCACAGTCAAAGCAAGAAATCCTGCGTTTTCTGCATTTATCACTAATTATATTCAGAATCTGAATCATGTTGCTACCAACCCTTAATAGCATTTAGGAAAAGATTAACCTTTCCTGATTCTTCACCACAGAATCAACTCTTGAGAATTACAATGTGAGAAGGCACACGTGACAGACACTTAAGCCTCCTGCGGCAATAAAACTTTTCCCCTTACTCTTACATTGTCTGTATCAGATCACATAAACAAGGGAAATTTTCTGTATTTCATGAAATTCTAATTAGGAAATACCAAAGGATGTGTCAGAACAGTCAGTTTCTGTACAAGACAGAAAATGTTTTGATTGCTGAACACAAAGTAATTACTTCAAAGCTACAGTAACGGAAGATGTGTAAATGCTCTTGTAGCTGAGGAACTAAGGTAAAACCTGACTAAAATATTAAAATAATTCAAAATGCATCTATTGAAAATGAGCAATGCTGATGGTGAACATGATTTAACTGAATCCAGAGTATACTGTTCCCCTCCACAATGATATTCCCAGCGGAACCATTTGGAATTAGGCTTCCTATCTGACCAATACTTCAGCCCCATATATATTCAGATATTTTTAATAATCCACAAAGGTTCTTAAGCTTCCCAGTCTTAAGCTTCAAGACTGCATTCATTCTTTATTTTTAAACATCTACATGGGGGAAGGGTGTGAAGGAGTGTTGATAGCTTGAAACTGGTTCCAATAATAAAAGGGAAGGAATTCTTCCAGAAAACAGTTCAGACACAGATGTTATAGCCCAGAATTTACAGGAAACCCATGACCATCAATGAGGAGTGTTACAGAGAGCCACCAGTGGTCAGAAAGTGAAACAGGATACCACTAGATACAGCCTGCTCAAATGATTTCATATTACAGGAAGGAACTGGTAAACCACGTACTGTTAGATCCATGAAAGTCAGCTTCCTCCTCACTCACCGGGCTTCCCCATAAACCACTTTCAGTGGCAGTACAAACCTCTGCATTCTAAGTGGGTATAATTCACACAGTATATGCCAGGGCTTTGCAGAAATAATGGTTAAGAAACCTCTTCTTTAGAGCTGCACATAGTATTTGCAGACTGAAGAGATTAAGATATATCCATCTGCTTAAAAGTGACTTTGTGACGACCACTGAAAAGCACATAAACACACACACGCAAAGTAAGGTAACTGGTTGTGTTTTGGATTCACTCTCTGCCAAATACTTTCTTAAGCTAATATTGATATTTTAACCACAGCTCAAATTCTCTGACTGAAGTAAATATGCCTTTATAGTGGATTGTTTTTTCTGGACATATGCCACTCCAGACATTATCCTTTGTTAATGACAGAAATGGGACTAGCTCTTGTCAAGAAACTGCTTAAGAGCACACATTCTGTTTTTTATTTTTTCTGAACAGAAAATATGGAAAACATGAAGTTATTCAACTATATGCAGCAAATACTCCCTTAAAATTAAACACTTTAGCTTCTTTTACTACAATTAATTCTCATCTCCAGGTATTTTTAAGTATTCTTCTTACATGTCCTTGAATTCAGGCTATTTTGTCTCTGCAGAGCAACGAAGAAGCAGATCTTGTCAGATCGTTATTTGATTTGCCATGCTACAGTGAGTGAAATGCATTATACCAGTGATTTTACAGCTCTAAGTGAAATGACACGCTTTCTGCACATTATGAAACCATATATCAATAATATGTACAGCTTCTATGGTGCCTTCATATCCAGTCAGTTTCTGGAATTCTTCCTAGCCTCTTAATTCTCAACTTGGGCATTTCTCTTAAAAAATATTATACGTAAAATCTAATTAGCCTAACTAGAAATACAATAAGTATAGCATAAGGATCCATTGTCTGTAGGGTTTGGTTTGGTTTGGGGTGGGGGGAGAAAAAAGGCAGTTGCTGGTTTGGGGCTTTTTTTTTTAAATATGCCTATTTTTCCATTAAAAAGAGCATGTCAGCTTTGCTAACTGCATGCAAACCGTGGTGCCAAGGCAATTATTTAATTTCCAGTAATTCAGACTAAGAAAACATGCAAGGACAATCACGGCTCATCCGAGGTGACATCCTAACAATGCTTCAGCAAAGAAAATCAAATTGATCATGGCTACAAGCAAGTCATGGTGGATCCAAGACAATGACAACAGCTGTTAGTAAAACCCTGAAGGACCATTTTTCTTCAGTAGCTGTTATTACACTATAACATTAAAAAGTCTGAAAGGGAGTAGCGGTTTTTCCTTCCAAAACCAGCACAAAGCAGTACCTCATTCTTAAATTGTTAAGTAGTTGGAAGTTACAGCATCTATCACTATTTCTTTAAAGACAATTTATAACATCCTGTGTTTCGAATATTCTCTTACTCTGCTTTTATGATTAAAATAAGTTAACAAAGATTATGTCAGTAGCAGTTCCTATGACAGTCATTACAAATAAGCAGTCTTGAAGAGCAGACACTAAAATCTGAATGGGAGACAAACTCTTCTTCCAATTCTGCCACGTCTCCATGATACAGAGGCAAGACCACTCATTTGTGTTCATTTTACTTGCTCAGTATTTATCCATTGTCTTTGGATAGTATATGTGATAGCTGGCAAGAAAAGCAAGCCATCGTGTGCTATGTAATACAAAATACAGGAGAGACCAAGTGAGATCTCCTGTCAGGGAGTTAACTGTCAACTGTATTTGAATAGATTTGTAAAGCTGTATGTAGCTGAGTTCCACTAAATTGCTGAAGACGATTTGCTGTTGGACAAATCCACATGCACGAGTTTGACTTTTTCAACATTTGTCTGCAAGTAATCACAAACATGGAATTTCCATTCCTTTTAAAACTCCATCAAGATTCAGAATCTTCAGAGTTAATTGCAGGACTCTTAGAAAAGGGAGGACAATAGGAAAAGATGAAATTTCATCATCTGTATGCACTCTCTCACAGCTCAGTTAATGACATAAATTTGTACTGGATATTTGAAAAGTAACCCATACACTGATTCTTAAAAGTGTTCTTAAATCACAGCATCTATAACTATAATATGTGAGATTTAAAAAAAAAAAAAAAGTTAAGAAGATATATGCAGCACAGAGCTTGGATGAAAGAGAGCCATGCAGAGATTCTTCTCCCTTGTGGGATTTTGTGGTTTGATGAGGGGCTTTGTTTTGATCTGGGGTTTTCATGTGTGTGTGGCTGGGGTTTTTCATTTATTTATTTGAATTGACTGCTCTAAACACAATACTGGCTAAGCCAAGTCACCACCATTGTTGTTCCTATTGCATTACTGCTCATGAATCTTTAGGAACAGCTTTATTCAAATTACTAACTTCATTTTAAAAAGGATGGGAATGGATCTAATAGGATTCATCCAGGGATCATTTTCTCCCTTACCTTTCGCTCCCCTGCAGTTCACACATAGGCCATGATGCAGTGAAAAATGGTGCAAATTATTTATATATTTTTGTTCATTCAATTAGAATTCAAATTTCAAAGGCAGCAAACGACAGTATCACATTCACAGTCCTCTGAGGGAAGAAAGGGCAGTTATTGAAACTATTTGCACATATAGAGTATCAGTTCACTCGGCAAGCAGCCAAGCAATAGTTCAACACAGAAATGACTTCAAGTCCTGTTCTGCATGTCTGAGTGCCAGAACTTCCAATACATGGAATAAAGTGTCAATACACAACTTGCTGCTGTAGGAAAGCACCACCTTCTGAATACCCAAGCTTCCTAACTCCTATGCTGTATTTCTAGATCTCATTACCTGAAGAAGGTCAGTTTTCACTTTTCTGATCTAAAATATTTAATAAAGTCTTGACTGGCATTTTGGGGAAAAAAAGAACAAAAAATAATTTGGTTTGTCTGCAAAGAAGAGGAACCAGAACCAACACCTCCATTTACAGGAAGATTCTATAAACCAACAAAGAAGTAGGATCATGTTATCAAATGGTTCTATTTGTGAAACAAATAAACTAACAAATATTAGACTTCAGTGGAATTACAAATTTCATTACAAACAAGTGCTGAATTCAGATAATGCTGAGGTCCCAGCCCCACCTACTTCCTAAATGCGAGCTAGTTTTTTGTTCAAAGCCAGATTCTCACTACTTATTTTTTCAAGGGGACTTTCTCTCAACTCCAACCCACATATCAGCTCATCTTTGAATTAGTGTCAGGTTTGATTTTTACTAGGAACTTGTATGAAAGTGAGATTTTTCATTATGGTTGAACTAATTCTGCAACATCTTTTGCAATATCTGAAAACTAATCTTATTACTGACTTGAGTTCTACAGCATTTGTATTTATAGAAACAACAACAGGTAGCTTCACATACATATTTAGAAGTGTGAGAATGTGCTATTCCCAACATATATCTGACTTGACAATTCAGAGCTGTCAAATATCACAGTTTTTGACAGCTTCACTTCAGCAAAAAAAATAATCAGTAAAATGCAAACTCAATAAAAAAATGCACCTATTCCCTGATAATAGTAAATAAATTTGCTGAAGCAGTTACCACGATAAATTGCTCTTTGTGCTTATTCAAGGACAAAGAGGTTTTATACATCACTGTTTCAGGTGTCATATAACCCAACAACCAACATCAACTGAATACAATTAGCTAAAGTGGTTGGTTTCCATTTCAGCTTGCATGAGGTTATACAGAGAGGTCCCAATCTTCTTAATGGGACTTGTCTGTGCAGCTCCATACACGAGCAGCTACAAGTCTGCGTGGAAGCGAGTACGAAAGCAAAGAGAAAAGGGAATTTTCTCACAAAAATAAACCCCAAAAAGAATAAAAACAGAAACAAGAGCAAAAAAAAAAGGCACAGAGCAACTAACTGCTTATTGCAGAAAATCATACAATGGATATTAATCTCCCAATCTCTCTATCTGTACTGAAAAAAAATCATTGATATAACTCTGCTTGCCTACATACCTCCAGATAACACAAGTTTTGAAGATTCACCAGGACCGCCCAACCTAAAGCAGCTCAATACATTTACAGCTCTGCTGTGAGAAAACAACCAAGCAAAGCACCATTTCCACTCCGTGCAACTCGCTCCATCCTCTCCATGTGTTCAGTTTGTCTGCTAGGGGATCTGTAAGCTTCTCAAACTGAATGATGTTCAGTTGTGTCCAGCAACTCCTCCAGCTGACAGGAAGAAGAGCTGACAGCAGCACACTAATGGGCACTGTGCTCTTTCTGCTAATAGAATGAGATCCTGGTGGATACACCCGCAAGGGTATGACACAAGGAGCAGGAGCAATCTTCCATGGCAAAAAACCAAAAAGTGGCTTAACTATTTAAATGACCACACCTCCTGCTGACAACAAAGCAGTTGTTTTGTAGAAATTACGCATACCTAAACCAAGAAGCTTTATTTAGTTTAAGAGGTATTAAGTTACAAAGTTTGCTCAACTACTTCCCTGTTCACCTAATAAATCTTTGAGAATTAAAATCTATTGCATCTGAAGTTTATCTCTTCTATATTCCATTTTATTTCTTACATTTGAAAAAGGATTTCTGGTGTGTCTGCATTCTGCAGCTTATAAACTGCAGCATATTTCTGACTACAACTTCACACATAGGTTACACAGCTGCCCTGTATTAAGCAAGTAGCTGCAGTTATTACCTGTGAGTAGGCAGCCAAAAGTAACA
The DNA here is from genome assembly GCF_033783945.1 of Neopsephotus bourkii. Classification (NCBI taxonomy): domain Eukaryota; kingdom Metazoa; phylum Chordata; class Aves; order Psittaciformes; family Psittacidae; genus Neopsephotus; species Neopsephotus bourkii. The sequence continues at coordinate 1,495,703 of NW_026900863.1, read as the reverse complement.
AGCTGGGCTTCATGGGGTCAGCCAGCTTCTTTTTAGCAATTCTGGTAAGATTGAAATGTTGTGACAACTTCTCAAATGCCCAAGTCAGGCTTTGGGACTTGTTTTTACCTCTTCCCCTCTCAGAAATGAAGAGGAGGAACAAACATATCCCATCCTTAGGCAGATTCTGGAGCATGCAAAAATCAACACCTTGAGCACCACATTTACCTTCCGAATAAATCTCTCTACTCTATTTGGGAAGGATTTTTATCAAGTCAAAAGCTCCCAGAAGTAGCAGCTTTTGTGCAGGAAAGGAAGATGCACCAAAGAAAGAGCTTTAAAAATAGTCTAGTCCAAATACACTTAACTTTTTTTCTGCTCTCCATAAGCAGCCAAAGTTTCTGCATCTTAGCACACAAAATAATTACATTTAATCAGGCACTTCTGTTTGAAGGTTACAATTATCACTGATTTGCTTTCAACAGCTAAATTAATTGTCCTGTAATCAGGCAGTTTTTCAATTAGAAAGTGTTGATCTACAGACACAAAAAAAAGGCTAACTTAATACAGGGACTTCATTTTTAACATGCTTTGTACTTCAAGAGAATGAAAAGCACATAGAGTATTTATTCTTCTGAATTCTCAGATAGTTAATACAGACAAATTTAACAGCTGGCTTCCTGCCTAAGTAACTACAAGAAAATTGTTTGGGTTATTTGGCTAACTGGATTTTAAAAAGCCCAGAAGAAAAACATACATAGGTTTCCAACAGCAAGTATTCAGAATATTTACATTACACGGCTCCACATCCCTGCTCACCTCTGAGGAATGGTCATTAAGTTACTGTTCTCCACTTCAACTACCCCTGGATGCCACTATTTCACACCCAGCTCTGCACTGCTTTGTTGGCTTTGAGAACAAGTCATTTTTCTACACAACTGTAAGCATTTGCTCAACTCTTAATAGGATAAGCTCATTTATCCTCATTGTTCGTCTGAAAGAGGAAAGATTTCATTGCCTATAGGCACCTGCAGAAACATTTTTAACTGTACATGACTCGTACGGTTTATCCCAGTACTTCCAACTTCAGCACAAATACCATCTGTCAGCTATTTAAAAAGGGCATATAGGCTAAGTGTGGGTCACACAGAAGTGTGGGGCACTGATAAATGGCATTGACAAAATTCATTCTTATCTGTACCTCTCACAATTCTGCAAACAAGAGAGAAGCTGCAGAGCCAGGCTTTAAACTCTGTCTGCCTTTTTAGGATAAGGAAGAAAACCAACAACAAACAGCTGTATGCTCTTTTCTATTTAAAGACTGACTGAAGCCACCTGCATCACAAGTTCACTAATAGCATAAACCCAGCCTGAAGTAAAGCTGATGAGCAGCCCTCCTCCTAAAATGACTAAGTGCAAAGCAGAGATTTAATCTCATCCCCTTTTTAAGTTTATATTTACTTTTCTACTTCTCTGCATAATCTCATTTTGCAGCAAGCTAAGAGGGCTTTTTATCATACAGCCTGCATCTAAAACTGCAGTGATTGCCAACGTATTCTTCCAGCAGATGAAATTAAAATTTAAAAGTCACTGGGGGGGGGGGGGGGTGGAGAGATACCGGGCAAAGCAAGCAATATCTTGTACATAGAATCATAGAGGTTTATATGTATATTATGTAAAATTCATATAACAGACACAGGAAAATCATTTCACCCCAAATGATATGAAGTATTCAGTTTATGTGGCCATGGATTACTTAAAAATTAGTCAGTCAAAATAAACATTGCACATTTCCCAATCCAGGAGTGAGATTCTGTAGTAACTGCACCTTTGACATTGCATGTCTGTGGCACAGTCAGTGCAAGCTTTATCTCAGAGTCCAAACTAAACATTAGAAAAAATAACAAATAGTACAAAAAAGTCAAAGTCAGGATAAACAACACTTCCAAAGGAAATAGCAGAGATAATAAACACCCAGCTGAAAGACATAAAGCCTTCTAGCTCACAACAGTAAGAACAGGTTCTGTGAGAGAACAGTGCTTTTTTTTATAACCTATATAAATATGCCCCCCCCATTCTCACACCTATATTTGAGAACATCTATGAAAACAAGATAGCTCTGTTAATAACCAATATTCTAACACTTCTAACACTACACATCTTGCAGTTCAAGGAAAAAAAATGCTGAAGCTACTTTAAATGTCCAAAGCAACAGAGTTTATTTTTTTATTTAATTTAATCAGTCTTAAATTAATCAGATTTATTTAATCAGTCTGTTAAAACAAATTCACATCTATCTGATCAGGATTTTGCAGAGACTGGTGTTTTAAAGCTCTCTTCACAAGCAGGCTAACATACTTACGATTCCAGAAATACTTCAGCCGCATCCAGCCTCCACTGATAAGTCACCACCTCACTCCATACTTGAGTTGCAGAGCTTGAATGAATACCACGTACCATTGAAGACTAAAATCCTGACCCTAAATGTTGCAACTAAGGACAGGACACATAACCAAGATGGAAATGCTCCATAGGAAATCCTCATCACCTGCAGTTAGCCCTACAAGCTAAATCCAGGCAAGGGAAGTTCTGCACAAAATCTTCCTTTCTTGCTCAGTGTCACTTATCACCCAAACTCCTGATGTATTTCAAAAGGTTTCTCCCCTCACTTAACCAACATTGCCAGTTAGCTTACTTCTCATTTTACATCTACGGACAGCTATTTTCTCATCTGCTGCAGCCATTCTGCTTCACATTTTCCCAATGCAGGCTGATGAACAGCATCACATATCTCATTCTCATTATCCAAACACATTGAAATGGACAAAGCAAACTATGAACTTACTAAACTCTAATTTTACAGAACATTTACTGAGACATAAGACATTGGCTCACAAGCCTCTCTGCAAGAAACCAACTGAGAAGAGGAAAAATACTTCAAGTGATGAACTGACAGACTCATGCATTTTATTCAGACAGCAAAAGATTTCCAAAGCTTGAAATGAGGATCTTGACTCAGCTTGGCTTCTCTCAGTGAAAACATCAGAGTCTGAGCAACACTTGGAACCATGTGTGCTACCTGCATACAGAAATGTGAGCATTGACCAGTGTATGGTACATGGATGAGTTTAATATACAATGGTCTGTATGGCGTGTTTGGAAGCATATCATACTTGAACTGGAAAGCAAGTTTAACCTCCAACATTGTATCTATATATAAACAGGGAAAATCTATTGTAAAATGAACTTCTGGTTTTAAACCAGGCATGCTATTTTTTATTGCTATTGCTAAGTCTGTGTTCTATTGCACTTGTATTGTGTATATTCCTATTGCAAGAAATGCATTCCAGAAAGACAGATATGACTGAACTCCTGCCCAAATGCTAGTGTGAGGAGATTTTCAAAGCATGGAACATCTAAGACTAACCAGCATAAGAGTTAGTAGGCTAAATCAATAAAATTAACTCCAGAATTAATAGAGAGGCTGCTGAATTTTCCAAAGCTCAGGCAAGGAACTTAGTAAAAATTCCAAACCTTTTCTACAGAAAAAAAAGCTCACTTAGTGGAATTAAATATTATTCTACTAAATTCTCTGTAAATTCATACCCTAGTTATTAAATTTTCTGTTTGTCTGAATAAAAGATTAAAACCCTCAAATACACTTCACCACTACCCCTAGGCTATGCTCTCAATCAGAGAATTTATATTTACTCCACAGAAAATGTCTACCTGGACTGGTACAATCTGTTATAAGCCCAAGTAGCACTCAGAAAACATTGGTGTGAATTAACTACTGTGTTCAATTAAGTCTTGTTACTATAAAAGCAGCAGACTTTTCTCTGAATTCAACATTCAGAGTCTCCATTCTCAGGAGGTTTTTTAATCACTAGAGTGAAAATTCTGCTTAGAATTTCATGGGACAACTTCGAGCCATCTGAGTGCTAAATTCTCCTCCTGATCTCGTCTGTCAAAGTCACCCCCAGAACTTTTATGAACACCTTAATAAAGCTCCATCTGTTTTGTGGCAAAACAGCAGAACTCCAGCAACAGCGCCTGAGCTAAGTACTGCTGAGGCTCTAATGTGCATGTCTAACAGCTCACCTCAGTTTAGATTTTGCTAAACTGAAAACCCACATGGCTACCTTGCAGTTCACAACAAAAGCGCAGGCAGATTCACTTAGATACCAAAACCCCACTGGTTTCTCTTATCACTGCTTCTCAAAAAAACCCTCCACAGCAATCCAAATACCTGCATCCTGAAGAGTAGGGTTCAAAGCAAAGCACAGCAACAAATCGGCCCCAGAAAAATCAAGACAATATTAGAAAACATGTAAAAAAACGTACCTAGTGCATCCTGTTTACACAAACACAATTCCCTGACTAATAAGTTGATCCTGCACTTAAGAACATCATTAAGGTGTAAACCACAAACTCAGCATTACAGTATCTTTTTCTCCATGCCCATGCAACAGTCCTGGTCCACCAATCTGGAATGGAAACTGAGTCTAGCCTCTCTTTCTAAAATCCTTCTTTCCATCTCTAATATTGTTGTCTTTGAGAGGAAGGGGGAAAACCCTCTTTCTTCTCATCATATGTCACTTCTGTGCCTAAGAATACTTGCTCGAAGCTAATCATGCAAAACCACTCTCACTATTTGCAGTAACTGCTATTGAAAACTGCTTATCTGTATGAAGTTTGATATGGAGATAGTTCATGAACTGCAACAACAATCTGTGTATCTCTCTAAATGTGGTTAGGAGTTGTGAGTACTTGGAATGGATATGCCCTAAACTGACATGGAAATGTGGAGTCTGATGGATACTGACAACAGCCCTACTGAGCACACCGGGTGAGAACTACAATTACAGCAAGGAGGCTGCAGTGCACTAAGCCTCTGTGTTTCAACAGAAGCAGATTTTTCTTAGTTTTAAGTGGTCCACTATCTGTTTTCTATAGGTCTAGTCCTGAGCCCAGCATGCAGTGTCATTAAAGGTGCAATTTATAGCCTATCCCTCTGAGCTCGTCACTCCTGCCCATTTTCCCTTTGGAAACTTCATTAGCTCCAAGCCCCATGTTTTCACTTCAAATAGCTCCTCAAGCACACCTCTCCCTCCAGCAACTCAACTTCAGTATCTCATTACTTCCAAGACACATTAGTCTGGAAATTTAGCCTCAGTTTAACAAGGCAAACCATGTATGCTTTGCCATTAGAACACAGTCTGATCTCGACAATGCAGGCCTTGCCCATCGGAATTTAAGACAGTTATTTACAGATAAATTTCTGGAACATTAGCTTCTATACTTCCAGTATGTTAATTGCCAGGAGACAGACCACACAGATCACAGAATGCAGTTGGACAGTTTTATAACTGTGCTCAATTTTGACAAAGACAATAAGCTACCATGTTAATGGATGTACTTTATGATTTGTTTTGTGCTGTAAACTGTTACCAGAGACAAGCTTGCTACATACATCCTCTCATTTTTCCTTAATACATTCAGGGAACCCAAGAACCAAGTCATCTTCAGAACATGCATGAGTACTTTACATATTGAGATCCTCAAAGACAGAAGTTTCCCTGCCATCTTCTTTGCACAACTCTCAGCAGTTGCACGTTTCCTTTTCGCGTCTGAGCTGATGACAGCTGATGACAACATGCCAGTTCTTCCAGGCACAGAGCTGCACTGAAAAGCTCTCTCACACCATTCACACAGTTGTTAGAGACCTAACTCTGCTTCCTATGTGAGATCAAAATATTTCACACACAGTACTACATGAGAACAATGTAATTAGAAACATACTTCAAAGTCATTGTGTGTGCCAATCATGACAACATTCATACATTGAAACTACAAATCTCTTGTACACATCTGGCCATTTTTACGCTTTCATCTTACTTTAAGAATGCAGAAAACTTGGAGCTATTAATATATATTGCCAGGTGGCTCTGTTACCTCTCCATCCTGTTACCTCTCCATCCTTTGAAGGTTATCCCACAATTCCCACCTTTTCTTCCTTTCACCCCCCAAAATTTGCCAGAACCATCGGTGTGTTTTGTCAATGGTTACACTGGAACATACCACTGCAGCACAGCACTGCCTCATCCTCCAACTCCAGTGGCTAGAAGTTCTGGCAGTGACCTCTTAATCCCTCCATTAAGATCTTCAGATTTCTTCTGAAACACCTTTCAGATCTTGCATATCACTCAATGCAAACAGATGGAGGACACTGGTGACAATACAGAAAAACAGACCTGCATTTTGTGCTTATCAGTTCTGTTCATTCTTTACAAATGAGACATGCCCAAAATGACATCCCACAAAACCAGAGACTCGGATGTCACCAAGGTGAACAACTTCATTTCCCTGCAACTCCTGGCTATTACTGATAGTTTTAGTTCAGCTCCTACTTAGTGAAAAATTCGCATTTAGGAAATCCAAGTTTTTCAAGAGACAACACATGAATCTCAAGCACTAACACCAGTCCACTAGACTGCTGACACTACTTCAGCCCAACCTTGCAAAAATACTGTATGAAAATCATAGATTCATTATGAATACTTTTTATATATTGCATACACTTTTGCAGGTTTGGGTTTTTAAAGCAACACCGGAGCATCAGTATTATCACTGTGAACACTTACAGTGTGTCCTCCAGCGAGACACCTTCTACTTCACTTAAGTTCTCAACTGGCCATCAAATAGTTCCTCATTTAAACCTGGGGCTAAGGTAAGCAAAATTCTGAGCTCCCTCAGCAGTTATTAAGCTCTGTGTTGTGTGTCATGGACAATACCTCTGCTTCTCATGGCCCTGTGCAGAGAAGTGGGGGAAGGACAGTTCTATGTGGCAAAGAACACCAAGATGCAGACAGTGTTTGGCACAGAAGCCTGCAAACCCCTGCTCATTTATGGTATTATTCTTGAGACATTAACCACTAAGTGCTCTGCAATTACTAAAGAGATTGGCTGGAGAGATTAATTCAACCAACCAGATTAATACAATGAAATATAATTACTGACATGTGAATTGCAGGGACTCACTTTTAGGGTAGGTTTTCTGTAGCTTTCACAGGAGTTAAAATGTGCAATTGTATTTACTGAAAGTCACAAAATGTAAGGAAATGAAAATTCAGATCAACTGGAAATGTCATTAGTATCATGAGGGGAAGGAATAAGAAACAAATAAAAGAAGTCCAGTCACCAGAAAATAAATCACAGTTCTATATAAGGCCTGACAGAGGCTCTTTGGAAGCGGCTTGATCAGCATTTCTTTCAGTTGCAGTTCTGGATAATCAGCCTTTACCATTTCACCCGCCCCTGCCTTGGCTGGCATGCTACAAATACCTGCACATGTGATGGGGAAACAAGGCTGGATAACTATGAGAGTCAACCCAGGAAGAAGGACTTTAACACACACACACACACACACGCACGCACGCAGAGTGAATTCCTCCCTCTGGACCATGCAGAGGGGCAAGTTTCATCATCAGCTATCAGCACCCTGACATGGTAACCACAGAACACGGCGGCTGACTGACAGGGCAACATAAACACAGGCATTTGGAGTAAACCTCATCTAGGAAGAACGCCAGTGAGTCTAGAGCTCTGGCATTCCCTTGGGATGCTGAACAGCACCCACACATCTCATTGTTTTCCAGGGAAGAGATCCAGGAAGAGCCTGCCTAACTCCTTGTGCTGAGTTCCTGTGGTGAAACAAGCTGGTACAATCAATCCAATCTACCGCCTCCTCCTGGAGTGATTCAGAAGCATCAGAGAAAGGGTGTGAAGGGTAAATGAATGGGTTTGACTGCGGCAAGAACTGTGGTTAGCCACCACCTGTGTCAGGGACCAGTGGCACAACCTCACTACTCACACCTTGGCAAAAGAGCTGCTCCAAGACCTGTGGCACTGCGGTTTGGGAAGCAGCCACAGCAGTGAAAAACAAAATGTCTGTTTACTTAACTGAGGTGAAGGAATAAAGGGGTTTGACTTGGAAAACTGCAGTGTCCCAGCATCAGGAAACTCCTACTTGAGTGCACTCACAAATCACACAGCAGGGCTGGCCAATATAGCAGGTATTTACAACAGCTTGCGTCACCCAAGAAAAATTCAGTACATTTTAGTGAATTGAGAGCAGTTTTAGTTCTCTACTTTGCTTTTAGGCCATAGTCATAATTGGTGTCCTTTTGATATTTGTAAAAATTAATATTTTAAAAATTGTCAAAATAATTGATTAAGTACTTCTCCCCATTCCCTCAACATGCCATACGATTTCTTTCAGTACAGGATTCAGAACAGATCAGTTGGAAACCATTTTGGAATCACTAATATATAAAACCTACCTTTGCTGTAGGCCAATTTTATAACACAAAAATCAGTGCTGATTCATGAAAGAATTATTTCAATCAAAGAAAAAGCAATGAGTAACTATTAACTGCTCAGATTTCTTTAGTATCTTTAGTATTTAAATGCACTTATCCCAACCCTTTGTTCCTCCGTGCCTTGCTTAGGATAGACACGGCAGCAGCATTGAAATGATGGTACACTTGACATCAAAAATAGTAATCTGCTTTTGGGTCTAGGTTTGGGGCTTTTTTTCCTTCTTTTTTGAACAAGTATGGCAACGATTTGATAGCCCAGCAGTGTTCTGCCCTCCTGAACCCTGGCAATGACCCAGAGGATTTGCACTCTACTGATAATTACAGATCTGGCTGTGGCCATTTCCCATGACATAGCTGGAATTCTCCAAATCTTGCCCTCTCAACTTCCCCAGCTACACCATACTGAAACTATTTGCTGCATCCTCAGGCTGTCAATAACAACACCCATCTCCCAGGCTCTGATGCAGCAGCACAGCCTCCTATGGCACGCAGACCAGGGTGCAAACCTTCCACACTTACTACTGACCTGCAATCAGAAGTAGAAACTCCCTGGGGGAAGCAGTTTCTCCTGCAGATCTGCTGTTCAAACTGATATTACAGCAGGAGGAGCAGGTGCTCTGATCTGACACACTTGAAAAGGAAACCAAATGCTTTATTTTGAAGCTTAAGTTATGTGCATATAACACATGAAATGTTTAATTTTCTATCTCAAGTTAATAAACCTGAAGCCTGTTCCTACTCAACAACCTGGCTGCCATCCCAGGGTCACCTAACCTATCACACATTCTCTTCAGTGGTGCATGAAAATGGCTCTGATTCATTTTACTCTTTTATGTTAATATCAGGAGCCATGGGATAGACAGAATAAAATTTTTGATCTGTCCATATCTTTCTATCATGTCATGAAAAGTGAACACTATTAGTAGCTTTGAAGAAAATTACAAGAAAAATTAAAGTTGCTTAAATCACTCATTCAGGTTTCACCATTTTCAGTACAGTGCTGAACCAAGAAATTCTACGACTTTTCAAGGCAAGGCACAACTAAGCCTTTTGCTTCCTGTCTATATACTGAGAGAGCATTTAAGTTATTCCCTTCACTTTCAGATGAATTGATAATCATGCAAGTAGTAGTGTATATTTTCCTTAGCTAGAGCTTTACCACAAATTTCAACATACACAAGCTGGAAATAACATGGTTATCTCCAAAACACTTAGGAATACACTCTACATTTTTACATAAGTACACATGATACTGCAGATTACAGACTCAACAATACTCATCTTCACAGGGCCTCTGCCCCTTCACCATCTCATTTTATCTACTGTTTAGGTCTATTTGAATCTGCTCACCTTTTACTTCCCTTATCAATCCCATGTGACATGGCCATAATTTTGTAGTAGCTTAGAACATGCCTGAAATTCAGCATACCCCAGTGAACATTATGGCAATGTCTCCTTTTAACCATCCTTGTAAAACTGTTGGGATTTTGATGTAATTGAAACAGGCTGCTGACATTGTAGTGACATTACCTTAAAGGCTGATTGGAAATGAATTTGAAAATTAAATCGCGATCACCAGATTAAGATCAGAAAGTGAATAATCCTGGAGAGAACAACTTCTGTAGTTGCAATACTCATGCTGGCAGAGCCATGAGCGCCCAGACTGGAGCCAGGAACCGAACTGTGCTGGTGGCCAACTTGCACCTTTATCACAAGACCCCTAAGAGAGGCCACAAACTGAGCAGTATCAATCCCCAGCATCCTCCTCCCGGGGATCTTATGTCTTTTCCTCCTGCACAAAGCAAGAAAAATAATGAGGCCTCCAGAACAAAGCAACGGGCATCTTTGCCCCCATAGGAACACTTCAAGCCTCCAAGGCAGGTCCACAAGTGAGGAAGGACATCTCTGAGAACATGTTATGAGCCATCTGTACTATACACTCTTTTTTCATATCTCCCCCCCCCCCCCCGCCTTTCTTTTTTAAGTTTACTAGGAGAAACTGGGAAGCACCTATGTACTTACGTTCTATAATAACCCTACTCAGCCTACTCTGTAACTCCTGGTTTTGTAAGGTGGTTTTAAACAGAGCAGAACTGGGTCACATTCAGGAAAGGGATATAGCAAATATCTATCTTTCTCTCAAAATGAGCTGCTACAAGTAAAATCTAAAAATGCTGAACACCAAGGTACATCCTACCTCTGAAAAGGATACGGAAGGCAACATTATCAGCAGTTCTGAACAGCACAAATTCACAAATTAGGGAGGAGATAGCTAAACATCACCTCCTTGAGCAGCAGTTCATCAATTCTGGTTCCTGATGACTTTCAAATTTTGTGGGAGTTGAGAACCCTCCTCTCACACTCCTGCAGGATCCTGGTGCTGAGCACAATCTTGCACCTCTTCAGCACAGCATCTTCCAGCACCCACAAAAATCCTGTCTACTACCATTAATCTTTCATTTGGAATAGAAGGAGGGGGGCGGGGAAAAGAAAGAAAACCCCTACAATCTAGTATCCCATCCACAATAACTGCCAAACCTTGAGCCACCTAAAAGCTTCCAAACCCTGACATTAAATACTGTAAATAACATTTAACCACAGAACATTTCAGATTATCGGGGACCTCTGGAGTTCATCTGGTTCAACTTCCCACTCAAAGCATGGCCAGCTTCTAAGTTAGATGAAGTTAATATGCTTCACTCTTTCTTAAATGACAGTAGGAACACCAGAAAAATCTCTTTCTATAGAAGGAAACAAATGAGCTTGATAATGTAGTACTAAAAAAGAAAACTCGAAAACTAGGCACATCACTGGGGAGAAGGCCCAAAACACCCAGTGACTGCTGCATCAAGACAAGCCACTACCTCTATATCCCCAGCTAATCCCCACAACCTTTACAGATGAAGTCAGTTGTGTTCCATGGAAAGCTAGTTGAAAAAACCTCAGTCAAGTATCTAACTGATGCATAATTCAAAAAGTATAACGTTACACAGCACTACTGACTCTGGCTCTTCAACTCAGCAGAACTCAGTGCAGTCACCAGTACCTCTAGCATCCCCAGCACTCCTCTAGCATTCCAGTACTCGCTGGTAACTGAAAGAGCTGTTTCACTATGAATAGCTGAAATTTTCATAAACAAAAATTGCTTTCCCACAGTTTTTAGCAGTGTTATCCTTTCAGGTCACCTTATGTAAGAGAGATGTCAAGCTGCAAGCCTAAAGAACAGCTTGCTCTGGCATTCTTCCTCCCATTCAAATGCTGGTGTATACACAAAAAAAAGCTACAGAAATTCTTTGCTAACTACATTTCTTTCTCACTTTAAGGACAAGGCTACAGAGTCATGCTGGAGTCAGATGTCCTCACTTTTCCATACAACTTGGTATGATCAATATGCCTCAAAGGAAAAGAGAAATCCTTTTCCCCTTTTCATTTCATTGTTCTGAAAGGAAGGACTTTACAAAGTGAATTAAGAGATTCAACAAACCCAGGCTGCTAATAAGTAAGCCTCAACTTTTAAACTTCCATCATTTACACTTTCCATAACATTTTATTTATACACACAACTTATTTAACTACAAAGTTTAAAATAATCCAGCTCATAATTTTGCTGAGACTGATGTCAGACAAGGCCCACTGTAAGCCACAGGACAGACAATCTACTGCTTGGTTCTTTGTCCATGCATGTATTCAAACACAATGAAATTGGTTTACCTCAACAAATAGGAGCTGGAATAAGCTGCAGCTGCAAGAGGTGATCCTCATTTGTAAATGCTAGCACTGCCATTTGGAAAAAAGAGTAACAAGCAGTGAAGAAAAATAATTCCCTTGAAGCAATTGAAATACCAGTTCTGAAGATAAAATAGAGAAACCCCCAAAGCCAGTAAAAAGAAACGTTGTCCTTTGAAGCTCACCACCAACTGGGGCAAGTGGCATGTGGCATTCCCCAGGCTTATGGGAAATTCGTTTCCTGTCGTGTCAGGAAAGAAACCACCGTTATTGCTATGGTCCCTCTGGAGCCTGTAATTACTGATGCATATAAATTACACTTTATCAAAATACATTGACAAATGTTGCCTTGGAAGTCAAAACTAAACAGTCCACCTGAGCACTGTTAGTCTAATTCTGTTCTCATTAGAGAAAGGACTGGCAGAAATAGAAACACTGTGCCACACACATGCATTTCCCAGCCACATAACTAATACCAAAAGATGATGGAGCTTCAGTAGGTAACTCCTTTAGGTGAGCCCTGGTCTTCCAGGGCAATGCTCTTGTTCAGGCATGAATGTGACACTTCATCCTCTCCATAAATGCAGTGAAACGACATTATCAGATCTTAGGTGCTTTATTGCAGCCAATCCCACTGCAACACAGAATCCTGGGACTGGCATTTCAAGTGTAGTGGCTGGCAGTCATATAAGTACTTAATATAGCAGAAGAAATATGAGGCCCCTAGAGTAAAGGAAGGGAAGTTGTTTAAGTGAAGTACCTCCTACTGACCAACAAGTACCCAGATCAAATAACACCAAGATCAGACCTTGGATCAGCTGCCACTTCTGGAGAAAAAGCTCAAGGGCTAACTAAACCTTGGCATGTCAGCTCTGCTCCCAGTAAGGGAATGCAAGGTGTGGGGTCAATCAAGCAGTTGCTGTGAAAAAGTAGAACAGGATGGTCTGAGTGCAAGTGACTCAAGAGAAAAAAATAGACAAAATCCCATTCTAATACTTTGAAACATACAGTTACTATGTGCATGCATCAGTTGTAGGAAAAGCAGTTGACGGCTTGGAGACTGAAAACCTTCTGCACTCAGCAAACTTCTTGGCCTCCAAACAGTACAGAAAAGATGTTGAGGCAGGACTGACCCAGTGGTGATTACCAGAACTAACACAACTGGCAGTTCTATTCACGATTGTGTGGCAGCATACAAGATAATTCTTCCAACAAAAGAAGCTGCCTATATAAGCATAACGTTTGGAATCATATTGGATGCCTTATTTTTCAACAGTATTGGCCTCACAGTTCACTAAGCACTGATGATGTATCTTGCACATAAATCACTAACATTAAACTTAACATTCCTTTATATGTAAATAGGAATAAAGTGAATCCATATCTGCTGTCCCCTGAAGAAAGTCTTTCATAGACACATCTCTAGTAACAGCTCATCAGGGAGCTTAACAGAACAAAGCAAAAGTCAGGTACTTAATTTCTAACATTTTTTGTTCAACTTTCTCAACAGTGTTTGCTTTTTTATTGTAGAAAGTTAAACTTGAACAGTGGTGATCACTGCATACCCAAATAATTTCACTAGGTTCCAAAGTATTATGTAAGGGAAACACATTCAAGTTATCTCATGGACTTTTTGTAACACAAGGTGCTCTAAGCCTTTGGTTTCAGTATGTTACACTGATTTAAGAAATAAAAGCAGCTCAAAGGCACACCTTGTGTGACATCTTTGTCTTAGTCATACAAGTAATATGATAATAAACCGCCCTTGCCAATCTATTCTTGTAGCACCATAGCATTTAATGACTTGCAAGAGGTATTTCAATTTTCTTTCATAGATAGTTTATACTCTTGTAAGTTTTACAATGTAGACTGCATTTGGGACATGAAACTGCATCAGCCTCTAGATCAAATACCTCCTGGTTCAGCTCCACGTTGACCCTTTTGACAGGCACGCATATGCCTCAGGCTACAATCCCATAGCTTCTGTCAACTGAAGGAGATTTGAATCATAATGAAATCCTGGATCATTTATGACTGTATTTCAAAAGCAAATGTAGTGCATTTAAAAGTAATAGCAGTATTCATTTTGGTGACCTTTAAGTGTTTGAAATACTTTAAACAGGCATGCCCTATTACCTCTGTGAAACACAGTGAAATGTTCCAGAAAGCCTGACTTAAGCTTCCCATTGTACACATTACAGACTTTAAAAAGAAAACCAAATGAAAATCAAACCAAAGAAGTATTCAGTCTTGCATAATATCACCCACAGTAACCTTAACTCATGGGTCACTCCTAACATTCAATAAGTCTCTGCAGATAAAGCTGAATTCAAGGAATCACAAGAATGGTTTGGGTTGGAAGGGACCTTAAAGCTCACCTGATTCCAACCCCCTGCCACAGGCAGGAACACCTTCCACTAGACCAGGTTTCTCCAAGCTCCATCTAACCTCATTATTTGCAACTTATTTGCAAAGTATTTGAAAGGACTTTTACAAGACAATGAATATAAACTAATCTTTAACATCTGGATGACACCCTAAGATGGAAAGCAATGGAAATATTTACATCATTATTACTATATTTTTCCTGTTATGTAGATGAGATGCCTGTGCTTTAAGTCACCAGTTCAATCTGTTCCTACATTCACCTTGTACGAAAATAATGCTAAACATTCCAATCTCTTGTTCACCAGAAAAAGGAGATTACATTTATTCTGCATTTTCTCCTAGCTGTACCAATGGAAGTTTACAAATGAATTTGCCACTGCTTGATGTTAACTGTGGCCAGGACTCCAGCAGCTCTGCACCACTGGCTCAACTGAGCATTTGGCAAAATGCTTTTCAGCTCCTTTCAATGTACAGCCAATGGGCAAAGTGCAAAAAACATTCACATATGAATTAACCAATTAAAAGGAATTTATTAAACAATAAAAGCAATATCCATCCAGCAATAAATTATGTGTAAGTTCACCATGTGCTGACAGTTGCACACTACCTCTAGTAGCGAGGCCAAAGAGCGGTGTTAACAGAGCAAATGCAGTAAATCTGACACGCTTAGAGCTAGCCCAGGCAGACCAAGAGGGCTACTCAGTTTCCACAAAAGAAACTGCTTATAAGCCATCAGGTCAGAATCCCTACAGTAATCACGCACTTGCAGCTATAACCTAACTATCCTGACTGCAATCCACACTGCTAGTCAACCTGTTGATGTTCAACAGGAGCAGCCCATGACTTCAATTGCCAAACCCACCCTTCAGAGTCCCCCCAGACTCCCAGAGCCACCACCACCCGAGCTGGAGGAACCAGAACACAACACTGTAGGATCATAGAACACTTGAACTGGTGCTAACAGAAACAAAAGACCAAAGTTCTGAAGACTAATGTAAGAAAATGCTAATCCAGTAATGGCCACCCACAATTACTGTATTTTGAGAACCCTGTAAGAGCTCTTAGCCATGTGAAAGCCATCATAACAAGAAATTGAGTCACTGTGTTTCCCCCCCCGGTTTTAACTTGTCACTCTAAACACAGCAGTTGAAGCCTGTTAAAAAGATGCATTTCAGAGTTGGCAGAACATACACAACCACCCTCAGAAGCCATGTCTCCAGCTCCCGAGGTGATGACTAACCATGGAGTCCTGCTTGAGTTGTCTTTTCTGTAATTACTTCAAGCAGCACAAGAGCCTGTGAAACTTCAGAAAAGCCTAATTTCACTAAAAGTCTCCAGGATGTTCTCAATATTCTGGATGTGGAGAATAAGGAAAATGTTAAGAAGAACCAGAAACTATTTACAACAGCCCTGATGTAAAGTCCTGGACAGGACTTACTTAGTAAGTTTACAAGGCCACTATTAGTGTGAGTAAAATAAACTAAGCATTTTCCAGTTCAGGACTATGTTGAGCACACAGTAACAGTGTAATCATTTCTATTATCTCCAAGACATGCAAGTTGAAACTAGAACTTGTTTGACAGTGCTTTAAAAAACAGTCTCCTTTAGGAAAGCTGACACGCGGCAATACAGTTCAGGTTACCAAATAACATAGTGGCAAATTAAAGTCACAAATTGGGAGCTTCCTAATTTCTAGAGATGAACACCAACCAAAAGCACCATGTCTCCTTTCTAATAGCACAGGAAAAATCAGGGAATATGAAAGGCAGTAGTTACGCAGCTAATAGAGTAAAACAGCCTATTTCCAAAAGAGACTTATGCTTAATCTGCACATGTGGTATTTCTTCTGGAAATGTATAGTCCTTTGCCACAAACTATATTCAGTAACTTACCAGTAAGATGGCCTGATCACAGACACTGGCAATAGATGCCTTGTTAGAAGAAAGATGCCACTAAAACCCAGCAGTATCTTCACAGAGCACCCTTTCTTCTCCCATCATGCCTATGTCCCCTCAGAGGGGGAAGAACACATCTGCACAGGGTCATTTTAAATAACCAGTTTCACACGGGGAAAAGTAGCATTGAGGAGGCAGCCTTCTGGCTTCCTGACATGTACTCATTTGTTTTCTACTCTTACAATGATAAAAAAAAAAAATAATCTTACATTCATCTTCTTGTGAAATTCATCCTCTGAACTAATTTAGACAGGAAAAATCCTGACTCTCCAAACAGAACTGGTATATTTGTATTTTAAAAAAATGCTACATACATTATTTACAACCAGAGCCAAAAAGAAGATATAAAATGACTTCAGCTTGATGAACGGTATAAATGTCATCCAGCTATCTGCAGCAAAAGCCTCTGACCTAATGCACATCTTTCTCAAGCCCAAAGTGCACCCTAGAGACCAGCAAACACTTACTGTAATTATTTACTGTCTCCTAAAAAGACCTGCTGTGATCTATACACAGTAAAACTACAATTATTGAATGTGGATAAAACCACAAAAGCACACTGTTACAAGCCCATGGTACTTTGTCATGGCAACACCATAACTCAGACTCCTGAAACAACTGAATTGCCTTTAATGTGAAATGATAATGGAGTTCCAAGTCAGCAATCTGAGAGAGCTTCCTTCCTAGAAAGAGAACAGAAAAATACAGAGGGCACTATGGAAATTTATGAAGTGGTTGCTTTTCCAAACACAGCTTCTGATGACATCCACAGGATAAAAGACTGCATTTGATCAGGAGTCATGATCTGATACTTGGAGCTTGCTAAGGATCAGGCTGGAAAGGAGGGCTTACAAATGACAGCTCTAGTGAGGCTTTCAGCAGCAAATTCTTGGCAAATCATACACATGTGAAACAACCTCCCAGCTACAACAAACATCTTGGGTTTTACCAATGCTTGCTTTCCTTTGAGTGCTTTTATAGCTAATGCACACTGCACTTCTCAAATGCAAGCCAGGAGACAACTTCCCCACGCCAGCGTCGGTCTTCAGGCACAATGCAACAGAATGACATAATATGGCACAGGGAATCTAAAAGTTAAGTACACCTTCATACATATGTTTAACAAGGTCAGCTTCTTAAGTAAAGCAGTAACTAAATAGTTCCAGCTACTCCTACTAAGGAATTACCTAACAAAACTACTTACACAAAATCAAATGTACACACTACACAAACATTAAAATCTTAAGGAGACAACTCACAAAGAGATAGCAAATAGTAATGTGTAAAAATAAAACTAAAAGCCCATATGATAAACAATTAAACAGACTACATAAATTTATTAGACACTGAAAACCTACCTTTAAAAATGCATTAACCATGTGCATCCACATAACAGCACACAGTTCTCACCAGTACCTTCAAAACATATGAATTACAGGATAAACATTATTTCTAGGCAGTTTTAATGTGGTTTTAACACCCAGCTTGAGAAAAACTAAGCAATGAAGGTACTAAAGCCAGCAAAAGTAATAAAACTTTGCCTGAAGAGCCTGCAGCAGCATTTGGTGTATTCTGTGTATGTTTGTGTAGGCACACTTTCTTATTTCTAATCTAGCCTTAAAAATTAACAACAAAAAAGGTCAGAAAGATATTCTATTTTCACTGGTGCTCCTCCATGTATCACACTCACATTGACTTACTTGACTGGTTTACAGAACATACAGATGTTGTTAGCTATGAATGGGTATTTACTGCATACTAAACTAGAAAGCTTAGATGATCTAATACAATACATAGCTATAGTTATAAAAAGCAAACAAGATTGATATCAGTGTTTTACATACATTATAAACAAGATGAGAGCAACATATTTTTCTTGTTTCAGGAAGAAAACATTCTAAAAGTAAATTAAATCTAATCAGATAGAAGACTATTTAATTTCATTTAAAATGACAGTAGATCAGCACAAGTTAACAAAGTTCCACATATTATCCTTTTTCATCCTTCCAAAAGCAGCCGTTCTATGTGGAGGCAGATGCCAGATAATTCCTGACAAGCATTAACCTAAAGGAAAAGTGATACACTTCCCTTGCCAATTTTCTGCAGTGAAGTATTACCTAATTTATGTCTGAGTAGCACTTTAAAACACAAAACATAATTACTGCTAGTCACTGCCATCTTCCTGGGAAGCATTAATGCACAACTAAGAGATACATACATCAACAGCAAACTATGAGACTTACAAAAATCTTACATTTTCATGACTGAAGTTGCATGACCTCCAGCTAAGAAACCAATTAACAGGATCCAAGCTTTGTACATGATCTATCTACTGCAAAATGGTTTTCTCCATCTAAAATTCAGTTTGCTTAACCACACAAGCTAATTGGAACAACATATTGTACATGTACGCAACATAACAGCTTCCTGTTTCTGCCTGAACATAAAGAAACAGATTTTACTGTGAGGGCACAGACTGACCCGGGAGGATGTGGAACCATTATTCTTGAAGATACTGGAAAGCCATCAGGACAACAGCACCAGTCTGATCAAGGTGACCCTGCTTAAAGAGGTGTTGGCTGAACAAGATGACTTCCAGAGGTACATTCCAATCTGGACTGAGCTTTCATGGCAAGTGTTTGAGAAGGCTGTTGGTGTGCTACAGGGGTAGGGGTGGCTTTTTGTAAGCATCTGCTAGAAGCTTCCCCCTGTCCAGCACAGCCAATGCCACCAGCACCAAGTTGGACCTGCTGCTGGCTAAGGCTGAGCCACCAGTCACAGTGGTAGTGCCTCTGGAATAACAAGTTTAAGGGGAAAGGAGCAATTGCAGCCAGAGAGGAGTGAGAACATGTGAGAGGAACAGCCCTGCAGACACACAGGTCAGTGCAGGAGGAGGCAGGAGGTGCTCCAGGTGCTGGAGCAGATGTTCCGCTGGAGCCCATGGGGCAGACCGTGGTGAGGCAGCTGTGCCCTGCAGCCCAGAGAGGTCCATGTGGGGCAGATACCCACCTGCAGCCCATGGAGAACCATGTGGGGCAGATGCCCACCTGCAGCCCATGGAGGTCCATGTGGAGCAGATATCCCCCTGCTGCCCATGGAGAAGCCCAGATTCTGTTATTAGCTTAAACAGTGAGCTAATCTAAAAGAGACTCTAGTGGACACTTCCACTCATCTGATACTTTTGGCATCAGGTTTCAGTATCTTTGAGTTTCCAGAGCCTGGTTTGTTTTATCAAGTGACAACTAAGACAGTTCATTAAAAGTGAATAGACCCAACAAATGTTTCATTCAGAAGAGGTATCAATTCTCAATGCAAGACTTGAGTTTAGAGCACTTTGGAGAGTGTTGGGTTTTTTTCAGCCACACAAAGGAACTTTGCCTTGACTACTTAGCAGCTTTAGATATGAAAGCTTCAACAACAGAACAAATATATTCTTACATGTTGGTGGCATAGGGACTGTCTCCCTCTCGTTTTCAAAGATATTTAATAGACCCGTAGCATACATGGCCTTCAGTGAAAAGCAGAACGGCTCTGATCATTTTGCATACCAGCTGTGTACATGAAGGAAACTCAAGGATTCCAGCATGCACAAAGCTGTGTCTACAAACTTTGCTGATACACTTCACAACTTGTTCTGGATACCAGAAAGTAATTACCTTGGAATCAGACCCTGGGTTTATGGCTGTTAAATTACATGGTTTGGTTTACTATACTTTTTGTGGGCATTAAATCACTTAGTTTAAGATTTATATTACCTTTTTCTTTATGGGTAGATATTAGTAAAAAAATACCTGAAACTATACCCCTCCCCCCAAAAAAAATATCTTTCTTGTTTCCATTCCTCAGTTTATTAAAAGTGCGTTTTCCTTGATTCAGTTCTCATTAAAAGTCCCTGCAGTTTGAATTATTAGATACTTGATTATTTATCCCAGATAAAACATTTAAGAAGCTTTAAAAGCTGGGAAATTAAGGCAATAGAGCAATAGCAAACAATTCCACTAGAGAATTCACCATCCAACTTCAACTTAAAACTCTTACCTAAACTAAAGCAAACAAAATCCATGAGTCTCAAAGCCACTCTTTCTAGAAGAAAAGGCTTAAAACCTCATGAGAAACTCATTTTGTGGGAAGTTTCACATTCCATCTAAGGTTTATTCCCCTATTTATATATATCTGCTTCTAATATCAACCAGATGTGACAACAAAGTCTAAGTAGCACTGTAAAAGATGCAATGATATCCTGTAGTTCAGCATTTTGAGAGAGGCTTGGATAAGAAAGGGAAAGGTACCTGGATCTTAAGTGATTAACTGAGGAAATAGTTATAATCTGAGAAGCATTCTTAATGAAATGTTCTAGTTATCAGAAAGACTGCACTGCAGGAAAATGCACAGTGCCCTGGCAGAAAGACCTTCTGGTGACAAACCAGGAAATCATCAGGCTCAGAGCAGAGCTGTCCCACACTCTGCAGACCTGAAACAAGACAAGAACCCAACATCACCGAACAGGATTGTTCTCTAGCATTTCAAGCACATCATCAACAGGAAAACCCACTGTTCTTCACTTCGATTTCCAACAGCAACAGGACTGAAGAGATTCTGCTGATCCTGAACTACACACAAAATACTGTTCCCTCCAGTAAACTCACAGGCAGATTTCAGCCCTGCTGACAGAACACTGAGAAAATCTAATGTTTGTTTTTGCAACCTGTAACTATTCCTTAAACATCAACAGGTCTTCCCTGAAAGCCTCCAGCACACAAAATTCCTGCGTATTTAAGCAGGTCAGTCACTCTATCCCCACCAAACCCAAATGCTAAGGAACATGCCCAACTTTCACTCTCTTGCCAAATTACAAAAATTAAAGTGTCACCCCTGTGTTCAGTTTTATGTAATTTACAAAATGGAGTTTGGACCTTCAATAGCCAAGTTGTAGATTGTTCTGACTCACTGCTGAAAGGAGCCACCAGAAGAATGACTGCTGAAATCACTTGTATTTGCTGGGTGGACAAGACTATGAGCTCTTCATTTCCATGAATAAAACCATAAGGTACATTTTGGGCAACCGCATGGCAGTATTTAGTCCTTAAAGTTTTGCATCATTTGAGCTGTAGCAAGCTTACACCCTTAAAAGGCTGTATTTTGAACTTACTCATCAGGATTATAACTATTAAAAAAAAGAGAATAATTGACTAATAGCTTAGTAAACCAGAATCAACAGTTTGAAAATATGACAGCAGAAATCTATATTATGGAAAATTAAAATGGAGACTCCTCTCAGTATTACCCACGATTTAATGCTCATTTTAATTGACTCCTCACAAATTCCACAAAATATACATCACCCTTGTATCAGTCCCTCTGATCAACTTCTGCCTCACTTCTTTTATTCCCTGTCATCCCTGTTTCTCAGCTATGCTTTCTTCTTCAGAGGCGAGGTCAGAGCAGCTGCAGGACAGGAATGCAAGCACCATGTCTCTCCATCAGAGTGCTTTGCCCAAAAAGCCAGAGGTGGACAAAGTAGAGCCACACAGTGCTGGACTGAAGACAAGTCATAACAGAAGTGAGAAAGAACAACCCTCAAATCTATAAGGAGAAGGAGCAAGACAGTAACACAAAAAAAAAAAAAAAAAAAAAATAGAAAGTAACCAACTTAAACACATACTTCTATTTTTCCTCCATGTCTAAAAAAACCCCCATGTGTATGTACTTTTACTAGTTTGAGTAGGTAGCAAATTTCTCATTCTTATCCCATCACTGAAAACCATACAACCAAACTGCATTTAGAACCATAACAGTTCAATTTTAGCTAAGATTTATTTACTTAAAATATACACTATATTTATATAACACTTGTACCTTCAAAAGAAAAAACAAGTTTCTACTTGCAAACACTGCTCAAGTGATCTATCTAAAGTACTCCACAGTAAGCAAGGCTTTGAATGAATGTCAGAGAATAAAGACAAATGTTTCGACAGCATCCATTGGGAAGCATTACAGATTACAGCATTCATATTAATAATTCTAATTTATGTAATTTTATTATAATCTTTATATTCTAAAAGCAAAATTATTACCCTTGCTGTTAAGGACTATAATATATCATGATTACATGATCTACTCAAAAGTACATACTCTGCTATTGAAAAGCCTCAGTTACTTTCATGTGGTTTCTTTGTGCAAGGTTCCTCATGAGAGATGCACACAGGTTATCAAATACATGGCTTTCCCTCAAACCCACAAATTACAACAAAGTTACTACCAGCCTAACGATAGACATGTTCGACACCACCATTCAGAGAAAGCTTCAACATGTTAAAGTGGAATTTGCATAAATGGATACAAGTAAACGCTATAATTTTTATTTTTCTTAAAGCATCACCATTTCCTTAGACAACCCAGCTACATGAAGCAACACTTCTATGAAATAAATACAACTGGCATCTTTCTGAGATCAGATAAGGGCATCTGCAAGTTAAGTACCAGCTCATGCTTTATTCTCAAGAGGAGTTTCAAGATACATAATGTCAAAAACATGCAAAAAAACCATGAGGAAACACAACCAAACCCCTCAGGCCTAGCAAAACCATGGAGCAAATGTTTTCTAGTGCATTCAAAAGCTATAACCAAGCTTGCAAGATCAAGTCTGTAAGTTTTTCAAGCAGATTTCAAGACTGCAAGACAGCTATAGTTTGTAGGTATTTATATATCTTTTCATCTCCAAGAGTGTTGTTCACTTACTTGTACAGTTTTTTATGAGCAAGCTTGGACAACAACAAAGCTCATTACAGAAACTCTCCAAAACTGTATCAACGTCACTCACAACAATGTTCAATTTGTCTGCTTTTAAAGCATCCACAAAGCGCCTTTTTTAGAAATAGCTGATTGCAAAACTAACCTTCACCATCACCATATGTTCTGTATTTCCACAGGAAGACAAACTTACAGGACTGCCTAAATGGCTTGTTTGGTTGCATGTAGAGGTATTAATTAAAGTTGTAACAACCTGTATTATGTCAACATGTGAATTTCTAAATAAGACTATGCAACATCTCTTTGTGGACGTCTAGACTATACTGGGTATGAGAAGTTGACATATTTCATGGTCTCTATACCTCGACATAGAGAGTTAAAAATAATTCACCTTGTAGTCATCATGGTGAATATACAAGGAACAGAAAAATTTGTGGTTTCTCATCCCTCCGATATTTATGCTGTACTGAATTACAACTACACACATGCAAACATAACACATCATTTCAAGAGCCTTTACTATTTAGCAGTTCTAATATCACAAAGATTAAACCTCGCACCACAGTCAAAATACAAACATGCAGATGTGTATAATAAGGAACGTACAATAGGAACATAAATCAGGTTGTACTTACAATCTAGTTAACTTCTGTGTGTTCTGAAAAAGCAGCTCTGGAAGAACTTGCAACTTATTCTTGTTCAGACGCCTAAAATAGTTACAATAAGAATAAAAAATAATTAGATTATCTTCCAGTTTAAGAAGCTTATTCTATTATGCATAAACACATGAAGCTTCCATTATAGTAAACCTCATGGTACAAGCTCAGCACAGAACGTGTTGTGTACATTATTCCCACACAAGCCAAATGGATCATGCCATCTGTAGACCACCTGCCTATGTTCTTGAGGTAGGGAGTCAAGTGACAATGACCACAAAGTTGGAATGTTTTAACAGGGATGAGTACACAAATCACTTATTTCATTTTCCTCTAGATGCCTACTAACTGTGAATCGTATGGCCCCGATCGACAGCTTTCACTGCTCTGACGGACAGTTACGAAGGAGCTATGGAGCTGCTGTCTCCTTCTAAAGATCCAGGTTCAGTAAATGAAGTCATCTGACCAACTGAGATTATTTTCACATTAGCTACAGGGACACACAAGAAGAGTTTTTATTTTAAAGACTTTTTTTAAAAAACTCCACCTTGAAAATACGTGCACTGCTGTAGAACACAGGAACACACAGGTAACAGGACAACTATATGGTGATTTGGAATAGAAACTTAAAGAGTCTTCCAGCAACATGTCAGCGAACATTTAGAGCTAAATGTTTATACCTTAGCCCATTTTATTCACGCACTGTGAAAAGTTTTATACTGATGACCACAACTTGTGAATATTAAGAAATGAACTGTTACAAGTTACTCCAGCCTAGAAGCTATAAAAAGCATACGCTTCCTCTCCTTCATAAAATGTATGACAGCCCTGCACAATCTAAAAGTACTTCTGCTTCTAAGAAACAATCTTTTTCCACAAGCCTTTTTCTGTTGTCTAATAGCAAAAAGTCACTTGCTTTCACAGACCTAATGAATGTTATTTACTTAATGAAGTTGACAAACTAATTCCTCAGAACTCCACTTTGTAAATAAGAAGCCAAGCTCTCTCATACGTTCATACCTAAGGGTGTACTTATGCCTCCTTTGTGCCCAATCTACCTTAAAAGTTAACTTTAGTAACAGATTTTTGATCGTGGAAGACACCAGGAACTTTTAAAAACCTGCTGATACTTAGCATCCAATGTTGGCTTTCCAGTTTTCTTCCACATTGAGTAATTTCACTATCACAAATCAAGAATTTTTGGAATTGAAAGACCTTCCTCAGATCAAACTAATGCTGTGGGGTTTTCATATGGCAGAGTTTTCATATGGCCACCATATGAACATGTCCTGCAAGACAAAGGGGTGATGGAAAAAAAGAGAATATAAACTTCTCTTTCTGACACCTAGAACAGATCAAAGGATGCTTTGCAAGCTTGCTTACAGAGCCTACATATTACACGTGGCACGTGCTGCACGCGAACTTAAGCAGATCCAAAAACTACTTATTTCACAGTTTCTGAGATACATGAAGAAACCAGTAAAGGAAACAACACTAAGCAAGAACACAGGACATACAGTTCACATTTGGAAAAGTGTATGGGAAGATTTTAAACTGGATTCCCTTACCCATATGAAATTTCAAACTTTTATATCTAATTAATCTTATTTAGCTTAAATTTGATAGTAAAGTGTTACTGAATCCTCATCAAATTCAGGTTTTCAGCTAAGCATGTTTATATTCTAGAAAGGGATAACAGGATGAAATACAACAAAAATAATTACTTATGATAAAACAGGGCTTCGCACCCCTCAATCCTGTCCTCTTTCAGTAAGACTCCCACTAGCTCTTAAGAAACACTAAATCTGTTCAACTTCTTCATTGGTCAGAAAAAAAAAGACTGCCAGTGAAATGCATCTGTTCCACATAGATGTCTAATGTTTATTACTGATTGTCATCTCCTCTCTCACAGAGTACATGTAAAAATGCACTGTCATTCCAAAATCGTTTGGCTTATCTCAAAGCAACGTCCAAGAGTATTCTCATCTCTCCTTGCAAGGATTGCACAAACGCTGAGTTTATGCTTATTGCTCTAAACCACTGAAATAAGCAAAATCAGGTTAGGTTTCTAGAATAGGAAGTTCCACCAACAAGCAGCCAAGAAAATGTATGTAGTAACAAAAAATGTATTTTCAAGGTTAGGAAGTCTGCAACCTGAGAAGTCACCATTTTGCAGTGACACGAACTTCTTGGAGAGAAGATAAAAAGCTAACATCAATTTTTTCCCTTAACTTACTATCAAATTAATCCAGAAGATCAATATTTTAAATCATTATTACCTATTATTTGCATGTGTTAACACTGCCCTACCTGTCATGCCTAAAGGACCAAGTTCCCAGGTGCCCTTTTAAATTGCCCTAAGCATTTTAAAATCTCATTCTGACACCACTTGAGTACCGATTTTCTTTCAAACACCACATGAAATGAAGTCCACACAAGGATGCTTTTGAAAGGCTCATACACCACCCACCCAGGACTTGTAGTACACTACACCTTAAAACTGCCTGTCCTCTTCTCCCATGTTAAACACACACCCACCATGCAATCAGCATGTGTGCATGCACACAGCACCAAAACACCACCACCCTAGCACTGAGCTACACCCAGAGGAAGGAGTCTCAGGCACTGAGCCAGACAAGATCTGGTCCAGGTTATTTGACCTGGGACTGCTGGATGCAAATGCAGCTGTTCAGTGTCTGCAGTGTTTTGAACTGGATGTTTTACAGCTAATAAGACCTGCAAAGTATTCCGGGAATTCGGAGCGCTGGGCAGAATGATGCATAATCATTTAATGCCACAGAACAAATGAGTTCCAGTGCTGGACCCCAAGCAGCTCTGGACCTGCACAGCATGGAGTCCAGACTAATAAAATCTCCTGGAAGCTGAAGAACTGTGCAGAGAGGCTCTGCAGGAGTCATAGCAACTCTGGCAATACCTGCCTTGATTCAAGCTTATTAAGTCTGATTAGACAGATTCTGACTGAAAGGTCAACAATCCCCATAACACTGCAACTCCCTCCATCTGCCAGCTTATTTTAACCACAACTATGCACGGGAAATAGAACTTATACATTCTGTTCGTTAGTCTTCTCCTCAAGTCCCTGTGACCCATAAAACCTGACCAAGCACCAGAAGAGTTCTGAAGATGTAAGCAATGGTGTTCCAAGAGTCATTCCATGTAAGACCACCACACTAGCACAGCGTTCTCTCGCTAGGCTCAAATGTATATTCACCTATGCTTCTGTTGGAAGATGTTTAGGAAGCTGGAAATGGCAAAGGCTAAAAACCTGTATTTCTGTATGCAGGGATTCACTCCAGCAGTGAACTACTGCTTCTTTTGAAATTATTATAAATCATTGACATACTTTTAGTAACTAAGATTGCTTAGTAAATTGAAAATTTCAGCCTAGGGTATAAACTTATCTAGTTTAATCGTGCTGGGACAGAATATGGCTTTATCCTCCTACAGTCTCTCATATAGAACCAAGCATATAAGAGGTTCAACTCTTCTAATCACCTTACACATGAATGCAGAGTAGGAGCACTTCCACAGAATGTTGAACATTATTATATATAAATATTCATAACACTAGACATATATATGCAAAATATCTCTACCCACCATATAGTTATGAATGATAGCTTTATGTAACAGAACTTCAGACTTACAAGATGTACCCATGAGTTTTTAATGAGAGTAACTCCTTCCTTCAACGCTGCAGACAGCAAGACATGTCAGCGTTATTTTGCAACATATATAGCTCAGGTAACTTGTTGACTAATACAGACTAATTTGTTGACTAATATGGGTATTGCATGTCATTATTTCCAAGGAGAATATAAACAGACATTAAAAAAGAAATACTAGGCTACACTTCGAAAGGATCTTAATTGTAATGTTCAGAGAAAGATGACAACGATGATCAGAGTTACAGAGCAACTTCATGTTGGAACAGCTTAGTAGACTTCCCACTGGGAAAACAGCTGAGGGAGAATACGCTAAAGATCTGCATGATTATGAAGCAAGGGAAGGTGATAAGAAACAGTTGTTCTCATCTTTTGCAATACAAGAGAAAGCTTGGAACTATCAAATGAGAAAGCTTGGAAGTATCAAATGGTGGTGGTGGTAGCTTCAAAAAACAAATGGAATTAATTTTCCCACACAACATACTGTTCAATTGTGTAGCAACTGATTGCTTACCATTGGTTACTAGCTTGTGTGAGTAAAGAAGACAAACAATTAAGAACATTAAATAATACTAATTAAAAAGGTCCAGTTAATGATTCAAGGGATCTCTGCCACAATATAATTTATATATTCGCTTTTCTTCATTTGTTCTTCTTTAATGAATTTCAACTGGAGACATAATACTGGCCTACTCATATTTTGAGTCTGAGCTCACATGGCCACTATCTTGTGGCTTTTGGCACCTGGGTTTCTTTTCACCTGTTGAGTTCATCAGAAAAGAATTTAAACTCAGTACGAAAAAAATTAATTCATACTGAACAATAAAAATTGAGATTTTAAGCCTCTATTCAAAGCATTTCTGTAAAGCGTCTTTAGACTATGAAGCTTGCCTGCTGCAAAAATTTAGCATGCTCCCAAAAGAAGGCTTAAAATGACCACCAGTGGCCACTGAACACCAAGGAGCAAAGAAAAAGATTCCTCATTACAGTGACAACTAAAAACAGGTAGATGTGTGTATAGGCATATGTATGCGTATCTGTATCTCTATGTATACATCTCTATGAAGATTACTTTCTTCTCATTTTATTTCAGCCAAAGCCCTCGTGTCCCAACTCTGACACTGTCACATACCCCCAAGCAAGCTGCTCTTCTCCTAGTTATACTTGCTGCTGACATTAATTTCTTATTAAATACATAAATACCTATACCACACAGCTGCATCATGTTACACACTGCATTTCCTTGCTTTCTGATTCAGATGGCCTAAAACACAGATTTAAAGAATTTGTGACCTTTCAAAGTCACACATATACATGCAACATTGTCCTCCAGCCTATTATTATTTTCCTTAGAACAGCCATATACAGCACCAAACACACTGCTTCAATACAGGACAAACACTGTCTCTCACCTCCTGAAAATATTTTGCTCATATACATACATAACGAGCACCAGTTTCCCCTTTCTCCCTCATCCTACTGCCCATTTGGGGATTCTATGTCCTGAAGGAAAAGGGATAGAGGGAAACAACCTCAATGTCAATCACAGACTGTCAAGGGCCCTTAGAAAAACAATGAAGAAGTTATTAACTGTGAAATTCCTACCTTCCTGGCTCCAACCAGGCTAATAATATTTCTTCCTCTGTCTGAAGCTGGGATAGGAGAGAAACTTAACTATTGAGATTCCCCTGACCATTAAAAAAACAAGTATGAAACAACCCCAGGATCTTCGAAACATAATGCTATCAGCCTAGAGGTAGACTGAAGACATTTGTCAGGACCTTTCCAAGAAATAAATGGAGGAGAAGACCTACACTTACAAGGGTTATTTTTACCTTTATTTAATTTTTTGTTTATTCCTTTTCTTAGCTTCTGGAGGAGGAAAAAACCTTATTTTTTATAGGAAAATGCTCAAGTTGCTTTCAAGCCAGAGGGCCTGTTTCCCTGAGGGGTGGATCTTTCTTTGGGGTACTGACTTGATGCGCGGACTGACTCCACAACTCGTTAAAGTTGTAAAGTAGGTATGCTTTTTATTCAGCGCTGAGACGCAAGGGGATAATTCCTCAAAGTTATGCGTGCCCCAGTGTTGTTTCCCTCTACTTTTACAAGGTTGCACCTATACATATTCATGTCCTATCCCAACCCCCCTGTACAACCCCCTTCTACATTGGTCAACCCTCTGCATCAATCCCCCCTTTTTCTATAAAGTGAGTAAATTCTTTTACTGTTATTTATGACATAGCTATCCATGTTCCTTCTATCGATTGATGAAGTTATTTCAATATGCATTGCATTATGCAAGGTACAATCATTAATATGAATAATCCTGTAGCTAAGATTAGAAGGCCTTGTTTAAGTATTTCCCTGAACCATCCAGTAACTCCTAGGTTATTTAGCCATTCATCCAATCCGCCTCCAACAATTCTAAGCTCTTGCATATTTCCCTGCAATTTTCACAGCTTAGCATGAATTGATTCAGAATGGTCAGATAAATTTATGGAGCACATACCTTCAAAATCCTTACAATCATTCTGTAACAATATCTTTGTTACCTCCCTGGCTTGTGCGCTTCCAGTTGGAAAGGCTTCTGGCCAACCTGAAAAGGTGTCTGTTAGTACCAACAAATGTCTATACCCCTTTTTCTGTCCTTTTGAAAATTCTGTTGCAACATTTTATATACTGCTATTACCATCCAGAGTCTTTTTGAAATAGTTTCCTGTTTCTACTTGATATTTACATTTAATTTCTTTTTCAATCTTCATGATGTATCATATATCATTTATAATTCCAGGAAGAAAATTTTCTTGTACCAGAAGTAATCAATATTAAAAACAATTAACATTAATATTCCTGCAACCAGTTGCCTTAACCAGGAGAGATCAGGTAACCATGAAGGTAACTTCTTCAAACCTCAGGATGTATCATCCTTGGTCATTTTATTAAATATTTTAGTTTGCTTCCAGATTTCCTCCAGATCTGTTTCAGGAACAGCAATTTTCATTGATTCTTGTTTCACTGGGATTATATCAATGGTTTTACTTTCTATTTCCTATGGTTGCTGCGATATTTATGACTGCCTTCTCTAATTCACTTATTCTCAAAGATGGAATTAGCCATCTCACAAAACTATGAAATGCAGTACTGTGTTCAGCAATAGGGTTAAACCCTCACTTAACCAATACCATCCTTTCCCTTCAGGAACAGGCCACCACTGAACCACAATACCATCTATATTAATAGTGTGATTATAATGTGAATAGTGACCTACACCTGTGGCATTTAAACAAACAGTCTCCTATTCTGGTTCCTGGTGTAGTACATCTTTCCATGAGATAGTGTTGGAAATTGGAATGCCAATTAATGGAAGGCCCTGATCTTCCCCTGATTCAGGCAACCGTGCACACACCCAACAGTCACTACAATTAACAACTTTAGTAGCATTCTGCATTAATTTCAGGTATAAGTACTAGTCCCAAGGTGGTATGTCAGGTATCACATAAATCCAAATTATGACTGATATAATTTCATATGCAAGGGTCCTGAAGGTTCAATCCGTCATGTCTTCTCTGGTTCTGGTGCTTTCTTTGTTCCTTTATCTTCACTGCTGTAAAGGTGGTCAATATTATCTGGTACGGTCCACTCCACTTTTCGCGTAGAGGATCTCCTGAAAAATTCTTAAACCCAGTCTCTGGATCTAAAAGGGTGAGTCTGATAATCCACGCCTCTCGCTCTTGTCCTCAGTATTTTCTTCTTTCTTCTAATTGTGTTTCCCAGATTGATCAGAAACTCTAGGCGATAACCTTCTCCCACTTCCAGAAGACTTTCTCCTTTAAACTGGGACTGATATTGTCTTCCATATAAAATTGTACATGGGATAGCCTCTTCTTTAGACCGAGGTTTAGTTCAAATTCTTAATAAAGCCAGTGGTAAGGCTTGGTATCAGTACTAATCTGTTGTTTTATTATCTTTCCAACTTGCCCACTGGCCTGTATGGAACATGTGGTTGCCAATGAATTTCTAATTTTTGCTAATTTCTTGTACTAAAGGTTGAGCCTCGGTCAGAAGAAATTGCCTCTGGTACTCCAGAACAAGGTATTACACTGTTTAACAATGTTCCAATTACTTGTCTTGCATTATTTATTCTACAAGGGAATGCTTCTGGCCACCCTGAAAAAGTATTCATTAACACCAACAAATATTGGTCTCAATAATTCAGAAAAAAATTATTTGTCAGTGCTGTCCCAGATAACTTCCTCCCCAGTTGTACCAATTTGATTTCTACTTTCAATTTTAGGGTTATTCTTGAGACAGAGCTGACATTGTCACTAATTGAACTATATTATACAGATTCCTTCCTTCAATTTGTTCATCTAAGTATTTATACAAAGAGTTGCTACCTCAATGAGTTTTATTATGTTCTTCCTGAACTAGCTTCCAGGGTTGGTTATAGGGGATTATAACTCGCCCATCAGGTATCCGAACCTAATCTTGTTTGTTTTCCTCTCCTTTGAGAGCTCCAATCAATTTTCTGTCCTCCTTTGAATACCTAGGTTTAGATTTCTCAATTGTTAGTTTGCCGTCAGGGATTAAGCGAATGAGTTTAGATTGTTCAGCTGCTCATTTGGCTTCAAAATTGGCCAAATTATTTCCAATTTCCTGATCAGATTCACCTTGTTGATGCCCTCAACAATACATAACAGCTACTTCCTCAGGTAGCAGAACAGCTCTTAGTAGTCATAGAATTTCTGTAGCATGTTTAATCCGTTTCTCCTGTGTGTTCAAACATCCTCATTCTTTCCAGATGGCACACTGCATGGACCACACCAAATGCATATTTAGAATCAGTCCAAAGATTTATCCCTTTGCCTTTAGCCAATTGCAGGGCACGTTCCAGAGGTTTCTTTCAAATCTGGTTGGCACAGTTCAGTCGGGTGTGAATAGTTCTGTTGGTTGTTCTGCAAAAGGATTCTGGATTGACAACACTGACCACAATTTCTGTATCCTGATGTTGCACAAGGGTGGCCTGGTATTTTAAAAAACATGACAGTGGGCTTCTTTCTGTGCCAGGACTGCTGATACCACATGGGACACTAGTACAGTAATCCTTTGTCCCAAGGTGAGTTTGCGAGCCTCTTCAATATTCATGACAACTGCTGTCACAGCCCTTAGGCATCCAGGCCATTTTTTTGCTCACTTCATTCAGCTGTTTTGAAAAATGCACCACTGCCCTCTTATAGGGTCCTAGTTTCTGAGTAAGGACCACCAAAGCTATTCCCTGTTCTTCATAGGAATATAGCCAAAAGGATTTAGTCATATCCAGAAGTCAGAGCTGCAGCTCTCTTTAGCTCTGCTTTTAAATTTCTAAAGCCCTCCTCTGATGAATAGAGAGGGGTTTAACAGTTCATCTAGGGGTCTTACCGGAACACCATAATCATACATCCAAAGTCTGCATCATCCAGTCACTCCCAGGAACACACGGAGCTTCTTGATGGCTGTTGACATGGCTTCTCTTCTAGCCAAGTTATCTCTGTCCTCCTGTTATTTCATATCCTAGGTAGGAGACTTGGGTATGGATTAGTTGGGTCTTTGTCTGGTTACCCAATAACCATTCAGTCCCAGAAAATTCAGTAATCCCACCATTCACTGAACACATTCTTCCCTTGTTTCAGTAGCAACTGATAGGTCATCCACATATTGTAACAGAATCCCCGTCTGAGTGGGTGGTTTCCATGATTCTAGTTCCAGTGCTGATTTTGAAAGGACTGTTTTAAAACCCTTGAGATAATACTGTCCAAGTTAATTGGGTTTTCCTTACTGTGTCAGGATTTTCCCATTCAAAAGCAAATAAATTCTGGTTTTCTTTGGCCAATGGTAAGCAAGAATCCTTAAATCCAAGACGGCAAATCATTTCTGATTCAATTTAGTCAATAAGGAAAATGGATTAGCTATTACTGGATAAATATCCTCTATAAATTTGTTGATTCCTGAGATCTTGAACCAATCTGCAACTTTATTTCTTTACTGGCAAGATAGGAGTATTATATTCCAATTCAAATTCAATTAATAAATGTGGGTTGTGGGTTTTTTGTGTGTTTTTTTGTTTGTTTGTTTTTTAATTCCCTTTCCTGCAATTTTAGGGGATATTGTTTTATTCTAATTGGGCAGGTCCCCCTTTTTATTTCTACTTTAACAGGCAAAGCATTTTTCGCCTTACCTGGAACTTCAGATGCCCATACTCCCACATATACCTGGTTAAGGATTTCTTCTATTTCAGGGAGGTCCTCCTGTTTGCTTTTTCTGTTGAATTAAAGATATACTCAAAACTGCAATCAATTGTTTTTAACTCTTAATTCCATTTTGCCTTCTTTAAATGTTGCTTCTTGCCCTAATGAAGATTTCGGAGAATTCAGCATGCATAAAAAATTTTATGCATTCCTATTTGTTATCCCAATGTGTACCTTAAGGGTTGCATCGTTTTGCACTTTTTTTTTTTCCTTGGTGGCCAGTAGCTCCCCCATCTGTAACAAATTCTTTTCCCTCTGATTTAACGCCGAATAAGTTGCTCCTGTAGCCACCTAAATTCCACTTTATTTCCTCTAGTCCATAGATTTAATGTAACCAGTGGATCTGCTAGGGTAGATTCCCCAGGTCCCTTGTCAGCCTAGTTCCAATTCAGCCACCGGAGCCACCCCATGGCGCTCCCTACCCCGCAGGGCAGTCTCACTTCCAACGTTCAAAACTCCCCACAGCACACACACACCGATCCGGTTCCACAGGGGAAGAATCCACTTCCCCCACCTTTGCCCGACATTCCTCCTCCATCAGTTTCAAAGCACTTCTGTCCACATTTATTCAACAACCCCTCAGTCCCGTCTGTCAACATGTCTGTTCCCACTTGTTTGTCCGCCCCAGCACCCATCCCGTGCTCAAACACAGGAGCTGCGCGAGCTCCCCTCCTTTCCACTTGGTTTCCCCCCCGTTTTTTTCCTCACAGTTGCTCCCCCTGCTCTGCAGAGGTTTCAGACCCTGCCGCTGCAACAGCACTTCTGGTTTAATGTGAATGCGCTGCTTGTTGCAGGTGACAGCAATCTCCTCCTCATCAATATCTGACAGGACAGATACAGAGGGTGCTCCTCTCGGAGGTGATACATAATTTTCCTGTTTGTAACTTTTAAACATCATTCCCCAATATCACAGGCCGAACAACATCTCTCCAGCTTAGCTTTCAGTTTTTCCTTGTCCTTTTCCAAAGCCAGAATTAGGGATCTGGCAGAGCTATATTAATTTCACATTCTGCCTACCACTCTGGGTGGTTTCTTAAAGTGAAAAACGTATCTGTATATCGTACTTAATCCCATTTTCCTGGCAACCTCAAAACCAACATTCATTGTAACAACGTATTATAATTCAGAGTTCCATTTTCAGGCCATTTCTCCTGATCTTCCAAAGTATATAAAGGCCACCATCGGTTACAATATTTCATCAATGTTTTCTTGTTTACCGAGCCCCCAGAAGACCCTCCCAGTTCTTTCCAGTGTGCCAAAATGTAACCCAATGGGCTTTTCTTCAGAATCCCCTTGTTTTAACCGGCTCCCATTTCAAACAATCTTTTACAAATCTCTATAGCTTCTTTCCCAGTGCTCTGCAAATGCACTTAAAAAATATGAGAGCACCTACACAGGAGTGTTATGATATTCTCAGGGGGTTCAGTAAAATAATATCTCTGGGTTCTGAAGATCAACTCCCCTGTTGTTGGATCATAGTTTCGGTTCCAACAAAATTTACACCGTCCTAGTATCCACGGCAGGTTCCACTGTTCAAAAGTTATTATGCACGCATATGTGAGGCTACAAGCCTCTGGTACTGAGTGTGAAGTCCAAGTCTCAAGAGTAGGACTACAGACATTATATTTCTGTTATACAGCCACCGGGGCGCAGAGGGAACTCTACTTAACACACACACACACACACACACACACCCCAATAGCAGCAGTTTACTTTTGTCTACTGCTCCCCCACCGCTTTAACACTAACGACAGACTAATCTTTAACACTAACGACAGACATATACGCACAAAGCACAAAACAAAGACGTTTCGTCAGTCTCCGGCCGCTCTCCTCACGGAGAACACGGAACCGCAGATCAGGACTCCACACTCGCTTCGTAGCTATGCTAGGTCTCAGTCACACAGAAACACAAACACACACATGGGATCCCACACACCCACACTATAGTTCCTCTTACTCTTCTCCTGCTTCTTAAGGCAGCAGGTCTGTCCTGCTTCCCAAAACTTGGGATGCAGCGAAAACCCAGACTCACCCGACCCACCTCCAGGGTCGCTAGCGGCCGCTTATCGGTCAGCGAGCTCCCTGCTTGCAAGCCCTACCTGCCAAGGGGAACTTCGCTGTGCGCCAGACGTCTCTGCGCGCCTTACCGGCAGCCCCGGGCCACGCGTACGCCTTACAGGCCCCCTAAATTACCTCAATTCCAAGCACACCGTTTCTCCGCAGCCGGCACAGGTTGTTGTCTGTCCCTGCAGTGAGCGGACGAGAAGCGGAGCTCCTCTAGGCAAGCGGCCTGGGGCGCCTAGGACGTCCGCCCCTCAGCCGATCCTGCAGCCGAACAGAGGCCTCCTGCCTGGCTCGCCAAATTGATGCGCGGATTGACTCCACAACTCGTTAAAGTTGTAAAGTAGGTATGCTTTTATTCAGTGCTGAGACGCAAGGGGATAATTCCTCAAAGTCATGCGTGCCTCAGTGTTGTTTCCCTCTACATTTATAAGGTTGCTCCATACGCCTATACATATTCATGTCCTATCCCCGCTTCCTATTACAGTGAGCTAGAAGGTCCTTTGCGCCTGCGCAGTGCCCCCTCTGGTCATGGGCAGGGGTCTCAAGATGAAGTAAATGAGTCTTCCTCCTGTGGGTAGGGGTCTTCAAGATGAAGTAAATGAGTCTTCCTCTTCTTGAACTTTTCACCTTTCAGTCTTCACGTATGGCCTTAGGGTTTGGTCCCAGCCATCAACCATCTGCTTCTCCCCCTTAACAGTAGATTCAGGGGTCTGCTTTTCCCCATCAATAGGTGCTTATCGGTAGAATCAGGTGTCTGCTTTTCCTTGTCAATAGAACCAAGTGTCTGCTTTTCCTTGTCAATAGAACCAGGTGTCTGCTTTTCCTTATCAATAGCTAGTGCTTTTGTTCTGCTTAGTAGGCATGATAGGTACAGACAATACCTTTGCTTAAGCAATCGAATTCCTCCAACCCCCCTGTACATTGGTCAACCCTCTGCATCAGACTTCTGCTGCATCCTTCATATTTACACTACTGGAAGGATCTCATCTCATTTGGATACTGTTGCCTTACAGAGTTCCACTCACAAGAACAAACACGAAATAAATCCAATCTATATCAAAGGCCTGATCAGTATAGATTGAAAATAACAAGATGCATATGGAAGCACACATGTAACATAGCAAGAAGTCAGCCATCATCTTCCCAGGGTTTTACCCTTTCAACCATAGGACACAGTTTGTGTTACGGTAAAATGACTTTTCTTTTTCTTTGACATTTCACCCAACAATTTAAGTTGATACACTGGCTATGACAGAAACTGTCAGTTTTATTACTGGCTCTTTGATTATAACAATTATCTAGATTTAACCCCATGAATGTGTGTGATACTTACTGGCCTCCAAATTCTGCGTCTGCTTTTCTACTGAGCAGCAACAGCTTTACTACCAAACCACAGTACTGCATATTTGTCATGAAATAAGTAGCACTCTGTTCCTTTCCACACAAGTTCAACAACTTTCAAGTTTGATTTAACATCTATGTTTGCATTGCTACCCATTATACAGCTCATTCTCCAACAGAAAATCAAAATTACTGCTTTTGGATTTTTTTTAAATGGGTGGCTATAAGGGAGCAGCACTGGTACTCCAGCCTTTAATATCCAGAAATTATCCCAGTAATCTTGGGTTCAGTCCCCAATTTGGTCATTTGTTTTATTTCACACTCCAAACATCTGGGTCTTATTTGGGGCAATAAACAAGCTAGCTTGTTCTCCTTTGTTATTAAGAGCTCTGTGGCATTGTCCTTGGAGAACAGCCTCAGGGAACATGATGCAGTAGAAGTTACTTTAAGGGAGAAGTGGTTCCATCACAAGCTTGGGCATAACCAAGAAGCAATAAAAATGAATTAACGCATAACAGGAGACTCAGACAGAAAGTCAGGAGTTACTGAACTCTACAGAGTTACTAAGTTTCCTCCTTTAAACAGCACTGACTTGGGAAGCAGTAAAGCAGGAGCCCAATCCATTTCAGTCAATGGTTTCACCAGAGAATCCTATTAGCACCAAGAAATGTGTTGTGGTCATTAATGTAACTTCTTTTTTTGCTTTGTATCACTTCCTTTTCATAAGGGAAAACAGCCAAGACACAGAACCCATTAAAAAAAAGTCAACCTTGTTCATTTCTTTCTGTCAGCACCTATTACTACACCAGGAAATAAAACCGGACGATACATAATGGAATTTCAATGAGGTTGCTACAAGGAAGCCCAGCACAACCATATTACAGGGTTATGGTGGGGACTAAATGAACTTCTTTATTTATGTGACATGTTAGTACAGAAGCTTTCCCCAAAACTACCAGAGATCCCACTGTATGTCACTAAGGGAGTGTTTTCTGAAGGAAAGCTGTTTAGAAGAGTTACAACTTTGAGACCCCTATTACAAACCCAGCAGACTGGGTGGTCCTGGTTCCCATTCTCAGAGCTGTCAGAAGTAATAACCCTTAATTAGTGACTTTTCATTAGGCTGAAAACAGCAGCATACAAACTGGTAGCTCTACAACACTTCAGTTTCAACATGAGAAACCTTCCTTTGGTTTGTTTTTTTTAGGATCTCTTAACATAAAATGTGACATTAAGATGGAACATAGAGCCAGCACATCAGAGATGTCCCCTGGCTAGGAACAGATTAGTATCATAAACTAAGTATGAGGAACAGGTTTAAACTTCAACCAAAGCCAACATGAAGAAACAAAAAAGGTGTATATGCATTAAATATTGAGATCAACACCCTGAGTCATACAGAAATGGACAGAAACGTTAGTACCAACTTCAGTGAAGAAGGGAATAGAGAATCTTAAGTACCAGAGAGTGTTTATTAATGACATCAACAGCAAGAAAACCCTGTAAATCCAGAAGCAGCAGGCAAAAGTGCATGGGCAATCTCCTAACTCAGTAGCATATTTATAAAACCAGTTACATTGATGCAGGATGGGAAGTTATAGCTGTCTTTATCAAACTTTCATGAAAGAATTTACAATTTAACTATGATTTAAATAAATCCACAAAAGTTGATCAGTAAACCCTCAGAGATGCTCTCTGCAGCTGTTTCTCAGTTTTTGGAGTGCTATTAGTAAGTTCTATTGTTTCAAATAATAATAATTAAAAAATGGATTTACACAGAATCTTCCTTTTTTTACGTCTTCAAAACCCTAACACAGAAAAAACGTAGTTACTTTCGCATTATTCCTCAGCAGACTACATGAATACAACAGGAATTTATTGAAGGAATATAAAGAAACTACTGCAGCATCCCTGAGTGTCCACCATTTTTAGTACCTCATCAATTTCTGTAAATGCAGTAAGAGTAAACCATGGTTAGACCATTTGCTAACACCAGACAGTAAACTCTCCAGGTCAGGGCTGAAACTATGTGAGAAAAGCAGAGTGAGTTTTAGCATGCGTATCTTCCAGCTATACTGCCCCAGCTGATAAGTCTTAAAAGTTGATATTAATCTAACCATTTCCAGAAGTCAGAAATAGCTGTTGAATAATCAGGCAGAAAACTTGCAAGTAGGACTGTTACTGCAATGTCTACCAGAAGCAATAGCAGACTGTCCCCGTTTGATCCGCTGTAATCACTTGATACCAGCCCGGCTCACCGCAGTCTCCATATATAGTAAAGAATGCTCCTATGGCACGTCACTCCTGCTTCCCCGGGGCCATGTGCCAAGCAGCAGTGTTAAAAAGGAAGACTAGCAGAATCATCTCCTGCCCGAAAGCAAACTCTATGTTTCACAGAGGGACCATCCTCCAAAGCCAGCAGAATGAATATAAGGGAATAATGAAGTGGAGCTAAGAGAAGCTGGTACACTTGACTTAAGCCTGAGAATGAAACACAGCTCTTGTGACTGCTTCATCACAAGCCGGTGGGAATTACCTATCACAACTCATTCGAAGGACACTTGCTCATTTGGAAGCCACAAGGGGTAACCAGCCACAAAAAATCCACTGTCATTAATGAAGCTCTTATCTAAAAACTGAGCACACTCAGTTTCGCTGATAATGGCTTTTGATCCAATTCCACTTTCCCAGCAAGTTATCAAGTGCTTCAAACCTAGCAGTTTCTATTTTTCTTGTGCATTACACCTATCCCACTCAGAATTATCCACGACAAAAATGAAAAAGTGCATCTAATACACATAACATCAGCATGAACCCTAGAATCCTCCTGTCTTCCTGTGATCCTCACCATAACACCTCAAGACAAAGATCTAGAGAAAAGATCATATCCAAGGAACTGAAAACATGATTCTAAGATAAGGTGAACTGTAAACCAACATGAATTCGTTTGTTCTGTTCTATATGAAAGGCTGCAACTTCTGGTGTGTTCAATGGACACAGTTAAAATGAAGTTGTGCCAGAGGAAAAACAAGATCAATACTGTACTGGTCTGACAGAAAGCCTTCAAGACCTAGATATCCATACATTCCCCAAGAATAAAAATATGTTAAAACACTCTAAATTCATAATTATTTCACAAAGGAACAGGATGATTTAAGGATTGCTGTGCTTGACACCATGAAATTCAGCCATTAACACAGTGTTTCTAAGATGGCAAGAATTATAATCCTCCTAATATGAGGAAGCTCAGAGAAACAAAACCCTTTTTATAAAGTTATTTAAGCTAAACAAAGTTCAACCAAATTATTCCAGATCAGTGATGCAGCAGTTCTTACCCAACAGTTACACAGACTTTGAATTATTTCCTACAGATCCTGGAGAAATGTCTGATGAATCCTTTAAGTGTTTTGCTTAAGCAAATAACTCCCATAAATCTTCACCAAGTATAAAAAGCTGCTAAAATCAAACAAGCAAGCCACAGAAAAGAATAATGTTTAGAACTCTGAAGGAATATTCAATGCTGATCAGCTCTTCCAACTGAGTTATGGTTACATTGTAGTGGAAGTGTCATTATTCCATCTGCTTTGTAATCATCGCTTTCAGAAGTTGAAGAATCCTGTGGTTACAGAGCCTCTTGTCTACATAAATGAGACCCAAATTTGTTTTTCCATGAGTTCTTATGGGTCAGTGACCTACTATGAAAATGTTTTTGATGAAATCAAGCTCGTTTATTTTCATGTTGTTAAAACAAACCTTTTTGTTTTGTAGCCCTGGTCAGATGTACTAATGCAAACCAAAAACAGTTCACTGAAGCATGCATCCTGCTTTCTTGCTAGCTGCCCTTTGCCTGCCTTGCACTTTTCCTGTGTTTGGATTCCTCCTGTGCAGAGCTATTGACAGAGCTGCTAATGGCTTCCTTCACAAAAGAGGGGCCAATTTATTTTTTTTTTTATGTGTACAAAAGAAATAAAAGCTTCACTCTTGCTTCAGCAAGAACAAGAAAACTGGGGCCGACCAGCAGCGGCTGAGTAATATGTAACTATATAATTATGTGCTACAGACAGACATAGTAACTATGAAATCTGAGGATATTAGTGCCCTCCAGGAGTCCACAGTACATAAACACAGTTATCTGGAAGTGCCATTTTCCCAAATGTGTATACCCAATTAGAAGAACCACTACACATCTACACATCTCCAAAGCATCAGCGTAAGTAGTTTCTCACAACTACTTTATTCACCAAATAGTCCCCAAATGGTAAGAAAGTGACAGCTGCTGCATCATTTAAGAATATATTCCAACAACAGTCCCATAAAAATAAACACATGAAGAAATATCGCTCTTGTTCACTTAAGGACAAGAGAGAGCAGGAGGGATTCATTCTTGAACTAGTTTACCACTGCAACAGGCTAAATCAAGGTGGTCCAGCAGAAACAAAGCAGCGGGTAGTTCAGGGCACTCAGACCACCATCTGATCAAGGCATACCCTTGCTTCTTTTACCTGTTCTATTTTCTCATCAGATAGCATGCACAAGATGTAGCTCATCCAAGGCATTTAGCAGCAGTAGAAGGCAAAGAATGAAATTTCTACTCTGTAAGTATGTTTGTGCCACTCACATCAACTGCAGCTGCATATAAAGTGTCTCTCCGATGCACAAGGACACAGACATTGTCAAACCTACTGTTGATAGATGCAGAGCAAGTTCTGCCAAGTTGACCATGAATAATTTCCTGAATTAATCCACAACTTTTTCAGTCCTGAAACTTAAAGCACAGCAATCAAAGAATTTGGTGGCAAACCTACAGTTTGCCATGTTAATAGGGTAACAGAAAGGGACAGGCAGTTTTTACTGTTTTCTCAAACTATCCTAAGAAACAGAAACCATTTCCAAGCACATAACCTGTATGAGCATCAAACAACGGCTCATCTGTGTACAAAGACAATTACATGTTTCAATGCCTGAAATAATGCTTAACTAATTTCAATAGAAGCTCAAGTTATATGCGCTGAAATCAGGAAAATAGCCAACATCGAGATCCAAACTGCAGATGGCTCTCACCTGAGGCCAAGCTATCATCAGTCCACATTACACACCTAAGCAGTGCTGTTTCCAAGCATGCAGTGCCCACATGGAAGTTTGCTTCCAAAAAGGCCCCACTATTTTTTTTGTGTTGAAGCTTTTTCTTACTCTCTAGAAGAGCCATGTTTCCATATTTTGCCTTTCTGGAAAACAGTGTAAATGCTTTGTTTCAAAGCTAGAGTGATAGCTCAGCCCTGTGGTACATCATCTAAAGTTCAATCAGTGAGATCTTATGAATATTTACTAACCAAAGCTGTGACCACAGTCGTTTTGAACATGCATTGTCCTGTCTTGCACTGGAGCAGGACATCTTTTCAGAGCTGCAGGAAGTGGCACTGACATCTGAAGTAGCCAGCAGGGAGTTGCTTAGGTGCTGTAATGGACCAGGACCATGGCAATGAACACCACATCACAGTTCACAGCAAAAGATTCTGAAGGAAAGGCTAAAACTGGAAGTTGAGCTACATATGAAATGAACAAAATTCAAAAGGAAATTGATGCATTTTGGACTTCAAAAATATTCTAATATTATCTTAAAGCTTTAAATACATTTTGAGATGTGTATTTTACTACTCGCTACATATGAAGGTGATTTACCATTACTGGACAGTATCATTCTACTTCAGCTAAAACATAGTAACATTTTCCTGATAAATTAATATCAATAATAGAACACATTATTCACTATCTGAACTGCACATCTGTATGAAACAGGCCATACTGGAGTATTTTCTTCAGACTTTAACTGTGAGAATCTTGACTCTATATGGAAATGTATGTACTGGAGATCTTACAACATTCCTTTCCAGCCAGAACAACTTTTGGACTAAGAGTTGTAAATGTCCCTTCCCCCACTACAATTTTATATTGACTCTGTATTAGAATTGTGGGAACAGTAGAGATATAAAACCTTTCCTCACCATATCTCCTA
The DNA here is from genome assembly GCF_033783945.1 of Neopsephotus bourkii. NCBI lineage: Eukaryota > Metazoa > Chordata > Aves > Psittaciformes > Psittacidae > Neopsephotus > Neopsephotus bourkii. The sequence continues at coordinate 1,452,477 of NW_026900863.1, read as the reverse complement.
TGTCCTTTACACAAATGACCAACTTTCCTCTGAAGTACTGGCAGTTAAGTAGTAGAAGAAAAACACATTTCGGTGAAATCTTCCAGAGTAGCCAGTGTGCAGTAGTGAGAGTGCAGTGAAGTACGTGAGCCATGCCTTGGGAACATTTCTTTTTGCTGTTTGAGCCAAGAGCAGCACATAAAGCTGAATCAAAAGCAGTATAAAATTAATGAGCTTCCTACTTTCCTTCCAAGAATTAATAAAGGTGAGCTGACAGATTGAGCCAAGATGCGTCTCGATAAGACACAACATTTGCACTCCTCCCCAGTGATTTCCTCAAGTGTACTATTCACACTCAAACCATCAATATCTCTTACTATTTTATTTGGAGACACACACACACACACTCATACACACCAAGAACTACCATGTACTTGCTATTAGTTTTGTTCTGTGTGATTCTCAATGTAAACTGAGATATTGACTGTACAACTAAGCAATCCACCATTTCTATCTTGTATAGCAGTTGCCATCATACCTCCTGAATAAATCTTGTAGCTATTTATCTTTGCATTACCATTCACGTTTCTCAGGGAAGCTACTGATTTTGCCTGGGATTTTTTTTTAAGCAAGTCTACAGGAAACAGGGTTTTGTTACTGCTGACCTGACGGCACTCCTTTCCAGTCAGATATCCAGCATGAGCTTCCTAGCAGGGCAAAGGTCAGCTGAAGTCCATGAAACACCTCTGCTCTAGACATGAAAAAGCAGCAGAGCTTTCTGAAGTCTCAGGCCTCTCCATGAAAAGCACAGGATATCCCTAGTACCTGAACTGTAGGCAGATAGTTCAGTACAAGGAGAATAAGATTTGGAAAAGACGATAAGCAGCTTAGTTTCTTGCAACAGATGAAACAACAGAAAACATCCAGTATTGGAACTGATTTCTAGCCCACCTAGATGAGTATCCTGTTTCCAGCAGTGCCAATATGCAGGTGCATACAGAACCATATACAGGACACATAAGCACAGCTTTGTTAGCTTGCAGCCTCTCTCAGATAGTCTTCTTAGCTGGATCAAGTTTTTCATGTTCAGCATCCTTCTACGGATCTCTCTTTCATGAACACAGCCAGCCTTCTGCTGACCATCTGTGAGCTTCTATTTTAGTCCTGTAAGAACTCCAACATTTTAGGATTTCCCTACCCCTCCTCCCCTCTCCATTTCCCTGTTCTTCAACCCTGAATTGCATTTACTGTATTATGTCACAGTCACTCAATCTCATAAGGTACCTTCTACAATTCCAAAGACTGGGCATTTGGATTAAATCTGCCAATGAAGCAGTTTTCTGGAAGGCTATAGCAGACTGACGAGAGATGGAGTGGCTTGGGTTACCTCTCTGCTAACAGAGTAAATCTTGATCATGCTGGTTATTTTACATATAACTCCAACAGCACAAGAGGCAAACTCGTATATATAGCTCTTTAAGAAAGAAAGGACAAGGCTGGAGGTCTTGGCTCATAGTTTAGCCAGTCAAATGAGTTAAGCCAGTTTCAAAATACTTTTTCTGGCTGGAAATGATACCTGTGGTTTGAAGGTTAGGTGAATCTACCTACCAGTATTTAGAAAGATTCCATGGAGAATTTAGAAACTGTCGGCTCCAATAATGAGTCATAAACATCCCAGACTTAAAGTGAAGGTGTTATCCAGTTACAAGCCCACAAAACAACTAAAGACAACTCTTTCCTCTTGGAAGAAAGGAAAAGCATTGGTGTAGACTAGCTCTGATTTAGCTATACACAAGAGACAGCAGAACAGCTCTGTGGCAAGACATGGGCTGTTTGGGGACCAGAAAGTCACTCTGATTTTACAGTACATGAGAAGACAGCACAGAGTAGGAGATCACAGCACTTGAATCATCAATAAGAAAGGCAGAATAATGAGAAAGCAGAAGTAATGACATAGACCAGTAAAACTTGTAGTAATCCAGGCTCACAAAAGAAAGCCAGGAAGGTACCTCTCATGCAGATACCCAAAGAACTGCATGATGTTACAGGAAGATGTGATGTATCACTGTGATGTATTTACACAGCCTTCACACATGAACATTTCAGGACTCAACTTTTTATCTTCACATGGACATTAGAAGTCAAGAGCTTTTGTCTGGCTTCTGCCACAGAGGATGAATCAGAACTCAGACACAGCTCTCATAATGTCACTTTGGGATAACAGCTCTCTGAGAGTAAGACAAAAGGTGAAGATAGGGAGAACAATGTCCTGTACTCCACAGAAACAGTAAATGCACACTGCTCCAGAGTAAAAATTGGAGATTTAACCTTCCTCTAGACTTCTGGTTGTGAATCAGCAGCAGGGTCAAAGTGTGGACCAAGTTTTGTGCAGTAAGTTGATGAAGGAACTCCTGAACTGTGTATGAGGGTGTTGCTGCTACTTTACTGCTACCAGGGTCAGAAAATTATACAGATTAATTACTTATATTGTGGTCCTCACTTAAGTGCTAAGAACTACACTATGGCCACTTGAAAGGTAAGACCCATACCTCAAAACAACACAGCTCTTGAAGAAATCAGTAATGCTGTACCCATGCAAGTTAAACGAAAACTCTAAATAAATTCCTGATTTTCCCATGTATTTTTCAGAGGGATTGTCTGAAAGGGAAGCCTTGGCCAAACCCCAGAGTGTAAAGGAAAAAGGAATGGAAGTAAATCAAATAATATTAGGAAGACTGTGCAACACAGTGTGCTCCATGATTGTCCCATTGGCCCCCAGGAGCAAAATTAACAGCATCCCTTTGGATACTCACACCCAAAACGTTCTAATTCATCACGTTAGACTCATCCTAATGTAAGCAGTCACACAGACACTCCTTTGAAAGGCAGTACTAAACTTGCCTTGCAAAAGCAAGATAAAAGAGACTGCCTTTTCACACATTGGTTATAGGATTCCTTTTTACTGTTTTAACTGGAATAATATCTCACAAGATATGCAACAAACATTATTAACAATATTAATTAAATATTAAGCAACATCAGTAAATAAGACTTGAAGTTGCAGTCATAAGCCAATACAGCAAGGAGTATTACAAGGAGTAATACAGCAAGTATTGCTAGCTCAGACTCAGGCAGTGCAAGAATCAAGTATTAGTCTATCCTTCAAACTGCAAGAACAAGAACACCAAATTTCAGGTTTTTAAACGCTTTGCTAGCTCCCACAAAGAGTGGCTAAATTTACAACAGGTCTCTAATAGAAACTGTTTGTGCCCATTTACAACAGATTACATCACTGACATGTAGACTGTGATCGGGGATTAGGCAGCACAAGTTTGTTTTATCCTACTGATGGTGATTGTTCGAGCAGTAATTCTGCCCAATCTCAAACAGTAACTCAAGTTTTGACATGTTATACTTGATTCCTCAGGAATCAATGGGGAATCCTATTGTCTTTGACAGCAAAGAAACCATCCTTCCAAAATGCACACTGCACCTTCAACATGCCTCCAAGCAGCCCCAATTCATGCCATTCATATCCTCCTCAGAGGGGAAGTCCCAGTGTCAGGAGCTGCCTGGGTAGCAGAACATAGGCACAAGGTTATCAATCCTCACTCCTGAAGCACCACCTGAACCTGGGGAATTTGGTAGCAAACCTGGTACTACACCAACTTACATGTGGTAGCTTGAGAAGGTAGAGGAAAGTGTGCAAGTAATAAAACTGATTTAATATCAGATCACAGCTCTAAATCCATTTTAGTGTGTCTTTGTTCTCCAGCATTTCCAGATAAGCATTTTATGATCACTGATCTCCAATTAGATATGCTATCCATAATGTCATAGGGAAATGCAGACATAAAAGAATAAACCTTTTTTTCTAAAAGGTTGTATTCAAACTGTCTTACATGTTTACAAACGCATACAGCTTCATAAATATGGGTCGTGGACACAGTTCCAGAAATGCATCTACATTGCACACACTGCAAAGCCTGTATAAACACTATAGATCCGTCCAGGCTGCGAAAGACTTGCAATAAGCCTTTGTTTACAACAGCAAAGAACTGTCCAATGCTTTCATTGTTTTGCCCCTCCTCTGAAGCACTTAGCAATCTTTCCACTCAGCATGTTAATTATGGAAGATGCTTTTTGTATTACATGATTTATTTAAAGCCTCTTCAATCTCAATTTATGAAATCCAGATTGTGAAGCATCACAAAGCAATTTATTCTTCTCCTTAGCATCTCTGGTCACTAAGAGCAATCTTACAGCACACTATGCCAAATAAATACACTTTAATACCTTAATCAAGCATTTGGGAAACCAGTTACAAAGGCCCAATGCACAATAGCATCTCTGCAGTTAAAGGTCAAATGCAACTTCCATTTCGACCTCTGTCTTAGCACAAAATCAAGCCCATACATGCATAAGCAAGGATTAAAATCTGGATTTTAGTTTTTCATTTGGTTAAAGCTAATCATTTTTTCCAACTTAGAAAAGATTTGATTTGGCCATGCTAACATATTCCCCCCCTCCTCTAAACAACAAAACATATTTTTAGTATTTTCAGATGTTGAGATCTTTTATGCTAGCTACAGACACTAATTTGAGTAGAAAGAACCAGCCATCAGCCAAAGTCCAGCCTTTTGAAGATAATAGAGCTACGTGACAATTTCTGGCAGTTGGCTGTGGAAAAGTCAGGATCCATTGGTGTCTTATATCCTGCCTCATTTTTCACATAAATGTGTGCCATACATCTGGCTCTGGAAAAAATCTCAGATCATCTTTTAGGCCCACCAGTATGCCTCTTTCTTCTTGGTCCTCTCTGTACACGGAATATCAGATTCATTTTAACTTTAAACCATACAGAGTGTTAATAGCAAAGCATACAGCTGAAATGCTAAAATCCAAAATCAATGTGGGTGTAACACTTTGTACCAGTATAGCACTGTGTTTGTACAGGCATATGTACGCTGCTTCAAACCACCAAAAACAAAACCAGGGAAGAGGATCAAAGTCAGACCTCTCACAGTTAACTACTAGGGAAAAAAAAAAAAACAGTGCAGAAGAAAACTAGCAAAAAAAGAACTGGAGCTTCTGAAGCCTTCCACGCACAAAGGGCACAAGGTGTGGTTCTGAAACTGCTCCCCTGCTACTGGCAAGAAGGACATGACTACGACAATTTACAAGTGGCACTGTAAAGTTTAGCAGAATATTTCCATAGCTTCTTAACCACTTACTGAACAGATGCACACCTCTGCCCTGCCCAGTCTGTCATTCAACATCAACCTGGAGCTTTTTGGAGAAAGAAGCACTTCAGAGCTAAAGGAAAGGTGATCACTAGGGAAGCCTGGGGAGAAGCTAACAACCCTTAGAGGAGACAATGGACACACACAAGTCACACTGAACCATAGGCTCTGCAAGCAGCACAGTATTACACTGCACCAGAGCACTTCTGGCTTGTCTGAGGCTCAACACCAGTGCAACAAGTAGAGGGTAGTAAGCGGTATGCACCAATTATACCCATTAATGTTGCCTCTTAACTTCTTCTGGTCAACTACCTCACCACAAATCTTTATATTTTGGAATAGAACTATAGAAACTTATTGGAATAGACCCAGTAGAAACACCTCTGCTTTTCCAATGTGGTAAGTACCACTGGTCATTCTGAAGGATTCCTAGGACTCAGCAAAATATCTTCTATTACTCAAACCACTGAATTTTTCTAAGAGGCAATGGCTAAAATTCCTGTGCCTTTGGAAAGCACAGGACAAACATGCCAAAGTTAAAAGTGGCTTCTACCTTCCACATTATTTCTTAACCTTGTACCATCCATCATTTTACCATAAACTGCACTATGCACTTCCTTCAGCTGATATTGACAAGCTTTATTAAGCTAATATAAAACTTTGGCAATACACTGCTCTGTATCTAAATAATGCCTTTAATACTGCAACTTGTATTGGAAGCACTGATCCCACCAAAAAAAAAAAAAAAAAAAAAAAATTCGGCGTCAAATCCAAATACCTGGAGAAGCACCATCCCGGAGCCTGTGGCAGCAGTGGCCAAGAGCTTTACAGACATCTGACTGAACATTTACTATTACACAGGACATGCAAACAGAATGCTGTTCATTCACTCCGTTAATAACGATGGATTTGCTTCACTCTCCAGACAAGTGAAAATATATTGTATTAAAATAATATTGGCCTAAGGGTATGCCCTTTGAACGATCACCATGGGGTGGGTGTAGAACAATATACATCCACTGTTACTTTGAATGGAAGACCTTTATATATGGTATCTTGCCAGGAATAGAAATTACTCTTGTTTTTTTCAAGTCTGACTCAATGCAGCTGCTGTGTTTCAAAAGTTAATGATTACTTTTGCATCTACTTCAATAGATCAAAAAGGAATGTTATTCCAAAATCGAAGCAGTATAAGCACTTTTTATTTGTTATTTGAAAGAAATTAAATGGAAAAAAGCCAGGTTTTTTAAATTCAAACAGCATACTTTCTTCATTAACATTTTGCAATGTTTGACAATACTTAATAAAATAGCTTTAATATTACCTAAAATGTTGCAATTTAGCCTTTATAAGTTATGCCAAACTTTCCACAGTTCATTCTCCAAAGCTTTGTCCTAAAAATGATTTAAGCTAAAAAACAAAAAAGTTGCAAGTTTCCAGGCCTCCCTTTCATAACTACATTAATTTAGGAAAAATTTTAATGACAGGCAATCCTAAAAGAGAAGCCGAGATGGGGTATGCTCAACAGGCCAAGTTAAGAGTCCACACAGGAAAGAGAGACTTTCAAATCTAACATCCTTAAAGAGACATTATCAAAGGTTTCACATTTCCTAACTTCCGGTTTCACAAAATAATGATTTTCACTTGCTAAAAGAGCAGGATCTTCAGGAAACAACACACTAAGATAATGTTTGAGTATTATTTCTGGTTTCTAATAGCTAGCCCTTCTCCCAGATATTTTCTGAACTCATTCCATAGTTTAACTATGTCTATCTCTGTCCAAATAGAGAAAGGTTTGTTTAGATATATAGACACACACATGCATATATATATGGAATGACCTTAAAACTATGATTCATTCAATATACTGACTTGCACAGATGAGATATAACATGAACAAACTGTTTTCTACAGTGTCAGGCTATGCTTAATTTTGGAAAATTAAGCTGGTCATTTTTTATTGCCCGGGAAACGTGACAGAAATCAGCTCTGCTGATACTCTTTTCCTCAAAGTGCTTTCTAACTGAATATAGGTAAAAATGGGTTATAATCACAATTTAAAACTCACCTCCCTTATTGCCAGAAATGGAGCTTTGAAATTCAAGACCAAAACCCTGAGTAAATTCATGTAAAAAGTTCAATGCACTAGTTAACTTAAATGAGAATCTAATCCTGAGCTCATCTGAAACAGTTTCAGTACAGTATATGCTCAATACTCCACACTTCTCTCAATCTCTAGGGGGAACTTAACTTTTGAAAGCTGCTTTAGAAAATAAGAATTAGAAAACACCAAGTCCTGCAACAAATGCCTTGCAAATAACAGTTATCAAGCACAAAAACCTGCTTCGTCATTTAACAAACAGTGCTCCAAACCAGCATGAGATTTTATGCTAGTCACCTAACTCTAACAAAGAGTAATTCTCAGAAGTATCTCGGTATTAGAGCTTCATGACAATGCTAAACAGTACAGACTGCTCAGAGGAGCAATTGGATATAGCATTACTGTGGTACTTCCCGATACTGAAGTTTATCTGCTTGCAGGGCCAGTAGTTTCTATAAATCAGATCCTGGATTAAGACCCCTCTTAGTTTCACCTTTTTTTTTTTTTTTTTAATAAACTAAATTGCTCTCAAAAGCAAAGGGAAATCAAAATCTCATCTCCACCAAGTCTTGTGTTATACCCTGGCATTCACTAGTATCACTGGCATTGTGCAACTTTAAAGGAAACGAATCTAAGCAGAAAATTATGTGTTAGAAATACTGTTGTTCTCAGAAGAGACAACTTCAATTTCCATTAGCATAGATTTTATATATAGATGAATACAAATATATAATCTACGTATAATATGAAATTGTTATAAACAAATCTTCTTTCATCTGCATACCAATATAAACAGTTGCCCAGATAATGACCTTTTGATAATGTTATTAAGATTCTGGTGTCACTGACAGCTCCATTTTCTTGGCAAGCAATTACACATTTTACTTCAACTATTAAGTATCATGCAATATAAATTCAACTGTGTTTAAAAGCATACCTAAATTTAAACAGGCACCCCTCTCTTTTCTTGAAGGAAGTTTACTTTATCATCACGAAATATTGTAAATGACCATTAACAGTGAGGTAGAAAACCTGTAGGTTTACCACAGGTATAGAAATAGACATACTTACAGCCGTTCAAGTTGTTTTAGATCCTGAAATGCTCCACGTTCAATCACGCTAATCTGATTTTCTTCCAAGTGTCTGCAATTCCAGAAAAAAAGTTAATTTTAAGACAACAGAATACAAAAGCTCCCCTGCTTCTCTTCACATATGCTACAAAAGCCATTTCACAGAAGTACAAGTAACAGTTATAATCAGAGATGATTAAAAACATGGCATTTTCTCTTGGCCAGTAACAAGAAAGTGAGTCAAACATTGCCTCCTGACTGCCGGATTTGGGAAATGCTTTTGTTCCTAAACTTTTATAGCCATAACCATTATGCTCAGAAAGGTGTTTGTCTTGAAGCTGATTGTTACATCTTTAGTATATTACTCTTTGTTTATGTAATGCAATTGAGATGACTCCTACAGCCCATAGCAGGAACCTACTCAATGTCAACATATATTTTTGTCCGGACTTTGTGTTCTGCAAAAACTTCAGGCTTGACCCAAAGTAAACCATTCATAAGCAATCCAAAGGGATTCAAGCCCTCTAGAAATACAGCCACAGCAGCTATGTGTCACAGCCCTGTATGTTCCTGCTGTACCACATGGTGTAAAACCCTAAGGGAAAAGTCCCTGGTTTCCACTGCATCTGACCCAGCTTTTTTGCACCTCTGAGATCAAGACAAGGAGAAGTTACAAGCAATGGAGACTCACTTCTCTTTGATTTAGACTGTGCAGGAAACGACTGTTCATTTACACAGCCGAAATGCTCTTTAGAGGTATAGCAGAAGCCAAGGAACAGAAAGACCAACAGCTTCATTTAAGCCAAATTTTCCTCTTACACACCCATATTCTGCTTCTGTAAGAGCATTCACATACATAGACTTGGTCTCTAGGCCCTCTGAACATTTTATGTGGCTTTAGCTGTAACACAGAAAGGAAGAACTTAACACACAGTAAGCCTGGGCTCAGACAAGACTAACTAGTCAAAAGTACCATTCTTGCCTGTTCCCAACAGCCAATCCTCCACTTCCAACCCTATGAGATGCTCAGAGCAGCTGGATAGCAGTTGAGAAGAGAGACAGCAAGAGAGTATTCCACAGCTAAAACCACATAAGAAGATCAGAAAGTGAAATTTAAAAACCCCAAACATGTGAAGCAGAGAGGTATGCTCCTAAAAGGAGGGGGGAGAAAAACTGCACAAGAGAAACAAGATGAAGTTACAAGGGCTAAAAGGAAAACATGCACAGAGGAATATTTTGCATGTATGTTGTCAGTTTGAGACTGGAAGCTGGTTTCTGTTGTACTGTTCTACCAGTTTCCAGATCACTTGTTTGTTGTCCGAAAAGAGAACTAGACTTCCTTTCTAGGAACTCTGGAACAGGTTTTACGTTTCTGTGCTTTCAACTATATCCCCATTGCACATCGGGATAGATCTGTTTTTAATGGGTATATTCTGGTTTTGTTTCTTATGACTTGTATAGCAAACACCTCACTCCTCAAGGACTGAATAAACACATTATATAAACCTGTACTGCACACAGAACAAAAAGAAACATCATGTAAAGATGGCAAGCCTTATTTTAATTATTGTTATGGGCATTCAGCATAAATGACTGCAACAGCATTAGACAATGTCTGACACTATAAAAAAGCCCAACCAAACCAAGACAACTACTGACACTAACGATAATATAGTACGTGTATTTCAATAGACTTGCAAAATGGTATTGACAGTTGGGATGGGAGCCAAGGAAATCTAAGTAACTCCACTGTTAAGAGAGGAGAGAAACACCACAGGAACAAAAAGTCTTCCAATCGATTTGAAACATTTTCTTAGTATATGGCAACTTGTTCAAAAGCATTAAGGTAGTAGGAGAAAAGACTGATCTCAATTCAACTCATTCATTCATTGAATTATCACCAAGTGTCTCCAACAGTTCAACAGGTGCAGTTTTAAGTCTTATTTTAGAAGATACTCAAAGTAAAATATTGACTGCAGAAGGCAATCTTCAGAATTGTACAAAGGAATCTTCAGTGAGCTGGTGAGATTATGTCCTGGGTTCAGCTGGTCATGTCCTGGTTATTTTTCTCCTTCCCAGGAACGGATGCAGCACTACTGTGTGTTAAGTAGCACTGTGTTAAGCAATTTGTTACGCCCAAGTGGGTTAAGTCTGAGAACAGTGCTAATAACACACCAAAGTTTTAGTTGTTGCTCAGTAGCACTTACTCTGATGGAGGACTTTTCCATCTCATGCTCTGCCAGTGAGGAGGGGGACAAGAAGCCAGGAGGAAGCAGAGCCAGGACACCTGATGCAAACTAGCCAAAGGGGTATTCCACACCACAGCACATCATGCCCAGTATAGAACCTGGTGGGAGTTACCCACAAGGGCTGCTCGGGTCAGGCTGGGTATCAGTCGTCAGGTGGTGAGCGGTTGTATTAAGCTTGTGTCACTTCTGTTTATTGTTTTTTTTCCCCTGTCCCTTTTTAGTTTTGTATGCTCTCCCCATGCTATTTCCCTTATCATTATTATTATTAGTAGTAGTAGTTTTGTATTACACTTTAGTTATTGGACTGTTCTTATCTCAACCCATGGAATTTATATTCTTTCTATTCTCCTCCCCATCCCAAGTGGGGGGAAAGGGGAGTGAGTGAGATGCTGTGTGGTGCTCAGTTACCAGATGGGCTTAAACCAGGGCAGATTACTTGGGTGTTTCTTGATTTTTGATGGCTGTTTGTTTCAGAAGGGGTCAACACAGTGCTAAACCAACCTGCCTCTGCCAGTGCTGGGACCAACTCAAGATCAGGTTTCTGTCCCTGTCACTAAAACTTGGAATTAAAGTTTAGTGACATACAGCTGGTGAACTAGACACCACACACACAGAATGTAGTCACTGTCACGCAACTTGATAACGAGAACTAGGTATCAATTCTTGTTTCTTTTAAAATTAGAAATTTGAGCTTAATCCATGGGTTACTGTAAACATAAATAACTTGGATGTTTCAGAAACTTGTTCAATATAAACATCTCAGCCACTGCTTATGAACACACATGTATACAATCTCCTTGATAACACATCAATGTTTCTCATTGAGAGACTTGCACATTTGCATCCCAACAGCAGCAGTGACCAGACACAAGCTCAGTGAAGGCAGAAACCAACAGCTACTTTAAATGAGAGCTCCAGAAACACCAAGTTCCTAAGAGCTCAGCCTCAACTAATTCAGTACACTACATTCAAAACTATTCTGTATCTCTCATCTGGCTTTTTTTCCCCACCCTCTCATACATGCCCAAATGTTTAAAGCTAGATACTGGATTTTACATATAAAAATAATGCAATAAACTTAATTCTCACAAAGCAAATAGAAGATCCCCACAGTATTTCTGGCAGAAGCTTCAATATCTAGGTCTGCTTCTGTATTGATGTTAAGTGGATCTAAATTACTTGTTAAATTAAAGGGGAAAAGTCCTGAAAGAACTGAAACATCTTCAAAATCTATTTCTGGTTCTTCTAGCCCTAGATTATTTTCTTAAGAAAAAAGTTCTATATAGAAGTACAAGACATATCTCTCAAGTAGGCCTAATTTTCATCACTAAATTAGCGGTGCCAGCTGAGGTTCATAGAAGAGAAAACAGGAAATCCAGAATGACAAATCCGATAGACTGATGTTTGCCTTTTTGGTGTTCAAGGCCCATTCAGAAATACAGCTAAGCTCTTGTCTGATACTTCTGGATCAAAAGACAGCACTACCTAAATCTTTTTGTATTTATTACTCTATATTAGACAAAGAGCACCAAGGCGGCTTGTATACAGCTAAGCTGTCTTTAAGTCAAATTCTGCTTCATCTTCTGCAAAAGTGCTATTAACGGCACTGGACCTTAAAGTGACTAAGTCTGAAAGTCCTGTTTGCTAGTGCTTCAGTGTAACTGATCTATGATGAGTGACTGGCAAGTGGACTTTTTGCCACAAGACTGGTTAAAAGCCAGTGAGAAACACAAATAGCTCTGAAACTACTTTCAGACTTCAGCACGGAACTAAACTTTACTGTTTCACTACACAAACTGTTCCAGCTGCCTGATTTAAAACAATACAAACAACTGAATAATGTGCAGAAGTTACTAGCATCTGAACTCTAGAATTATGGACGTTCTCAGGACCAGCACCCTAAAATAGTCTTGTAAACAAAGACAATCTTTGTTGTTGTACTCACAAGACACGGAGATTCTTCAGTCCTGTGAAGTCTGTCTTCGTGATTCTTGTGATGTTATTTTTTTCTAGATCACTGCAGAGGAAAAAGAAACAGCATTCAGACACCGTATCAGACCTCCAAAATTTGGTTAGCAGAAAGTATCTCCATCACTGGGCCATCCATCAGCTGCTCAAACTGTGCAAACTAATGTTTTCAGTAAACGCTCAAAAAAGCAAGTCATCAATCCTGATGCATTTTGCCTCCTTCTCTGAGTATGTTGCTCTCATACAAGGAGTTTCTTTCATTTTTGTTTCCAGTACCAGTCCTCACCCTATGTTTCTTTCTCCCTCAAGACTGCAATCTTGTAAGAGGCTAAATACACTCAAAACCAAATCAGTGTAATACAGCTAAAAGAGTATTGAGCCACAAAATGAAGGTCATACTGGGGTTATGCTAAACCCAAGGGAGTCTAGCCTGCCACAGAAACTTAAGCTACACAGACCTTGAGGAGAGAACACTTACTTTAGTGACTCCTCTGTGTGATCCTACCCGGATGATTGGAAGATTTGCAAGGTTATGGTTTGTTGGGTTGGTTGGCTTGCTTTGGTTTGTTTAGGGGTGGTTTTTTTAAGCACCTTCAGCCTCCTGATCCCAGTTTTTCAGAAATGCTGGTTTTCAGAAGGTACTGTTAATCCCACTGCCCTGCTTCCCAAGTGTGCTCACCCTTTGCCAGTTCCCACCTTCTGTCTTTAATCTCTCAATTTCCTAACACCTCTGGTATGTGCCAACACATTTTCCTCGTGTGGTCACATACCAAGTATTACCTCCTGCACTCTCTTTCAGTCTGTGCTAATTTATGCTCTAGATTCAAAATTACTAACTGGAATCTTTCCCACAACAGGGAAAAATCCACTGTTAACCAGACCGGGAGCTGCCCTTTTGTCTGCAGCTTTTCTTTGGAGTTAGCACACCAACAATATATATACAAATTTCCATTTTAAACTTATCTCTTACTACAACAGGGTTTGAGATTAAACACCCTAGTTTTAAAATTGAGTCAAATTCAAAATAAAGGAATTTATAAACTAATTCTCCTTGCAAGACTGATCTTATACCGAAGGATAGCTCTCAGTACACTAAATTTGGTGCCTTTAGAGTCACAGTCAACCAAGAATAACCCCTTTTGTTTCCCAAAGAAAAGTCTGTCATTTCATTTCAAAACAGTATCCCAAATACCTTCTGGTGCTCCTGAGTTGCTGTTTTCTCTCTCCTAGACTTGCCTTTGCTAGACTCCACTACAGCTCACCCGGCTGAACATGTCCTGGGGATTGGGGTTTCTTTGTAGCTTCTTTCTGTGCCGATTTTTCTACCTACCCTAGTGCTAACAGAGAGGGACAAGACACACAGCTCGTCTTTCTTCCTTGGTTTCAGCCATGCTTATTTAACAGAATAAGCAATATGCAGCAAACTTACAATTAATAAAACCAGATACTCTCCTTCAGGTCACTACAAATGAGTTCCAAGTGTCAGTTCCCCTGGACACAAAGAGCCTTTCATGAGAAATCAATTTTCTACTATTGGAGGAACCGTTTTTTAATTCTGACTCACATCTCATTTCTACCAAAAGCTGCTGAATTTCAGAAATACAAGCCTTTGGGGTAACAGTTTTCATGCCAAAAAAACATTCTGTATTTTTCTAGAGATCAGGCATTGTAAACAGCATGGTGTCATAAATTCCACACTCTACTGCCATCAAATGAAAATAATCTAATATTAAAAAACAGCCATTAGGCTAGGCATTCATTTTCTAAAAAGACTATGAGATTACAGATCCACAGCCGGAAGTAGAGGCTTTTTCTACGCAATTTACTTTTACTATAGGTCCTGCATTAATGTGCACTGGGATATAACTCTCTTGTATTTAAAAGGTTCCACTTCTCTCCCATTTCTAGTAAAATTCAATAACAAAAAGCAAGATTACAGATTACAGTATTACTTTTAAGTACATTTGGCAATCATCTGACACCTGCACAAACCTTGACCCTGAAATGCTTTCTGAAAATCAGATGGGTGTTACTAAGTGCAGTTTCAAGGTGATTATCTCGGTACAAAAGGGAACCCAAGGAAGGTGAAGAAATCAGAACTTACAGGAATGCCTCAACTGTCACATTTGTATTTGGAGAAATGCTGCATAGATGGCTGTCTAGGATGCTTCTAAGTGCCTGGCAAGTAATACAGCAAACAGTGCAAAAGCTCTTCAAGTGTTCAGAACAGATTAATCACTTGTAATCATTCACATCCCAGCCTGCATGGGGGAAAAGTGCTCCTGTCTGCACAATTTCCAGTAATTCCCCATCACACGTGCAGTTCCACAAAAGCTTTCTGGTATGGCTGCCACTTAAGCTAGTCTTTTCTCCCCTCAGGTGAGGTGAGAAATATGTGAGTATCCAATCATAAATGAATATTTGTTTTCAATCAAGATCATGTTTTTCTGCAGACATGAGGTAATATTCTTGTAAGGCATGAAATGAAAACTAATTGTCATGGTAACAAATTCAATTTTTCTAGTGTGGACCACATCATCAAATAAAGGCAGTTATGTATTTTGAAGTTTCAGCTTGTTAAAGGGAATGTTTTCAATATGCAGAGAAGAAACGGGACTGAATTCATAATCTAACAACTTCCCCAAATGCTTCCAACCATGAAAATAAAGAGGTTTTTCCTAATACAAACACTACCCTCCACCTATCACAACTGGAGATATTTAGATGAGTACAGGCAATAGTACTCATCTGAAGAAATATTTCATATTTCTAAGCATACATAATTGTTTCTGATGTGTTTCCTGAATCTCAGATGCAAACAGATATGGAATTAAGCTGCTTTTACTGTCATTTTAACATGCTGGTGCATTCACTTACTGGAATTGAAAAGCTAAAAAAACCACTCAAACCAAGAACTTGATACAGTATGAGCTGCTTCAGAACAGCAAGTATATATCTGGTGCTTAGAAGCCTACAGTGGCAATGACTACACTCATGCTTCACACTGACAAAATCCCAGCCTAGATGCCTACAAGATTTGTGGCAGGGACAAACCAGCTGCAGTTCAAGATCTCCATCTTTTCCACAGCATCTTAATTTGCCACAGACCACAAAAAGAAAGAACAGATTAAGGGCTACTTAAAAAACCCCAAACAAACCAACCGACCCCTAAAATCCAGGCTAATAATTCTACACATTGTCCATAATGAGAATTATTGACTGAATTCCGCCATTAAAAACAGAAGCCTTACAGACAGAGATAGTATTTTTTGCATCAATCCTACAGTGGGTATTTCTAAGGTATAAGCAAGACATTAACAGGATTTGAAGCATGAATAATAGACTGCAGTGCATCAACAAGTGTTTTTGTGATATTTTGATATATTCCATTTCTGATTGCTATTGATAAATGTCAAAGTAATACTAATAAATTCTTAAGTCATAAAATTGTTTAAAAACAGATAAAATTTGAGGATTTTGTTTATGCATCTTTGTATAGGACATAGTTAAATAATAAACATTTTCCTGTCAATAAACCCATTTTCTTAAGCACAAATAGGTACTAAGGGTAATGATAAGGAGATGGGGGGAGAAATCCCTACATTTGAGCTAAATGAACAAGACAGCCAGTATCCTTGATTGACTTGTGTCAATTATACCTTTAAAAAGTCCATTAAAGAAAACCCACAAAACATCCACAGTCATTGCATGTACCAGACATTCTCTTCCACTGCCTTGATCCTGTTGATTGAATCGTGCTTTTCCCCAGGAATACCTCTGAATCACTGCCTACATTTTTCAGATTTTCCAGCTTAATTTCTTCTTCTGTTCTCAGTTCAGTTCTTCCACCCTAGTGCATCATTAACTACTCACTGGTGCGCCAGCATGACCCGATTGCAGGAAGCATTGGAAAGAATTAAGTCTGGAATAAGCCACGCATAAATAGCTTGTGCTTTACTTGCATGTTGTTTCCCATCTGCTTTTCATGTCATTCCTTCAGAATTTTTCCTTTGTCTGTATCTCACAGAGAGTCTAGCAAAACACAGCATTAAGATAGAGCTCTCCAAGGCAGGCAGGAGACAGTTGAGGTGTATGTGTCAACAGAGCATTATTGGCCCTCTTCTGTCCATTTTGTAAGACCTAATTCTCAGCATAGCTTTACTCAGGTTAAATGACTGCATGCAGAACCACATTCCTGCCACATACACAGCAATCTCCACACCACACCTTCCACCCAGCCTGAGACCAGTCCCACACATCAGCTCTATTCCTCTCTACTTTCAGCCCCAGGCACACTCTTGCTATTCAACGTTCTTCCTCAGGTGAAACCTGCAGTACCCTATTCTGAAGATGTTAACATTCCTTGATCAATACATATCTTGAGACTGCTTTCTCCTCTACTCCTGCAGGCTGGCATAGCCTGCACTGTATACATAATAGCAACCATTCTATTCATCACTTCTGAAGGTTAGTATGCAAGTCAAAGGCTTCCATTTCTGTAAGTGAAATTACTTGGATGATGCTCTAACTTGAAGAGAGCCATTGTTCATGAAGCTCAGTTTGCATAGACCATTTAGGATTTAACTGATAACTGCCGCCTCTGTCTCTTTCGTTTTAGAAAGCAGTGTTCACCTGCTGAACATGTGCCTGCTCCAGCATGCTCTCCCTCAAGGCTTATCTGCCATTTGAAGAAATACAGACTAAAACCTTGAACTACTATGTAACACTTCCTCCTCCTGTTCACAGTAGGTCTAACACTGCTGCAAAGAAGCAGACTGCCACAGGTTACCCCATCAGTCACTTAAAACTTTGTGACTGAAGTTACTGAACTAACGCAGACATTAGTGGTTTACAGCTGGTATTTGTGGGCATCATAATATTTTATATTTCCTTTATAAAGTTTGGCAGCTGATTATGTGCTCACTAGTGGGTTTCAACTACAAAAATCTAAACCTTAACATCTAATCTTGGTTGCCTTTCAAACATATTGCTATTCGTAAGAACTGTTGGAAGCAAGCACAGCTTGGAAAAAAAATCATCTGGGTCAAAGGCATGGGGAAATTATACAGTAAAGGTGAACAGAACTTATAGTCAACATCAACAAATCCATGCAGACATATTCATCCTACATAAACTACTTATTGTGAAGAATTCCTGCATTTTGCATAGTATGTGGGGCCAAGAGGATCTTAGATCTTGCTCAACACGTCTGCCCCACCCCACATACGTACAAGCCCAGCTACTACTCTTTGTCATTTCATGTTCAGATAAGATTGTCCCACCATCTATCAAAGAAAACTCCATCAAGGAACACAGGTTGGTTCTAGTGTGTCAGCAGCAAAGTTTACATCCCTTGCTTAAAAGGAAATGGAACTGTCATCTACATCAGCTTTAGTAAAGCTATTGGTATCAGGTCTCTCTTGTTGATCTCAGTTTCCTTTTGGCATGTAATATGTTAAGGACAATGCAGGTGTGGCAGCTTTGAGAGAGCAGGCATGGAAGGAATCATTTCAGTGGGAACAGAAACATAAATTGGACTAGAATGATACAAGATACCATGAAAGTTACTTCAGATGAACTATTAAAGGGAATTCTACTCATAAACATGTCCTGCTATGTTCTAATAAGAATTTAATTCAATACATATTTTGTAGCTGTTGAAGATTAAGTCACATAATATACACACTTATTGCAAACAGGGATGCTTGGAGCAAGTGGAGCAAATCCTGCTTCATAGCAAGAATTCCTCTGAATTGCTTCACTTTTCAGTCTTCTCTGAAGACAATCTAATGAACTTAAGACAAACTTTAAAATGTTTTAAGGCACCAACATCCTCTGGAGCATACCGTTACATAGCTTCAAACAGCACCGGGAATGCACACATTTCCTCTGTGACACTGCTGAAATTTCAGTTGATAATTATTGTGCTTCACCACTCAACAATTCCAAAACATCCGGACACTGTTCCGAGCCCCCACCCTGTTCCTTGGACTGTAGGAAGTTTATGACTTGAGAAATAAATCCACTTGTCACTTCACATTACGTGCTTCTGTCTGCCAGACTCACGTACATTGGCAAGTAACACATGCTCCTCTTACATAGCCTTTATGTGTCCAATACAGAAGATCAGAACTGCGTTTTACAACATATCACCACTGCAATGAACATGAGCATTCTTACAAAAAAGCCAGTAACAAAGGCAGACACTGAAGTCTTGCAATAATCTTCAAACCAATAATTCAATACTTAGAATAAAGAATCCTTATGCAATATTCAAATTCTTCTATATACAAGGATACAAAACCACATAACGCTACTGGGTTGTAGGAAGTTCCTAATACTCAGATATCATTTTGCTACCTGCTGAACCCCATATGTATTACAGTCTCCAAGATAATCCAAGGATTGTGCCCAAAGATTTGGTTTGTAAGCCTGTGAGGTATGGGCACTGTCCAGTTCACAGGCACACAAGAGACTCTCAGCCTGATGTCTTCCTTCAAGTGGTGCATTTGCTTTAAGACAAGCTTCTACTCCATGCATCTTCTTTTAAGTTACAATTTGTTCTGATGTGGAAAACCACCAGACTCCAGGCCTAACCCTGTTAGCTTTTGGTCAGGAAACAAGTTGCTTAAGTTTAGGTCTCTTTCTAGAAGAACCACAGTTCTTTTATTTGGTTAAAGCCATTGACTGTCAATACATGTTCTAGTGCAACAAAGTTTTCCTCCTTTTCAGCAAACTCTCAGGTGCCAATCTGGCAAACACAGCAGCATTCCTAACACCAACACTGAAGATACCTCTGATATCCAAGAATTCCTTGACAGTAGCTGATTTTTGCATCTCAATGACAAGCACAGGTCCAAGATGGGAATTTTATCAGAAAGTATTTATTAATCCATTTGTCTTTAACCTAAGAAGACATGGCAAAAACTGAAAATACATGCAAAGTGAAAATGACCTGCTCTCTAAGGAGAAGGGAATCTGGAGCACCAGCTGCAACTTCATTCAAGCCCTCAGATGTTTGTTCAAAGAATTCAGTAAGAGCAGTAGAGAAACTACAGACTGTATTTAAGAAAAATTAACTGCCATACACTTCAAACGACAGCTCTTACCCAAGTTGCACAGCACTAGGATTCTTTCCTGTCCAACTGCTTCCTAAGTAAGGTATGTATGCATTTCCAGTCACAGAACCTCAAATATGACGTTTAGTTTCTGTTCCAGCTAAGTTTTGAAAGTGGCTACCACATACCAGCTCAAAGCCTGTATATATTGTGTCACATTTGAAACAAGCGCATCAGCATAAACCCCAACACTCTGGAAAGAATCTTGATTAACTCAACACCCCACGTATCCCGCAGGGAAGATGCATTTGTCTTCATCTTGGTCAGCATTTTCCAACAAGGGACATACAAAACTGCTACATCACACAGGCAGCTCACTGGGAATTAATAAACATCTCTCCCATCCCCTAAGAACCAAACAGGTCAGTATCCAATCCACCATCTAGAACTCACATCAAAACAACCCTCAGCCAGCACATAACTCTTGGAACTTCAAAAAGTTCATGAAGAACAGAAGAAAAATAACCTTCTCTCAAATGCAAGGATGTAGCACACATGCTTTGTTATGATTCATTTGTAAACCATTCCAAAGGATTCATTTTCAATTATAAATCGACTTGGTGGCAGCAACACACAAAATGTGGGAGCTAAATTTGAAGTGATAACAACTGAATCCAGATTCCTCACTCAAAAGAGTTACTGATATTTTTCATTAGCGCAATTGGTCCAACTACCTCCAGCAGCACACATTCCTGGGAAACAAGGCTTGTATTGTTCTGCCATTACAGTGCTAAAGGACTTTGTGGATCCAAGCCACCTGCTAGAGTGACAGCTGAGTCATCCACTGAAAATGTTCCTGTTTGATTTCTTCCCAGCCCCCAGTCCCTATGCAAGGTAACCATGAATACAAACACAACACATCTGAGCTGGGGGAAACATGCATTTTCACAGGTAAGTTAACCATTCACTTGCACTCCACAAACTTAAAGCCATGAAGAATACCTTCTGGATTGTTATGAAGGTTATCTGCAAGGTTGGAAGCAAATGGTTCTTAAGTAAAGCCTTCCTCTTCTCTTTACAAGTCCACTTCCTCTTAGCTTGCGAACATGCTAACAATGACACCCATTAAAAGGAGAAAAATCCACTGCCATGTGTGAATGTGTCCACAGAAGAGCTTCTGGAAACCCTCTGCAGTATCTGTTTTATTATTTTAACCATTTTCCAGGATTTCTGCTATGGAGTTAATTTGTCTTTAATGGGTATGGACTGCCACTACCCTCTTAACCTTAAATGGCTATAATTCCCTATAGCTAGCTCTCAGCAATTCTCTTATGCCTTCAATCCAAGAACTTCAAAGTCACCATGATAAACTACTCAATTATAGCACTACCCTGCAGCCCTCTGGCAGCACAATCTGCATATCTCCACATTTAACATATTTCCATCTCAGCTTTTGCAATGCAGCAAATAAACTCCTGGAACCAGATTTTATGAACTACACAAACCCCATTAGTTTCCAAATCACTTGGGCAAGTATGAGTATCACTTGTAAAGAAAAAAACCCAAAAACCTTCAAATTCATGTTCAGCTGAAGTAATTTCATATTTTAAAAAAGACGATACCTCCCATCTCCATTTAAGACTTTTAAAGCTATTTTTTCTTCTTAAAACAAGCAATTGACTTGGCAAAGGAGCACAGGGATTTATTTTTTTTCTGACTTCTTGGAAGACTGGTATTCTCTGAACATTTCACATCATCTAGTTCAAGAGAAAAAAATCCTCCCCATGCAACAACTAAAGGTGGGGCACTGTCTGACCAGGGAGCTGCTTTGTAGTAGGGTTAGGGTGTTGCTCTGCAGAAAAGGAACCTCCTATGGCAGGTGGTTGGAACTGGATGATCTAAAGGTCCTTTCCAACCCAAGCCTTTCTATGGTTCTATGACCTTTGAGTCCCACTGGGCCACAAAACATCAGTAGTGTGCCCTTGCACATTAAGGGCCACCCCAAACAGACTGTAGTAGCAGAGTGTAGCCAGAAGGCATTTGACAAATAGAGTAATCTCTTGTACTCAGCATCTGTGACAGTTCATCTGCAATGCTGTACCCAGCTTCAGGCTCTCCATTACAAGAAAGGCATTGATACATTGGAAAGAGCCAAGGAAAGGGCTGCTGAGACTATCAGGAAGCTGTAGGACACGGCAAGCAGAGACAGCTGGCCTTGTTGAACTTAAATAACAGGTTAAGGGGAGACATACCTACCTCGTAGGTAAGAGAATATAGACCCCTTTTCTCTGATCTGCAGTGAGATGAAGTCATATGGGGAGGAACATCAGCAGAGAAAAACGAGCCCTGCCACAACCACCAGTTCTTGAAAGGATTCAGAAATACTCTGCATAGCTTCAGAAACGGGTACTGCACAGAGCGTCTTAACGGCAACAGTGGGACACAGACACTTTGCTATCACTTGCTATCCGTGTTAAACCAGAACAACAATAAACTTAACAACCCAACACTTAATAAATTTAGTTGTTGTTGGATTGCACCACATGTATGACACTAGGTAGTTTCAGTCTGCAGAAAAATTTAAGCAGTAATTAAATAGCCACACAATAGCTGGAATGTACAAATTCTTTGCTGCAGTCCATCATGCTTCTGTAACACACCTACACGATACAGCTCTTAATTCAAAGAAATTAGATCATTCCTTCTGATTGCAGAAGGCTTTCAGGTCTGACTCACACTGTTTTCTTTCTGTCTAACAATGGGAAAACTGATCTTTGAGGTTAAGTGCCCTAATTTTGTGAATAACCTATCCATTTTTGAGCCCATTACAGCAGCGCTCGGTTAATGACCCACATGGAGTGTCCAAATGATTTGGAACTGCTTGCAGGCAACTCACTTCTGTTCTCATCCTTATAAAAGTAAGAAAAATGACTTTGCAAGCTACAGGTGTTAAAAAACACGAAGAAAAAAACTACTTTTTGGAACCTGTACAGTGGCTTAACTCCCCACTGAGCAGATGGCTGCTGAAAGTCATACTGAGACCTGCAGAAAGCAGCAGAATGGACTGAGGAATTTAAGTACTATGCTTCTTCCAAGGAAATACGTGTTTGTCCCAGCCTGCATGAACTCCTGACTGATCATTACAGTTTGCAGATTTTATTATAAAGGAAATGTTATGCCAGCAGAAGTATGTTCTAACAGTACATTTTACACTTCCATGCCTTCCACCTTTGTCCCCAAGGTCTTGTAGTTACTGCTGATGTGCTCAAGATCTCCCTTAGCAGTGTCATCTGTGCCCTTGTGAAAGATAAAGAAAGCCTGAAGAAGAATAAACAGGTCAGGAGGTTGTATTGGCACAACCTCATGTGCCACTACAAAAAGCTTATGAAACACGCAGGAACGGCTCAGTTTTGTGCTACAAATGCAGAAATACACCACCATTAGAATAAGTAACATGGTGGGAGAGCTCACGTAAGTAATGTGTATGTTTGGTGATGCTTGAATACAGGGTACTCGGTAAAAATAGGCAAGGAAGAGGAGGAGGAAGAGCGGCTGTCCCTCATATGATGGAACAGCTCAAGCATCAGGAGCTCCTCTATGGACGAGGCAAGAATCCCATTGAACATGCTGGTCTGGAAGTGACGTTATCATAGGAACTTGTTAGCAGCCACCAGCTCAGGGTGCAGCAGGAAACAACAGTCCTCTTTAAGCAGTGGGAGAAGGCATCCAGATCACAGACCCTGGTTCTCTGAGGAACCCGAATCTCCCCAGCATTTGCTGGAAAAGTAACACAGGGGAAGGCAAACAAGACAGGAGGTTTCCAGAGGGTGTCAGACACAGCTTCCTAAAATAGATGTTAGATAGGCCAACCATGGGGAAGTTTTCCTGATCTGCTACTCACAAATGATCAGGTGAATTGGGGTAAGATATTCAGTGGAATCCTTGGCTTTAGTGATCATGACAGTGACATTCAAAATGCTGAGGGGTGTGAGGAGGGTAAAGAGCAGAGCATGACCTTCCCTCCTTCAGGGAAGAATTCAGTTTTGTAAAATTCTGAATTTTCTTACAGAATTCAGGGTATTGATGGGGGGCATCCTGTGGAAGCAGCCTAGAGTAACCTTAGCACAAGAGCACTCCATCCAGACACTGAGGAAAATGAGCGTATATATCAGAATACCACCCAGGCTAAACTGGTGTCTCATGACTGAGCTCCAGCACAAAAGAGAGGTTACGATACAAAGGAGTACAGAAGTAAGCATTAATTGATGGTATTAGGAAAGCCAAAGCTCAACTAGAGATCAAGCTGGCAAGGGTCATCAAGAAAAGCTTCCAGCAATACCTTAGCTATAAAAGAATAAGGATGATATGATGGTTTAGTGATGGACTGAGGTATTCAATGCCTTCTTTGCATTAGTCTTTACTGGCACAGTCTCCAAACCTTTGTGTCTAAAGATAAGGTTCCAGGAGGAGAGGAACAGCCAAGTAGTGGCAGAGGATCAAGTCAAGCATCTCTTGAAAAATCCTGACCCTTACAAGCCTGTGAGGACAGAATGCATCAGTTGGTTCAGAGAGATCTGGCTGTGACACCTCTGATACAAGTAAATATTGTATGTGTCTTCAAAAAGGTTGAAAAAAATGACATGGTGAAGTGCCAGGTGGTCAGCACCACCCTCATTTTGGTAACTGGAGAAGTCAGTGCCAATACTACTGGAAGCAACTTCTGAATACACTGATGATGTTTTAAAGTAACCAACAGATTTACCAAAGTGAAATCACACTTGATCAGTTCAACTGCCTTCTATGCTGAAACAACATCTGTGCATTAAGGGAAAACACTGTCTTTCTCAACTGCACAGGGAATACTGTGCCCAGTTTGGCGCCCCTCAGTTGAAGAAAGAAGTTAATAAACTTGAGCAAAAAATATAACGAAGAAACTTGACTATGTAAGGTGAGTCTGAGGAAGCTCAGCTTGTTTAGTCTGGAGAAGGGCAGGCTTTGGGTGACTGGAGAGCAGCTTTCCAATACCTCCAGGAGAATTACTCTGACAGAGCAAGGCTCTTTACTGAGGTACACAAATAACAGATACAATGATCATAAATTGAAGCGGGACATTATGGTGTTCATAATAAAATGGTTACTACCAGGACAGTCAGACTCTGGAACAGGTTGCATAAAGGTGCTGTGGCTTTCAAGACCAATTGGACAAAACCCGGTGTATCCTGTCCCGCCCAGCCTTCAGGATTCTATGATTCTACATTTTTCCATACCGAAAAGCGTAAAACATTTGCTGGTTTCTGCTTGGGGTTGAGGTAAGGGATTAGTAGAAAGCTTTGAATCCGAAGCACAAGGAAACTATGGAACATTCTAAAATACAATTGCTACAGAAACATGATTTAATATGAAAAAGCAAGGATGTGCACATTACAAACAGAAAGTACAGTACTGTGTCATATTAGCTCAAGGATCATTTTCATTCATATAATCCAAACAGGTTAACAAATGCATATGCAAAACCTTAATTTTTTACTTTTTTCTTTAAGTTCTTGATTTTATTTAACAATTCCTACTTAATGCCTCTAACTGTAGGTCATGTTTCATATCCAGCATGCTCCAGCTGGGTATATGGACATCAGGTGGCTTCCTCAGTCCAGGGCTAGTCCAGCAAAGACCAAGCAGTTACACAGGCATAAGTCAGACAATATCAAGTGTTTCTTTGGGCCATATTTTCCCTCAACTATTAAACAATCTCATCAGGATACAAATAGATACGTGCTTGCACTTCAATCTCTGTCAGTTTTGGACTTTTTAAAGGTTCCCCAAATAAGTTTACATTCACTATCTCAAATAGGAATACCTTGT
Organism: Neopsephotus bourkii; assembly: GCF_033783945.1. Lineage (NCBI taxonomy): Eukaryota > Metazoa > Chordata > Aves > Psittaciformes > Psittacidae > Neopsephotus > Neopsephotus bourkii. Next base: position 1,426,950 of record NW_026900863.1, on the reverse strand, counting down.
AAATCAATGTAAAATATATGGTGATAACTCAGCTTCAGAAACATCTTCTAGGAAACATGAGCATTCTGTTCTTCAGAGCTAATGCCATTACTGCAATTTATGGCAAACACTAATACTTTCCCAAAATTTAGCATATAATGCTAATTTAATGTTTAATGCTAATTTAATGTTAATTAAGGGCTTATAGAACAGAATGCAATGAAGTGAGAAACAAGGACTGACAGAAGTCTTTTTCATGAGACTGGTTTTCACCCTGACTCTTCTACACACTTGCTTTTTTTTTGGTCAGTATTGTGTGTTTAATTCCATACACAGTCAACCACAACAGGCTCATCTCAGGGAAAAACCAACATTGCATGTAGACTTCAGCAAAATACCCATTGTTTCACTCCACAGAGACAGTATCTGCTGTTTGCATTTATGTCTATTTCTCTTAACTATGTAGTATGTGACTGAAAATAACAGCAGTGAAGAATCACAGAATGTTTGGAAGGGACCTTAAAGAAGATCTAGTTCAACGCACACCCCCCATGCAGAAACTGCTGTCTGTTGAGGTGCTCTTCACTAACACACACAATCTGATGTTTAGGACTTGAAATGTTTCACACCTGCTTCTGACTGCTGGGATTCTTGATGACTTGCAGAAAAAGTTCCACCAACAAACAAATGATTTTAGTGAAGCCTGACATGAAATTCAAGCTTTGATTTTATCTCCTTGCTCACTTGCAGACATGCACAGACTAGAAACTCCTCCCAGGAGATCTTTTCCTGGAAAGGCAATAGAGGTCTTGGTTCGTGCTAGGTTTTGTTGTTGTTGTTCAGGATTTGCTGGGTTTTTTCTTTAATTTAACAAGCATTCAGTTTCATCAAGTCCATTCCTTCCAAGTACTACCACCATGAGCATACATGTCTACTGGAGCCACTAAGGAGCAGATAAAGCCAAGAAGTTGCACTAAAAGGTGTAGGACAGATTTAATACATCAAATGACATTTTGAGCAAAGTTGTGTGTTCACTTGACCAAGTTAACATCCAGATGTTACAACCACAAGCACTTTCTTCATTCTCAAGCAGATTCCCACCCTCCCTGTCTCCCATTCTCTTAGAACGTATGGTTTTCAGCAGTTGACTTGAAGCACAGCTGAAATGATTCTGCAATGTCTGCTAAATGAACACAAAAGTCAAGTTTTTCTAAATAAGACTTGGCACATGTATTTGATTTTCCAAGTTACTGAACTATTCATGCCTATAAAACCACTTTGCACTAAGCTTATTATATGCCTAAGAACTATGAAAGAGCAACCTTGGAAAATATCTGTTCTTTAAGATGAAGTTAACATCAGCTGGGAACAATTCATTTCAACTTCTAAAAAACTTCCTAAGCAATTAGTTAAAGAACTTCCCAGAGAGAAAAAAAAAAAAAACCAAACACACACAAGCCCCCAAAAAAATCCATAAACCACTTTTGATTGCTCCTTATCTTTTGCTGCCATTTCATATGTTATCTATTAAAGCTCACAGCTCCAAAGGATCATTGGGCTGTTTCTTATACTTTCACATTCTTATCTGAGAAACTTATATCCAGATGTGTGTTTTCATCTCACTCTGAAGAGCCAGCTTTTGCCTTAGGGCTTTATTTCTCAATATCTACTTCCACTCCTAGAAAACAAGTTTTCTTTGCTCAAGAACTTGACTTGTGATCTGTTTCATCACTTCATTCCTGTCTCCAGCTTACCTCCCTACTGCATTTATTTCTGCATTTCAGAAATGCACAATTTCTTCCCTGTGTTATTTCCTTATAGGAAGTTCCCTTTTTTGCTGCCCAGCTCTATTCTTAAAACACCATCTCCAACCAGCTCTACCACTTCAACAGGATGAGGCAGGCAGCCTCTTCTCATTACTCCACAGCTATTTCAGAGTAGCTCATGACCCACAAGTTCCCACCTTGTTGCGTGATGCTGTAACCACTGTCACCCTCAAAAAACAAACGTGTTTCATCCATTTCTTTCTGGAATTCCATTAAAAAAATGTACTAAACATAAGGTCTCCCCAGCCTAAACAAACAGATGAAAGATAAATGTGGGGAATATCTGTAAGTTAAGGTCCCACTAAAGTTCAGGCAAACCAAGCTTTATGGCTAACAGGAAGGCACCAAACATTGAAATTGCTTTCAGGATGCAGCTCTTCCTTGCTGAAACTTCTCAGTTATATTGAAAGAATATGACTCTTTGTTAAACATTAGTGTCTCCATATCTGTGGACAACCAGCACACATATAGTGATTAATTTCAGTGTGCTTGGTGTCATGTGGCCATATTTAAAATATATGAGCTTTAGATGCTACATATTATAATCTAAAACAGAGAGAAGGGACAGTCAAAACTTCAGCAGACAAAGAACCTATGTGTTTACTGTTTTTTTATCTATGTTTTTTCCCCCCTCTTAAGGGGGAGGAAAATTATCAATGTGAAGCTAAATTATGTTCTTACATTAAGCTTTTGGTAACAATTTCAAATCTCAATCTCTAATTTAGAACTTCTTTGGCCATTCATCTTTGACAAGGCAGCATATCCCAAAAAACACTATTTTCTGACCACATCACTGAAGTTCTGACCACACCACCCAAGTCTTGGAAGGCAGATGCAGGGACTGTGAGAATGAAGACCCTAGGCCCACTGTAGGAGAGGATCTGGTCTGAGACCATCTTAAGAACCTGAACATGAACAACTCCATGTGACTGGATGAAATCCATCCATGGGTCCTGAAGGAGCTGGCAAATGAAGTTGCTAAGCCACTGGTCATCATATTTGAAAAATCCTGGCAGTCAGGTGAAGTTCCTGATGACTGGAAAAAGGGAAATATAACCCCCATTTTCAAGAAGGGAGAAATGTATGACCCAGGGAATTACAGACCAGTCAGTCTCACCTCTGTGCCTGGCTGAATTGACTTAAAATACTTAATTTGACTCTGACCTGAGAAAGTGCATGAGGCTCACAACTCACTGCCTGTATCTTCTGAACCTGTCAAAGTTGTTTAGCAGGGTCCCATAAAATACACCCAGGTAATACCTCACAATCTACAAATACATTTATTTTTTGCAATTTAACTAACACATCCCTCACCTGCCACAGACACAAACGAAAAAGACCAACTGAAAAATAAACCCCAAGGATTAAGAAACAAATCTTCTCACTATTAGCATGCACAAGAACGCATCCATGCCTCTGCTTTCAGCCTGGTATTTCCATGATAGTTAAACTCTTATCTTTTGAAACATTTCATTCACATACTCTTCTTCCCCTTCACTTCACTTCCTTACTTTCCCCCATGGGCAAGCAGCCAACCTTGACAGAATATAGGTCTTGGAAAAAAGAGTTTGGAGCCAGACATTAAACCCAGCATTTTATAGTGCTGTGATTTTGGAGATCAGAACCTCAGATTTACTAATATGGAATTTATTACCATTTTTGTTATCATGCCTAGGAGTGCCCTTATGATAGCTCAAGATTTCTTCATGTTAAGTGTTTTATAAAGAAGTCCCAAACGGCTTTCAGCAAAGACAAAAGGAACAGAGGGATGAAAACAAGCAGATGAGACACTACTGACCAGTACAGCAGGCACAGTCCTCAGCTATAAAGGAACCTCAAATGTATCATGCATTTTTAACTGATACCATGAAAATCACAGGAAATGTAAAATCAGGCAAAGCAACCTTTCTTGTTTAAGAACAAGGACAGCTCTTCCCAAGCAAGAACATCAAAATGGAAGGAAAATAATATTAACCAAAATAAATCTATTGGAAATGGAGTTCACCACCACTACCCCACCCCCCTTCTCCAAGCACCTTCTCAGCCTGTTCAATGGGTTACTAGTCTCCAAATCATTAACTTCCAGAGCAGGTTGTCCCTCCACTCCCATGGAGCCCTGGCTGAAACAGAACTACCGATCTTCTGTCTATGGAGATGGGAACAACTGTGAAGACACAGAGAAAACACTCCAAAAAATTACAGACAACTGATTTGTCCTGTTCTTTTGGGTGACTGCCTTGTATGTACAGTCACAGCACAATGTCACTACAGCATCCCCACGCAACAGAAGAGGGGATGTTAAAGTTAAATCTCCAATTTAACTCCTCAGTACAGCACCACTGATAAAAGCCTTGCATCTCAAACTGGAATGAACATAGGTCCACATAGCGGTCAGCAAAGTTTCAACAACAAGAACACTACTTCCCAGAATTCATAGTGTTGCTTGGACTCTACATATATTTGAGTAACCTGATTCTACTTCCAAACGGTTGGTTCTTCCCCATGGCACTGAAGCAGGACAGCAATCACAGTGACCTCTCCACAGGAAGCATAGGAAGCCTTCTAAAAAGCCCTTTCAACTTAAGAAGTTAAGAATCATTTCTGCAACACTACTGGAAATGTTCAAGAAAGCACAAGCAAAAGTGAGCTGCTGAGCAAGACAAATCCCAAAATGAGCTTATGATTAAATTTCAGATGGGTTTTCAAGGTTGCTTGATGAAAAGTTAAGACCATCTTTAGTACACTGAGTTTTCTTCCTCATTATAACAGAGCTGGTGTTTGTTGAAAATGCTCCCTTCATCAGTGAGAGAAAAGCAAAGAACATAGCCATCAGCTGAAAACATTTCTGTGTGAGGGACAAAATTAAGGCCTCAGAAAAAGGAGTAACTCACAGGTAGAAAGGTAAAAATCTAATTAAAAGCTCCAAAAATGTATCAGTATAGGTACTGATACACTTATGTAACTAAAAACATATATTGCAGCTATCAGATGGTGTAAAACTGAGAGAGAGAGAAATTTATTCTGACAGAGACAACCAACAGATCAGATTCAGCTGGAGGGGGGAGGGAGCTGAAAATAACCAGCAGAGAGGTAAGAATCAAATGCTCTTTTCCACAGATGTGACCCTCAACTCATCAATACTTATTCTGAGTACAAGACCACAGACCTGTTCCCCTTATGTAAATAGACAGAGAGATCTTTCATGTATTTAGTACCATTAGAAGAGACTACCAGTTGCTCACAAGGCCATTTCTCACAGGGAAGAGGTCTCTGGTGAGAGCCATTCAAGATCCTAAAGAATATGTCTGGCTGGACAACATTAAAAACAGATCTGAAAATAGATCCTTACAGATCTCTGGAAAGAGGCCTTTGCCACATGTCACTTCTACCTCATTCTCCGTTGCATAGCCATTACTTGTCTCCAGAACACTTTGCCATTTGAAGTTTGCTTCCGCTTTTCTCCCCAAAGTTATCTTCACTCCTTCCTTCCCTGAAGTTAGAAACCTGCTTTGTCTCAACTTGCAGTGGACAATCAACACTACTTTGATCTGGCAAGAGCAAAAACTAACCCAAACAGGAAAAGAAAAGCCACTTTAGGGACCTGTGGAACCACAGGACAGAGGATACACATGTTTATTCCTAGAGGTGCCATCATCAAGCCTCCACCAGCAAGTTGGCTGTACTTAAAACTGCTCCTTGATCTGCTAGCACTGGAAAAGGATACTTACAGTCACACATTCTCCCCAGCCACAGAAGATCAGCCAGTGTTGAAAAGGGCTTCAATCCTGAACCACAGAAATCCTTTACCTGATCCAGTCAGTATCTGTCTGTAGTTGCAAGAGCTAACAGGTACTTAATAGAACTAAGAGGTACTAGGTTACTTACAGAGAACATAACCTCTCCCTGAGGTTAACACAACATTAGAGATAATTCAGTAGTCATAGTATTACAAGACACAGTGAAGCTTATATCAACACCAAAGTCCAGCAGCAGACCTGCACTTCATATAAGGCATTTCAGCATTCTGCATTAACTTCAAAAAGTAGATTCTTCCCTTTAATCACAAGGAGTTCACTATAGTGTAATTTTAAATATAATCAGAAATGCTTGAACTGAAAGAAAACAAAAAATAAATGCTTCGCACTGACATTCCAAAAGATGACTTATAGTACTCAATATGATAATCAAATAACTTCATAGGAAATGGCTTACAAGTGACAGCGTACAACACAAGGGGTTTCATATAGACTGCTGTATGACTATAGAAGTATTAATACTGTCTTATTTTCGGCCTCACAATCCATCTGTCCAGATAAGCTATACTGACCTTAGTACACACTTCACCGAACTCGTACACAGATTTGGGGGGGGTGGGGAAGCAATACGTGCAACCTAGATTTTAGGACTTCCTAAAAGACCACAGGTGTTCCTCAGAGGGACAACTTTCCTCTCACCAAATTCTTCCACATGAATCAACACTTAGCTACAGAAGTAAGAAATGAAAAACACAATCAGACTCAGAGCAACTCACTACAAAATTCTGCAGTAAGTACACTGGTGCCTTTGATCTCAGAATCTAACCAAAAGTTGTGCAAACAAATACAATGTGACAACGGCCACTATTTGCTTCTGTAGCTACCAAATTACAATAACTAATTTCATCCTCCTTCCTGTTTCTGTCACTTCAAAAAGAGGTAACAAATTTAATAGCGCGAGACTCTGATCCTAGACAAGGGCACGTCACTGTCCACTTCAGCACAAGCAGTCAGCATTGAGTTAGTAAAGGGAAGTATCCAAATTAAATTAAGCAACTCAGTCAAGTTTTCCCAGGATCAGTGCTCTGACAGCAAGCTCAAGGCCAGAGCCATGTAAGTCTACTTACTGACACATGACTTAAGAAAGCAAAGATTTGGAAATGCTCCGTGCAAGGCTTTGTAGACTATTACTGCAAACAGATGAGTGGTGATCCCTAGTGAGAACAACTCTGGAGAAACAGAATGCCAGTGTAAGAGTCAGGGTAATTATACCTGCAGGTGTTTAACACTCTGTTGGGCAGTAACATGGAAGCATTCAAGACAGGAGCTTAGATTTAATTTGGAGACAAAACTGAGGAAGTTGAAGACTTATTACAAGGCAGTGCAACTTCAGCAGCTACATGCACCTAGGCCAAAAACGCCATAATAATATATTCGTATAACATAAATCCCAGACCACATGAAAACTCCAGAGTAAGCAGATGACTAAGCTTCTAAATTGCACCTAAATGTAGACACACTCAATTTAGCTACTCAGACAAAACACAGAACGGATTAGTCTTGCAGGCTTTATCAACTGAGTAAGGTAAAGAATCCGTCAAAGACAAAACAAAGCAACAGCTAACCCAGGAGAACAATCAAATAAATAAGACTCTAAGCCACCAAGTATAAATTCATTGACAACTCAAACATGGTTAAATCTTCAAAAAAAACTTCTATACATACATAATGTGCTGAACTAGACATCAATGGAAGGCTCATGGTTCATATTCAAAGAGAATGCAGATACTGACCTAGAAGACTGAGCAGTTTCTCCATGTCACTTGCTCCTTTCAGAGCTGAAGAACACAACTGTCAAGCAGGTGGCTTTGATTTGCTCACTGCATTTACACATCATCTCAAGCTAAACTTGACTATCAGCATTATTAAGTGTTACAAAAAGTCACTTGTGTAATATTTTACAGATATAGAAAACATTTCCACTGAAGAAAATGACATAATCACATATAAGACTGGAAGTGCTGCTAAACAAACTCTGGTTAAAGGAGTTTGATAAAGGAGCTCTCTAAGGAACTTGTCAATAAGGTGCAAGATTTAAGATCTTTACGGATGTATTTACACATTCTTAATTTCTAAATCCTAACTTCTGCTTTCTTTATTAGCATAAAATATCAGTTTAAATCAGCTTAAATAGAAGAATCATTGAACACATCCCCAGAAGTTAACTATTATTAGTGTTCTTCACAACACAAAAGGTCTATAAACTCCTCTTTTGGGTAGGATATCAAATCACTTAACAAATGTGGGATGAATTGGTAAATACTGACAATCAGCCACAAGGTCAGCTGCACCACCCTGCTCTTGTGCAAGGTCCTCTGCAGAGCATCACATCTTGCGATGCAGGGAAAATCTCAGACCTAGTTCCATGTGCCTCTCTTCCTGTGTGAGATGTTGGCTATTCTGAGAGTTCCCTCTCTAGAGCAAAGATAATTGGAAGCAGCTCTTGGAAGTGACAACTATTTGTTTCACCACTTATTTTCTCCAAACTGAACAATTTCTTTGTGCAGCAGTATACAGCGTTCACCTCTTTTTAGCTCTGCACAAAACCGAACTGAGCAAAGCTTCAATCTACACCACACAATTAAAGGACTATCACAGAATGTAATAACAAGGTAAACTGCAACATAAACCTAATACTACCTGCTATGTTTGTAAAGCTGCTATTAAAAATGAAGCTGTGTAAAAAAAAAAGTTTAGGATAATTTTACAGCTCTGTGATCACTGGTTAATTTGTGGATTCCCCTCAAGACAGGCATCACAGGTACTACAACTCTACAAAAACCACTCCTTCAAAGCATTCAGGGAGTGAGAAAAGAGAGCATACATCACATTTCTCATGAAGAATCAGTAATCAAAGCTCTGGTGATGCCCATTTCTTGGGGTATCAGGAAATCATCACAAGCTCATTTAATAGAACTTCACAATAAGACATATTTCTCCTTCTCCTCCAAGACATTTCCCATATTTTTCCTTGTCTTCTCAGCTTTCCTGGGGTTTCATATTAACAGAAATTTAAATACTATTTACCTTGGCTCCGCTAGCCCAAACAACCTGTAACATCTGTACAGACATAATTCTAAAAGCTTAGTGGCAAAATACTTTAAGTGGTGTCATTAGATCTCTTGTTAATTAAAGAAAACTTTCTGACTTGAACAGGTATGTGCACTTCTCAGCTGTAGAGGATGCAGAAAGAAGTGAAGAGCTTTTCATAGCACAAGAGTCTGAAAAGTAACCTGGTGTGTGGCCATCAAGAAACTTGCTAAAATCGTTATCCCAACATCTACATATTTCTCTGAGATTAAAAATATCTTTGTCACTTCAGATGTAATCTATTTGGGATTATTTGCAAGATAAACTAATTAAAGACTACATATCAACCCAGTGTTGTATCATGAAGAGTTACAGGTTGCTGCAGACCACAGAGCAAAGCGAGATATTTCGATATACCCAGCATCTGGCTGGTGACCTACAAGCACAATTTAGACTTGGAAGATTATAATGTTTTTCCCTTTCTCTCACTGCTTACCTTGGAAAACTCAAGTTAGTGTAATTAATACAAGTCTGGATTTCACAGAATTGATACAAGCTTTAAGCACAGTAGTAACGAAGATGACAGTGAACACTATAAAACCAGTGAAAGGCTCATGATGGAAAATGAAGCCAGTATTTTAAAACATGGAATAATGTGTTACTACACATTCTGCTGTGTGCTATTTCCACAGGGTTTCAGTCGCTGAATGCTCCAATAATATACTACCTAAAATAAAAACAAAAAACCAAACAAAACCAAAAAAACCCACAGCTACCTTTCATATTCATCAGTAGCGTATCTCTGAGGTTAAATATTCAGACTGAATATTGTGAAACAGCTGCTATTGTTCTTCATGCAGCCATTCATCCACAATTTAAATCTGTAAACACCACCAAAAACCATCAGGACCAAGAGCACAGCGATTACACTCTTCCATTCTTTTTAACACTTAACATACAAAAGCCAAGAAACTTCCTCTTCTAGCTTAGCTTCTTACAGCAGACAAGGAAAGTTAACATCTCTCTTAAGTATCCTCAAAAGTGAAAACCCAATAACACAATTCAGTCCCACTAAAGCTTAGTCAATAAATGAGCATTTTGAAACTCTTCTCGGGTGGCCACTTAACCTTGCATTTGTGAATTCAAACATTTAATGCTAGGCTTTGACTGTTAAAACCACTTGAACACACATCACCAATGAAGCATACAAAACATCTGTGTTATCACCCATACATACAGTGGTACACTACTTGGGTACTGGCTTGTTGTGGCGTTTGTTGTTTTGGGGTTGGGGTGTTTGCTTCCCTTCAGTTAGAGAGAACACAGAAGTTAAGCTTTCTGTAACACTGACATCTGAAAACTATTGTTCACCCAGCTAGGGTAAAAGGCAGGCTGATACAGCCACAAAACATGAAAGATGTTGGAACAGCATAGTAATCTATCTGCATATTGCTATCATTTAAGAGCTCTCAGCACTATAAAATGAATTTAGCAGCAGTCAAGGATGCTATAAAATTCCATTCTGGGACACAACTTAATCATCACGAGGACTATGCACAAAAACTTTGTTTGCTTAGTAACTTCAGCTAGCTTCCTTTCTTGGAGGAAAGTTTCCTTGAGAGTTTGAAGTTTCTCTAGCTCTATGATCCAGAAGGAAACGAATTTGGAAGTCAGGCCATACAACCTACAGCACTTGTAAACAAGTTTAAAAACATGGTTCAGTTATCAGCTAACCCACATCAGGCACAAGTCAAGCCGGAGCCCAGCGCAGAGCCTCTGAGGCTGTTTAACATTCCATTCCGGACATCTTCCTATCTAGCACCGGGCACTCTCTGAAACGTGCCATATGCTATGCATTAAGCAACGTCAGAGATGCCGTCCTCAGCACCAAGCGAGTGCCAAAACTGCATCGGAGAACTGAAGTTTCCTTTTAGCTTTCTTCTTATAAACTTATTAAGCAAGGAAAAAAAAGCCAACTAAAAAACCTCATAAAAAGTTATGATACAGGAGATTTCTATGCACACATTCATTACATTCTTCCGTGGGGAGTCTGGAAGTGCCCCACAACATTACTATCATAAACCCTGAAGCAGATTAGAAATTAAACAACCAGCTTTCCCACCGCAGTTTAAAACAGAAATTAGAGGCTGCTTTAATGGGACTTCTTATCCATTTGAATCAGTTCATGGCAGTAGTCGATTTTTCCATGGTGATGAAGTCACCATGCTGAGAAAGCAAGGAGAAACTGCTACCAGCCACCAGGTGAAAGCACGGAGGTTTCTAGTCACCTAGTAAATTGGTGCTTACATTGTCAATGATTACTGCTGGCAACACCACAGGTAGAGACCTAAACTCCATTAAGACAAGTGAATGCAGAAGCAACCAGATGATAAGTGAACTCAAAAAATAAAAGGTGAAACTCTCAAAGCAGCTGATTTTTTTAAAAGCCAGAACAGCAGCAGGAGAGCTGCAAGTTCGGGAAAGCTCCTCCCCTTCCCTCCCAAAAACATTAATCTACGTTTGATTACTGCAACGGCTGTTAGTAAGTATATTACACCGATAAGCAGGTGTTGAGAAACTCATCCCAGGTGCTTCCACAAGTACTTGCGAGCCCTGAAACCGTTTCTACTTACAGTCTCTCTGCATTCCTGGGAACATCCCTCGGTACAGTTTTGAGTCCCAGTCCGTGACAATCCACGTTGGAAGCAATACATGTACACTTATGTGGGCATCCTCCGACAGGCATCCAACTCGCAGAGCTCCAAAAGCTCAATATCATTCCAAGGCACAGAAACGCACTTCTTCCACCAGACAACATGGTTTCTTGGTCGCTTCGGTGGGTATAAAAGTATACGGAAGCAGCCGGCCCTTAAAGATGAAATGCCTCTAAGAAGAAAGGGAAAAGAAAACAAGAGGCTCTTAGTACAGCCCAAGGGAACCCACCATTGCCATCATCGCCGGAGCACCAGCAAACCTTCAAAGGCGCCTGAAAAGGTTACGTTAGGTGGAAGAAGGTGGGGAATTGCCTCTCGGGCTCAGGTTTCTTTCTGTTATCTACGAACGGTACCAGGAGGCAGATAGTTTAACAGAGCTGGAGCCAGATGCGTCCTCAGATGAAAGGGAAACCGGGAGCAGAGGTAAACACACACAGAACATCCCTCAGAAGCAATCTCCAAAGCAGCCTCCTCCGCTCCGCATCGCCCCACCTGGGCTGGGCAGGTGACCCTCGGCGGGGCTGATCGGCTGCCGGGGCACTGCCTCCCGCCGCTCACTGCCGCTGCTGCTGCTGCGGGCCCGCACCCCCGCGCTGGCGGCCGGCGGGGCCGGGGGGCGGCGCGGGGAGGCGGAGGGGCGGAGGCGGCGGCGCTCCCACCCGCTGCTGCGCTGGCCGCCGGCCGCCCGCGCCCCAGCGCTGTGCATGGCAGCGGGCAAGCGCCCGCCGCGCCGCCGCCCCCCCGCCCAAAACACCTCCCGCCGCGCCCATTGGCTGCCGCGGCCCTGACGTCACCAAACTGCCCAACTTTTGGAGCGCGGGGAGGGGGCAACCGCGGGCTCTGCGCCCCTGTCCTGGCCTGCAGGACGGGCAGCGCCTCCCGGGGTGCGCTGAGCGCTCCCCGCTCCGGCCCGGGCAGCGGCAGGCACCGTGCGGGCTGCGGCGCCCGGCGGGACGCGGGCTCGGGTTTCCCCTCCCGGGGAATTTACCTCCGCCTTTTGTTCCCTCGTTCCCACTCCCCGAGTACCCTCTGGCGGCGGCGCCAGGACCGGCCTGCACCTCCCGACCCGAGCCCTCTCCCGCTGCGCTCCGAGCCTCAGCGCTTCCCGGGGCGCACCGGTGGCTTGCTCGGGCTCTGCGAGCGTGGAAGTTCAGCGCCAGGTTCCCGCTTCGGGAACTGTTCCTGGAAATAATCCCAAGGATGCTGCCTTCACGTGGTAATTCCGTTCTCAATCCATGGAGCTGGAGGTTCAGAACATTCGACCTGCGTGTACTAAAAAGCACAAAAAATAATGCAGCATACCCTGGAAATGTGATAGCATTTGCAGATCAGTTGGAAAATTGCAAGGCCTGAGAGACACACAAAAAGGCTTTGGGTTTGTTTTTTTTGTTGTTGTTTTTCAAGGTAAGTGTTAAGGCTCTAAAGTAAACCCATTGACAGGAAGGTTTTTCTTGTAGCACACCACACACATACAGTGACCTCCTGACCCAGAATAAAGCTGGTGTAAGCACCTCATGAAAACCTGTGTCTTCCATATACTTAGTGCTTTATTTTGCACTCTTACAAGCAGTTCCAAAGGCACTTTTATGCATTACAGACATGGGAACACAGGTAACCTGCTCGTCTGTGTTACAAGCTCTTGGTCCACAACGATGGAGTCTCGGCTCTGTTCCTACAGATGGGAAAAGGTTTCGTTTCCACAGTTCAACAAGGATCATAGCCAGCATGACCATGAAACCCTCAGAATGCCTCCAGCGATTTGACAAGCCTAAGTAACAGCAGAACTCAAGTTCCCAGGTTGTGCTCAAAATGTGTTCTCAGCTTTTTTCCCTAAACACACAGACTGAGCAGTTGAAGTGAAGGGCTTGTAGGAGAACAACCACTGTGAAATGCTCACTGTAAGATAGCGATACAGCACACTGGTGAGCAGTGGCACATCTTAAATGTCTGTTCACTTGTGGCAACATTTGTTTCCTGCTTTGATTACTGGAATCTGTCATTACTGGAGACATTCCAGTGATTTTTCCCACACCAGTGAGGTGTCCCCTGTACAGCCAGGAAAGCAGCTACTTCTCAACTGCTCTCTCTAACAAGCAAAGGCTTGATACTAGAGCAGTTCCCTGAGAACAAGAGCTCGCCAAGGAGCACATGCAAGACCACAAGTTATCCTTCACCTCTCCTGGTCTGAAAAGGCACTAAAGTGATCTTCTCATTTCACAGGGAATTATGTACATGAGAAACTTCATTTTTATATAGAAACCATTTTGATCAAGCCTAAAGAATGCACCACTCACACAACCAGACCTCAAAGTTGAGATATGTACCAGGCACTCAATGTGTGAAGGCTCCTAACAAATGACAGGAGGTTTGAAAAAGCACAGAGGGACTGTGGCCACTTCATACTGCTTCAGAGAAGATTAGTAAATACCCTTCTCCCTCCTCTCCAAATGTACAGAAACCACACATTTGGGAAGGTGTGTGTAATTCTGTCTGTATCCCCAGAGGAAACTTTCCTTTCCTGGGGCAAGAGGCAAAGAAAGATCGCTTTAAACTCCTGTGTTAACAGACAGTGTATGGGGTAAAGCCACAGCACTCCCCCCTTCCTTCCCCCCTCAGCCTTGCAGCACTCCAAAGAGCAGCTATAGCTGTAGGAACTTGAACCATACCCCTCTACTTTGCCCTCTTGATAGAGCAGGAGCACAGACAGCTCCAGGCATGTCACTGCCACTCACTGCTATCTATTCCAAGGCAAGCACCCTCCATCAGTGCTAGTCTACGAGAGATCAGCTCTTGGACAGCTGGTTCAGACCAAACACAGCAATCACAGTGCTTGTGAGGATGAATGACACTGAAAGCTCCAAGGTCTCCTCCATACAGAATGGAGGTGAACATCCTTAGCTCAGTCAAGCAGAGAAAATACTTCTGTTGTAACCTATCTTTCCTTGGCATCCTGGCAACAGCATTCCAAAGAAGACTTTTTTGCCTTGTTCAAGTTTACTAGGAAGCATCTTCCCAGCTTCAGAGATGGCCATATGGAAAGACACACACCACTCTCCTCAGGATGGAAGTACAGAAACTGCCAGATACCAAGTAAATAGGATTACAGGTACCACAACTGTCACAGCCTGATGGCAGTTTTATTTTTACAGTTGCTGATGTTCAGCTGTCATTAACTTCAAATTCTAAAAAAAGGGCTGAGAAAACTCCCTAAAGCCTCTGAACCAGAGAGAATGGCAGAAAAAAAAGATGAGCTGGAAGTCAAGCTTATCCTTGAAATACATTTCATTATTATAACAACTAAGAGGCATATTCCCCTACATTCCCATTAAAATAGCTTAAGAGGGTCCTATACTCTAAAGCCATGCCACAGTGAAGCAGAGCCATGACTGCTTTTTCTACTAGCCGTCTACTGTGGCTTCTGGTTCCTGGCACTATTTGTGTCTTGGCGTGGTGCTGGCAAAGGTCAGCACAGCGCCTGTTACACAGAACACCACAGCCTATGGAACAATCAGAGCCTCTCAAGTGTTTTTGTCTTTATACTCATTTAAATCAGTTACTTTTATGAAGCAATCTCAAGCTGGACAGATTTTATCTATAGCATTTCCTGAAGTATTTGAAGCAACCAACATTTCCATATATGTAAAACTCCTTATGAACAAGATGGTTATCAAAGGTGTGCTGTCTGCTCAGCAGGGATTTACATATTGCCTGCTGCTTCTGCAATAAGAAATAGAATCATTTCTTACAGAAAATGAGTCATTTTCTATATTTAGAATATCTTTGCATCAATTTGCAAATCATTTAATACATATTTTCATTTAACCTATTTGTTTTCAAGTAAAAAAAAAATAATTAATTTTGCCTTTTTTTCTCCTAGTATGGAATAACATTTACTAGACAGATGTCCAGAGTATATTTAGCGAGGCAGAGCTGTCATCTAGGCATTCCTGGAGCTGCCTTCTCTCTTGATCCTACCATCAATACCCTCACAGACCCCACCACTATGCTCCAGTAGCACCTTTTGCACCCCTTACAGTCTAGAAGGGAGCTCAGGCCTGGGAGCAGTGGGAAGGCAGGATGCACAAAGTCAGGAGATCAGGACAGTTGCTTTGGGAGAACTGAGAGAAAAACACTTCTCTAGACAATGTTGAACTTCTAACACCCTCTTCAAAAAACACACAAGCGCAGTGAGTATTCAAAGGTTAATTTAAAGATAAATGACATGGTGTGGTATGCAAAACGTCACCACATTTCTTGTCAGAGACTTCCTGGCCAGTTATGCATTGGACACGCTGTGTACCAAATGTGACGTGTCTGAGGAACGTAGGACTCACAGTACTCATGCTGTCCATGTGGCCTGCACATGTACTGTAAATGGGATGGCTCCCAAATGCTCATGCTTTTTGCATGCACAATAGTCAGTTGTCTAAAGGCCTGATGGAGCTGCAGGGGCTGGTCAGCTGGCTCCAGTTCTGAAATCTGAATGTTTATGGGCAAAAAAGAAGACCCATTTAAGGAATCCAAGCACACGGTACTCTGGTTCAAGCAACAGAAAACCATCCTAGAACCTCACACTGCAGGGCTACATGCACAACAGAACAAAGCTGCCACACCACCAGCAGCAGTAACTAGCAAGGCAGAGAGGAAATGAGTAATTTTGATCACTTCACAGGAATCCAGCCTTGAATCTTATTATCTAAGTCACAAGGCTCTCTGAGCAGCAATAAGAGGAGGACCTCAGCCACATCCACCAGTGCTCAATGCTCTGTCATGTGCTCAAGGCGATGTGTGCATTTTAAACATGGTCAGTCCAAACCCTGAAGTCACTGATGGACACGTTTGGGAAGCAGGACACACGGAGTTCAGTGAAGCGCCGCAGCACGCTACCTAAGAAAGACATAGAGCCCTGCCGGTGCCGCGGTAGAGGAGCCCGGCTCTCCCGGGGAGCCGGGAACGGCGAGGGGCCCGGTGTGACAGCGTCACCCAGCGCAGACACCGGCACGGAGACGGGCGGCGGCGGCGCTGAGCGGTGCCACGTCGCCCCCCGGCGGTGGAAGGAGGTGCGCGCCGGTCGATGCGGAGCTCAGAGCTCTCGCATTCCCGGTGGGCGACACGCAGCTGCATCGTGTCCTCAGGACTACGGGAATCCAGAGCACCGCAGAGGAGAGGAAGAGATTCCCCTGCTCAGACTCTGGTGTCACTCTAAGTTTCATCAGACCAGAGGTTTAATGACACAGGTTTCATAAAGACACTAGAATTTTCTACACCCATTTCAAGAGAAAAATTGATTATCAATTAAACGCTAAATATTGACTTTTATAAAGCTATTTTTATGGTAATTATTATTGTTACCTAAGAATGTGTTGGGCTGAGCAAACACTTGACCTGTGTCTTTATTCTTAAATACTATCTTTATTGAAGTATTAGTTGCTCTTAAAATAATCGCACTATAAAATGAAAATCAGCTGCAGATATAAGACATCATTAAAGAGGCTAGCACTTAGTATGAAACATCAGCTGGATTAGCAAGTTCAGCAAAAGAAGCTGGCCTTATACTCCCCTCAGATAGAATAGAAACATGGATATGAGAATCTGGACATCTTTACTCCCAAATTCGTTCCTATTTGAAGATGCGTTGATAAGGAAGCAACCTTGTGTCCCTATGCCACGGGCATACCATGATTCATGGCACATTACCCAAAACCGCATGACTGTGAGCAGCAAAGAATTTAAACAGGATTTCTCTCACTCAGTGAGGCTCCCGTTCATAGTAATTACTTAGATGAAGATGAATGAAACTTAATAAACCATTTGTTTTCTTTCTTGCTTAGATTCAGAGACAGAATTGCAATTGTCCTTGACACTTGGAATTACTCTGTTGGCTTAATTCTATTAATGGCTGGTATGGAATTCACCTGCTCCTTATCCCAGTGCCCAACATACTGTGGCTCAGGTAGCTGAAGTCAGACTGGGGAGTGCCAGAAAGCAAATTGATTGACCTCAAGAAGGGATCCTGTATCCTCACTGCTGCTACAAATGCTTTAAATGTGTTAAAGAACTTCTAATTATAGCTTATGAAGAATGAAAAAAAGTAGTTCCATTAAAAGCTTCAGAAATTAAATTAGGTTCTTTTGTATTAGATTTGTATCATGCAACACAAACAACCTAGAAAGCCTTCCATTATGTTCCCTTTGCTGCTTACTGTGCTGTGTATTCTATTGACTACAGAGCATTGAGTTACCTTTGCTTAGACAGTTCACAGCTACAAACAACTTCCTATAGCTTTTTCTGCTTCATACTTAACATTTAAGTAAACAGTAGTAAAAAAAAAGGGGGGGGGCACAAAACAAGTCCTGCTTGATGCTTTTTGTGCATGACAGGTACCTAAATACGTGAGCATTTTGCTCTTCAACTGAGGTCTAACCAATAAGAACATGCTTGCACCTAGCAGCCAATATTCAGTACATTTCATTGTTCCTAGTGCATATACGCTGCTGTAAGAAAGCACTAAATTAACTGGAAAATCATTAAAATAAACAATTTATATACTTACGGAACATATGAAAGGCCAAGGGGGACAAAGCACAGGGTTCTTTCAGGCTTGAGGGTGTTACTTCTGATGCAAGGCATTGCCAAAACTTGCTACGGTTACAGGAGAGACTAGAGAGTCAAGATGTATCAATCATCTGTGACCTTTCCTGCTGCATGGGACAGGATTTCCTCAGCTTCATGTTGTGGTGGTTTGGGTTTTTTTTTTTTTTTTTTTTTTTGTGTGTGTGTTTTTTGTTTGTTTTTTTTTTTTTTTTGTTTTGTTTTGTTTTGTTTTTTCAGCCAGAATCTGACATTAAACAATTCTGAGAGATTCTGCATTAGAGGAACTTTAGGGGTTTTTGGGGTGATCGTTGTTTGGGTGGGTGGGTTTGTGTGTGTGCTTTGTTGTTCTTCTATTCGAGGCATAATAATTCAAAATCCATAGCTGTCTACAGCAGCAGTTCGTACAAGAAACAATTAGAGAGGCACAAAACCAGTTTAGAAATGGTGTTTTCATAGACAAGGCATTACCAGATTCTGGTATAAACATGCATTCTTTCTTTATACTTCAGCATACAGATTACTAGTTACCTTCGCACACATGCAACAATGCACAGTGGTTTCTGTGGTGGGAAGTGATTAAAAATAGTACTATTTAGGAGAAGGATTAGTGGATGAATACACTGAAGATGCACTTTTCTTAATACAAAACTTGCCACACAAAAAGATAATAGTTTCTTCCATTTAAAAGCTACTTGCACATAGATTCAAAACAACAGCTCCTGGTGAATAATATTTTGGCATTCAGAAAGAAGTCATATCCCTTTTCACCACCCCAGAAATGTATCTGAGAGATAAACAGGGAATGTGCCCAGAAAAACAAATTCAAATCCAGGCTTCTAGCTCAGCCTCTGAAGTGTATTCAGTGCAGAAGCTCTCAGAGCAGTAGGCTCAGGAGTGAATACGTCTCTTGGACAATAGCTGACAACTCCATACTGGAGACAAAACAATCCTTAGGTAGAGACCATCATCTTAACAACAAAAAATAGAAATCTGAAGTTTTCAAGATTTGACTAGTTCCTCAGTTTGGAACCTGAATCAGAAGGATGGGGCAAGATATTCCTTTTACCCCATTTGAAGCCTTTTCACATGATAAAAACAATCTTTATTACTTTACACTGCCTGGGAGGATTAAGCTAACCTGAAAGTCCTGGCAGACATTCAATCCTGGCATCCTCTGGAGAAAAAGCACTCAAAGCTGTATTAGAAACCTATGTATTGTTCTGTATATTTTGATTGAATATTGTTAACATCTGCAAATAGAATGAGCAATACCATTGCCACAACTTGAAACATTTCATTATCTCAGCTGTGGATGGCTCACCTTGCTCAGAACTGTCTTGTTTGGAAGCATCAGTAGCTTCCTAGGATCTCTCCTTCAAAGATACAGCAATAGAAGTAAGAAGCCATTTAGCTTCCACTGGCATCAGAGGTTCATGTCCTCATCTCTTCACAGTACAGTGGTTGTCACCCCTGATGTTGAAAACGTTTTCACTGATGTATCCAAAGTTTAAATACACATTCAGTGTCAGGCTCTGGCAGCTAGGTCCTGTTATGTCAACACACCAACATTCAAAAGTTCTTTGAGTACAGAAAGGAAATATCTGGTGCTTAAAGCAGGAACCAGAAAACCTGGATTTTGTTTCTGTGTTACTTCAAGGCTATGATCCTGGCAAGTCAGCCCTCTACCCCCATTCATTAGTTTAGAAAGATTAATAATGCACACAAGGTTATACAGCAGTCTGAGTTTTACAAAGCCTGTTTAAAGTATTATTTTCAGTTTAACTTAAAGTCTGCATTAAATGCCATGAGCTAGATGTATTCTGTAAAAACACAGTATTTTTATTGTTGTGACTGTTTTGTCATCTCTGACATTAGAATTTTCTTACTCCCTTATGGATGCCTTGAATGAAGATTGTAATGGAAAACAAAGTACTAGAGAAAATCTCCAGTTCTCCCTGCAAGTGTTTACATATGTATGTGTATTGATCTGGGTGGCTGTAGAACAGGATTTTGAATAGTACTCATCAACATCTACTCTGCATAGTGTATGAAAGAGACAGCCAAAGAACAAAAGATCTGAAAGTGTTTTATGCAAATCTCTTGAAGAGGAAAATTTAATACCTAGTTCATCAGTGTTGTGGGGTTTTGGTTTGTTTGGGCTTCCTAATCCACCCCCCATCACTGCTACCCAAAATGAGCATGAGAAATTCCGCAATGAAGCTGCAAATGTCAGGACAAATGGGTGACTGAGCAAAAAGGATTTCTCCTCTGTTCTAGGGCACGAAGGCTGTCTCACGTCATTTCTTTCAAGCCACCACTTGAAGTGAAACTTCAGAACTCCATAATGGCTTATCATAAAGTACTTCCCATTCAAGTTTTCAAGCTTGAGTTTCACATGCTACAGAAGATTACTAAACCCATTGTCATGAAAGCAGTGTGTGTCAATATGGGTACCAATCAGAAAGACAAATGTTGTTATTTAATAAACTCAATGGTCACAAAAGACACAAAAGTGCCACTGACACTTGTTTGAGCTTTCAGACACCAAGAATGATCTGCAGGCTTTTGGAATTTTAAGAGACTTAAAACACAAATTAAAGATGTTAACAACATTCCTTATTCTAAAAAAAAAAAAAAAAAATAGTTATTTTTAGGCAAAACGCATTACTCACCAATCTTCCTGCTGGTTATAACTGTCTTTTCTCAAGGAAAGTCACTTGAAATCCTCTAGAAACATTGTTTTAAAGTACAACTATGTTTCCTTTAATCAGAACCAGACATACGGAAACAAAAGAACAAATTTAGAAATTTCCACTGGTAACGCTTACAATTCACTTTGGCACTGGTGCAGAAGAAGACCCAAGAACCCTATCTCCTCTGATCCATCACTCTCTGATCTGGCAGACTTGCAGAACAAGGCACCTATGTCTCAAGCACAATTGGGGTCATTAGCTCCTACTTATTTTCCACAAAAGCCATCCTGATGACTGTAGCATCCTTTTCTCACATCAAATGGAGACTGTAACATATAAAAGTACCAAATAGGACACAGGAAAAGGAAGCAACAGAAGAATGAAGTAGCAAGGCTCAGAACCTAAGCATCACACCCCAGCAAAGGTCTAGCACATGGATGACACTACAATAAGTGACATTGCCAAAGTGTAGCAATAGTCCAAGTTAAACTAATCCA
Organism: Neopsephotus bourkii; assembly: GCF_033783945.1. Classification (NCBI taxonomy): domain Eukaryota; kingdom Metazoa; phylum Chordata; class Aves; order Psittaciformes; family Psittacidae; genus Neopsephotus; species Neopsephotus bourkii. Next base: position 1,405,802 of record NW_026900863.1, on the reverse strand, counting down.
ATAAGACAGGAGTGTTATAATCCATTTCCAAATGCTGCAGTACTTTAGGACGCCAAGAGGGTGGAACACCTTGCAAATAATCATATGCCGTGATTCTCCCCTTGAAATGCTTTTCAGAGTTCCATAAGGGAGTGGTGCATCTGTCCTGTGGCTGGTAGCCCTAATTTCAAACACATTTTTACTCATGTACATATGACTTAATTCACTGCCACTGTAGAAGAAATAGCAGATAAATCCTGAAATTTTAGAACTTCATGTATGAACTCTCTCAAGATTTCATCATCTAATTTCTTTTTCTATCATTTTCTCTTCAAGATGTATTGAACTATTTTATGATTGCCCTTCAACAATCCACTTCACAAACAGAATACAAATTACCAGAAAAGGCCTTATGCAATTAACCTTTTAATTCTTTCTTACTAAAAACATTGCCACTAAATGTCAAAATACCAATTTGACCTCCAAATGACTCCAAAATATGGCTTCATATCCAGGGTAGTTTCTAAGCTTGGGGGTTTATACCTTTGAATAAACACCATTATCTATCACTTCAGAAGACATCTAATAGTATTGTAAGGTTACTCTTTCATTAGGAAGAGCTTAATAAATTAAACTTTATTGTTCCCTTTCTTTAAAAGGTATTTCACTAGACCTTATACATCCTTTTGTGGCTGTCATATACGCACTCATGTGTCTTTAAGCACCAGAAAAAGCTAAATTCACAATCACAGATGGATTTTTTTCCCAAGATACTGTGCAAAAAATTATTTGTCCTTTGCCAGAACAAAATGGGCTAAGACAGGGAATTATGTTAATAAAGGTCATGCTTCAGTTTTGATGCATGTTTAAAAATGAAAACTGAGACTCTTCATTAGGGACTGTAGTGGTAGGACAAGGGGTAATGGGTTAAAACTTAAACAGGGGAAGTTTAGATTGGATATAAGGAGGAAATTCTTTCCTGTTAGGGTAGTGAGGCACTGGAATAGGTTGTCCAGGGAGGTTGTGAATGCTTCATCTCTGGCAGTGTTCAAGGCTAGGTTGGATGAGGCCTTGGTTAATATGGTTTAGAGCGAGGTGTCCCTTCCCATGGCAGGGGGGTTGGAACTTGATGATCTTAAGGTCCTTTCCAACCCAAACCATTCTATGATTCTATGATTTTAACTAGAAAAATGTGTAGAAAGGTTAGTACAGTCCAGTATCTTAGAATTAGTATTTGCTGGTTACTTGAAATGGAATATGCAGACACACAGCAGAACACCACAACTGAAGTGATCCAAACAAAAACCCAAACCACAGAATCACAGAATCCCAAGGGTTGGAAGGGACCTCAAGAGATCATCTGGTCCAACCCCCCTGCAAGAGCAGGGTAACCTAGAGTACATCACACAGGAACTTGTCCAGGCGGGCCTTGAATATCTCCAATGTGGGAGACTCCACAGCCCCCCTGGGCAACCTGTTCCAGTGCTCTGTCACTCTCACAGTAAAGAAGTTCTTCCTGATGTTAACGTGGAACCTTCTATGCTCCAGTTTACACCCATTGCCCCTTGTCCTATCACTGGATATCACTGAAAAAAGCCTAGCTCCATCATCCTGACACCCACCCGTTACATATTTGTAAACACTGATGAGGTCACCCCTCAGTCTCCTCTTCTCCAAGCTGAAGAGACCCAGCTCCTTCAGCCTCTCCTCATAAGGGAGGTGTTCCACTCCCTTAATCATCTTTGTGGCTCTGCGCTGGACTCTTTCAAGCAGTTCCCTGTCCTTCTTGAACTGAGGGGCCCAGAACTGGACGCAATATTCCAGATGTGGCCTAACCAAGGCAGAATAGAGGGGGAGGAGAACCTCTCTTGACCTACTAACCACACCCTTTCTAATGCACCCCAGGATGCCATTTGCCTTCTTGGCCACAAGGGCACATTGCTGGCTCATGGTCATCCTCCTATCCACCAGGACCCCCAGGTCCCTTTCCCCTTCACTACTTTCCAGCAGGTCAGTCCCCAACCTGTACTGGTACATGGGGTTGTTCTTCCCCAGATGCAAGACTCTACACTTGCCCTTGTTGAATTTCATCAAATTTCTCCCCACCCAACTCTCCAGCCTGTCCAGGTCTCACTGAATGGCAGCACAGCCTTCTGGTGTGTCAGCCATTCCTCCCAGTTTAGTGTCATCAGCGAACTTGCTGAGAGTACACTCGGTTCCCTCATCCAGGTCGTTGATGAAAATATTAAATAGCACTGGTTCCAGCACCGACCCCTGAGGCACTCCACTAGTCACAGACCTCCAGCCAGATTCTGCACCATATACTGCTTATACTGCTAATACTAATAAAAAAAAAATTAAAAGAAAAAAATAATCTAAACCATCCGTTCATCTTGTACTGATAGATCAAGTGTTGAATTTTAAGTTCAATATGATTCTAAGTGCAGAATGTCTGCCAATAGCCTTATTCCTCCCTAATCAAACAAACAAATATTCACACCTTTACCAATCATTATATTCATTTGCATTGTTAGTCTGTTTTTTAATTATTATTCTCTCTCATTTCATCTCTGCCAATTGGAATTTTGGTTACACTTTGCAGGATTCATTGCACATGCCTCCCACATTATTATCCACAACCGTTTTGTGGTTTAGGGCACATGGCTCACCCCTTAAACAGCCAAACTGGGATACTAGACAGCTCCAGGATGAGCGTTGTTTGTGCCATAACAGCTTTGCCTTTATTCTGCACCAGGTGGTGAGTACAAAATACCAGCTGGGCCACTTGTTCTTGATATTTAACTATGTGAAGTAGATTGAGGAGAGACTATAATCAAGAGAAGCAACTAAACAAACATTAGCCAGTTGAAGATTTGAGGGCACAATAGCAAGTTAGCTTTCCATCTGTGTAGAAAAGTCAAAGCTATACGACCATGAAAGGAAGCATGAAAGTTATACTGTTGTTAGATTATGAGACGAACTCAAGGTGGGAAGCAATGGCTGTAGGAAGCCTGTGCTCCTGCTCACTCTATCAGCTTGAGTTTATAACTGAGATTTCTCCACTGTTTAATTGTGATGCAACTGCTTCCTTGGGCCAAAATGTACAAAGTCATATGAGGAACTAGGACAAAATTTGTCTTTTGGAAATATGCAACCTTGAACTGGTTTTCCAGCCCAGGCCGTCGGGTGCAGTGTGAAGTTTTCTAAAGAGCTAATGAAAGTAGCATTTTTAGGAGACAAAAAGGTCAGGAGAAAGATTTAGCAAATTGCCAAAGACATTCCAGTTGGAAGTCTCAACTCTTCGCCCCTCCATTTGACACAAACTTGGCTTTGGGTTTTTTGGGGATTTGAAATTTTTCAGTATAATCAGGCAGAATAAATACTCAGAAAATAGGCTAAGTCATAGAGCAAAGTGGTGTTGAGGTTTTGTGGTTTTTGTTTTTTTTTTTTTTTTTTTATCAGAACAACATAGCCAGCAGGAATATTTATCTTTACTGGAGCTATGATTGACATTCCTGGTTATTTACACCTTAATACTACTCCTTAGAATATAAATTGTTACTGCCAAAGTATAGAAGGCCAAGAACTCTGGCTAGTACTTTCCAAACTGATGTTATTGACTTTCATTATTAAAACTCAACTTTATCTTCACTTATTTTTCCCATGTCACTTTTCCATTTTTCAGCTAACATCAACTCCTAAAATATGTGCAAAATACATACTAATTTCAAAGTTATGCTTTAGGCTGGACACATTCAAATTCTCATACAATCTGGTCTCTATTATGGCAGTGTCTGGCTCTTAAGCATGCTTCTAGTCAACCAAGCTTGATCTGCTAAGACCAAACGTCCATGCAAAACCTAGCATCCACCACCATATTTTAATGCCATTGCATTTCTGTGGTGTTCAGTTTACCATGTTCACATAAATACAACATGTGTCTTTTGCAGGTGTGGATGTTTTGAGACAGCACTCAGGCCAGTTACACAGCGTTTCCCTCGCTGGGTGCTCTCTTGTATGTCTACTGATGTTCTAAAGTTCTTGCTACATTACCATTTGGAGGAAGTTCCCAGCAAGGCTAGTATATCTTTGCATGTTTGCTCCCCTACTGCTTGGTCAATCTACCTCCAGTAGCTAGCTCACTGCTATTACCTACTTGATAAGATGCTTATTTAAAGCCATTATCAAATCAAAGATTCAAGCCTGCTAGTAGAGGGCTCACTTGCCGTTTTCCCGTGCTGACATTTATTACTGCCTGACTGAAGCAAGCTGGTCTAACTCTGGACTGGTGCCAGTGCATTGTTTCATGCTATAATGTCTGCAATTTCATTGATTTTATGAAAATGAGTTACTGAAGACTGTACTGAGTGGCAAAAAAGGGCTTCTGAAAACTCTACTCAAAGGCATAATGTCAGCACTGTCTTGGAGAGGTGTATGACGTCCTGCTCTACTTCATACTTATCCTTAGAAGACACTACAGTTCTCTAAGTAAACAAAATATTACTGTACCAAAGTCATACGTGGCAAAATAGATTGAAGGGGAAAATAATGGGCTTCTCATCCACATTCAAACCTCCATACATGAACTAAAACTACTGTAGTTTAAAAATTTCAGGAAGTTAACCACGGTGATACCATGCAGTGCTGTCACAAAGCCATTTTTTAACCCTCTTTGAAGATCAGTTTTCCCTAAACTCTTCAGCATGGTACAGTTGGCAGTGTTTTCATCTGACCCTCAGCACAGGCTTGAAGTGTTGTAACATCTGGCTCATTTTCACATTTAGCAGCCAGCAATCTAGATGGACAAGTTATTGAAAATAGTGACTCACAATAGAACAAAGGGCCACAGTGGATTTCCTGGATCAGTGAGGTTGCAGCACGGAACCAACCTGCATGGTTTCTGACAGTTTTTCAACAGGCATTCTGAGATGCCGATAAGCTCCAAGAGATGAGCAAGATTGAATTCAATGCAATTACAGTTGCAGCTTTCACCTCTGAAGGGAACTTCAGTGCCTTATTCTGTATTGCAAAACTAAATACCAAGTAGTTATACATACCATTTGTCAACATAAAGAAAACCACAAAATGAACTACAGGCTAGACAGTAAATTTAAGGTCAATCAACAGTGTCAGAAGCAAAATCAATGCCACAACAATGGTATTTTCTAAAATGCAAATAAATAACAGCTCTCTTTTCTAAAACTTACAATATGCTTATCCAGATCTTCAGAGCTGTCTTTGGCAGATTAAGCAAAGTTACTCACCTGTTAAATCTCATTTATCCAAATTCAGCATTACAACAGAGCAGCTGTTTACCATTACAGAATCCTTCTGCTGAGAAGACAAAACCAGAAAAAATTCCCAAAGTTGAAGCTTTAGCAACTGTAAGACTGTCAAACAGGTCTTACACTGTACAGATGCGTTTTCTATGCTAGAGGAAATACTTCTCTTTTGCTTATTTTCATGGCAGAGTGTTGTTGTCTTAAATGTACGCCCTTTTATAAGTAGTAAATTGAACATCTATTTAGACCTGAAGCACTGTACATACAGCACTGGTTTTCCATATGCAAGATAGCCATGATAAGCAGGAACACCAAGAGCACGTAGAAAATGACAGGCAATGTAGAAAATGACAAGGGTAAGAATACTTTCCTCGCATCAAACCCAGTTACAAATGGGGGACTAAAGAACAATCATCTTTTTCAGTTTTCAAACAGGCACAAAGCTAAGATTTTAGAAGCTTAATATACAGTGTAACCTCCAAACATTTCCCTAAAGAAAAATCAAATTACTGTTCAAATGCTTGAACTGGTAAGAGCACAGCCTCACGAAAACACAAACCAACCCCGATCTTTTACACAGATACAGAGCTATGATCCCCTATCCGAGGGGAAAAGCAAAACAGCTAGATTGGATATAAGGAGGAAATACTTTCCTGTTAGGGTGGTGAGGCACTGGAATAGGTTGTCCAGGGAGGTTGTGAATGCTCCATCCCTGGCAGTGTTCAAGGCCAGGTTGGACGAGGCCTTGGGTAATATGGTTTAGAGCGAGGTGTCCCTGCTCATGGGAGGGGGGTTGGAACTTGATGTTCTTAAGGTCCTTTCCAACCCTAACTATTCTATGATTCTATGATTCTATTCTGTATGTACACAGGTACCAAAGAGGAATCAAGTAGACAGTAAGCACAAGAGACATCACGGGTAATCTCAAGCAAAAACAAAACTCTGAATCTATTCTAACTATCATCTCCCAAAGCAAGAATAAACTTGATGAATCTTTCCCTCCAATCTGAGCAACTATATGAAGAGTAAATGTATAATCAATGTTCAGAAACATTCAACCATTGTACTAATGCTGTTCATCTCCACCTCAAGAAGCTTTGTAGAAAGGAGAACTTTAATTGTGTAGAATAAACTTGTGAAATCACTCCCCCAAATACATATGCATTAGAACTGGAGGGGTATTTTTTTAGACTTGCTCTTCCTGGTGAAAGTTATTACACATTAAAGTCTCATTAAAAATCCTCAAGCACCCTGGATGATAAAACTACACCAAGAAACCACAAGGAGTGTTTCTAGAGAGTAGTACAGTTATGCAATGTAGTCCAAGAAGAATTTAACCATAATCAAGTCTGTTAAGCTGTATACTGTATAGCGTGTAAGTGTATAGTGTATAAGCTATTTACTGTATGTATCACTGGTATATACAGATACAGAAATACACAGATCTTTTATAAGGCCTTTTGACCACTTCCATGGAATTACTGCCAAACTCTCTCTGAAGTGTTTGGAATGGCTTAACACAAACATTTTGGTTGTAATCAACTCCTTGACTTTCTTTCCAGCTCTTGGAGGCACTTCCATTAAACATCTTCAAAATTACTAATATGAAGAAATCTTATCTACAAGACGGCCTTTGTCCAGAATACAAATACTTACAAAAAGTAAAAAAATCACTTAAAAAAAGAATTTTTTTAAAGCTGTGGGAGATTTTTTGTGGGTTTGTGGGTTGCTTGGGGATTTTTTTGGTTGTAGCTTTGGGTTTTTTTTCTTTGTTTTAATGACTGAAGTAATACTTTACTTAGTTTCTTTATCATAATTTTATTTCTAGTTCACTGTTCATCTGTCAGACTAAATGCATTAGTACAAACTGCTATTCAAGCATTGAATATCAAAAGCATTCACTGAAAAATACCTTACAAGTTCATTGCACCTAACTTACTTGCTCAGGATGTTGACTTGGAAAATTTTAGGCTCAAACTAATGAATTCTTCCCTGTACATGTTATTTATTTTTACACACAAAAGGAACAAAACTTCAACCATTATTCAGCTTAAAGTGCTTTCCAGAACTAAATAACAACCACTTTGGATGCCTACTGAATTGCAGAGAAAGCTATCATTCCATTTAATACTCTAACCAACAAAAGTCTGCACAGTTATTAAAGCACCCATCAAGATGAGGTTTTGAAGCCTCTGTGGATGGATCAAACCTAATGTAATTTCCAACACTCATTGCTAAACTACCTTTTAAATACTGATTGTTGTATTTATTCACTATAAAAAACAAAGCCATTTGAGTAATTATAAAATAAAAAGCATCACCTATGAGAACAGAAATCAATATCGTAACTAGATATTTTCACACTTTCCACCAAGTTATTTTTGCCCAATATGATGAAGAAAAAAAGAAAATCAGAAATATAGACTTATTTCTTTATTTATGCCCTCGCTGATATCTTGATAATGGTGATTTGGATTTATTGTATTATGCTTAGTGCAGAATGTTTGTGGCCAGTGCTCACCACAGTAATAGGAAATTCAAGATAAGTTTTCTTCACACTGCAAGATCCCAAATATCCAGGAAACCCTACAGACTAGAAGAACATGGTAGTTGACTTTTAAAGGCTTATAGAAAGGAATGACAAGATAGTTAACAACAGTAAACAATACCCACCCCTCCCCAGCTCTTCAGTAATCCATCACAGGTTATCAATCATCACTGAACTTCAAAAATAATCATTAAAAGTCTTTTTCAAATCAGAGTCCAACAGTTATTCTCACCAGTACAGAGGTCCCTCCCAGCTCAAGCTTGTTCCCCTTTCTAGCCATTTGCTTACACAGAATCCAGGACTGAATGCAGCATCCCTAATTCTTCAGTCTCTCTGCCACAAATCCTTGTGAGATTCAGCTCCCTGTACATGACCCTTCAGGTTGAATTTAGAAATTCAGAGTTCAGTCATCACCCAACTAAGGTGCTGTTATAAAGCTGCAGTTACTATGACACATGATGCCACTCCGTCCCAGTGTGTGTGCACACACATGCCCATCTGTTTCACTATGCCTTTGCGGCTCTGCTACATCTGCACAAATACTAACACAGTTCAGACCCAAAGCACTTCATCTGTGTGTCATAAATTCAGATTTTACAAACCCATTTTTGGAACAGGAGATTTCTGGAAGTTAGCTGTTACAGCTCACTATGCTGAAATACACAGGCAAAGTACTGTCCAGATGTAAGCAACTGTGTACCTTCCTACTACAAGATGATGGCTTGTGCTACTGTGTGCATCCTACCTGTAAAGTCAGAAGGATGCCACAGCTCCATGACCACAAGCTGTTTGACGTTTCCTTACAGCATTCCAGCTTCTTGAAGAGAAACATATGCTGCAATAACACAGCTCTTTTTCTACAGCCTTACATGAGTTCATGTTCAGGGGACAACCGTTATAGAAAAAATCCTTGCAATAAACTGCTTTAGGGTTTAAATGCTGTTTAAAGCAAAATCATCCGTCCTGATCAAAGCTGCAAAACTGCCTTTTCATGTCTTACCTATGTAATACACCAATAAGGTTAGACGCTGTTAAAATGGTCCAAGATGCCTCAAAGCAGTGGAATAATAGGAGGCAGAATGACAACTTCAAGAAGCATATAGAAGGACTTTTGCAGATTGGTTCTCTGTGACAACTACCATTGAAGGATAGTCTACTCTCCAAGGAGATTGGTTCAGAATCACATGAGTCATACAGAGGAATAACAAAAAACAGTTACTGAAAGGCTCAGCTTCAGCACTAAATCCTGGCCCAGGGTAAAATTAACTGAATATATTAATAAAGGCCACATCTTTAGTAATAACAACTCCACCACAAACAAATCATGATACTAACATTCTGAAAGAGAACATTTGTACTGCCTTAATATTGCCAAGGTGTAGCTGCTGTTGGGGAAAAATATTTTCTTTAAAAACACTCAATTCAACATAGATTAGATACATGGTACACGATCATTATTCATACACATCTTTCAGCATCAGCTCTGATGTCTCCAGGTGTATTTGCTCATAAGAAAAATCTTGCCAGGAGAAGGAGCTAGCTTTTCAGTAGACCTTCATTTAATGACATCAAACTTGGCATAGTATGTGTTGGAAATTTCAAGGTAGCAAAATTATTTTTTTCTTATGATATTAGTAATCCATTTATTCACCTGACAAATTACAGAATTATAGAATAGTTAGGGTTGGAAAGGACCTTAAGATCATCAAGTTCCAACCCCCCTGCCGTGGGAAGGGACACCTCGCTCTAAACCATATTACCCAAGGCCTCGTCCAACCTGGCCTTGAACACTGACAGGGATGAAGCATTCACAGCCTCCCTGGGCAACCTATTCCAGTGCCTCACCACCCTAACAGGAAAGAATTTCCTCCTTATATCCAATCTAAACTTCCCCTGTTTAAGTTTTAACCCGTTACCCCTTGTCCTACCACTACAGTCCCTAATGAAGAGTACCCATCCCCAGCATCCCTATATGCTCCCTTCAGATACTGGAAGGCTGCTATGAGGTCTCCACACAGCCTTCTCTTCTCCAGGCTGAACAGCCCCAACTTTCTCAGCCGATCTTCATACAGGAGGTGCTCCAGTCCCCTGATCATCCTCGTGGCCTCCTCTGGACTTGTTCCAACAGATCCATGTCCTTTTTATGTTGAGGACACCAGAACTGCACACAATACTCCAAGTGAGGTCTCACGAGAGCAGAATAAAGGGGCAGGATCACCTCCTTCGACCTGCTGGTCACGCTCCTTTTGATGCAGCCCAGGATACGGTTGGCTTTCTGGGCTGCAAGCGCACACTGAAGCCGGCTCATGTTCATTTTCTCATCGACCAGCACCCCCAAGTCCTTCTCCCAGGGCTGCTCTGAATCTCTTCTCTGACCAGCCTGTAGCTGTGTCTGGGATTGCTCCGACCCAGGTGTAGGACCTTGCACTTGGCATGGTTAAACTTCATGAGGTTGGCATCAGCCCACCTCACAAGCGTGTCAAGGTCCCTCTGGATGGCATTCCTTCCCTCCAGCATATCAACCAAACCACACAGCTTGGTGTCATCGGCAAACTTGCTGAGGCTGCACTCAATCCCACTGTCCATGTCAGCGACGAAGACGTTAAACAAGACCGGTCCCAACACCGATCCCTGAGGGATACCACTTGTTACAGGTCTCCAGCCGGACATTGAGCCATTGACCACAACTCTTTGTGTGCGGCCATCCAGCCAGTTCTTTATCCAGCGAGTGGTCCATTCACCAAATTGATGTCTCTCCAAGGGGCAGGATTTCCCCTTGGTGAAGCCATGCTGGCTGTCACCAAGCACCCTGTTGTTTTGCATGTGCCTTAGCATGCCTTCCAGGAGAATCTGCTTGAAGATTTTGCCAGGCACAGAGGTGAGACTGACTGGTCTGTAATTCCCTGGGTCATCCATTTTCCCCTTCTTGAAAATGGGGGTTATATTTCACTTTTTCCAGTCATCGGGAACTTCACCTGACTGCCATGATATTCCAAATATGATGGCCAGCGGCTTAGCAACTTCATTTGCCAGCTCCTTCAGGACCCGCGGATGGATTTCATCAGGACCCATGGACTTGTGCACGTTCAGATTTTTAAGATGGTCTCGAACCAGTTCCTCTCCTACAGTGGGCCCAAGGTCTTCATTCTCACAGTCCCTGTGTCTGCCTTCCAAGACTTGGGTGGTGCGGTCAGAGCCTTTGCTAGAGAAGACCGAGGCAAAGAAGTCATTCAGAACCTCAGCCTTCTCCAAATCCTGTGTAGCTAGTTCACCCAAGAGCTTCCTGAGGGGGCCTACGTTCTCCCTAATCTGTTTTTTATTTGCTATGTACCTGTAGAATCCCTTCCTGTTATCCTTAATATCCCTAGCCAAGTTTAATTCTAACTGGGCCTTAGCTTTCCTAACCTGGTCCCTAGCTTCCCAGACAATAACCCTGTACTCTTCCCAGGCTGCCTGTCCTTGCTTCCACTTTCTATAAAGCTCTTTTTTCATTTGAATTTTCCTCAGGAGCTCCTTATCCATCCAAGGAGGTCTCCTGGCCCTCCTGCTGCACTTCCTTCTAGTTGGGATGCAACACTCCTGAGCTTGTAGCAGGTGATCCTTGAAGACCAACCAAGAGTCTTGAGCCCCCCTGCCCTCTAGGGCTATATCCCATGTAACCCTACTAAGCAGGTTCCTGAAGAGGCCAAAGTCTGTTTTTTGAATACATTATCCTGATATTCAGAACATATGCAATGAACACAGAAGGAAGACTTATACTCCGATAAGCCTGGGAGGACAGGATCATTTAGTACAGCAAGCTATAAGCATCTGTATTTTTACAGCAAAGTACTTTGTATTTAGGGCAACTTGTCATCTTCCTAAGAGATAATTTACAACCACTGGAGCAGCCAGTATCAGAATAAAGAACCATTCTGGTTTTGACTCTAAAACCGAAAGTTGAAAGATTCAGTTGAAACAGTCCTCTGCTTCTCTGCTGTTATACAGGATGTTCCCATACTGATTTTGGCCACCAGAAACAGGACCTGCTAATTCATAGTTATATTCTAGGATGTGGTCAACAGCTGGCTGCCAAAAATTAAGACCTACCTCCATGGGCTCCTTAGCTTTACATTCCTTTCCTTCCCATTTCAGCTATGAATTCTTTTGTAGTTATATTGGGCATAATCAAAATATGACTTGTACTTCCAATGAGACTTAGATACATACATCAAATCTGAAACTTGTTACTGACAACCCACAGACATATCAGAAAGCCAAGACTGGGAAACATTGCAGAAGCATTCCCATGAAGTAGACAGAAAATGTACATTAATGGGATGAACAAAATAAACACATTTGCTATAAAATGGACAAACCTGTTGGAATAATTTGACTTTCCTTTTGAAAACAGTTATTAAGCCACCAAGGTATCAGGCCTTCAGCCCCTAAACCAGCTAATTCAAACCCAGGCATCAAGAAGTATGTTTAAATAGCGAGCGTGTTTGCATTGTCTTTAGCGTTATTATTAAGAACTAAGGATGGGAAACATTTCTTATCTTGCACACACAGAACTGGTTTAAAGCTATGTCAGAATAACTACCTGAAATTCCAGGCATCATACACTTCGGAAGTAATGCAGAAGTCTTTTATTGTTAAAAAGAAAAAAAACTAACCAAAACACAAGCCCCTAACCCCACACTATTCTCATGTTTCTTGTTAACACACAGTAGTTCTTGTGTTACTGGGAAAATGGGGTCATTTGTTAGTGATGCTACAGGAAAACACTCTTCAAGTTGGGCTAGGTGTTCCTTAAAAATGCCTAAACCCTTTCCTGCACTGAAAAACATATCAAGTGCTTAGCAAGTCTAGGGCCAGACTTGTATTTCATGCAATGTAAATATTTAATAGGATCACTAGTGTCATTTGTGGAGAGATCCTCTGAGTCTGGAATTAGAGCTACATGAATTCTCAAGTATATCTTTAGGAATCCATTTCATGTTTAAGGTTTAATACAGTGACATTTCAGCTTGAAATCAAAATCAGTTGGATTACTATAGACTAAAACATGCTTGTAAAGTCAGTATTATCATGTCACAGATGCACAGGACACACACCAGATTTAATAAACTAAGATTTAAATAAATTCTAATTAGCTACAAGGCAAAATAGCTTGGGTTTGTTTGGTTGTTTTTTTTTATTGGTTTGGTTTGTGGTTTTCAATTATATTTTCAATATCTAGTAACACCTAAATAAGTGATGAGTGATGTTTCCATCAAAAAGGTTTATACAATAGTCTGGGTATGAGAAATTATCCCAAAAGGTTGTAGAGGAAAATGACAGCAAGAGCTATTGCTTCAAGCTTGTGGACAGTCAATCCAGTCCTACTCATAACATTATAAATTAGCATCTCTTCCATCTGAGTGACGTACCTTGAACCAAAATAAGCAATGGCAGAAACTCCAGAAATACTGGGCTTAAAATTGCTTTGGTCCCTCATCAGAGATACTGGAACTAACAGTGGGGGAATGCAACAGGTGGTGACAATGGTCCAAAAGATGACAATTAGAGGTGTTGTGTTCTGCATGCTGTGAATATGGAGGGGGTTTATCTGTATCCATTTAGATGCCTGATAACATGATTTGTAATGAAATCTCACTTTCCTGTATGTGTCTGGCTGGCTCTACTTTGTAGCAAGAAATGAAGTTTGACTTTGATCTCTCAGAAATTAAACTCTGCTAACAAAATATATCTGCACAACCTACTGCATGCAAAGTTGACTGTTGACTGGCACAATCCATCCACAGATGTGTCTCCACTTGCCACTTGGCTCAAACTTTTATGTTTTAAACTAAGGCTGTGCAGTTGCCTGAGGGACAGACATCATGTATGACAGATCAGCAGATAGCTTCCCCAACTGATTAACTTTCCAGAACCACAGGTAGGCTGGTAAAACGAGTCCTGAATTAGAAGCAATGGCCATATAGGTGCTGCACTTAGCACTGTAAACCTGTTAATAGTGACAGGGAGAAGCAATTGCTATCTGTTCCTCTGTCCTTTCTCTATCACATTTCAAACATAAGTGTATCTGAATTGCTTAAAAAGAATTCCCATAAAAATTAAGTTCCCTATACCTCAAGCCTTACAGATATGGAATGGTCATGCCTCATCCTCCTGTGACAGAGACCAAGATGTACCTGCTAGATTTCTCCTGGTTTCTTTACATTGTCCCCCACAACCATACTTTGATGAAGGGCTGCATCTCAGTCCCACATCCATGAACACTTTACTGAAGAAACCTGAAGCACTTCCTCTGACATCACATCCCCTGGTGAGTTTTAAAAGGGAGGCTAATGCACAGGTTTAGCTCACCCTTCATGCTGTAGCTGTTAACTGCATTTGTGCTCTTATCTGTTTTTTGTGGCCTGTCAGCTTCACTGTGTTTATGGTCAAATTCCCTTGTTGCTGCTGTGGAGCAAGACTGCACACAAAGGTGGGGAAGCATGAATTGCTTTTATCTTATTACCAGAAATGCGGAAGCTATAGGTGGCATGAGATATCTATAGCTTCTCCAAATGCTTCTGTCGTCCACTTAGCACTAATTGATGATATCATTCATTTCGTAACATACTTTGGTAATAATCCAAACCACTGAAACATGGACAGTTTAGCATCTCTTGAACTCCTACTTTCTGCATGTTACCGGTGAGCTTTCTGAATTGTTCTGGCATTTCCATTGAAATATAACTGGTGAACACACTCCTTCCATAAGCAGGAAAGAATTTCAAGGTACCTAGCATCCCTGTTTCCTTCAGTGATAATGGGAAGCAGGGAAGTTCTCAGATCATTACATTCCTCTAATTACAGAGGAGTACATTACTGGTACATCTTGGTTTAAAAAAGCCCCATCATCCTGTTTCTTTTAAGCTCCCTTTCCTTTAGGAGGCTCTCCCAGAAAACCCAGCTGGCACTCACCAACTCTCACTGGTTATTTCAAGACAAATGTTTACTTCCTTTATGGAGTGCTAAAGCAGCACGTCAGTGACAGTTTAATACCAGGACCAAAAGCAATTTCCTGTCGAAATCAAAAAGTAACCTTGATTTAAACAACCTAGGCCCAATTTTGAGACACTGAGTTATCAGCTAAAAGAAGGAAGTCTAGAATTGAGTTCTGATGTATTTTTTACTTAGGTAGCGTCCTACATTTCACTGAACAGGAAAATGAAGTTGCTGGTAACTACTTGAGACTTCAACTACTGTCTTGCAGTGCTGATTCAAAGGTCAGTGTGTTGGGGTTTTTTTCTCTAACATTATGTTGTGAACCATCAATCTACTTCTCACTCTAATAGATGTAGACTTGTTTTTCTTCATAGTCATAGAGCAATAGTCACCACCTAATGTCAAAGATTTCTATTGCTTTTTCAGTATAATTGGGAATCTAATTTTGAGAAGCTTCTTTTAGCCAGGTTTGAGCTCAGAAGCTGCTGCTCCAAGCCAGCTATAGGAAACTTAGGTTCCACAGGGATGGAAAACAAAAAAGATTACTATTTTACTGTAAGATGTTAACAAAGAATGGATTTCTACTATGGCATACCCGGGTTAAGTATGATATAATTGATGTACACGTACACTCCAGTCCATTTTCCTGAGAGAATTTTCCTGTACCAAAAGTAGAGTAAATCTACATCCATAAGTAGCTGAAAAACAGCATTGTTAGATTTTATATGTATTCCAAGATAATAAATTTATCAAGTCAATAAAAGACAAAAGCACCCCAAAAATATTAAACCTTGAAACTATTCACACTCACTATTTCTTCTATGGGTTTTTGACAGTTTAAGGCTAACAGTTTCTAAGAACCTTTGATCCCTTGCCAATTGCTTCCTTTTCTCCTGATACACGCCAGCTTGCTGCAACAATTTCCTTGCTCTTCCAGCACCTCCCTTTGTCTTAACTTCCTTACCTTTGTAGTTTAAGGCCTGCTTTGGGGTATAGAGACACTATATATACACATATATATATGCTTCTATTCTTGCTCTGTAGCAAATCTAATTAGTCACTTTTTCTGTAGTAATTACTCTTTCATGTATTTCATGGTTACAGATATTAGTCAAATCTTCCTCGTTTTTTCACCTTGAAAATTGCATGGTTGTGATATATAGGGCAACATTAGATGTCTTCGCACTGCATGCAGCAAGACCACCCTACTAAGGCACAAACTCACTTTGAAATGTTTTAATAAATGAAAAGAAGGTGTTTGAAAACATTATAATTTCATTTGTATTACCATATTTCCACTGTAACTAAAACAATTCCATTACAATAGGACAAGGGGCAATGGGTTCAAACTTAGGGGATATTTAGGTTAGAGATCAGGAAGAAGTCCTTCCCTGTGAGGGTGCTGAGGCGCTGGCACAGGGAGCCCAGAGAAGCTGTGGCTGCCCCATCCCTGGCAGTGTTCAAGGACAGGTTTGACACAGGGGCTTGGAGCAAGCTGTTCTAGTGGAAGGTGTCCCTGCGAGTGGCAGGGGGTTGGAACTGGATGAGCTTAGGGTCCCTTCCAAACCAAGCCACTCTGTGATTCTATACAGTCAAATAAGATATTCTTCAGTTATCTTCTGTTTTATTGCTCTCTTCTGTGATTTATGATTTCTATCAACTGATACAACTAAATAAGATTAACAAAACTGGTGGTTTTGTTGGGTTGGGTTTTTAAACACCAAACTGAAGGTATCTCTAGGTAGCTGTCTCATATGGTCTCTGCTCAAGACAGTGAGAATTCAGCTACCAGGAAGATAACACAAGAAAATTCATATAAATCCTCAGTAGCAACAAAAAACTAGTTGGAGGAATAACAAGCTGTCCTGTCACCAGTTAAGGAACTCACACATTAACTAGGCAAACTTTGCTGGTATTTGAGGGTGTAAGGTAAGCAGCTATCAAGAAATTGCTTTCCAAGCACTTCTTCCTGTGGCCTCAGAAAGAACATCAACTAATTCAGGCTGAAACTAATGTTTAAAGCTCTAGTTAACTCATTAGATTAAGCTTTGGGCAACTTACTCGAGCATGAGGTATCCCTGCCCATGGCAAGGGGTTGGAACTAGATGATCTGAAGGTCCTTTCCAAGCCATTCTGTGATTCTATCACAGTATCACAGTATGTTAGAGATTGGAAGGGACCTCAAAAGATCACCTAATCCAATCCCCCTGCCGGAGCAGGAACACCTAGATAAGGTTACACAGGAACGTGTCCAGGCGGGTTTTGAATGTCTCCAAAGAAGGAGATTCCACAACCTCCCTGGGCAGCCTGTTCCAGTGTTCCATCACCCTCACTGAGAAGAAGTTTCTTCTCAGGTTTAAGTGGAACCTCTTGTGTTCCAGTTTGTACCCATTACCCCTTGTCCTTTCATTGTTTGCCACTGAGAAGAGCCTGGCTCCATCCTCGTGACACTCCCCCTTTATATATTTATATACACTAATAAGGTCACCCCTTAATCTCCTCTTCTCCAAACTATAGAGACCCAGCTCCCTCAGTCTTTCCTCATAAGGGAGATGCTCCACTCCCTTAATCATCTTAGTTGCCCTGCGCTGGACTCTCTCCAGCAGGTCCCTGTCCTTTTTAAACTGAGAGGCCCAGAACTGGACACAATATTCCAGATGAGGTCTCACCAGGGCAGAGTAGAGGGGAAGGAGGACCTCTCTCGACCTACTAACCACCCCCCTTCTAATACACCCCAGGATGCCATTGGCCTTCTTGGCCACAAGGGCACAGTGTCGGCTCATGGTCACCCTGTCGTCCACCAGGACCCCCAGGTCCCTCTCCCCTACACTGCTCTCTAACAGGTCGTTCCCCAATCTATACTGGAACCTGGGGTTGTTCCTGCCCAGATGCAGGACTCTACACTTTCCCTTGTTATATTTCATCAAGTTATTCCCCGCCCAGCTCTCCAGACTCAATATGATCACAAAGAGCTGTACAAGACACAAAGCAAGAATGGGGTTTTCTACAGCTCTACAAATTCCGACAGTGGGAAAAGATTTCAGGGAACCAATCCTGTTAAAAACATTTATCTGCTTTCCCATTGTCACATTTTATGGTGACAATTCACTTTTCATGGATTGTAACTCCCTATTACTGGGGAACACATACTCCACAGCCTTTAGTAAGACTGCATAGATTAGACCTTCAAAAATGTATATATATTAAAAAATATAAATACATATAAACCATAAAAGATATATATATAAGTATATAAATATATATAAACCATAAAAGAAATCAGCTTTCCTGCAATACCATTTAATTCCTAGAGAGAAGATTTTAGAGAGAAGAAACTTTACGAAG
Source organism: Neopsephotus bourkii (assembly GCF_033783945.1). Taxonomy (NCBI): domain Eukaryota; kingdom Metazoa; phylum Chordata; class Aves; order Psittaciformes; family Psittacidae; genus Neopsephotus; species Neopsephotus bourkii. The sequence continues at coordinate 1,387,670 of NW_026900863.1, read as the reverse complement.
GTACAGGACAATCTATTAAGATCCAGCCTGGGCAGACTGCAAACAACTAAGGCACAAAATACCCTTGAGAATCTTACCTAGGACACTAATTCCTATGATTCTCCTAGCTTACAGGTTCTTACCTCCTGTAATTGAGCCTACAGCCCCTAGAACTTATCCAGCTGTATACTGCCCCGCTGCCACTGCAGTTTATCTAATTTTTTTAGAACTCCAGATTGTTCCAGTATTATCCAAAGTAGTGATTTCTATTTTCATCCAACCAGTTAGTAATAAAATGTATTTCATAAGCATGCCGCTGGCAACATGTGGGATAAAGTAAGAGAACACTGGAGAATAGCACTAAAATTAAAAATTAATCAGGTGTTCTTCCAGACTATAATGGCTATTCAGAAATCCAGAGTCCAGGTTCCTGCAGACTGTTAATCAAGAATTCAGGCAAAGGAAGGGAACAATAGTTAGGGACAACAGTGGATTACAAAGCTTGAGATACATAATACTCTAGAGAGAACAACACCTTTGTTCCTTAACCAGGATGTTGCTGGAATACAGTCAGACACCCAAACCTCAGAGTCCAATGAAGCTTGTAAACAACTGAGAACCACCCAGAAAGAGGGCAGAGAGAATGAGCAAAGATAATAAAACATTACTTAGGTAAGACTCAATGAGTTGGAGTGCAGTCTAAAGTTAGTTAAGGGAAGAGAAACTGAAGTGCAGAAAAAAGTAATAAACCCATAAAAAACACAAGTTTTTATTTAGGAAAGAACAGAAGAGTTGCTTCCTGCACTGGCTTCTTGCTGTCACTGCAGCAAGAAGTTCTTGTTTAGTGTTAAGAGAAAGTTTATAACATGGGTAGTGAAACATTAATTACTTCCAGCAATTCATTAACATCGTTGAAGAGTATTTAAACATAAGGAATATACCTTTGCAATGGTTAGGAAATAGAAAATCTGGCTAACACAGGAGTCTATTCCAGCTCTGCGATATGATGGAACACTTTCATTAGTAAGATACCAATAAATACAGTCAATTTAGATTGAGTATTCTTCAATAATTTGTACATTTGTCTCATTCAGCAAACATGGAAGAAGCCTCCTAGTGAGTTTTATGTCTATCACGTATTTAGAACACCATTGTGAAACGTAAGTTACTGATAACATTTTTACATGAAATTAATGTTAGCATTTCACACTGCCATTGGTGAATATTCCATGACTGACAGATTATAACAATTTTAAAGTTATTATTAAAATTATTAGTTTTCACCATATGATATAACATCCCAAATCGTAGTAACTACATTTATACTACTACAACCTTCATTTATTTGAAGAAAGTGTTGCACAAGGGCAGATTAATTTGGAAGTTGAAGACCACAAGCTTAAAGGTTATGAACTTAGTAGAAATAAACTCTTAAATACATTTATTTCAACTTATATAAACTACCTACTTAATGTATCGATTTATCTCTCTTAATAACTCCTATTATGTCATAAGAAATGTTCAAGAACTCATTCCCAGTGTGCCTAACATCCCAAGTATACTGTCAAAGAGAAAATGAGGAAAACGGGCCAGCATTTCAAGTGGCCGTGTATTATATAGGACACGGTTTTTGTGTTTGCATTTGAAGTTCAGAAATGCCTACCTAAACTTTCTGAGTCCAGAGGTGGAAGCAGACCTCCCAAGTAGTGCTGTGTACGCTTAATGTCCAGCTGAAAAAGTAGAATCCAAGTTGAATAAAATGAAGTCCAAAACCACAGCTGCCCCATGTAGTTTTTACCTATGGAAACTCTGTTATACAAGCTAATTTTGTACTTTCCTGGCACAGTTTCAAAACTAGTTTTCATTCATGGCAGATAGCAAAACCTTAGACATATTCCTAGTTCATTCCTCCTGGTGTATTAGCAAATATTGAAATTCTGCTAGATGAAAAAGCAGCTGTTGTCCCTTACGTGCAGCCTGGTTTTGCCATCAGAAACAGTTGAGTTTGGTTATTCTTCACTAATGTTTTACTTTTATGTTGTGACATTCATTCCACATAGATTTAGTGCACTATTGACATCAATTACTATCACAATAGAATCTTTTTAGAGAAGAAAGTTGGAAATGGAAGTTTGGCTCACGATTTGTTCCACGTTTCAAGGCTCAGAACTTCAGGGAATAATTGACACAAATCTTTGTCACTGCCCAGAAAGCAAGATACCCCTTTTTGCATGTGCAAAATAAGAGAATGAGTGAAACCTTTGGATAAAACACACAAAGATTTTGATATATTTCTTAATAACCTGAACACTTTATTATTTATCCCTCTGCTGGGCTTGCCTATGAAATTGTCAGCTGCTGATTCCCAGTCACTCAAATCCCAAGATCAAGAATTTTGGTAAACTCTGAGAACTTCATCTGTACTGCACTTGAGGGTCCATTTTACTGTGCTGATAGCTGATTTGCCAAACAGTAATAATCCTCCAGATTGCAAGTACCATATTTACACCTTCGCTGGAATGACACACAACCCATCATGCAATATGTATATGTAGCATGTACATATATGTACCATATATGTAGCATAGTAATTCTGACATAGTAGAATGAAACCCTTACTACCAGGCTTAGAAAGAGTTGAATAATTATTCATAATCATGAGAAAAATGAAAGCAAGAAAAATAACATATGTCAGAAAAGACCTTATAAACCCTGCCAGTCTCTATAGAAATCATTTCAGCATCTTGCTGGAACAGGTCCAGAGAAGGGTAACAGAGCTGCTGAAGGGCCTGGAGCACAGGTGTGATGAGGAAACAGCTGAGGGACCTGGGAGGGACTTAGTCTGGAGAAAAGAAGGCTTGGGGGGGGGGGGACGGACCTTATCTCTCTCTACAACTGCCTGACAGGAGGTTGTAGTGAGGTGGGGTTGGTCTCTTAAGTGATAGAACAAGAGGAAACGGCCTCAAGCTGCACCAGGGCAGGTTTAGATGGAGCTGAGGAACAATTCCTGCCCCAGAGGGTGCTCAGCCATTGGAACAGGCTGCCCAGGGTGGTACTGGAGTGTCCATCCCTGGAAGTGTTCACACACCGTGTAGATGAGGCCCTCAGTGACACGGTTTAGTGGTGGCTAGGCAGTACTGGGGAATGTTGGGACTGGATGACCTTAAAGGTCTTTTCCAACCTGGTTGATTCTTAGTAATTTTAAAGCTTAAATATGTAATATGAAAAAAGGATAATACCACTAGAATATTAAAATTCAATTAATGTGCATCTATTGAAATTAAGATTGAAATTCATAATAATCATTGTGACATATTTCAAACTAGTCACATTTCTCATGTGCCGGGTATTACAAAAAACCAAGGAGCTGTTATGGTTTCTTGGTCATCATAACTCAGCACATATACTAGTTAAAACTGAAGGCAATGTCATGAGAACACCCTAACCTTTAGTCCAGGTGAAAACTCTGAGTTTCCACTCCAGGCAGCATTGATACAGATGACGTAAGGCAGTGTATTTAAATGTTCTCCTACATATCCAGTTTAAGAGTGGATCAGTACACTGCTTTTCTGAGCCATTCAATCTCTGCAGAAGATGCTTAAAAATTGCATCTGAAGTCATAAAGACAGTCAGCACCATCTGTGTAGCTGTTAAGATGCATTAGTTCTTTGAAAGTACTGCCTATAGCATGGTTGGCGTTATCTCCTTTGTTTTTTCTTTCCCAAACATAAGCTTCTTTTGCAGCATCTAGTCAATGAGAAGTTCAGCTGTAACATTTTCAGCCTCTCAGTAAGTCTAGTACTTCACTGCTTTTCATTTGTGTGTTTTAGACATTTGATCAAAGGCTGCCTTAGCTGTTTCATGCTGTCTGGCCTCAGTTGGTGTCATTTAAATTTGCCATAGTTCAGGGCCTTCCGGTCTTTACAATAAAGCCTCAAAAAAGTATTTTTGCTTTCTGTTTGTCTTAAACTGATTATAAGATTGGACTGGTACAAGCGTAGAAGCACTGACTTATTTGACTTAAGAATAATTTAAAAGATGGAAGTGAATATTAGTCAATAATGCTTGTTCTGCTGGGGTAATATTAACATATTAGACAGTTTGTCACTTTCCACTTCAGTAAAGCCAATCACCTAAAATAATGCTTTTAATATCAATAGTCAGTGGAGTGCTAAATCGGCTTTGCAAAATATCACTCACATGTTTACAAAAACAATTTAAAAGCTCATAATTCGCACTCTTCTGTGTTTGCTGTTATGCTCAATCTACTAAGTCATTCCTATACAGCTATTTTACTAGAACACATTTCTATGCAGCCAGGGTGTCATCCCTCACACAATCACACCATGGCACAGCTGCTTTGTCAGGCTCTGTACCTCTATAGGGTTTTCCTGAAAGCTGATAAGCCTTTAACTTTCTAGCAGGAAATCTTGTATTTATAAAGTTAATCTGAACCTTAACTCCCTCTGGGACACCTACGTACCTTTGCCAATCTGCTTAACTAGTCCCTGATCCTCAAATGTATCTATAAGTTTCATTCCCAGTAAAGCAAAATATTTCAGTATATATCTAGTCTGCTGATGAGTTTGGTTTATATTTGGAGCCAACCATGAACTCTGTAATCACAGTTAACAGAACACTGAGCCCAGCTAACATCCCACACTCTCAGAGCTGATCTGAGCTCAACTCTGTACTAACCACGGCTACATCACCTCCATTCAACACACCAGAGATGACACGAGTCAGCTCAGAAAGTAAGCCAAGGGATAGTCACATCCATTTTCAACTAGTTTCTGTGTTCTGGTTCATCATATGGAAGTGCCTCTATTCATTTACTATAGAACTCAGACTTCCTATCTTCTGAATCATACTCAAGCACTCATGCTTAAAAGATACTGTGAAAAACCCAGGCATAAGGTTGCCTCTGCCAGCTGAAGCCATGAAATCTGAATGTCTGTGAAAACCTCACTTACTTTCTCAGATATGTTTTCATCATTGAGTGTTTAACCACCTTTGATTTAGGGGTTGAGATCCAATCCTACAGAACTGTGAAGCAAAACTATTGAGGTATATGGCCAATTTTTAGCATCAGTTTAGCAGCATTTGCACTGAGCATTACTATATCACACCAGAACTGAGGAACAGAAAATGTAGTAGATTTGTTATTAGCCAGCTTAGTGGGAAAGCTGCAGATTCTATGACAGCAGAACATGCATTTTCCTTCCCAATTGCAGCAGCCAGGCTCTTCCCAGTCCATAAATAAAAACAACACATCCAGAATCACCACCAGAGCCTCAGAGGATGCAGCTTGTTTCCCACTACAACAGTCTGAATAACTGTTGCCAAATCAATATTTGAAGTGAAAGTTAAGACTGGAATGTAGCCGAAAAACTGAGGCGACCTTCACAAATCTATCCCCAAGTCTTCAAGCCACAGCGCTACCGACAGCAGCAGCCGTGGCTCGTGCTGGGATTTCACCACTAGATGGCCTTAGGTAAAGCACAACCGAGCATCGCTAGATAAGGTGTGTGGAGCAGCAGACAGCACAAATCCCTTTTCCAAGCATACAAGATAATTTGAGTGTTGCAAGGACAGTTGCAACCTCTGCTCAGCAAGGCAGCTGTCCATTTTCACCAATGCAAGTAGTTAGAAACCCCAGGAATTAGCAGTTTCACCTGAGGCCATGAGCAGATCATAATTATAGCATGTGACAGGTTTGGTCTCAGTTCAACTAATGTCTAAAATGGTGAGCTTCCTCCTTCAGGCTTTGGCTGTGTGTGTCTGTTGTTGGTTATGATACAACAAAGACTCAAGCAACCAGAGCTGGATCAGTTCAGATCCTGGTGAATAACCATTTCTGATCCCCCAAAACAATATTTTAAACTGCTATTGACATCCAGGGTATCTCAAAGTAATTTCCTATCATTCTCTGTTGCAACTGAGTCACAGTTTATAGGCCTCTGTACTTAACTGGCAATATTTTATCTTGAAGAGTAAAGTAAACTTCAACCTTAACATCCAGAACCTTTACCTTACTTTGTAATAGTACCATTGCCCAGATGAGAGTAAGCAACTGTAAGAGCTCTGACAGAGACTGAATTCTGATAAAGCTGCAGTCATTAAAGAAAAAACCAACCAAACAAAGGGTTTTCTATTCAAGTAATTAGAGGGTTGGGGAAGAAATCTAAGTACATCTTTCCCTGAAAGAAATACTCATGACCCAAGTGCTTCATCAGAACAGGGTCTCAGCTACCAGCTAGAGTAAGCATTCTGCCTTTGTTTTCTTGCTGAACATTTAATATATAGGTGACTACACTTATGTTTGATTCAACCTACCCTTTATAGTAATCCTCAATCATTAAGTCCTTTTCCTGGTTTTGGCTGGGATAGAGTTAATTTTCTTCTTAGTAGGTGGTGCAGTGCTGCACTTTGGCTTCAGTCTGAGAATAAGGCTGATAACACAGCAATGGCTCAGTTGTTGCTCAGCAGCACTTACCCTTATTGAGGTCATTTCAGTCTCATGCTCTGCCAGTGAGGAGGGACACAAGAAGCTGGGAGGAAGCAGACAGGGAAGAAGACCTGAACTAGCCAAAGGGAAATATCATACCACAGCACATCATGTCCAGTATAGAAACTGGGGGGGAAGTCATCCAGAAGGAACCAGTCACTTGGATCAGGCTGGGTATCGGTTAGTGAGCGTGAAGCAATTGTATTGGGCATCACTTCTTGGGTTTATTTCTCTCTCTCCTTTTCATTACAATATTATTATTTTATTTTATTTCGATTATTAAACTGTTCTTATCTCAACCCACAAGTTTTGCCTTCTTCCCCATCCCCAGTTCTCCTCACCATTCCCATGGGGTGGGAGAAATGAGCCAGCAGTTACATGATACTCAGTTGCCAGCTGGGGTTAAACCCCAGGAGTCCCAATTTTCTTAATTTTTAATTTACCATTTATTATTAAAAGAAATGCCATCTTATTTACTAAGGAATTTGAATGCCTTATGATTTCAATGATAGTTCCCAAACCTTTAAACACTTTCCCACTTCAGAATTCAGTGCAATAGGAATAATCCAGAGGCAGCAAAGTCACGCCCTCAGAGGACACCCGAGAAGTCCATGACACCATAAAAATCAGGAGTTAGTGTGAAAAAGAAGTTTCCCAACAAGACTTAATTTGTTTGCAAAAAAACCCAACATAAGAACATTCAAGTGACTTGCACATCCAAGTGAGTTTGCAAATTCATTTCTAATTGAAATGACACAAATTAACACAACTGCATCAGAAGTATAACCTCTATATGATCTACTGTAAACTAACATACCTGTAAAGCATATGGATCACAGTAGAAAACCAACTAGCTTAGCCTGAAAATTCTTAAACTTCAGAGAGTTCATTCCAGATTGGATTAGATTTGAAACAGTCAACTTTATTGTAAAATTTCTAATTATTTCATTTTAAGCATTTATTTCAAATAATACTATGCTCAGAAAAAAACAATGAAAAAGATAGCTTTTATGAGTAATTTTGATATTATGTCACTTGATATATATAACAGACAAAAAATTAGAACTGAGCTGTAAGGAAGAAGCAATCCATTCATTATACAAGTGGAAACCTGAAAATAAAAACCACAAGAAACTGAAGTAATAAACAGCTTTTTAAAAAAGCTGTAAAACTGCAGTTCAGATGCTGTTAAAAGCTGAGTTCAGCAATGTGGTATAACTGCAGAAAAAAAACACCTTTCTTCATTGCCTCCCTTACAGTGATATTTTGCAGATGATTTCAACAACAACAAAAAGAAAAAGATCTGAAAACTGATCTTTTATAGTCTTCCATGTTATACAGAAAGGTTTAACTCCACCCTATTTGCCCTTGGAATAAAACCCCAGGACATGTTTGAGGATACAAATAGTTGATTTTGCTGTTTTGATGGACTTGCAATGTGAGGCAGAATAAGGATAACCTACACAAACATGAACTAAGCAGGATTGCCATTTCTTTATCTTCCATCTCTGCCTAAAGATCTACAAAATTTGTGAACTTCAGTGGTCACAAGTTACATGGAGTTTTTATTATATACTTGATTTAAATTGCTGAAAGCATTCCTTCGTTTTGTTCTTAGGCTCTAAGTTGTAGCACACTCAAATAGTGAAGTGAAAGTATAGCTTTGCTGAGCCCTGAAATCTGTAAAGGCAGTTCTTCCACCACTTGTAAACCACCAGAGCATGTACAGAGTTCAATGAAAACCAGGACCTTAGAGAATCATAGAATATGGGTTGGAAGGGACCTTCAAAGCTCATCTACTCCACGCCCCTGCAATGAGTAGGGACATCATCTTCTAGACCAGGTTGCCTAGGATATCCAGCACGGCCTTAAATATCTCCACGGATGGCACATCCACCACCTCTCTGGGCAGCCTGTGCCAGTGTTTTACCACCCTCATTGTAAAGAATTTTTTCCTCATACCCAGCTGAATCCCCTGAATCTTCCCAACTTCCATCAATACAAGTGGCTTTATGTTTCAACACCATCAGTCTTCTGGGCAGAAGAGAAAGAACATACCTGGTTACCTTGAACATGACTGTGCTTCAAATACCCTAAGAAGCAACTAAAGAGTAAGTTCAGCTTCCAACAGCATACTAGAGCTCCCCGGGATTTGGTCAGATCACTACTGCCAGTTCTGAATGTTTGTTTTAGGAGCTGCTCAAGTTCAATTCTCAACTTCTGCTCAGAATCCTACCTACCTCTCATACAGTATTTCTCTTTCTGACATTTATGTTATTTTATTAACTGCTATGCATTAAAGTGGCAGACTGCAAGAAAACAAATAGACACAAAGATGAATCACAGCCAAAGTTCTGGAACACTGGCTGGTTTGTTGAAGGTGATGAAGGAAGAGCAGATTGCAAATGACTCTTCTGCAGAGGAGCATAGCCAGAGCTCAGTGCTGAAATCCAAGGATATTGCCCAGAGCCAGCAGCAGTCTCCTTGGAGAATCATTTGATCAGATACTTGGACTGACTGGGACTTGCCAACACTGTAATCATGTGGCAGACATGTGCATGTGCAATGTGGCAGAGAGCATTCCTAAATACTTCCTTGAAAACTAACCAGTGTGCACCCGATTTTGGTTGGTGACTGAGAAAATTCTATTTAAGAAAAAATATTTGGGGGATATATGGGAATAATTTTCCCAGTGAATATACTTTAAAATGATCTTTTATATTTTACTCAACTACTTGAACTCAGCCTGTTGAGATTTACAGTTTCTCATTCCTTTCAATATGAAAAGCTAAGCTTAACAGTTCATGAATTGCACTATGAGCTACAGAGAAGTACTTCCTGTGATAACATTTTTAAGCTCTAATTCACATCAACTAAGCCTAAAATGCTTCTAGATCAACACAGTTCTTCACAGAGAAGAAAAAAAAATATATTTGGTTTAGGCATAACAAGGTATATAGCAACAACTAAACAGAAAGTTTCATTGTTAAATAGTGTGTGGAAGCCAAAAAGTACAAAAGCACATACAGATGGTGCCTTGGTGGAGAGGAAGGGGGAAGGAACATCTGTCAGCACCCAGGACAAGAAGGTGGGTTGTGAAAGAGCTTAACTGTCTTTCCCTGTGCCTCCTATAAAGAGGTTTCAGTTACGCGAGTACAATGGAAGCAGTCAATAAAACTCCATTTTGTTTGTAGTTAATATCAGAAATCAGTTGCATTGTAATGCTGTGCCACCGTGACTGCACTCAGTGGCACATCTGGGGACATGAGAAAGATATTCAGCAGCCTATGGAGTGCATGTGCCAAGTCATGTACATCTTTATTTTCTCTGAACAAATGAGTCAATTCAAGTTTCTTAACCTGAAGTGCAATATTCAGCTACTCTGAACAGTAGCAAAGGCCTATCACTAAGGGCTCAGCATTCAGAGCATTGCAGTCAAATTTACCCACATCTTTATATCTGGAGTAAATATAGATTTATTTCACCAGAGATATTCCAAGAATCAATGAAGGGGAATCACGTTTCTGGGAATAAGGATCAGAGTTCAGAGTTCAGAGATGCTGAGAACAAAACAAGCACTCCACATATCCTGGATAAGTAACTTGCACAAGTTATGGGGACTGAAGGATACAACACACTAATTCAACTCAATGGAGGTACACATTTTTCAAGTATATATGTTTTTATTTACTTTGACCTTTCAGATGAAAGTGATCCACTTTCCCAGAAAGACTGCTAGCTTGGAAAAAGTGCTCAAAAATGTATTTCTGACAATGCAACATATTTCCATTCCAACACTTTGAAAGCTACACATGACCTCTGAAGTCAACGTATCAAAGCCAAAGAAAATAACCACTACTGTCATTTTATCTGAAAAACCTCTGTTTCTTAGCATGGGAAGTGATGAGCAGTGGTAACTCTGCAACATAGTGATAAAAACATAGAAAGAATCTTCACCTAACTCTGTAGCTGGCTGGTTTTCACCAGCTCACATTCCTATTTGCAGCATCTAGTTCAGTTTAACTGATGCTTGGAGAAAAAAAGGTCTCTACCAGTGCTTGCACAGAGGTGCAATAAATACAAATTAATCTTGGTAATGGTGTAATGAGGGGCACAGAAAAGGAGAATGTTTTGCCGAGTCAGTATCTAGTATAGCAATTTTATAACAGGGTCCAAACCCTAATTCTTGTGTATCCAAACAAGATAAACAGTAAAATTCAAACAGCAGATCTGTTTATTTTGTAGTGAAGAGCTTGCTAAAACATAAGGCACTGAAGCCACTGACCCTTTCTAATGCTCCACAAATGAAATCGCAACATCAGCATTTGGCAATGTTGTAGTCAATAGACCCATGCAAGAGAGAGCTTTTTTATTTGCAAAACTAATGTAAGTGATGACTGTTGTGTAGTTTGCAAGGACTAAGACCTCACAGGAAACAACTGCAAGTAATTATTTGAAAATCCACGTTATTTGTGTTGTACTCTAACCATCAGAGCTGGTATACTTCCAGTCTCATATTAATAGCTAAACAAGAGCTAATGGAATAAAAGTATAATTAATTTAAGAAATATAATATTTTACCTTCTGCAGAACAGAATGCATAGAAATAGCTCCCTCTGTTTTAAGCCTGGTGTGTCTATCCAGTGTTTTTATGCTGGTGCAAACATACTGGTGCAAACTAAGCGACAGAAGTAGCAGCAAAGGCATTTGAAGAGATGATACTTTGTGGCTGTTATGAGTAACATGATAATTTTATTTCACTGCTCTTTTCCTATACATTATGTGAGGGGTTTACTTTGTCTTCTACCACTGCTAAAAGGATTTCCTCTCCCTTTTTCGGGGAGAGGTGGGGGTAGGGGGGGAGGAACCAGCAAGCTTCCCACAAAGTACATTGTAACTCCTTGAGATATGCACAGACTTGCTGTGTATTTAATATACTTATATGCTTAATAGAGGTTAAAAAGGTGCGGAGTTTAAAAGAACATCTCACGGTAAGATCACTCAACAGCCAGCTCTCAGGCAAAAAAAAAGCTGCTGGAGCCAGTATGATTATTTCAGTTATCCAGCTACTATCTGTGACATCATCTGTCTAGATTTGATTATGCTTGATACTTATGGAAAAGCATGTACTTCACTTCTCCAGACAATGAGTCTGGAGTGGTTTACATCAACTTATCAAACCTAAGGTACAAAATTCATGGCTCTTTTCACAGTTGAAAACTACCTTTGAAGGCGTAGAAGCAGAGTACAGCAAACACTTTCAGCACAACAGCTTTCCAAACAAAACTAAAAGAAAGACAGACCTCTACCTAACTCGTATTTAATTTGGTGACTGCAGTCATACAAGCATTCTTCCACATCCAAACCCTCACACCTCCTTCTGCCCCTATTAGATTCATCAGAAACTGAAAATTCCTGGGAACTGAGTAAGTCAACAGCCAGTACATCGAAGACTACAGCTGTGGGAATAACTATTCAACTATAACTGGTATGTCTGCCCAATTAGTTGTTGACAGTTTTTAGGACAACTTTAAATGCTGTAAAAGCCCAATTATAGCCATGGGACACACACAGATAAAGAAATGAAAGCAGATGCTTAAACAGGTGTATTTCTTTGGTTATCATCACTGGATAAATATTTGGACTGTTATCACACCAACAGATTCTCATCATGACTGTAAATGACCACCTCCTCTGAAAGCACAAGCTAACTTGTTTCATCTTGCAATGGAACTGACTAAACTTGCTCCCACTAAGAGTCAGTTACAGGAGTGGTAAATCAAATTTCTGTTTGCTTTTCATTAGTTTTCAGAGATTTGAGTTAATTAAATTACAATTATCAGAATGAACAAGACTCCTAAGGCTAAGATTTTACATGAGTCATCTCCCTTTCAACCCAGTGAGCCAAAAACTGTAGGGCCTACGTATTGTTCCAACTAGGGAGATAATGGAGTCTGGCATCTTTGATGCCATGCTTTTCTTAATAATTATAGCACACTATTTTATTTCCCTCAACACAGCAGAAATCAAAAAGAGCAATCTTTGTTTATAGTTCCAAACCACTTCTAATAAAACCTTGAACCAGAAAGCAAAAAGAGCTTTTATTTCTGGCAGTGAGAAGTAGTGGAAGGATGGGGTTGGAATGTCACACTGAAAACCTTTGCTCAAGGTACTTACAGATTGCTCTAACCATCCTTGGGCCCTTCTCTGCAGCAGTTCCTGTTGTTCTCACATCTCTCCTGTTGATACGATACCTCCCAGGAGGCAGGTATCCCTCGCCCAGATCCTTTGAGGGCTCTACTCTTGGAATTACAGTCTCCTAGTTGACCCATTTCAATTCAGTTGACTTCAAGGAGAGAGTCGCACTAACAGCTTTTGGTCTGTTAGGTATTAATGTGTATAAAAAAGAGAGTATCACAGTTTCCCTCTTATGCAGGATAAACAACTCAATTAAGTGGGTTTTTTTTGCTACATGCACAGGACTTTCTACATAGATAAATTTCCTGTTATTCTAATTCCAAGCATGTTGTACAGACACTATGGAAAGCAAGACAAGAATTTCAGTAGTATTTCACAGGTAAGAGAGTACCTAAGCCAGCAGTCGCTTTCAAAGAGAAGTAACCGAAGAAGCCATGCATCTAGAGTTAGCCAAACAGCCCGTTTCATTTCCTAAACATGTATTACCCTAGAAGCAATACAGGTGATAACATCTTAGACATTCCTCTCAAAAGCATAACTGAGTGGTGGCTTAAATGCTGTCTTACAACAGATATGTAGGACAAAAGGCAAAACTGTTTTCTACTTGCTCTCCTCCAACACTGCTGGCCCCAGGCAAGAAACAGTATCAAATCTAGAAATTCGTCTAACCACTGAGGTGCAGAAACCCCTCCTAGGTATTTGTGATCAGATTTTAGTAAAAAAATAATTTAGTAAAGAATTATCTGCAAGAGGAGAGCCAAGACCTCATGGATGATGGTCACATAGCAGTCACATGCTGCTTCCTATGACAGTATCCAAAGAGGCTAACCTGCTACAGCCACACTTGTAAGAGTACAAGTTAAAGAACTGTTCAAAGCATCTGAGAAATTTAAGTGACCTCTTTGCATAATGTTTTTCTTTAACTTGAGTGAACTAAACCCAAGCCAGTCATGTCAGATCACCACACAAGCAGCGTACAGACAGAAGCCAGGCTTCCGATTTTGTTCTGGGTCACAGAAGGAAGTGCTGATTGCAAGTGTCAAGACTCAACAGGGGCTGGGATTTCTGGGTTTTGTGGTTGTTGGGTCTGTGGGTTTTGGTTTTTTGTTGTTTTGTTTGTTTATTTGTTTTTACACAATCATTTGGTGTTCAAAATGGGAAAAGTTGGTATCACTTGAAATACACAATCTACAGGGCACAACTTCAGGATATTCATTTGTCTAACTAGAGTTCATTACATCTCTGTCAAGTGACAGCCCATCTTCTGCAGAGAAGAGAGATCATCATGGTGAAATTGCTTGTCTTTCCTTTGGTTTTCTAAGCAATGTTCTTTAACTGTTTTCATTGACAATAACAGAAAGCAAACTTTCTGCTCTCCTCTGAAGGGGGAACAAAGCAAGAAGCAAAGAATTCAGATGCTGAGCACATCCCAGAGCAATGTCACCACTACCTGACCAAGTCAGATAGTCTGGACCAGCTACAACATAACACAACACACTGCTCCATGAAAATTCAGCAGCTGCCAAGCTCAGTCCAACTGTTACATGCACATCACAAACTCCAGGATCATCACTAGCCCTAACTGCTTCATTAAGTGCAAGATTAATTTCAGTACTCACATAACAGTGATTCTTAACTGACACCATTATGATATTCATAGCTTTTCTTTTTGTTTCTAAAAACATTTTCTTCCCATTTGCCTTCATTCTGTATCTTCAGACTAAACTAGTTTTCCGTTTAAGTTTTAACCCAAAAGAAAGGTCGGCAATTTTCCCTAAGAGATATGATTCTCAGTCTTTTAATACCAGAAGTTCCAGGAAAGCCACAGATTCAAGAAGCCCCAGTCTGAAGGGTTAATTAAAGGAAGAAAATAATAGATTTTATTAAATACAAGAATATTTGACCAGCTTGCAGTACAAATAACTCACTGGAACATCAGGATCATTCGATGCAATGCTATCACATGCATTTTTATGACAATTTTTCTAGACAGATTTGCCCTCGAAGCTCAAGTTACTGTATTAAAAAAATACATCTCCTAACACCATACAAGAGAGCACCCTCACAAAAGCCAGAATACAGTAGGATAACTAATTTCATTATAGGTTCACTAACAGAGTTTTCCTTCTACTTCTTGAAGACGTGTTACTCCAGAAAACAAGGAAATAAACCTGTTGATCCCACAGACTATCTGCCTTATAGTTACTGCTATAATTCACGCATTGGTAGTGCTTAAATGATGTGTCAGGTGTTACTCATGTAGTTTCTATTAATGGACAGTGAATTAGTAAGCACTTTATAACTAGAACTGGTATTCACGTTTACTGATGACTCAAAGCACAGACTTGTATTAAGAGTTCACTTGGTCAGCTACTCTGATATCTTGGACCTTATGCATTGTAACTGGAAATGAGCAGTCTCAAGAAGCATTGATTTCTGCTATAGCCTGTGTCAGAACAAGGCTCCACAGTTCCAAGGAAAATTCTCCATATACTTTAAAACTGTGAAGCATGAAGTAGACAAGCTAATTCAACCTATGGGTCAGCCTTGGTCACTGCAGGCTAGTAAGCTGTCAGCTCACTGTCAACCTCCTGATCCAGGATTTCTGCAGGCATAGGAATTGTTCTGGTGACAGGGAGCCTGATGTGACCCAAGGCATTATCTTCTTCTGGAAGCTATTTCTCTTTATATTTCTCTTTCTTTTTTTCTTACTTTATATAAGTCCTGGGAAGCTATGTGGGTAACAAGCCACAAAGCCTGATTTGCAAGCATACTCATAGGATATGTAGTGGCAAACCAAAAGGTATGTCCTCTGAGTATTCCACAAAGCAAAAGGCTTCTTCATGGCTGGTTGAGACAGGAAGATGACAATCAGAGGCCAAATGGGATCCAGGAAGCTTCCACTGAAAATGTGAAGATCTTGTGTATTATGGCCTTTCAAGAAAGCAAACTGGGAAGAGAAACAATCACCTCATCACTTCAGTTTCATATCTTCTGTTTTGTTTTAAAGCTTACTAGCAAGAGCTTTCAAGTATCTGGGGAACTTCATTTTGTTTAAGTCTCCAGTCTTAATGTTTGTTTAATAGATACTATTTGCAAGCTTATAGTGTTGCCATATCCAATCTCTATTTGTATTTGTTTCTCCAGCATTTTTCCTCCCTCTTATGTTTATTTTTGTATTGACATCAAGGGAGGGCCTACTTTTGGCACACACTCCTGCCAAAACAAATTGTTTTATGCACAATTTCCTTTCATCAGAACTTCCAACATATTAGCAAGTCAGTATATTGCATATAAGTAATATATCAGGGTTAAAAAAAATGATGGGAGGAAGAAGGGTACACATGTTGGGGCAAGAAAGATTAAAGGAAAACATTTCTCTGAATGAAAGCCCTCTTAGCATTGCAGATGAAACTATGCCCTAAGCTTTGTTTTGTCCTTAAGACAAGTTCAACCCTTGATGAAATCATGTTTACAAGTGATTTGAGATCAGTCTTCCTCTCCTGGAAACAATCAACAAGCAGTTTAAAGCAGAGTACTTTCTTTTTGGAAGGAGATAGGGGTGAGTGCAGGTAGCTAGATGTTTAAGTTATTAGAAGAGTAGAACTAATGCAATTAAGTATTAGCTGTCTCAAGGTTGCCCATGAACTGGGAAGTAAAACATATGGCAGTTTAATAAATGGACTTTAGTCCATTAAATAACATTGATCCACAGAGCCCATTTAATGCGGACATTAGCATCCATGATTATTTTCTAGATGCATATTTGCAGGCATTCACTAGAAAAAACATAGCTTAGTACTTGACATTCAAAATTGAAATGCAATACAGTCCATTAAGTACATTACATTGGTATTGACCAATTTAACTGGTTTTAGCAAAACTATCTTTGATAAAGGCTCACTTTCAAAAACATTTTCTTGCAGATCTGATCTGAGATAGTCCATGCCTTGTTGGCAATACACAGAATTTTATCCAAGTCCTTCACACTAAAGATGACATGCTTTACATCAGCTAGACTGTTTTGGAAGATACATTTCTTTAGGAATGCAATGTACAATAAACTGATGCTCATTATGAAGCCAGTATTGTCACACAAGTTTAACATATATGCAAGCAGGTAGGAACTGCCCCCAAACATATTTGCCTACATGAGCTATCATTCCAGAGGCATTCACTGTGAACTACCAGCCAGTGCATATCAAATAGCTATGGAGAAGTAGGAAATTTGCATGTGATCATTTTACCTTGCAGCATAAGTAGTTTGTACACTATTGATACTTTCTACAACATTGATACTTAACAATCTCCTATCTTCGCTACTATCCTTAAAGGACAAGAGATTTTGAAGAGAAACCCCAGCACATCACTCACACCATAGCATTAGCATTTCATAGGTGTGTGTCAAATACACATAGCATGCCTTTCATTGCAGGGTAAGCAAGTGTTCCAGACATAGTAGCACAAAGGAAGAGAATCGGGGAAGCAAGGGGATGATACGTTTACAGCAAAGCTGACACGTAGGCTGCTTAAAAACAAGGGAAAGACTTGCTTTCTATTTGCTAAGTGAGAAGCTGATGGATTATCATTTACAGAAGACTTAGTGGTGGGTGATGTTTTCAGGTGGATGTGAGCTCTTTCACCACTCTCCCCCACCCCCCTTTACATTGCAACTTGGCAGGTAAAACTTGACCAGTGTGCAAGTCGGTTTCAGGTTCTTATTATAACTGAACTTGAATAAAAATACAAACACAACCAAACAAGTGCCATGTCAATGAGATCATGAAAGCAAACACACACACAAATGTAAAGTGAGAAGAATCAGTCATACAAGTACCTGATCAATTTGGGTTCAATTTAGGGTTTTGGGTGATCATTTGGGTGTTTGCATCTTACAGGTTAGCCAGCCAAACACCATAAAACCTTTACTCCCTGCTTCAGAAGAATGTTTACCTCAGTCATTCAAGTGTGTACAGTACTATTTGCTTTGGTATCACTAAAATATTTTGACAGCATCCCACCCCCATCCTTTAAACTTTAACTAATGACTATTAATTTACCAAGTTCAACTTAACATCTTTATATGTCGATTACATTTCAGTCAGCCAACCTCAAGGTTATTTACGAGGCAGCTTTACCTTCAGAAGCTGCAGATGGACAGCATTGATGTTTCCAAGATTTCTTAGGAACTTTCCAATTTTAGACCTAAATGGCATTTGAATGATGTTCACGCCAGCATGCTAAGAGGGAAATGCAGATGAACAAGATGAGCAAGATGGAAGGAGAAAGGCTATAAGCACTATATGCAGCAGCCATGACTGAGATTTGTAATTTAGAGGAGAAAGTTACCTCTTTAAGAAAAGGGATGAAGATGAGGCATCAGCTTATGCTTAACAAAATATCTGGAGAAGGCAGTTTCATTTAGGAATGTGACCATTTAGAAATAAGGCCGAGTTAAGATCAAAGTAACCCTACTAATTGTAACAAAGTAATTTAGTTTGAATCATTTGGCTGATACAGAAGACTCAGCTCACAGAGGCACTGCCTCGCCCTGCTCCTCAGAGCCCAGACTACAGTACAGACATGCTGCAAGAAGACTGCAATCCATCTGATAGAAACCAAGGTTTTGTCATGACTCAGTTAGTGGTATTTAAGCCACAAAACTCCTTTTGTATATATATGCAGCGGAGAGGAGTGAGTCTGTATTGGGGGGGGGGGAGGGGGAAGACAAAAAAAACCCAACAAAACCAAAACCCCTTTGAAATACCAGAGCAAGCTCAGAAACTCACAAATGCAGCTGAAGGAAGGTTAATGTAAAACAAACCTCATGAAGTAACTAGCCACAAAACTGAGTTTAAATGAAATTCAGCCCTTTTTCTTTATTCAATGAGTAATTTTTACTGGGATTGCAGATGACCAGCAAATCATACAGCTACATTTCATAAACCTATGAATCCCAGGTCTGGCTTCAAAACAAGAAAATGATTAGAATGGTCAAAATTTCTTACAAAAAAAAAAAAAATGGTTAGAATGGTCAAAAGCTGCCCATAATTTTAAGACAAAGTTAAACTACGAATAGTTTATAACCATATGATGTATGATTTATACACCTATTCGCTCTTTGCCCTCAAATTCTTGTAGGCAGTAGCCTTCACCCTCACTGATGAGGCTTCAGTTTATTCTGCTTTAAAACCTGTAAGAAGCTTCTCCAGTAATGGGTCACCCTGCCTGCAAGGCACAGGCAGGGAGAGCAGAGGAAAGGTGGTGTGAAGCTGAAGAGATTCTGAATGGAAGCTAGGCATTCAAACCAACCAGCTTTAACACTTCCATCCTTTTTCAAGCTAAAAGTTAGCTTCTCCTCACCACGAGTTTTATCAGTACAAATAAAGCAAGAACAACTGGAGGACTACAGAGAGAACAAGACATGTCAAGTTGAAAGAAATAGAGGACCTTGGTAGTGCCATCACATCTTTAAAACAGAATGTCAACAGAATTTGCTTAAGTTGCACATGCATTGGCGCTTCTCTTATTATTCCTAAGCATAAGGACTAAGTTTACCTTTTGATTTGCAAGGAAATTTAAGAACAGTGGAATAAACAATAATCATAATGGTGCTATGTATTATTAGATCAACAATCCCCGTTTGATCATATGAAGTGAAAAGTGTGTCCTCATTCTTCCCCTCATTTCTGAGTAATCTGTTGTTTTCTTACAATATATTCTTGCAGCGTTCAAACTACCAACTTTTAACATGACAACTGTAAGTGAATGTCTTAACAGTAGCAAACATTTTTCACTTATATTAACTTCTTACTTTCAGAAGTCATCCACCCATTGCAAGACTGAACTGGATGTGTTACAACTACACATAGTAGCAGAGAGCCCATCATCTGTTACAATGTTAATACAACTCATGCTATGCTCTTGTACAATCCTGTTATTTTTAATGTGTTTTCATCACCCTACTATCTCTAGGCTGCCTCTCCAGGCTCTATATTGATGCTTACCATCTCTGACCTCCCCAGTAAGTGGGGCATTCATTTTGCATACAGTCAAAGCTTCAGTCTCATGAAACACAACTAGTGCCTACAAACTGATGAAAGGATCATTCCACAGAGACACAAAGGCTTTGGACCCCCCACTAACAGTAAAGAAAACTTGAAGGAAGGAAAAGCGGGGAGTTGGCAGAACTAATTGCACTTTCAAAGATGGATAAGATCTGAAGAATTCATATGCATTGGAACACTTCTGTCTGGCATATTTGAGACCCCAGTCACATTTACTACGGTTAAAGAGAGTCTGTGAAAGAAAACAAAACAACAAAAACACAGTAAAAAAACCCACCCAGGCCCCTAGAGGATCACAAGATATCTGCCAGTCAGTCCAGCTTTGGCACGGAATGAAAAACATTGATCTTGCCTGATTTTGATTAACCAAGATAAAGCCTCAAAAGCATAAGTATTGCCATCTATCAGGACTTGCTTCAAAAGAGAGGTTCAGATGCACATGAGACCCTGTTATCTTCAGATATGGCTTTCGCCCACCACACAAGAATTATTCCAGTCTTATGGAGTTGATCACATAAAAAAAAAATAAAATTAAATCAGGAAGCAAGGATACACCCTGGAAAGAAGAAAAGCAGAACTGGCCAGAACTGCTAAACATGTCCTTTCAACACTTACAGGTGTTCCAACATTCTGAATTGGGGAACTAGCAAATAACACTTGTTAAACTCAACAGCAGCACAGTATCTGAGTTCTTATGCCATTTTGCCCAAATTTCACATCGATGAAGAGACCCAGCTGTGAAAATTAACAGAAGCACAGAATGCAGGGCAAGCATATGGACATGTAATGGTGCAAGCATATGGGTATTTATTGGTGCAACACCACATATTACTTTGGTTTTGCTTTAAAGTACAGCTACCTACATCGCATTCATATTGCTTATTTGGTAACCCATACAAATATAGCAGATGAACAGCGACAAGCAAGGTAGGTGCTAGTGAAATTGCCTTCACATTTTTCTACTCTAACCCCTTCTCCATGATCACACACACTTGTAAAGGAGCCAGCTGCAGAAACAGCTGACATAAGCATTTTCATTTGGTTCAAGATGTGGTAAACTTCTTGATCAGTTATTACAGCTTAGCTTTGCAGTGCCAGCTTTTCAGTAATTTAGTAGCATACTACAGAGTACTGCTTTCAGAACCTGGAAGAGGTAATTCTTACTGGAGGAGAGTATTATGACTTCACTGCTGGAAGAAAAGCTCTCATTGTTTAAGTTACTGGCAGCATTTCATAGAAGAGAAAGCAGAAGATAAGCTTATAGCAGAATTTTCCATTCAGGCACATATCCATATCTTTACCTGTCTTTGTCTTAGAAGTTGCAGTTGGTCTATGATTCACCTTTCAGCTCTTATAATTTGGATAACTTGAACAAAACAAAAAAAAAATCACTCCATTAAGGTCTCAAATAATTGAAAGCTCTTAAGTAAAAAGACTTCAACCCTATAACGTCTATACCAGATCTGTATCAGATTTAAAGGATACAGCAGATGATGTAGTGAACTGTCAAGAATAGACTGATAGTCCTCCTGGGTAAAAATCAGGATTGTTGTATCCTTAGAAAATATGTTTAATGATTCCAGTATGAAAATTCACATGAACTGTACATCTACAAGGCACAGGAACAGCTATGCAGAAATTAAATCAGCATGTTGCACTGTTTGGCTACCCCTTTCATAGCAGTACTAGGGCCAGCCTGAGTAACGGTCTTTTCATTCGCCCAGGTTTACTCTAGTCCAGGAAATTAAACTGGTCCTGAAACAGCACAGCCATAGCCACAGAAAGCAGAGTAAATGGCACAATCTGGGGAAATTCAGAATGTGCTCCATACCAACTGCTATAAGGCACTGAGGATTTTTTTGAGCTCTAAGAAATTATGTTTCAATCCAGAAATAAAGAAGAAAAATCAGCATTCGGAAGTTTTATTCTAGTAATAAAAGGAAGCATCTGAGACTAGATAACCATTAGCTAATGTCTGACAGATAGCCTGGCAAGCCATTCACCTTCATGTAAGTTTAATATTGTTCTTCTAGTTTACTGCCAGAGTCAAATAAGATGCCAGCACCAGTACTTAGACAAAACCTGTACATGATAAGGGTTTGGTGGCACCAAGACCTAAGAAACTTATAGCACTGTTACACCTAACTTGTTTTTCCTATTGCAATGGCTACCCCTCATCCAGCAGGAATTAATACTGCAGATCCAAGAACACACATATCTACAGCAGTACACACAGCTGCTTACAGACTTGAAATACTGAGGCGTTTCCTTCAACTTAAACTTAGTCACACATTCCCAGCAATGCTCACAAGGGTTTTGGGCTACTGTGCAGTCCTAGTGACTAACTATTGGGGGGGGGGGGGGGTGGAGTAGACTGCGTCGTTCTGATTTACAGCTTTGTGTTCAGCAGGCTTTGGCACCACTACTTAACCCTCTAATGAAACTTCGCACATGTCACAGCTAAAGCAGTTCCTCCAGGTAACAGGAACTTGATTTCTGTCAATCACAGACCATACAACACATGAACACAAATTTGTGAACTTCTGGAACAGTAAGTTTCATGAGCAGTAACCTTCCACATTTTCCTGCCACTCCTATAAAATATCCCCAACATATAGGGATCAAGTCTGACCATCAAAAACAATGCAGCAGAATCTGTGATGCTTAAAATATAACCTGAATCCAGGGTCCACCCAGGGAGCCCAGGCAGAAGCAAAAGGAGACAGGGCCAAACATGGGGCTGGAGGTCATCATCATCATGGCTTGACTTCAAGAACGAAGATTTGGAAAGGGCTTTACCCACGATTACTACAAGCTTTCTGATGACTAAAAAGGCCAATGTGGGATAAGCAAATCCTGTTGCAAAAAGCACAGTGAAAGGTCTCCTTGGCTGGCATAGGCAGGGGCGTGATTCCTTCTACGTTGTCTTTTCTCCTCAAGACTAATTCTGCATGAATTCTCAAAGGAGACAACAGCGTTATGGAGCAACCAATGTCCTGAACTGCCTGCATGCAGGGTTGGGTCTGCGACTTCCAGTGCACCTTATCACCTGCCGTCTCATCCCTAGCCTGTCTCTACAGGGCTTTGCAACTGTGGGTAAACCCTTTGGGCCTGCGCAGTGGATTTTTTAGGTGAGGCACAGCGTGTGCGGAACTGGCACCACCCTTTACACCTGAGATTCATCTGCCAGGGCCTAGAGAGCTTGGACGGTGACAGCAAAGTCACAGAATCATAGAATCATAGAATACTTAGGGTTGGAAAGGACCTTAAGATCATTAAGTTCCAACCCCCCTGCCATGGGCAGGGACACCTCGCTCTAAACCATATTACCCAAGGCCTCATCCAACCTGGCCTTGAACACTGCCAGGGATGGAGCATTCACAACCTCCTTGGGCAACCCATTCCAGTGCCTCACCACCCTAACAGGAAAGAATTTCCTCCTTATATCCAATCTAAACTTCCCCTGTTTAAGTTTTAACCCATTACCCCTTGTCCTATCACTACAGTCCCTAATGAAGAGTCCCTCCCCAGCATCCCTATAGCCCCCCTTCAGATACTGGAAGGCTGCTATGAGGTCTCCATTCAGCCTTCCCTTCTCCAGGGGCAGGATCACCTCCTTCGACCTGCTGGTCATGCTCCTTTTGATGCAGCCCAGGATACGGTTGGCTTTCTGGGCTGCAAGCACACACTGCTGGCTCATATTCATTTTCTCATCAACCAGCACCCCCAAGTCCTTCTCCACAGGGCTGCTCTGAATCTTTTCTCTGACCAGCCTGTAGCTGTGTCTGGGATTGCTCCGACCCAGATGTAGGACCTTGCACTTGGCATGGTTAAACTTCAGGAGGTTGGCATCAGCCCACCTCACAAGCGTGTCAAAGTCCCTCTGGATGGCATTCCTTCCCTCCAGCGTATCAACCGAACCACACAGCTTGGTGTCATCGGCAAACTCCTGAGGGTGCACTCAATCCCGCTGTCCATGTCAGTGACAAAGATGTTAAGCAAGACCGGTCCCAACACCGATCCCTGAGGGACACCACTCGTTACTGGTCTCCAGCCGGATATTGAGCCATTGACCACAACTCTTTGTGTGCGGCCATCCAGCCAGTTCTTTATCCACTGACTGGTCCATTCATCAAATTGATGCCTCTCCAATTTAGAGACAAGGATGTCGTGTGGGACAGTGTCAAACGCTTTACACAAATCCAGGTAGATGACATCAACTGCTCTACCGCTGTCCATCAGTTCTGTAGCCCCATCACAGAAGGCCACAAACTTGGTCAGACAGGATTTCCCCTTAGTGAAGCCATGCTGGCCGTCACCAAGCACCTTCTTGTTTTTCATGTGCCTTAGCATGTCCTCCAGGAGAATCTGCTTGAAGATTTTGCCAGGCACAGAGGTGAGACTGACTGGTCTGTAATTCCCTGGGTCATCCATTTTCCCCTTCTTGAAAATGGGGGTTATATTTCCCTTTTTCCAGTCATTGGGAACTTTACCTGACTGCCACAATTTTTCAAATATGATGGCCAGCGGCTTAGCAACTTCATCCGCCAGCTCCTTCAGGACCTGCAGATGGATTTCATCAGGACCCATGGACTTGTGCACGTTCAGATTTTTAAGATGGTCTCGAACCAATTCCTCTCCTACAGTGGGCCTAAGGTCTCCATTCTCACAGTCCCTGCATCTGCCTTCCAAGACTTGGGTGGTGCAGTCAGAGCCTTTGCTAGAGAAGACCGAGGCAAAGAAGTCATGCAGAACCTCAGCCTTCTCCAAATCCTGTGTATGTAGTTCACCCAAGAGCTTCCTGAGGGGGGCCTACGTTCTCCCTAATCTGTTTTTTATTTGCTATGTACCTGTAGAATCCCTTCCTGTTATCCTTAATATCCCTAGCCAAGTTTAATTCTAACTGGGCCTTAGCTTTCCTAACCTTGTCTCTAGCTTCCTGAACAATATCCCTGTACTCTTCCCAGGCCGCCTGTCCTTGCTTCCACTTTCTATAAAGCTCTTTTTTCATTTGAATTTTCCTCAGGAGCTCCTTATCCATCCAAGGAGGTCTCCTGGCCCTCCTGCTGCACTTCCTTCTAGTTGGGATGCAACACTCCTGAGCTTGTAGCAGGTGATCCTTGAAGACCAACCAAGAGTCTTGAGCCCCCCTGCCCTCTAGGGCTATATCCCATGTAACCCTACTAAGCAGGCTCCTGAAGAGGCTGAAGTCTGCTTTTTTGAAGTCTAGGGCAGTGAGCTTGCTGCACGCTCTTCTCACTGTCCTAAGGATCTCAAATTCAAACATCTCATGGTCGCTGCATCCAAGGCTGCCCTGCAGTGCCACATTTCCAATGAGCCCTTCCCTGTTGGTGAGCACAAGGTCAAGCATGGCACGTCTCCTTGTCACTTCCTCTATCACTTGCAGAAGGAAGTTGTCTTCCACACAATCGAGGAACCTCCTGGATTGCTTGTGCCGGGCCGCACCGTCATTCCAACAGATGTCAGGGTGGTTGAAGTCACCCATAAGGGCAAGGGCCTGTGAGCATGAGGCTTTTCCTATCTGCCTATAGAGTGCTTCATCCGCAGATTCCTCTCGATCAGGTGGTCTATAACATATCTCCACAGTAATGTCTCTCATCGCTGTTTTCCCTTTAACCCTGACCCACAAGCTCTCTGTTATCTGCTCACCTGTCCCCAGACAGAGTTCCATACACTCCAGCCTATCCCTAACATAAAAGGCAACTCCCCATCCACACCTGCCAGGCCTGTCTTTTCTAAAGAGCCTGTAACCTTCCATTCCAACACTCCAGTCATAGCAGCCATCCCACCATGTTTCTGTGATGCCTATAATGTCGTACCCCCGTAGATGAGCACACATCTCTAATTCCTCTTGTTTGTTCCCCATGCTACGGGCATTTGTATAGAGGCATCTGAGCCGAGCTCCAAATGAAGCTGGCTCATTGGCTGGAACAGCCGGAATATCTCTGCATTGGTCCAAGCATTTATTATAGGTGCTGGCAACTGACTGGGTGTGTTGGGATGGAATGATACCCCCCTCCCCCAACACATCCACTTTAAAGCCTCCTTTACCAGTCTGGCAAGCCTCCTACCAAAACTGCCCTTCCCCTTCTTTATCGGACCAGCTCCACCAGCCCCCGCTAGGCCTGGCCTACTAACTTGGGTTCCATGTTCAAGACACCCAAACCCCTGACTGTGACACCACCCTTTTAACCATTTATTAACCTGGCTAATCCTCCCAGCTTTTTTTAATTCCTCCCCTGTATCCTGGAGAATTGACAAAAAGACTGAGCTCCAGAGCCCTTAACCACCTCTGCCAGGGCTCTGTAGTCCTTCTTTATGTTCCCCAGGCTACTACTATCTATATCCCTAGCACCCACATGTATCACCTGAAGTGGGTAATAGTCCGTGGGGCTACCAGAGCAGGCAGCCTCTCTGCCACATCCCTGATCCGTGCCCCTTGTAGGCAACACACCTGCCTTGAGACCGGGTCAGGCTGACAGACGAGTGCTTCTGTCCCTTTCAAAGTAGAATCCCCTACTGCTACAACTCGCTGCTTTTTCCTGGGAGCACCAGTAGAAATCTTCTTTACTAGTGCATCAACAGGCTGTTTCTGGTGCAAGTGCGTTTCCGTGTGAGCCCCCTGCAGGACAGCAAAGCGGTTCATCGTGGGGGCAACAGGTTCAGGAGGAAGTCCCTTGCTTTTAATTGTCCTGTTCCTCCTTTTTTTTTCTTTTTTTTTCTTTTTTTTTTTTTTTTTTTTTTTTTTGTCACCAATTCCCAGCGTCGAGGGTTAATAACCTCCTTCTTTCCTCCATGAGCTACAGGGGAAGCTTGAGAACTCTGTACAGTTTGGGCAGGGAGCAAGCATTCCTGCTTCCTCTCAGCTACCCTGACATCTTGTAGCCTATTAATAGCTTCCCGCAGCTCAGCCACCTGCTGCAGGAGAGCCTCCACCGGGGAGCACCAAGTGCAGCCCTGCCCATTGTGCACCTTTCCCTCACCAGAGCAGTGCAGGCACTCTCTACACCCCGAAGTCTGCACTGCAGCCTCCCCTCTCATCGGCTCTGTCTGGGTGCCTACGGTGGCCACTGCCGAGGCAGCCAGAGCAGAGCTCCCAGATCGGGCCCTGGTCATACGGCGAGTGCTCACCATCCCGCTCGCCTGCCTGCTCTGTTTGCCGCGCGAACTGCCTCGACCTGCTCTGTTCGCTGCGCTTCTGGTCGCTCGCGCTCCCTGGGGCAGGTTTTGAACCAATCAGGGCTGGCGCCGCTCCTCCTGGCTCCGCCCCCTGTGAGTCAGCTGCTCGCGTCAGCTGAGCTTCTGGCTCCTGGGCAGGTCCTGTCGAGGACTTGAGGCTCCCATTGCTCTGAGTTGAGGATCCTGGACGCTGATCTCCCCCGCTCCGGTGTTCAAGGCACCCTCTCTCGAGCTACTCACCTCAGCAATTGAGCTACTCACCTCAGCATGTGTCCTCAGGTCATAGGTTTGATCAGAGTGTCCTTCTCTTAGATGGATGGCCTTACAGAGCTAAACGAGCTCCATCTGCCAGGGTTTGAAGCTAGAGTTGTCCTCTTAGGGTGGTTGCCCGAAGGCTAGTGAGCCCATCCTGCCCATGGACACACTTAGTCTGACCCTTCAGTTGACACCCATCTGTCATGGGAGGCATAAGCCACCACCAGCATGGCTCCCAACCTCACAAGGGCATTGCAAGCGCTTTCCCCGCAACAAGTGAGTGTCTGTGAAAGAGGGGGCTGGAGGTAAGACTACTATATATGGCTGGGGGTCCATGCAGGAGACAACCTACAGGATAGGGCTGAGGTCCCTCCAGGAGGCAGGGCCAGAGACAGACACCCTATGATAAAGCTTAGACAGAAATTAACGCCCCAGGTTAAGCTTAGATGAGGCTCATGAACACATATAGGTGGGGCTGTGCGAATCCCACATGAGGTTTGTCTGGACTGTTAAAGCCTGTTAGTATCCTGAAGGCCCTGATTTTGAGTAGTTCTTGATAATCCAAGTTTAACAACTTACTGAAATATATAGCTTCAGTTAAAGAACCAGGCTGGAGAAGAGGTTTGCTTTCCTACCAGTAACAGTTCCAAAAGTAAATGTGCAACATCAGATTTAAAATTCTAATCATATTATCATTAAAAAAAATGTCAAAATCAAAACTGCAAAAATACCAGATCAAAATCAAGTATGATAAACCCCCCCCCCTTTCCCCCTTCTGTTTGTAATTCCCAAATTTCTTTTCAACCTGCACAGACAACTGCTTGAGTCACAAACCCTGCCTCATGAATGAGGGGGCATATGCATATTATCTATGCTATGAGCCTGCCCTTTCCTCTCTTTCATTCATATCCTTGCTTTCCCTGATGTTCATATCCCTTCCTCCTACCACGCATTCCTTGGATCTATCTAGAAGAGGCAGCTTTTCTCCTTCTTTTGACAAGTGCTTCCCAGCTCCTGAAAGAAAGTGTATGTTCTGTACATTTGCAGTTTATTTCTGTTGCCTGAGTAGATTCCTGAGGACTACAAGTCACCCAATTGGATGTCACTGTACACAAGCTTTGCTAGGTAGGGTTATACAAGCACAACTGGAGGCCACTCATGCTTTAACACCTCCTAGAACACTTCCGGGTTTTACACAGGCTCTTCTTTGCATCCCCCTAAACACATGAAGCAACTCCAGCATATTCAGACAAATTCAACACAAGTTCCAAATTTCCTTTTAGTTTGCTTACTTAACCCGTGTCGTGGTTTCACCCCAACCAGACAGCTTGTTACCCACTCCCCCCCCTTTCTTGCCCTCCCCCTACTCTCGGAGGGACGGAGAGGAGAATCAGAAAGAATGCAACTCCCACGGGTTGAGATAAGAACAGTTTAGTAACTAAGGTATAACACAAATCACTGCTGCTACCACCAATAATAGTAATGATAAAGGAAATAACAAGGGAAGAGAATACAACACCCCATCACCAGGCGACCGATAACTTGCTCCCCCCAGCCCGACCAAGCACCGACCGATACCTCCTCCAACCCTGCAGTCCACTCAGTCCTTCCGGCTAACTCCCAGTTACATCCTGGGCATGACGTGCTGTGGTATGGAATACCTCTTTGGTCAGTTTGGGTCAGGTGTCCTGTCTCTGCTTCCTCCCGGCTCCCCTCCTCCCTGGCAGAGCATGAGGCCCACAGAGTCCTTGGCCAAACCAAAACATCAGTGTTTTTCAGCTCTGTTCCCAGCTGAAAGTCAAAACACAGCACTGCACCAGCTACCAAGAAAGAGAAAAATGACTGCCACTGCTAAACCCAGGACAACCCGTTACAACAGGAAACATTGCAAACCATCAGTATCTACAATATGGATTCAATATAGATACAGACAGTTTTGTAGCTTCAAGCAGCATTACTGTAGAAAGTTCCCCACATACCTTGAAATCTAAAACCAGACATGCTTAACCAAGGCATAAAAACCTCATAATAGGTTTCAAGCCTGATAATTTTTACAAACACATGCTTCAGCAATTAGCTCACTACTACAGCTGTCCCATGACAGAAATACAAATATATCCTTCAGAAGTAAGCACATGACACCATAAAACTAAGATAACTCTCAGTTCCAAACAAAAACCTCACACAGTTACATCAGTGTAAATAACTTTTAAATCCAAGTTCTAAATCTATGGATTTCAACTCTGAAGCCTGGCTGCTTTGTTTAGGTCAATTAGCATGTCATTTCATCACCTCAGCTTGACCATTCAGAACACTATTTTGTCCCATGTTTGGCATTGTTGCTAACCAACTTCTAGTCAAGAGCATTCGGGCTGTATAGATGAGGCCTATCTTTCCACAGGAGATATGAGAACATACACCTCCTGATGCAAGATCTCATTGTAGAAGGCAAACCAGAAGAGTCAACAGTATGTTTCTGCAGTAAAAGCCAGCCTAAAGATAATGATTACTATTTAATCACCAACACTGGGACTCGATGGTTCAGGGTCCACAGAAGAGCAGTTAAAGGAATCATTACATTTTGAGACTATTCCCAGACACAGAGATAAGCCTAAAGTTTTTATTCAATACCACAAGCTGCTTGATATGATTCTATTAGGGTTAACTTTACTACAACTCTTCCTCTCCAGCTTTATCTTGGATGTTTTTATTACTTCAGTAACCAACTACAATTCAAAGTGTTGCCTTTTTCATTGCAAGATCCATCAGTGTGATACAAAAGCAAAACAGTGGATTTTAGGAAACTAAAACTCAATCACTGCACGAGGTTCTATATCATCTGATTAAGCATATAATACTCAATACCATCCATTTCGCAATTGGTATCATTGGCTACATTCAAGAAATATAAATGTCTGCAAATGTTTGCATTTATTAACAGTTCTGCTGGCTAATTTTTTGAGCAAATATAATCAAACAGGTCAAATGCTTACCATAAAAAGCTTAAATTATTACCTTCTGGAAATAGGCATGATAAAAATTTCCCCAGATTAGGAAACAACAGTATAGCAGAACAGTCTAAAAGCTGCATCTGTTTTCCAAGATACTGGTCAACTGGGAAGAAGAGTTACCACAACCTTTTCAGTGTAGTAATGGAACCCTACATGCACATCAATATTAGTGGAAGCAAAAAAAAGAGTGTAAATCCTGCTATAGCTTCGAGAAGACAGCTAGCGAATTGCTAAATGCTGTCATGACTCCAAAGGTTCCATCTATGCAAAATAACACTGAGCTAGAAATTTTCACTGTTAGAGACTATGACACTGAAAATTTAGGTTGACAGTTCTAGATTTGGGAAACTTAAATCTGCTCTTCATGTGTGACTTTAGTGGCAACCATGCATCCTCTCTACTGTTGGAGATCTCAGTTACAGTAGTCTCCTGCCTCACTGGGGAGACTTCCATGAAGATTTTTGGAAATGCGACATTCCAAAAAAAAAGTTTATCCAAGGGTGGGACAGCTTTCCTCCCAGGCTAAACTTGGGTAAACAAGGTAAACTCATCTGTCTCTAACAGGAATCTTGCAGCCTAGATGTTTCTAGTAAAGATGTACTTAATTCACACACTTAAAAATATATATATAAAAGATAAATCTAGCTTTATAGGGCAAAGTAAATAGAAGTTGATCAGTAAATAGTGCATTCACACACCCTTTAAAGAGTTAACTACTTTAGGACTAAATTGTGGGTTTTTTGGTCCCATCATACTAAAACTGAGTTGTTCTCCACCTCAGGATACATCCCAAGTCTTGTTGCAAAATTATTCTCCACTTGGTAGGATTAATTCTTTATAACCAAACAGATTAGTTAGATAGCATTCAGGGAGATTCATCAACTAGATACTAGCTACCGACAGCTTTTTTACCTCCACAGAAACAAGAACAGAAATTACTTATTTACTGACCAGGTAATGACAGACCCAGGGAATGACAGACACAGGGTATTGCAGACCAGTCAGTCTCACCTCTGTGCCTGGCAGAATCTTAGAGCAGATTCTCCTGGAAGGCATGCTAAGGCACATGAAAAACAACAAGGTGCTTGGTGACAGCTGGCATGGCTTCACTAAGGGGAAATCCTGTCTGACCAAGTTTGTGGCCTTTTATGATGGGGCTACAGAACTGATGGACAGCGGTAGAGCAGTTGATGTCATCTACCTGGATTTGTGTAAAGCGTTCGACACTGTCCCACATGACATTCTTGTCTCTAAATTGGAGAGGCATCAATTTGATGAATGGACCACTCGGTGGATAAAGAACTGGCTGGATGGCCACACACAAAGAGTTGTGGTCAATGGCTCAATGTCCAGCTGGAGACCAGTAACGAGTGGTGTCCCTCAGGGATCGGTGTTGGGACCGGTCTTGTTCAACATCTTCGTCGCTGACATGGACAGTGGGATTGAGTGCGCCCTCAGCATGTTTGCCGATGACACCAAGCTGTGTGGTTCGATTGATACGCTGGAGGGAAGGAATGCCATCCAGAGGGACCTTGACACGTTTGTGAGGTGGGCTGATGCCAACCTCCTGAAGTTTAACCATGACAAGTGCAAGGTCCTACACCTGGGTCAGAGCAATCCCAGGCACAGCTATGAAGATAGGCTGAGAAAGCTGGGGATGTTCAGCCTGGGGAAGAGAAGGCTGCATGGAGACCTAGTGATAGGACAAGGGGTAATGGGTTAAAACTTAAACAGGGGGAGTTTAGATTGGATATAAGGAAGAAATTATTTCCTGTTAGGGTGGTGAAGCACTGGAATGGGTTGCCCAGGGAGGTTGTGAATGCTCCATCTCTGGCAGTGTTCAAGGCCAGGTTGGACGAGGCCTTTGGTGATATGGTTTAGAGTGAGGTGTCCCTGCCCATGGCGGGGGGGGTTGGAACTTGATGATCTTAAGGTCCCTTCCAACCCTAACTATTCTATGATTCTATGACTGACTGTTTCACACACTTATGCTTCAAAAGAAAGAGTACTTTCACCTGCTAGTGAAGTAGATACATGGAAAAAAAAGTAGGATAGTTTACATAAAACACATTGTGACATTTTCACCAAATCCAGAGCAAATTAATACTACATTTCAACTTGTAGGGGAATAAATCAAAGTGTCATCAGCACAAATGCATTTTGGAAAAGCATCATTTCTCAGTGATGCTCTTACTTACCAGAGGGAAAGATAACAGCAAGGTCATTGTTTGACTTGTCACCGGAAACAAGTTCTCTAGAAAAGACTATGAATCAATGAAATTATCCCATCTACCTCTATTTGGCAATTTCTATGAGGCAGATTACTAAAGGCAACATATTACAGAAGAAACAGTCCTCTAATAAGGAATAAAGAGTACTTTTTTCTTCCTTTTTCAGAAAGGGCTGCTGTGAGGCAAGACAATAGAAATGGCACCATCTGCTACTAATCCAATTAGGGAGTTTCAAAGCAACAGCTAACCAAGCTAGCTGCTAGTGATTTATTTTTTTAAACATATCTTTCAATTATACCACATGGAGGCCCACATGCTTTGTAATTACATTCTACTTGGAAACGACAACAATTCATGGGATCAAGGAGGAATTACATCATGGGGTAATGCAAAACACAATGTTTTCCCAGTTATTTTTTTGTCTCTAATACATCTACAGATTTGTCACCTTTTCCTCATTTTCCCCATGGTACGCGATGGTCAAACATGTCTCAGACATTACTTACAGCAGAATATTCTCAGGAATTATCTAGGATACACTCTCTGTTCCCACTTGGTTTATGGACAATTATCAGATGCACAAATACAACAATAACTGGCCTATTGTGACTAAACACTCTGAAGTGTTGTTTTTAGGAAACAGTTGCTACTTAACCTTTGAGGTTGTTGAATAGAGATGGGAACTTAGCTAGCATTGTTTAGGTGGGTCAGGTCTTTATGCCAAACAACTCCCTGGCTCTTGTCCTTTTGCTGGAGATAGCCAAGCTTGACAGCCAAAAAAGAAGCACACTAATGTCTGACTGTGTCTTCAGAAGACACTGACAACTTTGGGAAAACCAGTTTCATCCTAGTTACAGGAGACAGACAAATTAAATGACTTGCTCAAGGCCTCACGAGTATATCCATACAGAATTAAATGCTACTGAGTATTAATCCCTAATACTGCAGCAACTTATTCATTATATGAACAGATATGGCCAATGAATTAACATGGCCACACATGACATGGACCATAGAACTCCATAAGTTTAAAGTGCTTAAGGATTAGAAACAACCTGCCTTGACAAGAACTTTGCTGAACCTAGAGGCTTAGTTCTCATTCTGCCTTCAGGGCCCTCCCATGTACCTTTTCACATCTGTCTAACAAATAGAAGATACTAACTAGCGGTTGTGCTGTAAAAGAAGCCACTGATAGCCACAAGCAACCACTCCTAAAATACCTCATTTAACTTTCAAAGCCACTTGAGTGTACTAAGTTGATGAAAGTGGCTCAGTGTTCCTGAATTTCATAAATATAGGCCAATATGTCATTGTAGGGCAGCTCTAAAAATAATGTCAAGGGCTGCTCATAGGTTCCTGTTGCACAAGAAATACCTAGATGCCCAAATCTGTGAGGCCAGCAGAAAAACTTGACAGAATTTGCTGCTTTCACTCCAATAACAGCCTCACTTTTGTCACTCTGTAAAGAAAGGTTTCAGGCTTTTTAAAACTTGGAAAGCTAAAACTAAACCTTTGGGGGTTGATTTATCCCCCGATATTGCCTACTATACTAAATCTATTAACAATACTATTTTCTTCTTCACTCACCTCTAGTACTGCAGTGTGATTTAGTTTAAGTTTTGTTGGCAGCTTAAGGACAATTTAGAGTTTAAACCTAAGGTGGCTCACTCATGCCTGGCAAGAGCTTGCAGCTATGTCAAACTGAAGGATATCTAACCCTAGATCCTATGTCTAACAGGAGCCAATGGCAATACCTGGAGTGTGTCCAATGAGACTATTCATGTAGCTGATATTTGAAAACCATCTTTAACTAGGCTCATTTCAAGTAGCAGCAACACTAGGCTCAGTGCCGGCTAACCTGTGCAACAGCAGGCAAGAGAAGATGTAGACAAACTCAGAGTTTCATCACCTCCTTGCCTGACAATATACCTTCACTGAATAACATACAACAAGAATATTCAGCAATTACAGCCAAATATTCCCTAGTTGCTAAGCAATATTTATCCAGTCAAAAACCACAAGCAACCTATTGACTTCATGAGCAACTTGATCCCATGTTATTTCCTATTTCTTTCCTATTCAGATGCTCTGGGCCAGAAGTTAGTATACAGATTCTTGCTCCTACCAGTTGCTGAAGAAAATGGTTTGTCTACCATCAACACTACTGAAGCAGTACCAAGACTTGGAGCAAAATCAATTGGACTGCTTTCTTCATGTACTTCTGGATGCCCTCATGAACTTGTGCCAAGTACAGTTACAAGAACTCCCAGATTCTATGTTCCTTCACTCAAAAAGACAATAAGTCCTTCCATTTTGTATCCTATGACTACATAAGCTAAGTAGTAAATCATGCCCTGTGTGAAGGGTTAATCCATCACAAGTAATTTTCAAAGTGATAAAATCAAAACTTGGCTCAGTATTTTTTGCATGTACCTATCATTTTATTAAACTTGTTGTTTCCAACATCCCCAAGATTGATTGCTTTGATTCTTTCCAGAATCAAAGTATAGTCAACAGCTCCAACAGACCCCGAGACTGATTTGAGATTGTCAACTTCAGAAAACTTTTGTACATGCCATGACATGCATTCATTTCTAACATAAATTGACAGCCTTCATTACCTGCCATAGTAAACTTGTAACAAGCAAACTTGCCCATTTCCAATACTATGTTCTGGTGCATCAAGTAGCTAATGAACATGAACTGGGAAAGGCAGAGAGGTCTGCTATGAAAGAAACTGTACAAACAGAAGTGACTTATAGAGTAGGCAGCTATATAAAGTCAAGCTTGCATTACTGAAAATTGCAGAAGTTCCACAAAACTGATGCCCACGGTTGAACCCACCATTAATGAAACCTTGAGAAACTCCAGTGCTCTATCAAGTATTGATAAATTACCTTTCCTGGGTTTAGTTTAACTTAGTCACAAACATTAAGGCAGAATATGAAGCTGGAATAAGCGAACTTCATCATTATGTTTGGAGACACTTAAGAACTGAAGAGATATTCAAGTTCAAACATAATAGGTTGCAGATGAACCATGTATGAATGAGAAGGTTTGATATTCAAGCAAAGCCTCTGACTCCTCACAGAACTAAAAACTAGTCTTAGATATATAGTACAGATGCCAAATGGCAAGAATAATTTTGCATTTCAAGCAGGCTGTATGGATTGAAAGACTTGTCAACCTTATGCAGTTTGTATTCAATTCTTCATTGTTCCTGTGGCCTTCTATTTAAAGTCCCGGTTGCTTAACTAAGATGGTAGATATTTCATAGAATCATAGAATGGTTACAGTTGGAAAGGACCTTAAGATCATCAAGTTCCAACCCCCCTGCCATGGGCAGGGACACCTCGCTCTAGACCGTATCGCGCAAGGCCTCGTCCAACCTGGACTTGAACACTGCCAGGGATGGAGCATTCACAGCCTTCCTGTAGTGTAGGGAGGAGTGATGTCATTACAGATAAATTACTCAAAAGGGATTTTTTGTTTAGTTCCATTTTTCTTTTAAGCTTTTGATAGATTTCTTCACACACAAAAAAGGAATTTGCCAGTCAACTACCTTAACTTGAACAGTTATATGGCTCAGGCCCAATATATAACCACTCTGAGATGAATATCTGATCTTATCTATTGGCAATTAAGAGTGAAAGAATGTCAGGGGATAACATAGTGATATGGTACATATAAAAGTGGCAGGGGATTGCTCAAGGCTTAAACAATAAGTGAGCAAGTTAAAAGAATTAAATGAGTTGCACTCAAGGCAGTCGTTTTTTTCCCCAAAGGACAGTCAGATAACTCAATACTGTATCACTGGGCAAGATGAAAGACATCTTCAACTCAAAGTTGTATTAAAGAGGCCTAAATCACACCAGTCCCCCAGTTACTGTGCTTGTTTTACCATAACTAACAGACAGAAAGGCTCATTCCAGATCCAATTCAAGAAGGAGTGCAACTTATAAACTGTGACTTTGTAGCATTAGAATTTGTCTAAGTCAGTCTCTGATGGGACATGAAGAAGCTAACTCCTGTTCTTGTGAGGAGCTGCTTTTGAAAGAGCTGGTTAAATTAACAACTGCACAATGAGTGCCCCACAAAGGTGAAGGGATAGAGCTGTAGAAGTATTTGGAAAGTACAATAGTGAAACATCACATTTCTATTTATTTCTGACAAGATACTGAATAAAAAAATAACAAACAGTATCTTTATAGGATGGTTCCCTAATTCATATTGTTTCTTTACATCTCAAATGCTTGAAATGTTACGGGTTTAACTTACAGAGAATGTCCAGCCACAGCAGCATTAATAAATGCCTTCTGAAACTATGGCAAAAGAGAGCCATTCAGGGAAGATTGCTTTAACTATCAGCAAATGTGTCTCAATCCCGATGGCGGGAGCAGCAGCAGCATTGTGAGAAGCCCTAGGCACAGCGCAGCAGAGGAGGGCAGCCAGGGGCAACACCTCCCAGGCCCTCAGCAGGGCAGGGAGCCACACTCCCCCCTCCAATGCAGCACAGAAACACTGTCATTCAGGAGCACTACAGCTTGGGCACTGGTCTGTGCCCAAAACCTAAGGAAGGTATAGGTGGAAGTATAAAACCTATTTATGAAGAGTTCAATTTCTGTTATGTTTCTGGTGGTAGAGGACCAAAAACTAACCTTAACATCAGCTCAAGGCATAAATTAAACTACATTGGTAATAACAGGGAAGATATCCCTTAGTACAGCACACAGTGGAGTAACATGAAAATGCATTTTCACTACTACAGATTTAACTTTTATATGTCCCTTCATGTTTTACCTAGATTCTTCCCTCTAAAACCTGTTGCATTTGAAAAAGCTAAGCAGAGCATTAGTCAGATAAGGCTTGCCTTGTTTGCTTCCAATTTTAACTTGTTCTTTCATGGCAACTGTAGCCCCTGTCCTCACTTGAGCATTCAGTATGCCAAGAAATGAGATCATCATGAAGTTTTTAAGATCAAGAAGTATCTTCATGACATGACACTAAGACTGTGTTTGATGGACAGCTACAATTTCTGTTTATAGCATACAGGTCCAAAGAAAAGACACCTTTCAGAGCAACAATTTAAGTTTTATTCAGCTCATTTGCCAAGAAAAAGAAATGATGCTATAGCACAATATTTTAATGTAATCTATATATTGGTATGTGATAAGTCAATATGTGATCACATGTCACAGAATACCTAATATTCATTTCAGACTTTGACTTTTGTTTTCCAGTAACTAAACTATGAAAGTAAGGAAAAATACTGCATACAAATTTCTGACAAAGGTACACTGCAACTGGATGTAATGAATAACAACAGAAAACCCAAAACAAAACCCCCAAAAACTCCGTCACAAAACTACTGGCTATTTAATACTGTTTCTTCTGCCTTATTTGCACATTTAACATTGAGAAATGTTATTTTTG
The DNA here is from genome assembly GCF_033783945.1 of Neopsephotus bourkii. Lineage (NCBI taxonomy): Eukaryota > Metazoa > Chordata > Aves > Psittaciformes > Psittacidae > Neopsephotus > Neopsephotus bourkii. Next base: position 1,349,788 of record NW_026900863.1, on the reverse strand, counting down.
AATGAGGTACTTCTGAATATTTGATCAGAAGATCAAATTCCACAAAAGTATTACTTGAACATCAGTTACTAGCTCCATACCACATTCTGTAGAATAGAAAATCACTTACAGACTCTGGAGATGCCGAGCTGCTGCTGCAGGGGTAACTATTTCCATATTCACTGGCATTGTGAAAGCCACTGTCTGAAAACACAACAGTGGTTCCGAGTAAACCCTTCAACTAGACTAGGACACAAATCCTGTTTTTTATTCCCAATCCACAGTTTTAAAGTACTTGAAAATTAGAAGTTTAATATCTTCCTTATAATGCTTATATTCAACTAACTGTTTCAGTATTGTACTGAATCCAGACTGGGCATAGTCAGTACAAACTGATCCTTAATACTTTGGTACTTGTGTAAGTATAAACACCATGTAGTACTACAGCAAAATTTCAAGAGCCAGCTTTAGCATGTGCATATAGAAACACTTCCCTTTGGAAGTATAGCTCTCTGCTAACCTTTTGGTAATACAACATGCTTGAGGAAGAATACATAAGCTACTGAAAATAGCAAGAACTACATTCACCAATACAGGTTCCATTCTCAGTATAAGCACGGTATTTCCCATCTTGGTATTAAAGTTATACCAGACCTATAAGTGCATTCTGCTCATTTCAAGTCGTATTACAAATGCCTACAAACTCAAGTACATAGTGATTATTTCCAATAGCTGTCTGTTGAGACCCTTGTTAAAGCAACAGAAGTTTCTGTACTCAAGAAACAGCACAACAAATAACGGATGGAAATTTACGTACCAATACTTCTATCATTCATTCTCACCATAAACCAATTGCTAATAACCTAAATGCCTTTCACTGACAGGTCTGCTAGTTAGACCAAGACAAAACATACATTTCTAGTGAAGCTAAAATCCATCAGCCACTGATGGCTGCTTTCTACAGTTCTACTTTTGAAACTTACTTCACTCACCCGCAATTCCAGAAGAAAGATGACTATATGCAAAGGCAAAGGAGGAGACAGCAATAAGAGCTAATGCAAGTTCTATGCTGGAGATTAGCTGCACATAATGGACTAAAAATTAAAAAACAATCAGAAAAAAAAACCCTCAACAAATTGTCCAGTAGCCAAGATATGTCAAGATCTAAATGACTACACTAAAGTTTGGGATCTGCAGGACTCCTGAGGAAAGGCAGGTGCTCAATATGTAACTATTTCAAACACTTGTTTGAAGATTCCAGCCAAAGATATTAAACCAAATGTGGTCCAATTCATTTAAATTCATATTCTGTTGGAAGGAATATTACTTGCATAAACTTTCGCCAGATTTCTGCCTAAAAATTAAGCACATTTGAGTCTATTCCCCTGAAGGAAAAATAGGAATAAAGTAACTCCATCATTACGAAGGTGTATTAGGAGTCAGCCTAAGTGTGCTGAAATAAAATGAAACTGTGGTAAGCAACTGACTCAGTGGGTGAGTAGTCCTACTCCTCCCATCACATTTAAAGTTTGCCTAAGGAAAAGCCTTAATTGAGGCTTGCTTTCTCAGACTGGGAAGTGACTGCCAAAACACTTTGTGCTAGAAATTAACAAATTAAAAATTCCAAAAGCAACTTAAATAGATTATCTAAGACTAGGGAAGCTTTTAAATTTAAGGTAGGAGCCAAGTTTTATTTAGGAGTTAGGCAGTCTATATTTTATTCTTCTAGATGGTAAAGTACTGTGCTTGTATAGCTTGACAGCACAGAAGTGGAAATAGTATACCCAATAGGTTTATATATACACCATACAAAGGTTTACAGTGAAAGTGTAACTAGTTCTATAGATGCATTCTATTCCCTCACCTTAGGAAACAAAGCAATCATCATAAGAGCAATTGCTTATATGTATACACTATCTCCAGCGGTATGAACCTTTCAGATTTCAAACCAACTCTAAGCACAGTAACTCTTTAGTTCAGGTTTCTAAAACACTAAACTTGAGCTAAAAAAACTTCAGGAACAGCTACAGGTTAGATGAAGTGATTCAGAGCAGCCCTGAGGAGAAGGACGCTGGGGGCATTGGTTGAGGAGAAACTTAACATGAGCAAGCTTCAGTGTGTGCTTGAGCCCAGAAACCACCCGTGTGCTGGGCTGCATCAAACGAAGCATGACCAGGAAGTTGAAGGAGGTGATCCTGCCCCCCTGCTCTGTTCCCATGAGACCCCACTTAGAACACTGTGTACAGTTCAGGTGTCCCCAACATAAGAAGGACATGGAGCTGTTGGAGCAAGTCCAGAGGAGGCCATGAGGATGATCAGGGGACTGAAGCATCTCCCACAGGAAGACAGGCTGAGAAAGTTGGGGCTGTTCAGCCTGGAGAGCAAAAGCTACATGGAGACCTTATAGCAGCCTTCCAGTATCTGAAGGGAGCTACAAGGATACTGGAGAGGAGCTTTTCATTAGGGACTGTAGTGATAGAACCACAAGTAAACCCTTCAACACGGGAAGTATAGGTTAGATATAATGAAGAAGTTCTTTACTGTGAGGGTGGTGAGGCACTGGAATGGGTTGCCCAGGGAAGTTGTGAATGCTCCATCCCTGGCAGTGTTCAAGGCCAGGCTGGACAGAGTCTTGGGTGACATGGGCTAGTGTGAGGCATCCCTGCCCATGGCAGGGGGTTTGAATTATATGGTCTTAAGGTCTCTTCCAATCCTAACCAATCTATGATTCTATGTCATATATATACAATATGATGTACATAGCTGTTCTTTTATTAGAGTTTCACATTTTGTGCTGAGTAAAGGTTTTAATTTCAAGCTTCATTATGCTTTTCATTAATTGTCCAGCTAATCAGCAGCATTCTTGAAACCATAGGAGTATATTGAACAGAGAACAAAAATAGGGTAGCCAAGAATTTCTTTTTAGGATCATATATAGTAACGTGGTTCAGCTCAGAAATATCAAATTAGGCCATCCATCTTTTAGAATTATGGCTAGAGACCCAGCTAAGCAAGAAAATTAATGACAACTGAGACAACAACAGGGAGATGTAGGTCAAAATCTAATGCAGAGGTAACTGAAGTCATAGATAAAATCCCTTGATTTCATTTTCCTGTTAAAATTTACATATGAAGAAATGTGCCATTTCTTCAGGCTCAAATTTCTTGCTGCCACTGAGCATAAGTATAGTATTAATAGTAAATTGGAAGCCAGGGCAGAGATTCAGATATAAAACGCATGAGGTTTCAAAAGACATTTTGTGCTCAAATACAGATTTTTAAAACCTTGTAGTCAACGTGAGAGAAACAGTAAACAGCATATAACAATATAACAGATTGCAATAACCGAAAGTCACATTGTTTTGCTAGAAAACTGTTTAAGTAAATAAATGTTGTCAACTATAAAGACTCTATGCCTCTCAAGAGTTAGGTTAAAATCTTAATGTTCAAGACTGTTAAGTGTGTAAAATGAACAACCTCAACAGAAGGCACTAGATAATGAACGTCTGCCTGTCCTGGGTTCAACTGTAGCAGTCATTTTTCTCTTTAGTAGCTGGTGCAGTGTTGTGTTTTCAACTTTAGCCTGAGAACAATGCTGATACACTTCGGTTCTCCTCCCCATCCCTCCAGGAGCAGGAGGGGAAGAAGGGGGGAAGAGAGCGAGTAGCTGCATGGTTCTGAGTTACTGGCTAGGCTTAAACCACAGCATTGCCCTAATCAGTTACATGACTTGGATACTTCCCTCTTTCCCTCCATCCCCAACCCCAAAGTGATGGGAGCTTTTCAATGAGCAGCTTCCAGATCAGGTAGTACAAACAGCCAAATGAACCATCTCTATCTCAACCTGACAACTGATTATGACTTTTACATCTGGCTTTGATTAGTTTTCACTTTTAAAGTTGGTGCACAACATTGCATTTGATACCACTGAACTCTAGAGAAGCAATAGACTTAAGCCAAAAATGCAGCACTTTGCAAAAGGCCCTTCCAACTGAAAAATAAAATTCTAGTAGCTCATTGTACATACATGCTGCAAATATGTCTTTTCTAAATGTACTTTCTAGAACACTTAAATACCAATAAAATCAGGAGATCATTTAGAAGTAACAAGTCCTTTCTGCAGAATAGTGGCTTTAGGGAACAGTCCTACTGCAGATTCTAGATTATAACCTGTTCCCATGTAACTTTCAATACAAGGCTACCTGGCTTCAGAGAACAATATTTCAGGATTGAGCAAGCCTCTAAAAAGTTTGTTAGAGCTTGAATGAACAAGAGATCGATACTAAAGACTCAGCTTGAGGACTGTAAAGGTTAAAGCTTTACATCTTTAATCAATAACTTTGCCTTTAAATTCATGCAACTAAAGGAAAACAGTAACACTTTACATTGTTGAACAGATCTCAGGGCAAGAGAAGTGCCTGCTTCCCTTGGAAGCAAACTTTGTTATGCAATACTAGCTGTAAGATAACAAAAGTAGTAATTGTTTGGTTTATGAAATAGGTACTTCTTTCACTCCTTTCATTCTCCTCTTTTTTGTACACTTGCTATTCCAAAGACAGTTCCTAAAGATCTTGTTAGCCTGTGAAGGTCATATTTTGTCACAAGTCAGTGGCACATCAAGTTACTGTCTGATTATCCATCTAAACTGTGAACAGTGCATATACATATAATGCTTTATGGATGAATAACAGGTTTCCACCAGATTTAAGCTTATAGGAATCTTCTCTGTCAACATGCAATTTAAAGACTCAAGAGACTTATAAATAGAGAATAAGCAAGAGTCAAATATTCATTATGTGCAAAGACTTAGCAGACTGAATTAATTCATAACTAACAAAGTAGATGACAATTTTTAAAATTACCAGCTATTGATAGGAATGCTATTTGTGCTGAGAGGTAAGAGGCTGATAGAAAGCTGAAGGTAACTGATATTTCTAATCTAAAAATTTTCTGTAATTTAACTGGTAATATCCAGAGTCTTTTATTAAAAAATGTTTCATGGAAACCAATGTGAAGGAGAAGATGTTATGAAAGTAATACTTGGGTAAAGCAGCACAGTCAATCCACTAGTCTTCTCTGGCAAGAATTACTATCCTGGGTATATGGGAACAATTAAAATGACAGTATTTTTAGAGCATGTCAGTCTTATATTAAGCAATGTAGTTTGCTTCTTATCCATGTGAAGAGCTATCCAGAGTTCTAAACAAACACAAGCTATTGAATTTCACTCCAGAAAATAAAACTTGACACCTTAGAGGAAGCTGCACTCAGTAAGGTGAAAGGTGCAGCCAGCCGCATGGGGTACTGCAAGTATGAATTATTTAGTGAAAGGAATAAAGAAAGGTACATTTACAGCAAGTAAACTACCATATCCTTCAATACTCACTGTAGGGGTAATCATACTGGCAGGAAAATATAATAAAGAAAAAACACATCAGCTTCCATGAGATAAATGTCCCAAGACAATATAATACTACACTTAACAGGATAAGTCATCCTAAAGGAGCCTACTGTCATCCTAGATGTTGGAGGAAAACTGATGAAGGATTGTTCATGCCTTGCTTTGACAATATTTGTAGTAGTCATTCCTACCTCTGCAGAATCTGTCTAATAATAAACTTCTGGATGGAGCAAGAGCAGTATTTCAAATCATGCTGGTTCCAGTGTGCTGGACATAGACAAGCACCCTTTACTAGGTGTCTAATGTTCATCTACTTCCAGAAGAGAAGGAAAAGCTCCTCACTGGCTAATGTGTTGTATTTATCAGCTGAAACACAATCAAGCTAACCTAGCAGTGCCAGACTAGTTTACAATAAGCTATACCCTATTTGACTGTCTAGGCACAGGAAATCTGGAATGGAACTTAGCAAGTAGCTTACCTAGAGGAGTATCTGTTAATGAATAAGCAGTTTTCACATATTCTGCAAGAACATGATTAAGTTAAGGTCTTGGCTTTACAGGTTTCTGCCTTAATAGGCAAGAGTGAAGTGCTTATCTTTGCAGCAGCCTAGATAACCTGCATTTCTATACAGCTCAACAAATTTAACTCAGAGGGTCTGATCTATTGAGAAATCTACTCATACAATAATCTGTTTAGTAAAACTCTTCCACATCTGCTTGCTCTTCAAAGGAGTGAGCAAGTATATTAGCATGTCAGAATCTCCACTGTAAACAAATCTTTTCAACTGATAAGACAGTTTGATTTCATATAAAAGCTTTACCTTCACAGCAGGTAATTATTTGCAGTTATCCTGCACTGAACAAAATATTATTTAGCTAGCACAGAATACTTACATATCACTCCTCACAAAAAAAACACAGGGTACTACCCAGGGAAGCACTAGCATCTTTACTTCCCATGCCTCATCTACTGACTCTTAACCTCAGCTGGCAGACCAGTAAGAAAACCAAGTCTGCAAGTTCCAGGAAAACAAGCAGCAATTTGGAAGAAAAAGCACCTGTCATTGCTGGGGAAAACCAGCTCTAGAACTGTACAACAGTACATGCCAAACATGAGAGAGAAAATTTATAAGCCATCATAAAGTAAATACACAGGAAACCAAGATTCATTAATTTTGTATTTCATGCAGATAATACTGCTTTGTAACTGTCAGCATGTAAAGCCAGCCAAAAACCCAAGAGAAAAACAACTCTGTGGACAAGTGAAACATCTTGGCTGTAGGCATCAGGAAAAGATATGCAAAACAATGTTTATGGTAAAATACACAGAAATTTTCAGAGAGATTGAAACTGAATGGTATGTGTATTTTAATTTTTTTTAATTCATGAGAAACAGAGAAAGGCAAGGTGCAGGAGTCAGCCCATCTGTAGGGGTCAGTCCCTTCTATTCCCCATGTAGACTTCAGTTTCCTAACCAAGTTCCCTATATTGTGCACTTCAGGAGAAGCAGTTTAAATGGTTCTTTGCTGTTTTACCAGTTGAAGTCTTCCTGTAGCCATTGCTAAACATATTCAGGGAAGTCAAAACTACTAACTGCCCATGTTAATTTCTCACAGTATCAAAGTAAAAATTGAGCTTCGAACTTGAAGACAGTGACATCCAGTGGTTCATTATGGTTAGTCAGTGGTGTGTTCTAAAAAGCTATTTTCAGAACTATTTCCTAAGTCCTATTATTCATCTAAATAGGATCATTTAAACCAAAGCCAGATCCCAGCTGCTCAAATCAGCATGCAATTTAAAACAGATCCTGAGACATTACAAAGACATTTTGCACACCACAGGAAAAATGTAGGCTTATTGCAACTTTAATACTGCTATTCTTTGATATGATCAGTGTGAAAAAAAATCTGTTCACACTTAACATAAAGAACATTAGACTTAAAATGCCTAACAGAAGTTAGCTGTTTTCATTGCTTTGAATTGCTTTCATTGTTTTCAAGAATAAATGGTTATTTAATGACTACATGCATGAAAGTTTATGCTAATTTCTGTTTCAAGTTCCGTATGTGTATATCTTACAGGAATAATATCTGAATATATTAATTGTTGCTAAAAGAAAAGACCAAGTAGCCCAAATCTTTTCACTAAGTTGCTTATACCCAAAAAGCTACTTTATTGCTTCATGTGGACCACGTGAGTAAGAGTGCGATACCTGTCATAGGTCAAACTTACCACCTTTTAAGGTTTAAGATAATCAAAAAGTTTAACAAGTAGTTTCAAAATATATAAATAGTATTTTATAAACCCAGTACTAGCCAAAATAAAAATACAAGAACAGCAACATCAAATATTTCAAAAGCAATGAAAACTCAAGAAATAATATGGAAATCAACCTCTGATACCACTATTCCCAGTTACACAAAGTAAATGATCATGATAAGGAATAGAGGAGAATCCAGGTAAGCCACTGAATTTTAACTTTGGCCTTTTGGGGTTTTTTTTGTTTGTTTGTTTGTTTGTTTGTTTTTAATTTTTACTTTCATCGCATTCATTTATGTTTTAACTTCTTTCACCTTACTTTTCAGTAATGAGGATCTTTCCAAGTAGAACTACTGCTTCCCTTCATATTAAACTCACTAGCAGAAAATAACATCCCAGCTGTTTGGGAGAAGTAGATATGCCTTAAAACATTCTATAATGGGGCAGACTCATTCTGCCAATAATTGGTCCTGAATACTGAATATAGCTGTTTTGCTGCTTTCCTGAATTAATCCCTAGAAGGAAGCCTATATATTTTAGAAAAAGAATGTTTCAGTGCTCAGAACTGCTTGCATTTCTACTTTAACTGAAAGAAGCATTTATGTGTCATTGCTGCAATTTGCCCTCATTCACACTGGCATTTTCTAGTAAATGTTGCCGAAGTTAAGACTTAGGTGAGAAAATATATGTAATTGGATGACATCACAATTGGCATAGTGTTCGTCTTCTGAAGTGGTAGACTTGTGCTAAAAAGCCTAATGCTTAAGTTAGAGTATCTAGGCTAAGTTTGGCTAAAGTTAGACTTTGTAAAGGCTGATACACTGCTTCACTAAATGACACAGTAAGTTTCATGGTTGGAAATTTTTGTGCATCATGTATTTCAGGCCATTCATACATAATTTGTCTGTGCAAAAGGATTCGCTGTATTACTAAAGACACTATAATCATTAACACAAAGTGTCAGGAATGATTACAAGCCATCTTCCCTGAAGCGCTTTGTAAGATATTACAACCAATATTAAACAGTTACTTACTTTCAGATAAAACATAAATATTTAACAATTAAATAAAAGTAAATTGGTTTTAGAATTTTAAAATTAAAACTGGACTCTAAATTGTTCATCTGCCAGTAAAGCTATTGACTGCTATCATTATATAGCAAATGAAGTTGAAAATATGTCAGAATATTTTATCATCCAGGGCAAATACAGAAAAAAAAACATATCAAAGTGATTGGACCCTTCAAAAGTAACTATAAGGGGAAAAATTATACTGGCGGGGCAAAGTCACAAAAAGGCTGTTGGGTTCTTTTACAAACTTTTTCCAGAAATCTTGCAAGACATACATGCTTATAAGCAAGACTTCAACAGCTTGTGTAATTTCCAGCCTGCCCAGTCCCAGAAGGAAACTATTTGGTTGCTGTGGTTGAGGATATGCTTGTAAAGTAGAAGACAAGCAGGCAGCTGAAAACAGAATTAGTTAGCAGTTAACTTTTACAACACCCACTTTTATCTGATTCAAGCAGACTTATGTCATGCTGTACAGGTCTACAATTAGAACAGGACCACTTAAGCCCAAATAGCATCACATAGATTTTTCTTATGAGTAAGGAAACACCCATTAGGACTGTAGTGATAGGACAAGGAATAATGGGTTAAAACTTAAACAGGGTAAGTTTAGATTGGATGTAAGGAAGAAGTTCTTTACTGTAAGGATGGTGAGGCACTGGAATGAGTTGCCCAAGGAAGTTGTGAATGCTCCACCCCTGGCAGTGTTCAAGTCCAGGTTGGACAGAGCCTTGGGTGACATGGTTTAGTGTGAAGTCTCCCTGCCCCAAGAGAGGGGGATTGGAACTCTAGGTCCTTTCCAACCCTAACTACTCTACAATTCTATTAGTTTCACCTAATTAAATACTTGAGCTCACATTTTAATGAGCACAGAGACCAGCATTAATTTAGGATACATTTTTTTCAACTAAGCCAAAAAAACCACAACAAACTAACCAAAACCAAAGAAAATTAAAAAAGTTATCACCATTTTTCTACATAACATGGGATGATGCTTAAAGCTTAATTTAGACCCTTTTGGAATATTTCATGATACTATGTTCAAATAATAGCAGGCCTTAAAAGTAGAACACACTCCTGGAACATTGAAACATTTATACATCTAAACACAGCTCTTAAAAGTTACCACACTTGATTTTTGGTTTTACTCTTCTTCATTGTCTTAAGTATGAGCTATATAATCCCTAAACAACATTTTCAAAACTAGCTTGTAGAGAATAAATTGATAAAAAGCAAATTAACAACCAACACAGTCACACCACCACTACCTTTAAACCTCATGTTAGTAAGACAAGAAAAAGTCTATGGATTAACACATTTCACACAAAGAAACACTAAATAAAGCTAATAGTAGAAGTTTTTAAAAAACAATTAAAAGAATTTCCTTTGTGTTTTAGGCTCACTTGCACAGGACACACAGACTACCATAACTTTAGGGCAAGTAAAGATCTTTTCTAGTGGGTCTGAAATAAGCTCCAGGTGAAGGCTAAATGGTTTTGATAGTGAAAAAGCTAACGACCTGCCACTTGCAAAGCTGACTTTTGCCTCCAATTGATTAGAAATGCACTATACCAGTGCTAAAATAATTGTCCAGAATGAAGCTGATCTGTATAAAATTAAAGATAGTTACCCTTTTCAAGAGCTTATTGAAGAAAAATGCAGTAATCTAAATGAATTCGAAAAGTAACTTTTTTCAAAATGAAGCCATAGCGCTTCATAAATATTTAATAGCTGTCACTGGATTCTCATTATACTTGTCTTTCAATAAGAAAACTTCTACGGTGCGGTTAGAGGACTGCTGTTCTACCCGTGCGAGGCTGCAAGCTGTGGAAGCAAGCAGCAATTAGGCATGATAGTCACAAGGTGGTGCTGGGGGTCTGCGGCAGCTGGGCAGCCGGCGGAGGGGCCTCCGTATCTGACACGGCTCCTCGTTACTCTGGACGGAGTAAGAAATTGGCCTGTAAAAGCTCCGTGGCGGGGAGAACACCCGGTAGATCAACTACCACGATACACAGGGAACTTAAACAGGACATGACTGCGTTCGGGAAGCTCTGTTGTTAACGAGTGTTTGTATATGTACATATATAAAACAAATAAGTTTAGTTATTTCTAAGTAGTTTCAATAAACTACTTCTAAATAGTAAACTACTTTTGGGGTTAATTAATAGTTGTACAATTAGAACTGTTATTGATCATGTCTATATGTATATACAAAATATGTATGTTACAAAATATGTATGTTACAAAATGTAGCTTTTAAATACTCATTTGATGTTGTTACCAAAATGCTTTTCTATAGAAGAAGAAAGTAGCATTTCAATACTGAATTAACTATATATTAGTGCAGTAGGTTGAATGATGGCTGCTGTCAGCTAAATAAATGCATAGTGTGTAGAAAAAAGCAGTGGGAATTCTGAACCACTGTTTAATTATAAATTGATCTCAATGGATATCTGACTTTCAATTGGATATGAACTTAAAATGACTTGTCCAGGCACTGCTTAAATGAGGAAAAGCTAAAATTAATTTGAGTCACACTATGTCCAAGGTTGTATTGCATGTTGATTTAGTAAACCCGTTATGATACTGAGCAAGATCTAGAGCTACCAGATATATTCAAGCAAAATAATCAACTCTCTAAACTTAGGACTATAAATAAAACTTGTATCATTATCTTGTTGGTTTTAGCAGTATCTTGCAATTATGACTTTAACCATGGTTATTTAGAGCTTGAAAGGTATAGTCAATTTAACCTGATATTAAAAAAGCCAAAAACCAAAAACAAACAGGAAAAATGAAAGTATAGTTTACAAGCTGCTAGTGGAGTTATAATGTGAATTTCCACCATATTTTGACTATAAATTTATACTGAGCATGAAGAATGCACGTTTTCATAATTGGACCCCTTGGTTGCATAAATCCAGGAATATTATTGTGAGGCTCCTGACCTACTCAAATATATATTAAATAATATAAAAATCTAAATAAAAGTACTGGAAAGTTTTCATAAGAGAACACCTGAATGCTTATATTTGAAAGCCTCTCACACCTACTAGCCAGATTTTTGCCAAATAAAGATGTGAACTCACGGAACGCTGGTTACGGTTAGAATGGTAAGAAAAAAAGCCAAACATATTTGTTCAGAGACGACTGAAATAGCGAGATGAAATCATTTGGATGAGGTAAGTCCCAAATAGTATAAGGAGGATTAGAAACAGTATGTTACTGACCTTCAATCTGTTGTTGTAATTAAAGAGCTATGTGAATTCGTTACAAAACAGCTTGGGTGTTAGTGTTACTGCTCTTGGATTTCACAGTAATAAATTAAAACTCATACACCTGTAAATTCTATTTAATTGAAGGCAAAAGTATGTCAGCAAGAAAAAAAAAAGGCACAACAGTTTAACATTTAGCAACTGGAATACATGGAAGGGTTAAACCTGAGCTTTTATGAAGTTCCACTAGCAGGTAACATGACTTTAAATTGTGTAAAATTGAATGTTCTTAAATAATTAACAGCAACAACATGCACAAAAAAAAAAACAAAAAAACAAAAAAAAAAAACCCTCAACAACCTGATGCTCCAACAAGTTTTGATCACAGTGAGCCCTAGATCTCATGCCAAAATGACTTGCACAGCTATACCTCTGATGAGGTGCTTCTCAATAGGCTGCTATTAGTTGCTGGCTTCATATACCATTTGGGGTCTCAAGCACCACTAGTTAACATGTTTGCCAGCTCATAAGTGATACTGAGCAGTTAGCATGGAATGACTGTGGGGCTTTATAATGTCATTTGGCTTTATGTAAAGAAAGGTAACAAGCTCCCTGTTTGGAGGGTTGGGAGAGGGGACCCAACACATCTACTTGATGAAATTATTCTACTACTTGTTTGCAATTTTTGCCTGCTAGCATAGGTGAGACTTACAAACCATGCATTTACATTTTATACAGGGTCAGCAGTGCATCAATTACATTTAGTGATCTAAAATGTCAATAAAAGTTAATATGCTTAGGAAACATTTATGCTTCGGTAACTACTGGATTTGTAGAATATTAGGAAAATAGCTGCTATTGAGATCACAAGCAGGAGAAAAGTTTCTAGAGCAAATATATAGTTGTATTGGCAAGCAAGGGACTAGATACAATCCAAAGTGAAGAGAAACATGAAACGTAAAAGTTTTCCCATATCTCAGTGGGACAAATGTATTACAAATGATGGACATAATGACCTTATCATTCTATGCTCTTAAGGTAACAGCTAGCTTCAAAGCTAAGTACAACTCCAGCTATATACCCAAACTATAAACAGTGGTACAATGAAACTATTAGATATAGTAACATTGGTAAACGACCTTGTAGCAATCACTCCACTAGACAAACCTGTATTGCCTGTCAGATAATAGCATCTAATGTGTGTTTTATACTCACAAGAAGTAGATGTTATCTGTAAAACAGTATCCTAGTATCCTAGGGGAAAGAGAACAGTTCTGAAGTTAACGATGTGTTCTAAATAATGAATTGGTTACTTGTATCTAAACTCCTGACTCTATTTTAAAGGCATAAATTGAAATTCTAAGCTGAGGAAAACTATGGAATTTCTACTGTATTTCATATTTCAGCTGTTCCACATGACTGTGGAACTGAAGGTGTGGGAGAAGCAGCAGCTATTTTAACAGTTTTATGATTTATCATGCTATAGCAGTTAACGGATCTGATGGAGTAATCATGTTAATACTTAGCATTTACAATGTATTTTATATTTTTCCAAGATGCACTCTACTAAATGTGCAGAGAATTATATGGATTTGTTAAAAAAGTCACTGTTATCCTTGTAAAACAAGGGGGTTTAGCTGTGGGTATTTGGTGTGGTTAATCACATGGTGAATGCAGCAGAATCAGGATTAGAACAGGATTGTCATTTCCTAACCCTGTTTTAATCAACTTGGAATTCTTGCCAGTTTATACAAGTCTCTATTTAATGTTTAAACCCATTTCTATTTACAAAAGCTAAACTCCCATTTTGACAGAAGGGCAGAAGTAGTATCATTTTGACAGTAGTGGTAGTTTTACTGGCTTCCTCTGTAGAATTCTACACTACGTGTTTACTTTCCAAGCCCTTTTTATCTTAAGACATCTATTTCTGTCCTGGCTGCTCCAAATTGGGTCATTATCCTTGCAGCTACTTAAAGCCTGTTGCTTAAATTTAACCCTGCATTACCAGAAACATGTTTCTTCAAAGGCAGAATCTGCTTTCTGTGCAATGGCTTTTGTTAGGAATGTTGCATTAAATATGAGAATAAACCTTCTACACTCCCTGATGTGGTTAGAGAAAGTGCAATAAATACATGAATCTAGCAGAACAAACTAAAAATTTAACCACTGCTTAAAAGGTAAAAATTACTCAGGTTCTCCTTTGGGGTAGAGAAAATGGTACATAGACAGCTATGCTTGGGATCTCAACCATCAGAACTGCATGGTGAAATGCCCCACCTGATTAATTTTGTTCATCTTTGTGGGTATTACCGAGATTGTCAGTGGCTTAGAAAATCTGTGAGTTCTGGGCAATCTAACACTATGAAATCCCTCCCTGATGCATGACTTAAAAATGAGTAGAAATTAGAGCAAGCTGAGGAGAAAAACAAGGATATTTTTTGGCTGATAGGTGTGCTGCAAGCACTGTAACTTGTTGTGTAGCTCTTAGTTTGGATGTTAACGTCTACAGGCTCCAGGGAAAGGTCTGAGTCAATAAGTAGATGGCGACATCTCACGGGCAGGTGGCCTTAGCAGCCCCTGCTGAAGAAAGCGGGCACTAGGATAAATCACACTTATGCCATTCTATTGTCAGAACCAAAGACTCTCCTATGGAATATTGTGCAGGATCCTCTGCTTTGAAAGTTTCCCAGATAACACCTAGCACTAGGTACGCTTATCCTCTCATCACTTACTCTGTGTGTTTCCTTTGCGTGAGGGGGCACTGCCTGTGGCTCTGAAGCCAGACACACCCTCTTGTGATAAACACATAAACGTATTGGCTTTCGTAAATCATAGAATCATAGAATAGTTAGGGTTGGAAAGGACCTTAAGATCATCAAGTTCCAACCCCCCTGCCATGAGCAGGGACACCTTGCTCTAAACCATATTACCCAAGGCCTCGTCCAACCTGGCCTTGAACACTGACAGGGATGAAGCATTCACAACCTCCCTGGACAACCTATTCCAGTGCCTCACCACCCTAACAGGAAAGAATTTCCACCATATATCCAATCTAAACTTCCCCTTTTTAAGTTTTAACCCATTACCCCTTGTCCTGTCACTACAGTCCCTAATGAAGAGTCCATCCCCAGCATCCCTATAGGCCCCCTTCAGACACTGGAAGGCTGCTATTAGGTCTCCACGCAGCCTTCTCTTCTCCAGGCTGAACAG
This sequence comes from Neopsephotus bourkii, assembly GCF_033783945.1. NCBI lineage: Eukaryota > Metazoa > Chordata > Aves > Psittaciformes > Psittacidae > Neopsephotus > Neopsephotus bourkii. The sequence goes on along the minus strand of NW_026900863.1, from coordinate 1,334,658 downwards.
CCCCAACTTTCTCAGCTGATCTTCATATGGGAGGTGCTCCAGTCCCCTGATCATTCTCGTGGCCCTCCTCTGGACTCGTTCCAACAGATCCATGTCCTTTTTATGTTGAGGACACCAGAACTGCACACAATACTCCGAGTGAGGTCTCACGAGAGCAGAATAAAGGGGCAGGATCACCTCCTTCGACCTGCTGGTCACACTCCTTTTGATGCAGCCCAGGATACGGTTGGCTTTCTGGGCTGCAAGCGCACACTGAAGCTGGCTCATGTTCATTTTCTCATCGACCAGCACCCCAAAGTCCTTCTCCGCAGGGCTGCTCTGAATCTCTTCTGTGCCCAGCCTGTAGCTGTGTCTGGGAAGTTTAGATTGGATATAAGGAGGAAATTCTTCCCTGTTAGGGTGGTGAGGCACTGGAATGGGTTGCCCAAGGAGGTTGTGAATGCTCGATCCCTGGCAGTGTCCAAGGCCAGGTTGGATGAGGCCTTGGGTAATATGGTTTAGAGCGAGGTGTCCCTTCCCATGGCAGGGGGGTTGGAACTTAATGATTTTAAGGTCCTTTCCAACCCTAACTATTCTATGATTCTATGAATTTAGTGGCCCCACTAAACATGAATGAGTTATTTCACACCATCCTTCTACTTATCAGTTAGTTTAGAGACAGAGCCTCCCAAACATCTGCTGGCTTGGGATACTCCTTGTCTGCCCACCCTGCAATAAATTTTGCAGGAAGGTCACACTGTTTTAAATCTTTGCTAGTTATCAGAATAATTACAGATATAGCTGGTTTCAGCTAGTGTGTGTGTGTGATTACTAGGGCGTCCAACTGTGCCAAAGGTGAAAAGTACTCTGTGAGGAAGACTGCTTATTTCATCTTGGAGACCCCTGCTCACAACAGGAAGACTGCTTACTTCACCCTCAAGACGCCTGCCCACAATCACCGGAGAGCAGTGCGCAGACGCCAAACGGAGGGAACTTATGATAGTAAGTTCAGGGAGTTAGTTATAATATTCCCTGCCTATATGCGGGAATAATGAATATGCATGTAATTAATGTAATAGTGAATGTATATAAACCTGTAACAAATGCTAATCACTCACGCCTCTGGCTATGGTCATGCGCCCAGAGCTGTTGCTTTTTTCTTTATTGACTTTGTCCCTCAATAAAACCTTGTTATCTTGTTTAGAGGAGTGAGTTCTTATTTCACACTCTGCACCTGCAGTCTCCTGTGTTCTTCAGTAGGTACGGCCGCTTACCTACAGCTGGGCTGCTAACTTCACTGCCTTCCCTTTCCTTTTGAACATAACCAGCGGTCTCTGCACTAACGCCCCTCCTCAACACCTCACCTGCCTACTCCACACCACACCGAGCTTAGAGGAACGGCTTCTGTACGACACGCTCGAGAGGGACAGAGCAGCGCCTCCCCCGCAACTCTCCCCCTCCGGCACCGCCCCTCACAGTAGCGCTCCAACACCGCCCACAGCGCGCCTTCACCCGGTGGGCGGTGACACCGCGACCGCTGGGGCGGAGCTGAGCGGAGGAGGAGCATGCCGGTGGCCGCAGGAGCTCTCGCGAGATTTGGGCGGTGCTGCGGGGCCGAGTTTGAACTGCGGGAGCGGCGGGAGTAATGGGCGGCGAGTTGATCGTGTGTCTAAGGACGTTTATAGGTGGTGGGTCCGCGGGGCTTGGGGAGGGGTATGTGTCTTCTTGTCAATTTTTCGCCCTGCAGCGTCTGAAACCTGCTGCCTGCCGGTCTGTTCCTCGCTGTGTCTCGTTGTTTGGGCCTTCCGCTGTTGTTCCGGGGGGCGAAACGGCTGTTTTGTGCCCTGCGGCTCCGGAGGTGCTGCGTTAAGTGAAGTGGGTTGGGCGCGCCTGCCCCTCTGCCGTTTTTTCCTGTAGAGTTAGCGATATGGGCAGGGGGACCTTTCTACCAGAACCGGCCATAAGCCCCTGCTCGGGTGTGAGGTCCTGAGAGCACGTGCCGGGGCTGGCCGGCCCCTCGCTGCAGTCGGTGTGGGACTTGCTCACCAGGGAGCTATTTTTGTGGGAGGTGAGAAGCCCTGAGAACGTTTTATCTGGCGTGTGCGATTTGGGAGCTGAAGGCTTGGACCTGTTAAAGTAGCTGGAGTGTAATGGGAGTACCTGCCTTACGGGAGAGAAACTTGCTAATGATGTTAGCGGTCAGGAAACTGCACAGGCGCTTGCGAGCAGATCAGGACAGAGAGCCGTTAGGTGTGACCCTTGGGAATAGGACTTAACTACAAGAGCAGTTAGTGGGAAAGGAAGCTTGCGCCCCAGAATAGTGCTTTTCTACTTCCTACCCCAGTACTTTTATAAAGGAGTGTTTAAATGGTTGAATGATCAAGGACCGGAGCCGTCAGCACAGAAACCATAGTAAAATGTTCAAAGATAATTAGCCAAAAGTGAGGAACTCTTGTGACTTCTGGTAGGATAAATGAAGACTGATTTCTATTATGTTCTCTCCTACCCGCTCATCTTGCTACTTTTTAAAACATTATTTTCAAGGTAGTTTATTTAACCTCATATATAATGTTAAATTACAGGTAATTACCTTCCTGTACAGTGCAGCTTTACAAACAAAGCTAAGTGGACTTGTTTATTTTCATCCAGAATTGACAATGAAAACTTGAGGATACCTATGCTCTAAAGGCACCTTTGATGTTTTAAACTTCAACTGTAAAATTAAAGCCTAACATCTCTGTGTAAATGATTTATGAAGAGCTCAAAGGTGTTGTATGTGAAACTGGAGGAGATAATTTTGAATGGACAGAAGAAGTAGGAGGGACCAAGCCAAAAATTCCCAAATAACCCTTAAAAATTATGTGTGCTAGAACGAAGTGACCCAGCGTGTAGTCTGTTTACTTGCCCCACAGACCAATTGCAGATCATTTGTCCTTTGGCAACATTGCCTGCTAGCCTGTTTCTAAGCTCTCTGACAGCTGTCTCAACTGCAATTTGAATAAGATTTGCATTTTTGTGGGGTTTTAGCTTGTGATCTGCATTTTCATGAGGCAGCCCCAGGTGTTAAGTTTGTATTGAGAGGACCGTACTGTAATGGCAGCTTGTACTCTTCTGGACTAGACAACAGTTGCTTTTTTTTTTTTTTTTCTTATTTCTAAAGGTGGAGTACAAGAATAAGGTCAAGAAAGACTTAAATGGACTTCTGAAGGTGAGTTAAGAATGTAACTCAAGTTTAGCTTAGTAAGCTAGAAGCTATCAAATTACTAAGTTGCCCCTATACTGGTGTTTGTTCAGAAAATAAAGCTATTTTTAAAATGCTGCTAATGAAGTGATTAGTATTAATTAATCTTTTTTACTAATGTGAATGCCTGCCGGGAATGGTTAACCTATATGCTTGAATTGATTCATCTTACTGTTTAATGTTTCATTATTGAATTGTACCTGGTCTTACAGTAGTAATAATATTGTTTATTTTTAATTATATGTATGCAAAATTCCTGTCTTTCAGTGGCTTACTTTAGCATAAGTGTGCAAAAATAGTATTTCAAGCTTTGCAAAGGTTAGATGTGAAAAACTGGCTTCAGAGCCTAGCTGAATAAAGTCTCTTTGTGTTAAACTTTGATTTACAGCGACAAGTGATGGAAAATGAGTAAACCAGAGTTTAATAATTTCTACGTTGTTGCTCAGAAAAAATTGGCACAGTGTTGCCTTGATATACTCCTGCAGTTTAAAGTTGTTTCTGTTTATAGGAAGCTAGGTAACCAGTAAGAGTTACCCATGTAAAATAAGAATAGCAAAAATAAAAAGCTAAGGCTGTACATTACAATAATAACTCCTAAAAATACTCTTATGTACTGAGCTGTGAAATTTGCTCTTTCAATATCAGGATCTTGCTAACATACATCAGAGTAATATATGTGCTAGTAAGAAATGGCAACAACTAAATTCCTTATGTAAAAAAGCAAAAGCATAGAATAAGACCTTCAATTAAGAGTTCCGTTAATCTTTGAATTATATAAAAAAAAACATGAACCTTGGCTTTGAAAAATAAACTGCAGGGGTGTTCTTTATTTGTGTATCATTGGTGCTGAATGCTTTGAGTGAACTCTTGAATTTTGTTGTTCAGAAGCCTGAGTTGGTTAGTATTTTCTGTCTTAATAGGATTTGTTTGCAGTGTGCTGGTTTAGTAGACTTGGGAGCAAGCAGTCATGCAAGCTTATGGTGTTAATTTAAGTTTTATTTTTTTTAAATTGCTTGCTTGGATTTATTTTGACTAATTTTTGCTAAATTCACCTTTACTTGTGTCTTCTGTTATAAGAATAAAACAGATGAATTTTCTGAAACATGGTAGAGGTGGCAATTATTAAGTAGGTTACCTGCAGCAGGTTACCTTAGGCTTAAAGACATGGAAGACTCCATTAAGCACTATAAACAAATAAATAAATCTGTGTTAAAATTCCTTATCTTTTGACAGGTTTCCTATTTTTTGGCTCTTTGCCTTTATCTCTTTCTGTATCCCACACAATTTTACTAGGAATAAACTATCCTCCTACAGCTGCCTAAATGGATTTTAAGTGTTATTTGTATACACAAGAAATGCTATATTTAATTGTGGGTTTATTTCTAATACCCAAGGAAATATTGTCAGCCATATACATAGAAGTGTATTTTCAATGTTACTTCCTAACCCTCTCTTTCACACCTGTCAAGATAGCTATATGAAAGATTAACTCTGGTTCTACTGGGCTAGGAAGTAGGTCTGTACACAGGAGTTGTTTTGTTGGATGCTATTAGTTAAGACATATTTAGGTGTTAACCGAGTTTATTGATGAAATAGCTGTTACTTTTCACAGGAGTATTTGTTCATGGCTGTCTTTTTTTTTTTTTTTTTGTCTTAATGCAAAAATACATCCTTGTATCCTGATTAAGACAGGAAATCCAATCACTTCTTTCAGATTAACTGGTCACTTACTGCAGTGTATTTTTAAATCCTTTTGTATTTTCTATGTTGAAGTAAAAAAAGGAAGAAAAATGGAGACTGAGACCATTTTAAGACTTAAAAACCAACTCAAGGAAGCAGAAAACGAACGAAGAAAGGCAGCAGAATATGGCTTGCATTTATTGGAGTCCCAAAGTCAAGTTCAAAATGAGTTGGATGAAGCACATCGCAAATTGACTGAAAAAACAGAGGTGATGTTTTAAACTGAGTAGAAAAAGTAGTCAACAACTTTGTTTTCACTCTTTTCTGAATGTCACAGGTGTTTTAAATGCCTTTTAGAGCCTAGGTTAATTTTGATAAGCCTCTTAGTGTAAATATTTGTAGAGAGGGCTTTTTATCTCTTCTCTGAAGATATTCAGCATAATTTTATCGAACTGGCGCAGGGTTTCATAGCTAACGGTGCATCAAGCATTCAGTACCATGTAGGAATGTAAAATTAATATGAAGTGCTACTTTTTTCTTAAAGTATGTGGTTTGGGTATGTTTAGCAATTAATTCTTGTTATGCTCTCCCTGTAAGCTTTGTATCACTTGAAGCTCGAAAAGGAGCACTGGCAGCAAGACAGTAGCATTGAATTCTTGGGTTTTTTCAAGTATTCTAAATACTGAGGGATTCTGATTTGTATTAATACATTTCTTTACAGCTCAGAAAAGAGTAGTATAGTGTTGAAATACAGAAGTATTACTTAGTCGACCTTATTCTTCATAGTAATCGTTTGAGAAAATTCGAGTCGGAAAATCTCTTCCAGTTCTTGTAAACTTATTAATTTTGATGCTTGTTTGCAGCTGCAAAGCATAAATGATAAGAAAGCAGAGAAGGGTCCTACTTTTCTGCTGGTAACCTCCTGTGGTAGCTAGTGGGTTGAGAAGCTGCATCCATAGGCTGTGATCCTATGTTAGAGGCTGGAGCACAATTATGGACAAAGCTTTTCTGAGCTGTATCAATTGGTAACTTCCAAGGGCAGAGGGAAGGAATTGTTTGCTTTCATGCAGTGGAACAGCATCTTGTGTGGGAACCATGGTTATCCTACAGATTCTTTTAAGTTTTTGAATCTGTGGTTCTCTTAGAAATCTGGGAGCCAAGATAGTTACCATGAGCACAGGTTTTAACAGTAGACACATGGGACGTTGAGAAAAGTCTGTGTGGTCTGTGGGATTTATTTCAGAGCAGTAGACTATTTAGATGTCTTTACCAGACATTGAAGCCTTGTGCAGTAGGGAAACACTGAATGGACTGTAATAAGTTGTAACATAATTGGGTTCCATAGTGGTAGGAAGGACACCTTAAGCTCTTCCTACATTTCTTACACTTGTAGAAAAGATGGCCACAGCCTTAGTAGGGGGTGCAAAGAGATACACAGTTCCCATGAAGAAGAGTGTTGCACAACCAAATAAGTCATAAAATTTCAGGGCAGTTTTTCTTTTTTTAAAGCATGAGTCTGATGATTCTCTAAACGAGACTTTAACAAAAGGTTGAGTGAACTACAAGTTTGAGGCATTGAGTGTCTTGGTCCTGAGCCTGTTTCAAGTAAACTGCTCCCTAAATGTGTATAAATATTACATCTAGCTTTATTAGTCTGTTATTTCTTTCAGGAATTTGAACAAGAGAAATATTCTCTCCAGAAAGAAATTGAACTCAAGAATCGAATGTTGGAAAGCTTGAGTTTTGAATGTGATTCCCTTAAGCAACAGCAAAACATGCAACTGGATAAACAGAAAGAACAGCTTGCCAGGGTCTATGGACAAGAAGTCAGTGACCTTAAAAACAAGGTTTGCCAACTAGTATAAAGCTAAAATGTTGCTAATAGCATTTTAAAGAATATGTGTTTAACTCATAATTGCACATTTACTACCAAAGCAGCTCAAATAGTTACGTAGGAGTTTGCTTGGTTATTTTTTTTAGCAAACATCTGCACAGTTACACTGTGAATTATAAAAAATTTCATAGCTTATTTTCAAGAGTTTGCTCTTACGTTGTATTTCTAAGACACTTTCGATGGTTAGAACAGTCAAAAGCATTGTGTTGCAAGAGTTTGCTTTAAAATGGTACTACTTAGTTATTAACTCTCTTTAAGTTGGAGAACCTGAAAGCGGAACTAGATGAAGCCCGACTGTCTGAGAAACAACTGAGGCACAAAATGGAGCATCAGAAGGAAATAATTGCTGCCAAGTCAGAAGAATTACGTATCATGTCTGAGCGTGTACATGAGACCATGTCTTCAGAAATGCTCAGCCTTCAGCTAGAACTCACAGAACTAGAAAGTGTGAAGGTGAGTGACTAGTATTTCATTATTAGCAGTGTAGGCTAATGGAAGATAAAATCCTGTGCTTTTGCTCTTTTCAGTTTTCAGTACTTTGTGTATGTTGCTACCTTATGACTGGCTGACTATTCAGAGGATGTGTACTGAACAAAATGGCCTTACTATATTTTAAGGCCATACAGCCTCTTCAAGATAATACTTGGTATTAAAAGTAATGGCTACTGACAATGCTGTTTGGTTCACATGGTCCTGCTTTTCCTCATATTGTTTTAAAAATACTTTATTTTATACTTTTTATTTGGTTGGTGGTTTTGTTTGTTTGTTTTGTTTAGGCCAGTGTTGAAGAAAAGCTGAATGAACTAGAGTACAGTAAAGAACAATTAGAACTCATAAACAGTAACCTACGTAATCAGCTGGAGCGTCTACAGGGAGAAAAAGAAGAAAGGGAAAAAGAAGTTGTTTCTTACTGCAATGCATTAGAGGTATTCTCTTCATGTCATTCAATGGTGGTAGATGATCCCTGAATGGCACAAGTTGTGCTGTTAACTTTTTAGTGAAGTGTGAGTTTGGAAGGGGAGGATATTGGCTCATAATCTTTGGTATTGTTTCTTGCTAAATACTCTGTTGGCTTTCTTTTGTAGAAGGCTGTGTATGGAGATCTGTGCACAGCAGAATTCTGTCTCATAATGGGACCCTCTCACAGGTCACTGATAGAATTTTGATTTTTATTTCAAGTTTCTACTGAATGCCTTGGAAAATTTTGTACTAGGTAGTAGAGATTTGTGACAAAATAACACAGCAAGGCTGATAGTCTCAGTACCATTAGTTCAGTTGATAAACATCAAAGTTTCCCTGGAAATAGGAATAAAGGAATGAAGTGGAATATTAAGCCTAATAGTGAACGAAAATTGATTGTCTCTTATTGACTAGAGCTGTATGCACAGTTAAATACCACAGTACAATATAGTCTATGCTAAAGGCATAGGAAATGAAAGAGATAACATAATCTGATTAAATTCATACATGCAATATATCAGATGCTTAAATGACTAATACCCTCTTTGCTTTAATCTAGAAAGCTCGTGAAGCTAATCAGGAGCTTCAGGTTCAGCTGGATCATGCAGTGCAGCAGTCTTTGGACCCTACAAGAAAAGGCAATTCTCTCTTTGCTGAGGTACAATTATTCCACAGATACCCAAAAAATATACAGAGGAGGGAAGAAATATGTCATAAATTGTTTTGTTTTTTTTCTTATATTACATTGAGAATATTCAAGTGTTTGTACCTGATCTGGCCAGCAAGAATCTCTGATCCTCAAATATTACTTCATTGTTGAACCGGCTAGGGACTGACCTATTGAAAACAATTCTTATGCATGCTCTGAATTTGAGGAGTTAATAAGCATAATGGAATAACTTAAAGTTACATTGCTGTCAAGATAGAAGATGGGGCTGATAGTTCATGACAATTCTGACAGCAGCTTTTAGCTCTTAGTAGCTTTGTTTAGCTGGTAACTGTTCTTTAGTGTAGAAGATAGTATGTGAAATACAAGAAGATGCTGATAAATACTGTCTTTTAAAAACAAGCTGAAAATGGCTGGATGTTTGCATGTTTGGGAGAGTTTTTGAATTAGTTCTTTGAATAGAAGTTCAGCCACTGTTAAATGCATGGGGAGTTATTTTGTTCTCTGGCAGCACCCAGGGAATGGGTTAAATTAGTACACAGTTCTTTTTTTTTTTCTTGTGCCAATGGACAAACCTATTCTACAGCAACACTGAATCATATGCAATGTTACTTGGATATCAAAAGATAAATGTTGCACTTCAGTGCTTAGGCTTTAGCTGCTCCAACAGTGTGTGCTCACTTTTATCTCAGAGATATTGACAGTAGTGCATCATTTCAAGTATGCTTGCTGGAAAAGCAGTATTTGCAGAACCAACATGGATTGCTAGGTAATACCTCCTTGTAAAACTCATCCACTTGACAAGAAGGCATGTTATCATTTTCATAGTAATAACTGCTAACAATGTTCTGTAGGTGGAGGACCGTAGGGCAGAAATGGAACGGCAGCTGATCAGTGTGAAAGTAAAATATCAGTCCCTACAAAAGCAGTATGCATTCACTAGAGAACAGTTGCAAAGAATGAAGGTATGACCATTACTGCAATACTGCAGGGTTTCCTTGGGGTCTGACAAGGTGCTGCTTTGGTGCACAGGATGGGGTTTTGGTTACCTTCTGAATATGGTACAGTAGTCTGGGGGAGGGAAATGGGAGAGAAAATAAGTGAAATGTCATTGTGCTATTTGACTTTTATGGTACATCAATGTTTTTTTATTGCTACTAGTGCTGCTACTTTATCCTGGATCTTCATGTTATACTGAAGGTGCTGTGTTTGCCTACTTTGGAATAGTTGTTAAATAGGTAAAACACAGCTCTTGTCATTCAAACTAGCATTCAGTTAGTCTTCAAATTGCCTTTTTTTTTTTTTTTTTTAAATCTAATTCTTGTTCTCCATGAGCTGTTTACTTGTGGATTAACTATGGTTGCTAGGAATGAACATAAGGAAAAGGGCTTGTGCCCTGTCCTCTCATTACACCATTCTGTTCCCTCTGCCCAGGTTGCTTTCTTGTTTTGTTTGCCCATATTTGTCTCACTTTATCTGTAGTGCAATAAAAAGTAATAACTTTTGTTTTAACTATTTAACTTTTTATTTTAGACTCCCATAGGATGTGAGCCTGTTGGTTAATACTGTTGAGAACGAGTTAGCAGAAGCTAATTTGCAAGATAATGTGAAGGGGATGCTGCAAAACTGCCAACTGGTTTCATGTTGGTCTTGTGATTTTTCCAGCTCAAGTGTGGATCCTTTCATTTGTTCAACTACTTGAACATGCAGTTTGAGAAGAGTGCTTAAATATGAATAGTGATAAGGAGTAACACTGAAGATAGTAAGTCTGTGTTACCTGGCTTGTGAGGAGAAGTAGGTGGAAAATAATTAAAAAAGACAAATACTGATGCAGCAAAGGAATTATCTTTTACTAAAATCTGGCCTTGAGATCTGGATACTTGAAGGGGTGATTGAATAGGATCTGTTTCTTCAGAAATGCTCTCCTTGTAACATGAGGATATGTCAGCCATACTGATTGAATGGTGTAAAAAACATTCCTAATACTTAAGATTTTCACCAAGAACTGAGGCAAATTGCTGTCACTGATCTTCTACTTAGTGGTTTCATTTGGAATTTCAGTTTGTACTCAGTTTCTTGCAGTGTCAACACTGGAGACAGGCAGTTCATCAAGACAGCTGTTTTGCTTACCTTGTTATCTTAGATCCCTGTTAGGATCCTCTCTACTTTGTGCTGTGTTATGATGCTGTATGTTAAAGCTCAATCTGTAGTTAACTGATTGCTTCATTCAGCAGCTGATTCCCACAGTGTAGTTAACTGTTGTTGCAGCTGTAGTTGTCAGAATGCCTGATTTTGGTATTTACCAATGACTTCGGAAGATTTGACTCCTGAACAGATTGTAGGCAGTGCTATTGGGAAAGTTTTACCATGTCTGGTGTATTTTCCACAACCCACAGTATCCCTTACAGTTTCTGTTTTGTTGTTGGTTTGTGTTTTTTTTTAATGTAGATTAACTGCAATCTGAAGTTCTGCCAGTTAGCAAGTGGGCTTGTAAACAAAATAGGTTAATGTCTGCAGGCTTGGGAAATGTAAGGATAGCTTTAGTCAGATAGTGGGGATTAAAATTTTGCCTCCCTTATGTCCTGTAGGAGCCATGAGGAGGTGCCTCAGTCTTTCTTTAGCTCTAGTTTGTGTACAGGATCATTGATTTCCTTTACTAGATATAGGAGATTCTGTTAGGGTAAATGCTCTTCTCTGCTTTTTCTGTTAATCTGTAGTCTTTATTTGTTTGAGTTGGTCCTTTCCCTGTGACTTCTCCAAGTGACCTACAGTGATGCTTTATCTATACTGGCTGAACTGGGAAAAGTGCTACACTTAACCACTAAATCCTTGCTAAGTCTTTCTGTTACTGCATTTCATACTGTTTCTCCACATGTTTGAACATCTGATGTATCAGTTTTGACTGAAAGTATTAATGCCCTTGTACTATGATGATATTGTTGATGGCATCAGAAAAATCTGCTATAAATGCAAGACTTGTTGATAAACTTCTCCTTTTGTAATGACAGAGGGTGTTGCCTTGCTTAAAAGGGTGTGTTCCACTAAAGGACCATCTACAATTCTTGGATTGGTATTACAGGAGGCAAACTTGGTGTTATCTATACCTCAGAATCAGGGTGACTGCAAAAAAAAAAAGGTTTTTAAACTCATTGATGAGCTAAATTGTGTTTTCCCAAGTAAGACATTCGCAATAGATTCATTTTGTCTCTGATAAGCAACTTGGACTGCAGTTGGTGACCAGGTGTTCATGGTTTGAATGTGAAATGTTGTGTATGTCCTCAACAGAATATTTATAGGTTTCTTAGTCAATACGTGGAAGGATATGACACCTCAGGACTATGCTGTTCCATAAGCTTTCAGCTGTCCTAAAGATTCCTAGTGTCAATTTATGGTGATAATTGTGAAGAATATATTCAGATTAAAATGACAAGGCTTCTGTACCCTAATTCTTCTGGGTAAGAGGCTGAGGTTTTCAGTCACTTAACCCAGTATTTGTTGTAAAAATTTTGTTTTCCCTTTTTTCCTAGCTGCAGATGGTTACACTGCTCCAGCTGAAAGGCTCTCAAGCAGAATCTGATCAGGTGGAACGCTTGCAGTCAATGTTAGAACAGAAAAATGGTGAGATACAAGATCTGCTTATGAAAGTGAGGCAGCTAGAAAAATTTAAGGTATGTAGGCTGTAGTTAAGTGGAGAAGTCATAATCGGAAGCTAAAGCATGAGAATAAGGAAAATTATGAGACCTATCTGAAATCCATGCCTATGTTTGAAAAGAATCCAGACAACTTAATTTAAACAAAGTTCTATTTCACAGCTGGTGAACATGCACTTCTGAAGCTCAGAGAAGCAGGAAATTCTGTACCACCTAATCCTTGGTTTGGAAAATAATCTTTTATGGGTCCTGTGTGTAGCAACTTTGTATTTTACATAGTTACTTGTAGTGTTTCAATTCAACTATGTGGCAAAGGTCACTGGTCTGACGTGATTTTTTTCTCTTGGAAGACACAACCATTTCACCCTTCAACTGTGTGTTCTTTGGCTTTACCACTTTTTAGTTTCTCAGTTATACTTGATTTCTTAGATGTTTATTTTTTAATGTGTCTCAACTTTGCAGTTGAAGCATGCCATTTTCTAGAAAAACTGACTTGCTTCATCATTCTTTAAACCAATTTCTTCAGTCCTCGTATGACAGTTGGTATCACCTTGTTGTATTTTTCTCCTTCCAAAATATTACAAGAAGACCTGTATGTACTTTGTTACTGAGGTTGGTGTATATACAGAGTTAAAACCTGTAGCTTTCTTGTTATATATATGGACTAGTTTGGCTGTTTCTTATCATAGCTGTGGCATGTAAACTTAGCATATTAGCTTATGCATCCGCTGTTCTGCATTTAACTAGGGTGGCATAAAGCTAGGCTTAACCCATTTTGGTAAGCAGTTAGATAGCTCGATTGCTTTACCACTTCTGTCATGTGTAAGCTTGATGAGTGTTTTTCTTTGTCTCCGTGACACAGATAAGTAGTGCCAGGAAATTAAATAATTGATTAAATAACCATCTAAAGTACTGGTAGTATTAGATCTTGAGTACTGCTTGCTCAAAAAAAAAAGAAGCCCATGAAACAACGCCCCCAGAGTGTCACATGTTACTGCTGTGTTTTATGGGAAGTTTATTGTGTTAATGGCATCTTTATTATGAACCAACTTTCTTGCTTAGGAGTTGTAATTGATTTTTGAGGGTTTGGCCATTGTGTTCCTTTGGGGTTCAGCTGCTGAAGCTTAGAAACAAAATCCCTGCAGGTTAACTAAATGGCCTGTATTTTCTAGTTGAAAAGAAGATGACTGTTCTTCAGTGGTAGTTGAAAACCTTCTAGGGTTGGGCTAACTTGTTTCTTGTATTTTTCTTTGGGTGAATGAGAGAGAACTGTCAGTTTCAGTACTATCTGACATTTGTAACCAGTGAGGAAGTACTTGGAGCAACTGAGCTCTCTTGTATGTTGAAATGCCTCTATGATGAATCTTCTCCATAGAAATACATGCAAACTGCCACCTGAGGACTGAGTTAAAGTGCTTCTGAAAAGTCCCTATTTGACCACCTGCTATTTTTTTTCTTTAACAGAATTTGTATGAGAATATGGAAGAATCCAAAGCTTGTTGTAGCTCAAAAGGGGGGGAGCCTGAAGATGGTTACTATGTGGATTTACTGCAAATGAAACTTGACAGCTCAAAGTAAGTATTTAATGGTCCAAGGCCTAGATATTGCTTGTAGTCTGGTTATCTTCTAGCCACTTGGTCATCTTCTCCCTTTTTTTTGTTACTATTTGTATGTAATTCACTGATTGTATGTGTAAATAATACTCATTGTCTTATTCTCTAATGCTGTGGAGCCATTCTGTCTTTGTTGTGGGACTGTGAGTTGTTTCGGTTTTAGTTCTTGTTGCAAAAGATAGCAGCAGAACTACTTTTAATTCTTGTTGCCTTCTAGAATTCTTGTTAATGCTCTAAGATACAAGCTAATTGAGAATAAAATAAAATAACCTGTAAGGGAACTGTGTTAACCTTCTTCAAGACTACAGGGTGTGTTTATGTATTTCTCCTCTAAAAAGAGCCAGATAATAACACTTGAAATGTTTATTGGACTTTTTAGCTGTGTTTGTTGGCTGGTGAGTTCCATATTTATCAACTAGAAAGTCCACAGTCTTGAGGACTGTTTTTGACCCCTCAGATTGAAGTATTGCACATGCAGCAGGAGGCCATGGTCTGCTGTGGGAATTCCTGATAAGTCTGTTGCCTCACTGTGGTGTTGTTATGAGAAACTGGCATGATCCAAGTATTTTGGAATTGCCAAGGAATGCAGATTCAGTGCTTATGATGTGGAAGTTAATGGCATCTGAAACAGAGGCAAGGCCATGCACTGAGTATTAACATAAATGGTTTTGTGTTGGGTATTTAAAGTAGCACCTCTGTGTAAAGTTTGTATTGACAGTTACAGGAGTAATTATAGTAATTTATACACAGGAAATTTATACTAGAAACCCCCCAGTGAGAGAGTGTATTTCTAGGTTACGGAAGGTTTCCTAAACCAGCCTACAGCTTTGTTTTTAACATGACTTTTATCTCTGGTAACTAAACTCACTGCTCTATGTGAAGTTCAAGTGAAAACTTGCATTGTATTGGAAGAGGTCTCTTGCATTTCCTACTACAGTATAATCCCAAATTTTCTGTGCAGAATGCTTAGTTGACTTTGTCTGTACTGCTTACCTAAGAACTTGTATAACTCTATCATTTTCCTCCCACCCCAGGAAGGAAACAGAAACCTTGAAAAATGAACTGTCTTTACAGAGGATGAAGGCTCTGCATGAGAGCCAAAGGACTCTAGAAATTGAAAGGAAACTCTTTGCAAATGAGAGGCATTTGCAAGCTTGCCAAAGTGAAAATATGAACTTGCGAGTTAGGCTGGATGACCTAAAAATGAAATATGAACCTGAAGGTAAATACTACTCTTCTATATGGGAAAAATGAAATCTCTGGTCTTTTCAACCTTTGCAAGGTGAATGACATTAAACAGGAAACACTGGGTTAGTTAAGGTATGAACTAATATTTAAATGGCTGCCTCTGTGATAATAACCTGGTCCAAAACCTGCTGAACTGAAATAGTAATGCCCTGTCTTTCTCAAGGACCTTATGTCAGTATGTATACAAACACTGGTACTGGGAGACAAAAAAGTATATGTTACGGTGTTTCAGTAGTTTTATAGATAACCACAGTCAAGTAGGTGGGAACAGATTTTCAGGAGATGCTTTTTGAAGTAGTAGTATCTGTTGATGATAAGTGCTGAGTTTCTGAATGCAGGCAGCTTAAAAGGAGCTTTGTGCAAAGCATTTAGAGAAAAAACTGCTTAGTAGCTCAAGCTAATGTGGATTAAGTTTTGACAGCAGACGCTTGCTCAAAAACCAGCTGATAGCCGGGTATGTGCAGAAACAAGGGAGATGCAGCCAGTGGAGGAGAATGAATGGGGACCCAGAGGGGTGAATTCCATTTGATTCTTGTCCATGCCCAAAGGGTTTAATTTTGAAAACCTAGTTGTGGAAGCTTACCTCAGGAGCCTCCAAAATAGAAATAACATAATAGAGCATTCCCATGTAGTGCAGATCATGTAATTTGAAAGCCTTGGTAAAAAGGTGAAGTGAATGGGGAGAGTTTTGTCTCGTTTTCAACCTAATGTCTACTGGGATGCTTACTCACTGTAACAAGTTAGATCAAGGACAGTCTTTAAGGGCTGTGAGTTATCTATTAAGGATTATTCCAAGGTCTTTAATCATGTAAAATGTTCTTTATTAGCTTTATTCTGAACATGTTGGTGGGCAAGTTAACTCCAGCTTCACTTCTGTACAAAAAAATATATTCCTTTTTTCTTAGAATTATTTGAAGGCACTAAAATTAACAAGAGGAGGGAGAAGACTCCAGTGAACAATACTTGTGAATACTTGGACAGCAAAAATACTTCAGTAAAAGAAGCTGCTCTTACTCAGCTGCCAAGTAAGGAAGAAATCAAGATGACTTCCATGAACTTGGAGCAAAGTGGTGCTTCTCAAAAAAAACATGATCCTGAAGCAGCGCCAATGAATATGGCTGTTCAAGTAATGCAGAAAGTAGTTGAACCTGAAAGAGAAAGAAAGAGAGTTAAAATTGAAGATAATAATCATGATGCCTTTACTTCATGTAGTGGAAGTGGAAGCAATTCCTTGACTTCAGCTGCCCCCAGGTCAGTGTCAGCTTCTGTCTATGGTCAAGGCAATCAGCACAGACCTGCATCTCTTTTCTTTCGCTGCATGAACTATGCTATCCACTTCTTTATCTATTTCCTCAGTGTTGCATGCAGCGTAATTCCTCAGCTCCGGCTGCCTGCGTTGAACCTCTCAGTACCTTTAAGAAAGACTAAGATGATGACTAGTAAAAGAGACTCTTGAAACTGTAACACTTTGAAATAACTTTTGCGCTGCTTGAGAATGCTGAAGGTGTGCACGTAGCATGACAGCGCCCCCCCCCTGTTTCCTCTGATGTCAGAAATAGCTCTTCTGTTTTCTTGGTCCCTTCAAATATGCCTGTTGCATATTACATAATAAAGGCGATAGCTGTCACACTTATGTTTCAGACTAAATTTCAGCCCTCATCAACTTCAAGATTTAGCTGAAACCCAGAAATTATTTAATTAATTATTAACCTGAATTAGATGAACAGAATTTGCATTGTATGAGAAAACAGACAATTTATGATGCTTTTTGTCAGACAAATGACTTCCATAATCTGGGTGCATGATAACTAGAAACACAACTGGTAAATTAAGATCAAGTTTTTTCCCTGAACAGAATTTCAGTTACTTTTTAAGAGGTGAAGTAACTTCAAACAGTAATTAGCTCAAACTTTTTTATCTTGGTAAAAAGAATGCTGATTTCTTTTCTCTTTCTCAGCTGATGCTTTTGTGTTCTGTTCATATTCATAATCTTTGTAAACATGTGTTTAAGTGTTTTGGGGGTGGGTCTGGGCTAATTTAGACACTTAGAGCTTAGAATCTGGTAATGTCTGATAGTAGAAATAGGTTATTGACTCTAAAATGACAGCAGCTTGAGAGATGGAGGAAGGCATAACATATGGGAATCTGTGTGGTATACCCTAATCAGTGGCATTCATTTGTTAACTGGATTGATACTCTGACTGTCAAATCAGTTATTGAAGGTTGCATTGGATGCGATGAACAGTTTTAAAGTAACCAAACAGTACCATGTTCTGAAGCAGCCTGGAAAGAATATGGCAGAATTGGCACTTTTTTTAAGTGGCTGTGTCAAAATATGTGGGGATTTACCGACGAGGAAAGATCACAGAGGTCAAATACGGGGGGTGCAAGTTGAGAGGAAATGCTATATAGTTAGTGATGGTGTTGTGCTTTGGTGGTGTTCTGTACACATCAAGGAACAGATAGCATGTAACCAGGGTGTGCAGAGTTCAACTGATTTCCTCCTGTTTCTTTTGGAAAGGAAGAGCCAGTGTTTGCCAACCGGCAGTTGTTGGAAATGGTTTATGTGAAGTGAAGGGGAAACCTACCAGAGAGAGGGGGTGAGGAAAGTATTTTGTGGAGTTTATGTTTGGAAGCAGAATGAGTGGAAAAATGTACTAGAGAAAGGTGAAGTCCGTTCATAGGGTTCTAATAGTGTACCCATTGCTGTTGACTCAAATAAGAAACAAATCGTAAATCAATGGATTTAAAAAGTAAAATCACCAGCACAACAGGAAAAAAAAAGTCACATAACTCCGTATAAGCTTTTAAGTTGTTTTCAATGGTGGTATGAACCTGTGGAAAGTAAATCCAGGCAGAAGGTTCCATTCATATTTTTATGTTAATAAACTGCTAACTCCCCAGTTAGTGATGATGATGATGATAAGATTGAGGATTTACTTCACCCTCAACCGTTATCATTTATTATGAAATAGGAAATTCTGATAAAAATCTGAGTATTTAAGAGGCTGGGTTTCTAAACTAAATCCCTGGAGTGTTCTGTGGTGGATGTGGCCAAACGCTAGGTAGGAACACAAGCTAAATGCAAAGACACAAAAAATGCAGACAACTCAATCAGGAATGGAGAAAATGGAACCTGAGTTCTTGGGGAGGAAAGAAATGTTGGGCAGTTGTCAGTGTTTTACTTTGTGATACTCCAGCTGAGAAGGCTGTTGTGGTCATTGGGAGATATTTTTACAAGTGTAGTAGTTCTTGTTACTAGCCTAGCTCTGTCATCACTGATCTATGAAATGTGGCAGTGAGAAGTCATAGTAACTGTGAAAGGATTGCTATCTTCATTTCTAGGAAGGGTTGTTTGAAAAGCTTTGTTATCTTTGCAGAGGGGGTGATGAAATGTTCAGAAGTGATCTGTATGTCCTGGTATGGGTGACAGATTTCTGTATTTGAAGCTGCTTTGCTGATGTGATTGAATAACATGAGGCTGGGTAATGGGGAGCTAAGAGCATCTGTCTGTATCTGCAGCACATGTGTGTGTACTTAAAACGAGTAAAAACTGGAATACTGGTTTTAGGTGGTGGTGCTGATTAGGTTATGGCATGTGGGTGTTGACAGCATACTACCTGAGAGTAAAGATTGAAATTTTAAGTCCTTATTAATTGTGAATTACTACTGTAGTTCAGGCAATGCAAAGGTTATAGGCAGTGATGGCTTGTATTAGGACAGCTGGTCAATAAAAAGACACAATTCTGCATTGAAATGCTTTTCTTCATGTTTGACACTGATATGCAAATACCAGACCTTGGTGCCCAACTTAGTTTGCATTTAGATTTGAGCTTGTCTGCTTTAGTTTGATCTCAAGAAGGGTTTGTGTGCCCAAGAGCTTATTTGCTCTTTTAAATTTATTTGGATTATATACACCAAATCCACCACATTTAAACATGGTCCAAATGCCTGCAGCCATTTGGCTCAGCAGGAGATGTGGATAACTGTACTCTCTGGAGCTTTAGTCATGATGTTCATCTTCAGGAAGTAAAGCTCCCATCTGATGACACTGCTTGATCTTCCTCGAATGGGTAGAAGGAACCCCTATTACATCTAGTTTTTGGAGTCTATAAAGTCAGAGCTTGATAGAATCATGTCATAGTTTCACAAATGGTTGTTTTTTTTTCAAGTGAGAGTGTTTAACTGCCATCTCTTCTTTCTGATCCATCCCTTGCCCTGTGCTAACACTTGATGAAATACGCCAATGCTATTAAGGGGCGTTCAATGCTGTGAGCTGGCCTGTAGTTAGATTTCCCAAAACCCCTTTGTTGCAGCTCCTTTCATAGTCCTCATCTTCAGCTATGTATTTCTGTTGCAAATACATCTCCAGCAGCTGTGTAGGAAACCCACTACTGAAAGCAGCTGTATTGCAGGAGGTTGCTCACTGGAGGCTCTTGAGATCACTAGAAATCCACAAAGTCACTAGAGAGATGCTTTTGCTAGTGTAGTGATGGATTAGCATAGTACTTGTGTTGAGTTGTGAAGTGATGTTTTGTTTGGAATTTGATTTTTCCGTAACTTGTTGGCTGTGTATGATAGTCAACTCATTGTAGGTGATTTGGCTGAATGAATACCATTATTTGTCAGTCTGTTCTAATGACACATTTGTGTAATTGTGAAGTAATTCTGAAGTAATCAAAACACCCGGTTGTGCTCAGATGTCTAAATCTCATTGTTACCTTGGCTCTAACAGCAGTGTGGCAGCTGTGTTACCATTTACAATCACAGCAGAATTAAAACCTGTCAGTGGCAAATGATGTTGTTCAGAGCCTGAAAATAATTGTTTTCCTGTTGAAACAACTTAGTTTCAAATACTTGGGCGTTAAGATAAAGGCAGTAGTAATGCAGCACTGGAGGGAAACTAGTATATTGCTTTCAGTGTAGTCCTTGCTTTGGTTGTGTGAAAGCAGAATGTTTGACTTAATCATGTTTGTGTTCCATTGCTAGGACTTTTCACTTGGAGTTGTGCTTTTGTGAATGATTTCGTGTATGTGC
The DNA here is from genome assembly GCF_033783945.1 of Neopsephotus bourkii. Taxonomy (NCBI): domain Eukaryota; kingdom Metazoa; phylum Chordata; class Aves; order Psittaciformes; family Psittacidae; genus Neopsephotus; species Neopsephotus bourkii. The sequence continues at coordinate 1,314,689 of NW_026900863.1, read as the reverse complement.
ATGGCACAGGCACTGTACATTTGTGGGTTTTAAAGGCTGATCCCAACCAGTTAATACATTCTGTGACCTTTTTTACCAAACATTTCAGCAGACAAGGGCATGGGAGGGGAAGGCAATGCTTTAAGTGATGAGATGTGAGTAGGGCTGATATAAAAATGCTTTATATTAGTCTCGTTTTAAGCACTGCTTGCTCTGTCTTAGCATATGGACTTGTATGCCAGTTGGCTTGTTGACTATGCTTGAAACTCTTATCTTAGCCCTGTTTTTCAATAACAAAATGTGTATTTAGAATGGTTGCTTTGCCTATAGGTTAACAGCTGAATCCAGCTTTGAAACTGCGGAAAAAGAAGATGAGAAAGAAAATAAAACCAAGAAGAAAACTCAGAAGTACACAACGTTGTATGTATCTTCTAAGACAACTTCTGAAACAGAGTGTGCTCAGCAATAACAGCTCTTGGAAGGCACCTCAACAATTTGGAGTCCTGCTTCAGCAGGAAATACTGAGTAAATTGATGTAAAACATAAATATACGGGTTCCAGACTTCACTATTGATCTGCCCTGCTCTGTGAAGAGTATGGTGGCATTCATGAGAGTTGCACTTTTGATACCTTAGGGCATCCCAGAGGGCATCTGATATTTCCCTGGCATCTGAAGTGGTACCTTGTCTTGAATCCTGACTAAATCTCTAAACATATACTAGTTGTCACTTGTTTGAAGCATAGTGCTATTCTGAAAGATAAGTTCTTGCTACAGGTCTCCTAACATATCATAAGACAGGGGTCAGCCCTGAGCAAGAGAAACCTAGACAGTTTTGATGCAGAAGTCAGCTAAGCCACATGCTCCTGAATTTCTTCCCTCCTGCACTCAGAATTCTTAATGGCTTGTTTTTCCTCGTATAATTGTTCAACTTTCAGATAGACCTGATTGCAAAGGTGCATGTTAACTTCTATGTATTTTTGTGGGACAGTATTCTTTTGAAACTACAAATTCTTTTGTCTGTACCAGTATTTAAAATAAACCTTTATTTCTCTTCCTTTCTAAAATGTAGTCCGTATTGCATTTGTGAGTTTTCCACCATCAGAATACTTCTAGATAATGTACAAATGTACCTTGTAGATGCCATGTCTGGAGCTAAGTAATCTGTAGAAACATGATGGTGTTTGTTAGTTAGTGGGGGGGGGAAGTCAATGTGTTGTGGTTTCTTGCATGAAATAGTGTAGGAAGCTTTTGGAGCAATTGTTCACTAGATGTGCCTGATGAATCTGAATGCACTTGTCTAAAACAAGTGTTGGGATGTGCTCATTTACAGCTGTGCCTGGTTAGAAGCGATGTTGGAATCTGTTAACTGTGCACACTGAAGTGCTTTTGCTGTCAGTTGCTCATCTCCATATGTACTGAACTGTACCATTTGAAGTGACACAGAAGTGACTGAAGATGTGGCTTGTCACTCTGCAGTGCAGTTTGAACTTGTTACCAGCACATTTCTACATAGTCAAACTTAGGCACAGCCTGGTGACTGTTACTGCTGTTGTTGAGCAAGATAATCAGAAATCCGTGCATCACAGAATCTAATTGTGGCATGTCATCAATCTAAGAAGTTACTGTTACTAATAAGTCTGTGTAAACTGAAAATATCTTATTTGTTAACTTTTATTAGGATGTTCCATGACATTACAGGAAGAAAACATCTATCGACTCTGGCTGCACAAATGAGCATTAATATTACAGTGAAGAAAATGTTCTTCATGCTACAAAATATAAGAAGAAAGCCTTTTTCATGCGTGTGGTGACAACTTTGTTTACTGTTACTGTAATGAGATGCAAGTAGCATAAAAATGGAGTACAGAATTGCTGTAATAAGAGGGAAAACCTGCAGTAATTTGACATTAGATTATGTACTTCAAACAGAGCACTGAGCTGTAGACGTCTACCAAGACAGTTAATGATGTGTTTAGCTGCTTGGCATATGACACTTATGTTTCATGGCATTTATGACTTATTCCAATTAAAAAAAAGAACAACATTAGAGTGTTATTTCAATAAATGAATAGATCTGATCAGAGTTATCTAGTTATCCTGAAACCAGCCCTGCTGTGGCTTACTTTGAGTAGGTAACACCTTATCTAACACTTGCATGCTTATTTTTTGCAGATTCACAGCTAGCAGGTGGGGGAAGACGTTTGGAATTCAGGGTGTTGTGGTGCCATAACATGCTTCAGGTATTGTCCTTGAAGTGCATGAGAATACTTGGTGTATTTTTCTTTGTTTAGTTGCACCAGTTGCTTTCTTGCAACTGTGCTCACAGGTCTTGTTATGTAATAGAATTCAGAGCCAGTTTAATGCAACTGTTGTGTTCTGGTTAAATTCTTGTGTGTTATAGAAATGAGCATAGCTAAAAACTGAGAGAGCCAACATTTGCCGAGATGTTGTTTTCTGAAACTGATAGCAGTATTAAGCAAAAATTCTCCTTTTTTTGTCAGCTCCCCATGAGGTAAGTTCTGCCCATGAATTAATAAAGATTTTTAGCTTTTGGGGAAGCAAAGAATTATCTACTCTACTGAAAAAGGCTTTCTGCCTTTAAAAAAGACTTCAGGAAAAGATGGCAAGGTATGTGAGAGCAATGAAAGATTACCTGTTCACTGTTTTCTGTGGAATAGTGATGTGGAATGGTAATTGCACAAACCAACAAATACTTGGAAAAATCCCTGCACTGAGAAGGGAGTAACTATTACCTTGAATTCTCTAGAGCTATGTTGGGGGTTGCCCTCTACTGCAGGGTTACCATGCATGCTTTACTCTTTGGATGCATTTTCCTCTTCAAGCTGAATAAAGATCCTGTTGCTGAACCCATTTGTTAAATCTGTCACCAGGGCTTTGTCATACACAGGAGGTTGTCTGAGCTGACTTATGGGAAAGTAGTGGTAGGTCTGAGTAGCTGTGAGATGCAAAAGCATCAGCATTGTAGTAGGAGTTAGTAGCTAATGAGCTGTAAAGGCATCATCATGAAAATATTCCACGTGTCAGCTGTTACTTCCTCCTGAGAGCTGAATGTGGGGCAGGGGATGTCAAGTGGGAAGCAGCAGTGATTTGAGCTCAGAGGTATTCATGGTAGTATTCAGGTGTCTCTGTACTCTGCAGAACCCGACTGCAGGTGAGAGAGATGGAGGGTATCAGACAAGTATTGCACATTGGATCCCAGTTTGGAGATGGAATTTCTGCGTACAATTACTTTTCAAAATATAGTAGCATTTATTACTTAGGCTTATTAGACCTACATGCTGAAGCATTTCTTTAAATGAGTGCTAGAAAGGAATGATTTTCTTCAGGATTTTCACATGACAGGAAAACATAATAAAGAAGAGCCGTGTAGAACAGGAAAATAAATGCAAGTCGTGACCTTTAGGCCAAATAGTGTGTGGGAAGGGGTGATTTGCTGCAGCAGGGGGTCAGAGGAGTGAGGGAGATAAGTATCACTGGTTAGGAATTTATTACTCAAAATACATGGTAAACTAAAAGATGAAATGGTTCAGCTTCAAAATCTGTTTGATAAACAATTATAAAGTGGGTGTTCCATGGAAAACAAAGATTACAAACTTTTGATGAAGCTGATAGTCTGTAGATGGAGATAATCTGAGTTGCTCAGAATCATGCTCACTTTCATAAACATTAATTTCATGGTGGTTTTCCTCCAGAACTATGTATCAGAGTTCCATGTGCAGCAAGGCAGCCTGTGCTTCTCATGGTTGCTGGTTAAAACTAAGAACTGCCATGTCATGTGCCTTCAAAAATATCACGATGAATGTAGCACGGACTCTGTTTAATGGCTCTGATAAACAAGGATTGCTAAATTGCAGTGTACCATCCAGGGGACAGGATTGTCACCTGAATTTGTTTACAAACAATAAATATTTTAAAGCATTGTCTGTTTAATTCCCAACTACAAGTAAAGAACATGAATGACGGTGCCATACTTCAATTCAGTAATCCAAGTTAAACAAAAACTTGGCTTGATCTTTGCACATCCAAAATACTCTGCTTGCTCTCGCAGCACCTTGTGTGAAAGTAAAGGCTGAAAAAATATACAATAAATTGCTGTATAAGTTTGTCTTTAAAAATATATAAATTTGTCTTTAAGGAAGTTCTGCTTTTAGAGAGACACTCTGCTACTCTCCTCCGAAGCTGTAAAATGACAAATCAAAAGGAAGGGGTGTAGTTTGAAATGTAGCTTTGTCTTCATTTCTCTTAAGAATGGAAGTCTATTACGAAAAACAGCTTCCCATTTCTGGACAGGTTGGAAGAAAGTAGCTTCAAAGATGGACTGTCCTGTGGAGTCAAAAGTTTAACATCTAGTTTGGGCACAATGTGTGGAGACAGTGTTCTCGCAGGGGAATGGATAATAGGTATATAAACTCTGAATAGTCCTGAAAGATACATCAAGGCCATGAGAGGCCCGAGGAAGCCTAAACAAGCAAGATGAGAAGAAGCTGAAATTCACTGAGTTAATGAGAACTGTGGACTGTTGGCAAGCTTTTGAGGTCCAGTTCTCACACCTGTGCTTAACCAATTATGTGTTACAATTATGTGTTTACAAATTGGAACACAAGAGGTTCCACTTAAACCTGAGAAGAAACTTCTTCTCAGTGAGGGTGACGGAACACTGGAACAGGCTGCCCAGGGAGGTTGTTGAATCTCCTTCTTTGGAGACATTCAAGACCCGCCTGGACACGTTCCTGTGTAACCTTATCTAGGTTCCTGCTCCGGCAGGGGGATTGGACTAGATGATCTTTTGAGGTCCCTTCCAATCTCTAACATACTGTGATACTGTGATACTGTGTTAGTCATTAAGGGTCTTCAAGACATGTATCCAATCATAATATGCCAAATTGCTGTAAGTGCATGTAAGAAATAGTATATAAGGGGTTAAGGCTTTGTAATAAATGGCTTTTGTCTGATCATATTGATGTCTGACTGGGTCCATATATTTTCTGCAGCAGATGGCACCCAAACAGGACCCCCCCCCTATTTTTCATAATGAAACTGAAGGGATTAAAGCACGTGGCACCAAAGAAAGTGGAGCCGCAGGGACCTCGGCTGGGTTTGATCCGGCAGGAGCAGGATCGGGACGTAGACGCCTTGGAGCGGAGCCTTGTGATCCCAGAAGACACTGCACAGTGCAAATAAGGTAACAGCCGACAGGGTCTGGAAGAGGATTAGGATGAGGAATCGAGTAAAGAAGAAGTGGTCATCCTGAAGCCTTTCCAGTGTATCCTCTCAGCGAGAGGGATAGATTATGACAATAATCTGTCAAAAATACTATTGCTCTGGAGTAAAGAAAAAGAGCTGATCCAGGGGGTTAATGAAGCCTTTGAGCTTGGGATTTGGGAAAAAGATCGCTAAGGAAGAAGCCTCTGTTTTATGGATGTTTCAGTCTTTACGGTGAAGGGAGTAGCCTTTAAAGAGACAGACTTAAATTTAATGTTGAAATGGTCGAAGATGCGTTAACCAGAGATTGATGAATCTACTATATTTGAGGTCTCTGTGGAATGGTGCAGGAGTTAAATTGTGGGCTGCAGTCACAAAAGGCAATGACACTGAAAAACCTGTTAGCCATTTGGAGATCTATTTTAAAGACGTTAAAGTCAAAAAATGAGATCGTGGAGCCCAGTCATTGTTCACCTACCCCCCCCTCCCCCCAACTTTCACTGGTCACCGCCGCGGCTGCAAAGACTGAGGACAGAGATGAAGATGATCCTTTTGACTCAGGCCCTATTGACCCTGAGAAGGAGGCTGTGCATGTCCATCAGACTGCTGTTGCTGCTCCTGAGGTTCTGATGCCTGATAATTCTGATGCTGACCTGGATGTTCCTTTTCACCTGGAGCCTATTCATCTGGAAAAGGAGCCTGATTTATATCCTCCATATCCTCATGTTAAATGCACAGCTGTAAAGGGGAAGCGAGACCAGTGGGGGATACAGAGGTATTGTGCGTTTTCCTGGTGGTGTATGTTCTGGATCAAGACCCACAGTGGGAAGGTCTCTCATATGCTCTTATCAAGGGTATCGGGCAGAGCGTGACGGACCATGGACTTGGGACCCCATGTACAACTCATTTAATGCAGTCTCTCTGTGATACTCATGTACTAGAAGCTGGTAAATATAAGTATGTCCAGGTTTCTGTCGACCTTTGGAGACCTTTATAGATATTGCTGGCCACCTGTGTTGGACTGAGTGTGCATTTTGGTCAGTATAAAAGCCCAAGCTTCATGCGATGTGGGGGAGGCAGAGCCTCTGCAGGGATGCCTGCTAAGGTTGAGCCTGCCTCCTCGCACTGCAATGATGCTTCTCAGAGCTGGTTTCCTGTTAGTCTCCACAGGGTCCTTGTGCCACGTTCTGTACATGGGATTGTGTAGTGGGAGTAATGATTGTTGGGATTTTGTGCTTCAAATATTGTAGTTGTGTGGAGTGTGCTTGTGGGATCCCATATATGTGTGTGTGTGTGTGTGTGTGTGTTGAGGGCAGACGGTGTTCTGTGTATTTTTTGTTGTTGGGCTCATGTAAGAGTTTTTAACGGGTAACAGTTTAACATTTCAGGCAAGAAAGGGTTAATGCAAAAGTGCGGTTGCTGGCAGGTATTTATGGTTGCTGCTGCCCAGCAGGCAGGCGTTTGTAGCTGCTGCCCAGCAGGATGAGCAACTTTGGAAAAAAAACAACCACAAAAACACCAGAAAACCCCAGGTATTTGATGAGAGTTCGGTCCCCATGTTCAAAAGAAGTTGCCCTCCGATTCAGCTCCTGGTACTCCACCGGTGGAACGCCAGGAAGGGTGCCAGATCCGAGGAGTGAAAAAACAAAACAAAGCTTAGTATGTTTCAAGTAACTTGGGGGTGAATCCAAGAGTTGGAGGAACAGATAGATCGGTTGAAACAAGAGCTGCTAACTGAAAAACGAGAGGGGTAGTGCAACCACAAGCTGTATGAGCCATCATCTAAGCAGCATCAGGGTGGCAGAAAAAAAAAAAAAGGGCAGTGATGTGGCAAACTCCTCGTTTAACCTGTCTGCTTCTCAAGAACTGATAACCTGGAGGAGGGGGTGTATTTGTGTCCTCCTGCCTACAGGTCCATGGTGACTGCCTGCAAAGCTTGTCAAGCCTCGCCATGATCTGGACAGATGAATGGAGGAACCTGATGCCTCAGCTACAGGAGCTGACCGTGAATACCCCAAGCAGAATGAGATAGAGGAAGAGAAAAACCAATGATTGTTAAACATCATTTGGGGACAATTGAAAAGTAACAACTTGAATATGTGTGCTTGTAAAGTAGCTACTATTAGAGACTGTAATTTTGTGCATAAAACCACCTGTATTTACTAGCCAGTTGCTAATAAGAAACTACACCTTGTATTGTATAGATTTGTCACTTGTAAAAGAGATGTTAAGAGTATGGAAATTTGCAAAAGCTAGAAATATTCTAATACATTGGTAGTGTTATAAAGCAGGTAATGGAACAAATTAAGAGGGTGAGAGAATTGCACTGGTAAGAAATTTCTTTGGCTAGTCCCTTGCTGGCATCAGCATCTTCAACATGCTGCTGCACCCTGTAATAGTTACTCTGCTAATGTAAATCTGTGTGTGTGCCTTGCCATAATAACAACTTGTTACTGGATGAAGCAGGTGAAGCTCTGCATTGACAACAAGGTGCAACGACTGAGGCTGACCAAATGCCTTCTATCACAATCAAGGTCAAGATTGGGTTGGCCTCTTGTGTTTGCCACCAAGAAGAACCTTTAGCTCTGCTGTTGGCTGCAACCCAGCAGGCATGGAGTGGTGGGGACACATGCCATGCCAGACCTTGATGTGAAGGATGGCCTCCCCTGTTATCAGAGAGCCATACAGGAGAAAAAAGGGGCAGGCCCAGCAGCCTGTAGTTGGCATATGGTGGAAATACGATCTAGCCCAAATCCCCTGCTCAAGAATCCAAAAGATATATAAAACAAAAAGGGGGAGATGTGGAGACAGTGTTCTCACAGGAGATTGGATAAATGGTACATAAACTCTGCATAATCCTGAAAGATACAGCAAGGCCATGAGAGGCCTGAGGAAGCTTAAGCAAGCAAGGTAAGAAGAAGCTGAAATTCACCGAGTTAATGAGAACTGTGGACTGTTGGCAAGCTTTTGGGGTTGAGTTCTCACACCTGTGCTTAACCAATTATATGTTAGTCACTAAGGGCCTTCAAGACATGTATCGAATGACAATATGCCAAATCAGTGTAAGTGCATGTAAGAAATAGTATATAAGGAGTTAAGGCTTTGTAATAAATGGCTTTTGTCTGATCATATTGGTCTCTGACTGGGTCCATATATTTTCTGCGGCAACAGTGCAAGAAGTAAGGCCCCTGTGATGTTTCAGAGCTGAACTTGCCAATGTCTAGGGACTGTTGGTGTAACTGGGCTTTGCATGCAGCAGCCTTCCAGCTCAGAGCTGAAGATCAGTGGTGGTGCAGGCACAGGCTGGTGGTTTTCATTCCCTTTTGCTTGCTTATGTGTTACTGCCAGTATCGTGCAGCAGCAACACCCAGTTTGGGATTCCCCTCCCCCATAACACTGGGGTATGAGATCTTGTGTTGAGAAAAGAGGAAGGAAGCTCAGCTCAGAACAGCAAATCTCGCAGCACCCTCGCAGCTGCCTCAGCCTGCTGCTAGTCCTGAGTGGCAGCAGCTGGGAAAGGGATCTTCTTCCAGTGTCTTTGTTCCTTATCTTGAAGTCTGTGTCCTATAAACCTTGGTTCCCTTGGTGGGGGGCATCCTTCAGAGTCTCACGGATTCATGTACAATGGCAAGATGGAGCAAGACAGACAAGAAGAGTGGCGTGGGTATGTAACTGGGTGAACTGCCATTTGAGTGTTGTCTTCAGAACTTCTGAACAGGATGTGGGCAGGTGTTTGCTGTAGCGTGAGGACTGAACACTCTGTTTTACCATGGTACCTTCGTTAAGATGATCCATTTTTTACAAAGTTGTGATCTTTCAGACGTAATGGTGAGCAGTACATGAGTGCCAGCGGTTTTGCTCTCACAGGAATGCAGCTTTCCCCACCTTGGTGTTTTAGAGCAGATTGGGTATTGTGTATAACACAGCAGCTAGAAGGAAGGGGCAGCAAATACAGGGGGAGACAGTTGCTTCTGAGATTGTCACTTAATGTTAGAGAGGAACCTATAATGAGTTGGCAAGTCATACTTTTTGGAAGGAAAGTCATCTTCCAGCATCAGTTTATCTTAAAATGAATGATGTTCACTTGCATAAAGGACTAAATTGGGTTGTTGGTTTTTTTTTTTTAAAAAAGGCCTTAAAATTAGGATTCAGCTGAAGTACTTGAAGAAATGAAATTAACTACAGGTTTTCAGTACAGAAGACCGTCTTGTACTACTTGTGTTTTATTTTACCTACTAGTGCAGTTATAAATGTGGAATCTCCAAATTCTTCTAGAAGACACTTGTTATTTTAAGGAGGCCATGTTGTGAAACACATTAAAAACAGAAGACCCAACTAGCTTCATGAAATAAAATGAACCATCAAGGAATCGGTAAGAGGAAAAGAATGCCTTCCTGTTCAGCTTCAGCGTGCAGCAGTGGCAGAACTGCAAAATGGAAGTAGCCTGTTCTGGTGGCAGTTTGTATTGCAAAATAAAGGGTGCCGATATTTTCTCTTTCAGTTTTGCAAATAGCAGAAAGTACTAAATTTTTCTCTTGTTTTTCTGAAAGCTGCTGATTTGGGAGACTGACTGCATTTGTTGTCTGTGGTATCTCTATCCTATGTATGTGATGGATGTTAACTCACATATGGATGGAAGTTCTAGGTACACATCAGTTATTTCTGGGAATAATATAAGCTTTGCTTACAGCAGCCTCTTACAAGGAGCATTTTGGGTCTGGGTGTTTCCTGCCATTACAAAGAAAGCTTGCTGCAGTTGTACAATCACTGTTAACATTATGGAGGCCAAATAACCTGACTTGATGTTCAGTGTACTATGGGCTAGGGACTTTATTGCACCTATGCCTTCAGTAGACTAATGTACCAGGTGTGAGGAGGCCCTGGCTGTGATCTGCCACTTGCTCAGCAGGCAGCTGGTGCGTTTTGCTTGCAGCGAAGTTCTGACTCTTTGGAACTTTGCAGCTGATGTGATCACTGAGTGGACAAAAAGCCAGTATGATACAGAAGACTCCATTGTGTTTGGAAGGTGCAGCAAACCACACATAATAAAAACAACCTTGTGAAACAGGTTACTTCATCCACTGATGCCAGTCCTGTGAAGTTTATTTTCATGATACTACAGGGTGGTTGGATAGAACAATTTTTCGTAATCAGAATATGCAGTTCTGTATAGCACTAGTCTTTGCTACCTGTGATATAAGAATATTTCAAAATCATACACCTTTTAACTGAGTCACTCAGCATGAGCACTTAATGGATAAAATAAGATCAGATAACAGACTGTAACATTTAATTGTAGTAGCTTGATACTGTTAAGCTTAAAGCACCATACAGACAACACAAATGCAGGAGGTTTTAAAAACTCTGGGCTAGGTTTTCTTGGACCAGTGCTCCTCTTCAAATGCTGTCAGCTCTAACAACTCTGGCACTCGTTTTAAGAGGATGTACTACATGTGGCTAATAGGGTGACCCCAGTGCAGCCCCTAGTCTATACAGGTACTGCTTTCTGAAACATGGTCTGTACAAATATTGCTTCTCCTTCTCTCACCTGTCTCCCTAATCAGACAGTTGTTACCTTCAGTCAGGTTCTTTAGGTTTACAACAGAGACTGGAATCATAAGTCTCTTACAACTCCTGTTGTGCCAAAGACATGGATTACTCGTGTCAGTCACCTCACTGAACACCCTTCAGTCTGTTGCATCATGTGGATGAGGAGTCCTGAGATGGGATATTTCCAGGTGCCAACACAGTGGCCTGTAACTTGTGTACCGGGTGTTAGAACTAACTGAAAGACTAACCTGCTGTTCCAGAAGCATTTGAGACATCAGAGATAGTTTTGTGTCGGGAAGAATGTAGATAAGGGCAAGATAAAACTCCATGGGGGGGGGGGGGGGGGGGGGAGGGGAGAGATTTATTCATTTGCAAGTTTAAAAATTTCATTTCCTGCTGCAAATTAAGGAGTCACCACTTGACCTACTGTTGAGATGAGCTCAAGGAAACAAACCGCCACCGTCTGACTAAAAGAAATCTGCAGAGCATGCAGTTAATGAGAAGGGATTAGGGAGTGCACCAAATAGGAAATGCTGCAACTGATTATATGTATATTAAGGAACTTTACTAGTGTTTCAAAGGAGACAACAAGCGTATCAAAGCTTTGGTACTGATGAGTTTAAGCTGCTGTAGAGACAACACAAATACAGGTGTTGATTAATAAACTTGAAAAAAGCTTTGATAAATTTCCTTTAATAGGTAAAGGAAATGATGTAATCCAGCTTGTGATGCAGCAGATGGACTTCTGCCTTACAGCCTGATAATTCTCAAAGATGATACTTTTTCGTCTGTGAACAGGTAAACCTGGTCAGCCATGAAGTCACTTGGTCACGAAGTCCAGAACAAAGTCTGCATAGACTTGTCTGTGCAGGGCTAGTAATGGGCCAATGAGATTAGGCCTGCTTCTCATAGAGATAATTCCATAAGTCTTATGGCTGTGAGGCTAAGGGTAAATACATTTAGCTGGCACATATGAGATCTTAAGCATTTCAAAGCTGGAAAATAACAGCAGTTCAACACTGCCACATTTGCTTTGAGTATACATTACCTCTACTGTAGTTACCATAGGTGTTACAGATGGTTGCACTACTCTACAAATTGTTTTAGATGTTTTCTCCATGTCTGTTGAACTGATTCCTGAAGAGTAGGCATGACAGTGGGAACTCCAAAACATGGAATCACATTTCTATTGCAGGTCATGGGGGAGGCGTGGCACTGTGGTGGGGTTTCCTTCTGCTGTGCTAGGCTACAAGCACCTGTGTGACATTGATGTAAAAGGGGATCTGTGCAAGCTGTGTCACTGTGTGGCAACAGTACACTTGTTGTCTCTCTGCTCACCCTACGTAGGTCTGTTTCCTAGGTTAAGGAAGGTTTTTTTGCTGTTATATATTGTATTATAAGACTTGTCATACTTGTATGTAAAAAGAAAAAAAGTCATAATTGCAGCAATGTCTGTGGCTTACAGACATTGTCGATTTGAAGCCTACATTGTGGGGAGGAGAGGAGGGGGTGAGTTCTTTGTAGCAAAGCATATGCTCAGCCTGAGAGCCAAGAGCTGTGATTGGCTGGTCTGCTTTCATCTGCTGAAGACCTCTGAAGATGATTCGGCATCTCTGAAATAAGACAAGGTTGAGCTGTAAGGGAGGCAGAGCTTTGTTCAGGATAGGTTGCCTACTCCATAAAATGCAACCCTTGAACCCCACAGACAGTTGGGAAACAAAGAAAGGGGAACTTAAGTAGGATGAAAACAAGCTGCGAAAGGAATCTTTTAATCCACTGTTTTTCATGAAAGGAAAAAGCACAGTTAAATACTCTTCATGAAGATCAGATTTCTAAGGAAAAGAACCATGTTACTATGTTTTATAAAAAGGTAAGGGGTCAGGAGCAGTATTGTCATATAACTAGTCGGGTGCGTTAGAACTTCCTGGTTCTTATAATCCATGCTGGCTTTATTGTGCTTAAGAAGGAAAATAAGTAGCTCAAGTCAGCTAAAACCTCCATCTGGCCCCAAGATTAAGCACAAGAAGAAATCTATATTCAACTACAACCTGAGCTAACAGCTTCCCACCCAAGAAATTAAGAGTTACCCTTTGCTGAGTGTAATAAATGAATTCAGCCTTTACCCCACCTTGAGTTTTGATCCATTCTGACTTGTGAAATAGTCATCAGAAGTGCGTCACTGTCATGTTCATTATAGTAGGTGGCTCTTTAAGAGTTACAATACCTGCAATACAGATTTTATAGGTTTCTTTCCAGAAGTCAAGAAATCCTTTTAATCCTGTTAGGACTGCATGCTACCTTCAGGTGAAGCTTGTCAGTGTTCTTGCTGAGTGATTTAACCCTGTTTTAATGAGAAGAAAATGATAACAGAAAGAATTGACCTGTAAGGAAACATTACTACTCAAGAACAGGATTCTTCCTGAGGCTATTCATTGGAGGTGTTTGAATATGCAAAACTCTTAATGAGTTATAACATAGAAATCATTCCATATACTCCTCCTATTATGGTAAAGTGAAAGGAAGAGCTGGTTCAGCAAAGCTACACCTCAGCAATGTTGTTTCTAATTCTCTTTAAGTGGAAGGGTGTAAAGTAGCCAAGGAGAGCATCGTGAAATGTAGCTTATTACTACAATGTGAGTCTCAAAAATATAAAGAAAAGGGTAGGGTCTTCACATGAAGGAAAACAGGCAGAAAAGACGGGTAGGAAGATTAGGGTAATGAACAGCTTCAGTGTTACAAGTCTGTGGGATTTTCTTAACTCACCATTCCCATCTTGCAGTAGTTTACAGTTTAATCATGTAAATACCATGCATGTGGGGTTTTAAAGTATGTAAATACTGAGGAAATCTAGATTTTTAAGGAAGGGATTCTGCTACCTGGATTCTAGTGAGGTTTTTAGAGAGTTTGGTGTGTGACTCTTACCGGTAAGGTACAAAGTATGATTTTTATTCCACTTTCCCCTTTTCCCCACTTCTCATCTTCTAAAAGGAAGGTGTATAATTTAAATTACACAATGTTAACTGTGCTTTTTTGCTCAGTGTGTGGTTGTTTGAATTTAGTTCTTAACTCGTAGCAGGAATCTTCCTCTGAACACTATGAGACTGTTTCATTTACCTTGTATCTTCTGAAATGCCCTCTACAGGTTTTTCACTACTCCACTTTGGAAAACATGTACATACCTGTGTGGCTTAATGAAACAGGCTTCATAGCCACACCTGTAGTGACCAGCATTCATGCGTCTGTATACTGTGGGAGTGATGTGTGTCTGGCAGCTCTGGCTTTAATAGATACGTTGGAATGAAATGCAAACAGGAGTTTTCTTTAACGTTCATAGTCCTTTTTTTTTTTGCTGCTGGGATGGGCACAGGTAGCTGTCTTCACTTGTGCTCTGGATGGCTGAATGCAAGAGTGGTAGCAGAATCGGACACAGAAGCTCTTTAGAGTAACTGTCTTTACAAGAGGTCTTATTTGCCTGAACAAGAACACTTCCATCTTCCTGAGCTGTAATTCAAATCCTGCTTTTGCTTTAGTGTATTTCAGTTTGGACAATCCTTTCTGGCATTTCTTTAGGCTTTTGTTCTGAAGTAATATTGTTGAGGTGTGCTGGCTTCCAGCTCAGCTCCTGAGGGAGCTAAGCCAAACCCCTAGAATCAAAGCGGGGTTTGCACTAGGGTTTTTGGTTTCTGTGTGGTGCATGTGTGTCCTCCTGTAAAATTACCACTGAAGTTATGGGGACAAATTTGCTAACTCTATTCTCAATGAACTGTGAAGTCCATATTTAGGAAGATTGTCTTAAAGGTCGTTTTCTTGGGCATTGTCTATGCCATTCTGGGAGAATGTGACAGCATCTGTGGACAGATACAGTATTGATGAGAACACCTTAGTCTGATACTGGCTGCTGGGTATATGCTGTCATATGCTGTCAAGTCTCTCCTGCTGATCTTACTGACATGGTGTCAGTTGTTCCTCAGGACAGTAATTGCTACTGGGGTTTAGAGTAAATGCTAGGGTCTTCAAGCAGGCCACCTTCTGCTCCTTGAGGATACTGTCCCACTTTGTGTTTATGGCTGAGATATGAGATGCCAAGGAGTGGAGAACTCTGGTGGTTAATTCTGGGGTGATAGCTGCAGTGTAAGAGAGTCACTGTTTGTAAAGGAAGTGGTATCAGTTGCAGCTGACAGGAGATGTAACTGGATGGAATAGTCAAATTTTGACTCACAGTTGATAATTCAAAAATTAGCAGATGTGATAGTCAAGCTGTCTGGTGCTGTAGATCATACAACTGGATGTAAGCTGGTGGTATTAATATAGAGTTTTTTGCAGTGGCATATGGGAGACAATTTCTTACAATAACATGTCTGGAAAGGTCTATAGCTTAAAACTGTGTAAAAGAATCTGTGAAACTCATCCTACCAAACAATCCAAAATCTACAGTCAAGTCTTTCTCAAGTTTCCACTTACTCATTTAGAAGTCTGAGCTGATAGAGCCACTTCCCTTGTTTTTAAATTAAGGCTTTAAATGAAGGCTTTACATGCAATGTGAATATATGGCTCGGTGAGTTGCATCCGTATTTTGAGGTCAATACACCTGGAAGTAGAGCAGCTTATCTTTTGAAATATAAAGTAGCTGCTAGTCAACAGTGATCTTCATCTGTATGGACCCTTCAGGAAAATAGGAAGAGCACTCGCACGCTCCCCAAGCGCTCTGGTGGAAATATCTCATGAAATATGGGAGGCTTGTTTGCCATCTTCCAGTTCTTGAAATCTGTGTCAAGACGAACGAAAGGAAGCTGGTCAGAATATAGCCACATGTCCACCATACAAATCTATACTGAAATTCACATTTGTGTTGAGCTAAGGCAGTTCTCTGGATCACTGAGGAGGCAGCTTCAAGATTCTCTTGAATCTGGACATCAGAGCCTCACTTTTCAGTTAATTTTTCTTTTTCTCTTTCTTTTTTTCCTTCCTCCCCATTACGCTTAATGATTGAAGCCCTGCTCTGCCCAGTCAGGAGGAGACACTGGTGGGAAGGTCAACAAAAATAGCAACTTATTTTTGGTCAATTAAGCCTCTTAATTAAATCTGGAATTCCTTCTAATTTCTGTCCAAGAAATATAATAAATATAATGATGGCAAAAGAAATTAGAAACCCGATTTATGGAACTCGAACAAGTGAAGAGGGTGGATCTGATTAGCTCTACCCTCCTATTTGAGACATTTTTATGAAAGGCAATTGGATTTGAGATTTTAAGCATAATTTAAACTAAAATGAGTCACTAGTATACATTTTGGCCTAACAGAAATGAATATCATATTTTAGAAGCCAGGGGGGACAGGTGAGCAAAAGGTGTGTAGGAATATACTGAAGGCAGGCCCACTGTTATGTAAGTTTGAATGCTCTGTGTCTGTGGATTGGGACACTGTGAGGAGAAAAGGAAGCAAACTGCTGTCTCTGCTGAACAACAGAGGTCATGTTTACCAGCCAGTGTGCTGTTCCTACCTGGATAATTTAGTCATGGCTTCAGGCTTACTCATTTGATTCAGTTTCCTTGTGTGATGCTACCTTCAATAACCACTTCTACTCTGTGATGCTCCTGTAAAAGTCTATAACCATGCCCATGAAGAGAAAATACACAGAAACAAATGCTTAGCAGAGCAGCCCACGTCCGGTAGCACTGGAGTGTAAGAGCTAGTAAAGAAACTGATGTTCTTGAAATCTCCCTGAAGCATGTCTGTTTCCTAACCACATACAGATAAGCTTCTGATTAGAACACTTTTGAAATCCACTGCTCCTGTGATCTTTTCAGAGTGATTAAGTGCAGAAGATGATGAAACTTTCTGCTTGTTTCCATATGAAACACAGTTTCATGTTAAGATGAAACATCAAAACCCAGGAAAGAACTCAGTAAATTCAGTTTCTGTATGCATGTTTGTGCCCCTTCTCACCAGTGTAGCCATAAATTCCTGTAAACTCTGCACTGGACTAACAATTCTCCAGCACAATCAACATGTATATATTGAAGACCTGCATCTAAATAGGTGCTCTTAAATCCTGTGCAGAGTGGTTATAAATAACAGTTTGTTTTATGTGTATGCAGATTTGTTTGTTTTCAGCATTGTCTTTGCATTTTCATAAGAATAAAGATTTAGTAATGGTAACAGATGAAACTTCTGGATAGAATTATGAGTCCCTTTGTTTGTACTAGCGTATTGGAATCTTAGTCACATTGTGTGGTTTTCAGTTTAATTCCCATTTACAGCTGTATTGAAAAACATTTTTTTCATCCTTTAATTTTTCAGCTATATACAATTTCAAAGGCACAGGAGTACCACAACTGACTTTACAGATTGGTGACGTGGTCCATATCTTGGAGTCCTGTGAAGGTAAGTCAGTTGTCTCCAGGAGATAGGTATTTGAATAACTTAACCCTTTTACTTCTTAGCAATTCTCCGTGTTGCATAAATAGTTGTCTAATGTTCTTATTTATATTGGTGGTGGTGTATTTTGAGGAAGAACCTATTCCTTTCTGGAGAGCCTAAATCAGAAATGTTGCAGTACATGTGCTTTTTTTGGGAAGCTGTTCATGTATGAGGAAGGCATCGAGTGTGAAGTTCATGCAGCTGTAGTATACCTGATGGGAGTTACAGTAGGTTTGATTGATGTTTTAATAGAGTTCATTTTTGTCTCTAAACCAAATATTTGTTGCTAGGAGATATTCAGCACCCTGATCATCCTTTAGCACAAGATGGAAATGTGGTATGTTGAAGTAGTCTGTAGGTCAGCATGATCAAACATTTCTGAAAAGCATCCAGCGTACAGAAAGTGCTAAACAACAGAAGTCCAAGTTATGCATGACAGATAGCCAATATGCTGATCCAGACTTACGTAGCTTTGTACATTTGTGAAGCTGAATTCACTGCTGATACTGTAGTGCTAGTGTATTCCTCCACAAGGATTGGAGCTATACTTTCACAATGTTACTGAATTCTTTGCCATGTCTGCCCCAGCTACTGAAGTTCTTATTAGTATAAAACAATAGGTTGCAATTATTACTAACTCAACAGGTGTCTGCAAATGTCCACTGTAATAGGGATTCATTTTCAATCTGCAGTGATGTGCTTGACTAAGCAAGAGTTAAAAAAAATTAATTATGAAGTACTTCAAGCTTTGCAAAATATATTGTAAAATCATCAATGTACTTGTGCTTTCTGTCAGTGCTATCTTATTAACTGTAGTTACGTTAAAAGAGACAGGCCAGCTTCTGCACTATGCACTTACAGAGAGCTTGGTACTGAAAGGCACTTCTGAGCCCAGCCCATTTCATTTCACAGAGCTCTAGGTTGTTTTGCATGGAAACAACAAAATGTTAGAGAGAAAAGCATCTGAGGAACCATACTTTCCATGTTTTGGAGAGCAGAAGCATGTTTTTTTCCTCTTTTGTTTCTAAGAGAAATTCAGTATCTCAAAGTATCAGTGAAAATACTGATGCCACTCACTAGATGCTTAGTCAATATATGCATCTCTGTCATGAGTAATATTTGTGTCCTCTCCTAAAAATGAAAAGTCTGCATAAATCTGTAAGCCTCCATTCTAAACATTTTGGCTAAGAAAGAATACATTGGTTATCCAGAAACCTCCTCATCCCTGTTGTCTCTGTGAATGGCAGAAGCAACATTCCAGATTTCTGTCTCCTGTGGTACCTTTGTTGTCACCCCAGCCTAGCAAGTTGAGTGGTGAACTTGTGGTGGCTTTTTATCCAAAAGTCCTTTCTAAATCTTCTGCCCTTTACATGCACTGTCACAGCTTGCATTATGCGATACATTTGCCAGTGAAGAAGTAGATTCTTTAAGCATTGTGCCAGTAAGTTGTTTTTTATCAGATATCTTAAGAAACATGCTGCCAGCTGCAGCTGAAGAGTAACCAACAGTAACAGGTTTTTCCTACGCTCATTTTTCATGCTATTTTGTTTTGCATGCACAGAATATGCCCAGGCATACATGTGCAGTAACAAGTGGGATTAAATAGATTTGACACACTTGGATGTAAATTGGAGACTATGTACAAGTAATTCAGTTTGAGAAGTAAGTAGGAATTTTATTGATGAGAAGATAGTGGGGAAAAAATATCCCAGTGCTGAGGAAAAAGTCCGGAGTCTGTTTTTGAGGTCAGTGATTCTCCTGAGTCTTGCAACATTGCCTTTCTCACAGGACTGCTCTGGGTTTGGGATTTCTTTCTTTGTGTTTTGGTTGCACAGCTGAAATACCTGTTAGAAATGGAGAGAGAGAAAAGGTAATTATCTGTTCATGAAACTATACCAGAAAATGTATGCTTTTCATCATAAAATGCTTGCTTTGGATGAAATAGAAGAAACATTCAGCAGAGTTGAATACCTTTGCTACGTTTCATGATTGAGTGTGTGCACACTGGATGTGGCTTCTGCTATAATTTAGTAAGGGTGAACTCTTTATGTTCTTTTTAGATGTTTATTCTGACCACTGGGGCATAGATGGAACAAAGCCTGAGCTAGTACTGCAATGCTGCACTCTTTTCTTTCAGAAGGGGTTCCTAGTTATGAATGGAGAAGGGGCCCCATAATAGTCCTTCATTTTCTTGGAGTTCTGTCTTGAACTTTACAGTAGGAGTAACTTTTGAGTTAAGTCCAAAAGCTGTAATTCCTTATGGCAGAAAGATGGCCTGTCCTTACATTCAGGGTAGCTGAATGTATACTACCATGTACTGTGTTGGATTAATAGGGCACCTAGAGCACAATTGGAAGAGTTTGATGGGCTATCCAGTATAATGAGTGATCTTGGTTAAGAGACATATGTGTGTGTGTGTTTATTATATATTGCACCACAAAACAGCTTATCCTATCTTTTTTTTAATGTGAGTGTGTAGGTATTATAATCTGTGTAAGACTGTCTGTGCTTACTATGCAAGACTTGAAATAGACCATATAATAATACTTGATAATGTGCAAGTCATGCTCAGTATGCTTCCTGATACTTGATTTGCTTTCATCCATGTAGTTTTGAACTAACTATTAATTTTTAACATCCTATGCTAGATAGTTCTTATATGAAACAAACCTTGTGATTTTCTAATATACTTTTGCATACATGTGTTCTGTCATACTAAGTGCACTCTTTCTTCTTTTTAGGTTGGTACAAGGGTTATCTAGTAAGACATAAAGGATCAGAGGTAAGATCATGCTGTTCATTCCTATGAGACTATTTTTAAGGAATTAACCCGTGAAGGTTTTTATTAGTATCTCTTGTCAGATAGTCCTCTTGTGATCTCTGAAGTGAGCTCTTTCCTGACAAATAGAATGGTCAGAGTTTGTCCTGGACAATGTTGGTAAATACTAGAAAGACTGGGAGGAGCAGATCAGTGAAGACTATTACTGTGCCTTCAGGTTAACACACTGAGGAAGACATCATTTGAAATAACTTTTTGAGTGAATTTGCTCCTACATGTGTTTGGTTCTGCCCTTTTTTCTAAGGATCCTTTAGGCTATATGCAATATGAACAACTCCCATGAGACTTAAATTCTTAAATACAAGTAAAAAACCATATTAATAAAAAAGTCTGTACTCCTATTTCTAAATATGGAAAAGCCACAAATGAATCATTTCTACCTTGTGTAGGATGACGCCTGACTTAAGTAGCAAGAAAATTACTTTTTAGTTTCAAATGCACTTTTCTAGAAGAGAAGCATTTCTTTTGAAACTTGCTCTTAGTACCAGGTTCTTTTAGGGTGCAGCCCTGCAAAGGCATTGCAAGTTAGAGACTCAGACCTACATTACAGTAAAAATGTTTGGTGGAAGTCACATCTCTAGCCTGGAAAAAAAGATGTACAAAACCTTCACAATCCCTTAACATGTGGTATCTGGGGAGCAAAGGGACCACTGCTGGCAGAGAATATGCATCAGAAGAAATCAGAATAGTCTTTCTTTTGCATTTCCTCTTTTTCTTATGCTGTATTCAGTGGCTTGCAGGGACTAACAATAACTTGCATTGACTTCGACTAAATAATTTGTGTCCATTTTCAAACTGCATGTGACAGTAGAATATTCTAATTTCCTTTTGGAAGTATTAGATGCTTGATTTACTGTTTTATTTCATTGCTCAATGACTGCACATCCTAAAAGACAGAGGAATGAATAACTGTGATCTCCAGACTTCTGCCTGTTTCTCATGTTCTATGAGCTCCAATACGACTGCACAGAAATAGAAGCAAGCAAATAAGGTGAACTAGCTCACCAAAACTGAGGGGGGAGACAGGCTAGTCATAGAGGAATTCACCATAAGTTCTTGATGCAATGTAGTATTTTAGTGGAAGCTACACAAAGGAGTTATCAGCTGCCTGATCTGCAATACTTGAGGGTGGGTATGAGAGAATAGGTCCCCATTCTGTGCAGTACAACTGTGTTTTAAATACTCCTTTGACATTTCTTTTGGCTCAAAATGCTATAGTTGTTTAATTAAAATTTGTATTTTAATAGCCTAAAATTTAATCTAAAACTGAAAAGGTTTAACCCCACCCAGACAGCTTGTTACCCACTCCCCCCCTTTCTTGCCCTCCCCCTACTCATGGAGAGACGGAGAGGAGAATCAGAAAGAATGCAACTCCCACGGGTTGAGATAAGAACAGATTAGTAACTAAGGTATAACACAAATCACTCCTGCTACCACTAATAATAGTAATGATAAAGGAAATAACAAGGGAAGAGAATACAATACCCCATGACCAGGTGACCGATAACTCGCCCCCCCCAGCCCGACCAAGCACCGACCCATACCTCCTCCAACCCTGCAGTCCCAGCCGGGTAACTCCATTACATCCCGGGCATGACGTGCTGTGGTATGGAATACCTCTTTGGTCAGTTTGGGTCAGGTGTCCTGTCTCTGCTTCCTCCCAGCTTCTCTCCTCCCTGGCAGAGCATGAGGCCCACAAAGTCCTTGGCCAAACCAAAACATCATTGTTTTTCAGCTCTGTTCCCAGCTGAAAGTCAAAACACAGCACTGCACCAGCTACCAAGAAAGAGAAAAATGACTGCTACTGCTAAACCCAGGACATTATCCACCCCTTATTCCATACCATTCACATCATGCTCAGATCCTACGTTTTCAATATACCATCACCCTTATCTAAGTGCACTCTCATCCTAGTGCATGGACCAGTCCCTATAAAGCTGTTGAGTCCATCTTCTCCATGATGTCAGGCTCCATCTCTTGTAAGTCTTCCAGAGCAGGAGAGGCTGTGTGCAGTGTTCACACACATGAATAACCTGGGCAGTAGTGTCCATTGCTAGGTCCACCCCTCGATCATGAGTCCATCTCTATGTTGCACCTCTGCTCTGGTGGCCTTAAGGGTCATGGGCCCACCAGGCTCAAAATAATTCACTATCCTTCCATCTCCAATGTTTCCAAAGCACTGGAGGGGCCCAGTGAACTAGATACTTGCCCATACTGTCCCACATGCCCTGCCACTCATGGCTGTCCACCCTTGGGGGAAACCTCTTTGTCCTCCCATATTGTTGTCTAACCCCAGACAAGACCCAAACCCGACTCTGCTTAAATTTTGGGATCAGACACAATGGTGGTGGGTAAAACACACTCTGCATGTGTGCCAACATAGTGAACACCATCACAGTCAGCAGGCAGGTCCCAAGGGTACCCAAAGGCCATTCGAAACCTCCAGAACTCTCAAACGATGCTGCTGTACTTGTCCCTGGGGCTGGTGTAGCTGCTGTGCTTGCCGGCTCTCCCACCACCAGCTTCTCTTTTCCTGAGCCCAGCTCTTCCTCCTCTGCCTTGCTGGGAAATGCTGCGGGGCCTCCTGCGTCCTCCTGGGGCTCGGCGGGCGGCTTCCGGGGAATGCTCTCGGACGCCGCGGGGCTGGGCTCGGCCGCGGGGCTCGGCTCCTCCACTGCCTCCTCCCGCTGCTTGGCAGCCGCCTCCTCCCGCTCCTCGGCAGCCGCCTCCTCCCGCTCCTCGACCGCCCCGACCTCCTCCACCGGCAGCCGCTCCCTACCGGCCTCCGGCCCCGCTCCCGCTTGGTCCCCGGGGCCGCTCTCCCGGGCCGCTTCAGCAGCCGCCGGCTCCCGGGGCTGCTCCCCCTCGGCTTCCCAGAGCCTTACACAGAGGGAGGCGAGGGCGAGGCCCAGGACGGTGAGGAGCAGCCGGACGGCCAGGGACCAGTCCACGGCCACGTCCGTCCCGCCCTGTTGCTGGAGCCCGCCCGTATTACAAGTCATTGCCATAAAGTACAGTGAGACAGGAACCATAGCCCAAGCCCCACACTTGATAAACACTAACACAGCAAATACCGGCTCTAAGTAAGTTACAACATTCTGAAGCTGTGAGATCAAGAGGAACAACTCTGAGAGCCAATAAATCAGCACTGTGACGGTCAGATCTGTCGTTATCTCAACCCCTCGTGCCCCACGTTGGGCACCAAAAAGAACTGTCGTGGTTTAAACCCACACAGACAGCTTGTTACCCACTCCCGGGGGAATGGAGAGGAGAATCAGAAAGAATGCAACTCCCATGGGTTGAGATAAGAACAGTTTAGTAACTAAGGTATAACACAAATCACTGCTGCTACCACCAATAATAATGATAAAGGAAATAACAAGGGAAGAGAATACAACACCTCATCACCAGGTGACTGATAACTCGCCCCCCCCAGCCCGACCAAGCACTGACCGGTATCTCCTCTTAACCCCACAGTCCCAGCCCTTCCGGGTAACTCCCAGTTCCCTCCCGGGCATGACGTGCTGTGGTATGGAATACCTCTTTGGTCAGTTTAGGTCAGGTGTCCTGTCTCTGCTTCCTCCCGGCTCCCCTCCTCCCTGGCAGAGCATGAGGCCCACAAAGTCCTTGGCCAAACCAAAACATCATTGTTTTTCAGCTCTGTTCCCAGCTGAAAGTCAAAACACAGCACTGCACCAGCTACCAAGAAAGAGAAAAATGACTGCTACTGCTAAACCCAGGACATTATTTAACAGTACTAACCATTTCCTTTCAAGTAATTTTTAATATTGCTAAAGGGTTTCAAAGTCAAAATGTATTACATGTTTTAAGAAGTATTATTAATTCCATAAGATTTCACTAAACTACTGTTTAAATCTTCTGTTTTCTGGGGGAGGACATTGCGGGGGGGGGTGGAAGATGGTGTTTCTCCTGAAGAAATGTAATCCTATGCTTTCTGTGTTTGCAAAAATGGATAGGACAAAACTTCTATTATTTGTCTGTCAGACAAATGCATCTATCTGGACAGAAAACTAGATAGACAGCAGTTTAATTCGGAGATTAGTCATGGTTGTTCCCTAAATGCTCTTGGAGAATAAATGTTGATATTTTTTGTTCTCCTTCAACAGGGAATATTTCCTAAATCTTTCATCCACATCAAGGAAGTTCCTGCTGAAAAGAAAAGGTATTGAATGTTTTATTACACTAAGGATCTTACCTGCCCAAGAATGACTTTTAAGGCTTTTACATGCCTTAAACATGGTAACTATAATATAAACCTGTGAAATTTGATAATCTTTTTCATTTTCATTGTGTTAGAATTTCTTCTCTTTCTAGACATTCAGAAAATATAATACCTGCTGAAATTCCTTTAGTTCAAGAAGTTACCACTACTCTTTGGGAATGGGGAGGCATCTGGAAACAGCTCTATGTGGTATGACATTTTTGCATTCTGCGTGTGGCCTGGTAATTAGTCCTATTCAAGCATCTTGAGGTCTTGTTCAAATTGGTGTCTTTTCTTAGATGCAGGCAGGATCTGGAAGGATTTAAGCAATTAATTCTTCACTACTTAGATGATTACCATTTTCTTCAATGGCTTTAAATGAAAAGGCTGGCTTACTGATGAGGATTAGTGTAACTGCATGCTTTTAGTTCAAACCCTGAGTACCCTGTACATGATAAACTTCTCATAATTGCTCTTTTTAGAGTTGACAAGTTTCAAGATAGGAGCATCAAACATAACTAACATTCATTTGAAAAAGATTCACCATGCTCTTGAATGTTACAACAAAGTTTGTTCTAGTGTGTAGTGGAAGTGTGTAGCTATTAACGACAGGCAGTTTCAAGAAGTCAATCTTTCTACTTTCAGTATCTAAAACTACATCTCTTAAAGAAAAATATTTATTTATCTTTTTTCCATTTTGGAAAAAAAATTTTTTTTTTCCTGTGAGCACTTTTACCAATATATAAAAGTGCAATGAATTTGGAGATATTAGTCAAAAGGGCTACTGCATCAGCATCTGTGTTAACTGTGAGCAAGGAGCCTCTACTCATGGTGGTCTTTTGCATATGCTTGTAATGTCCACAGTGTAGTGTGGAACTTAGAAGTGATAAATGCATTATTTTTTATTTGTCTGTTTTATCTTTCTTGTTGTAACCCTACATTAATCTCCACTGATCCTAGTGACTTGTTTAACCTAAGCCTGATGGACAAAAAGTCAGAAAGTGTTGACTGGAAAAACATCAAAAGATAGTGAATATCCTAGTACCTGCGTAGTCTCTTCTACTAACCCGTTTCAACGACTTGCACTGACTGCTCCAGGATCTCAGCCATTGGATTTTGCTTTTTCTCTAGTGGGGCAAAGAAATCTTGAATATGGGTGGTTTTTCCTCATGAATATATTTCCTGAAACTTGTCACTTCTGAGTGTTCCTCTTGTTAATGTCAACAATTAAAACTTTTAATGTTTCCATGGATGACACTGGAACTGCTTTATTGACTTCCGTGCATTCTCCCACTATTCTCTTGAGTATATTTATACCACAGCATTCTTATCAGTATCTCATACAGACCTAAATTGCTTTTATAATGTTTGCTTTTGATGAGACTTAATTCATGGATTTTAAAAGAGCACAGTTAAACCCAAAATAATGCAATTCCCTATCCCCATACAAACTGTTTACATTTAATGGAATTTCTTTGTGGTCACATGGAAGGTCCTGTCTTTAAAAATTTGTGGGATGAGAGGAGGAAAGAAGCCAGGGCGAGTACTTAGCCTAATTCTTGCTCCTACAATTACTTAGCATTAAATAGGGGACATCCTTGGATTGTCAAGACCAATGCTTCGCTTCAATGTCAAGTTTGAAACCTACTGTTTTGTTTTCTATCTTAGACGAATAAGAAGGAGCAGTTCCAGCAGGTGCAGTCCATGATGTATGACCTCATGGAGTGGCGGTCACAGCTTCTGTCTGGGACTTTGCCAAAAGATGAGCTGAAAGAACTCAAACAGAAAGTCACCTCGAAAATAGACTATGGTAACAAGTAAGTGGCATACATTGCTTTTGGAAAACATGATTTATTTTAAAGCAGCTAGCTAAAACAGAGATGATGATCAAGTTTTCCTCTTTGCAGGTTTGTAACTCATTAATGCAAGATGTAGACGTAATGAATCTTCCTTTTCAAACTTCTGCCTGTTATTCGTGTGGTTATAGTAACTACCATGTTGAGGCTTCTCATAACCAATTGTTATTGCTTTTTCACAATATTCATTTATTTAACTACCGATACATGAGTTTTTCAATTGTAAAGATTTGACCAGATAACTGGCCTTTATATACTTATAACTTCATTGTACTTGGGACTCAAAACGTTTCCAACTTTCACAAACACAACCTACCACCAGTAGTGTTAGGCTACCACTTCAAAAGCATTCAGAGAGGCCTTAGTGTGGTGGATGAATAGCAAAAGTCTGAACTGTACAGAGCCTTTGCTAGAGGCAACGCACCACCACCCTCACCCCAATTTACATAGGGAATTTCCAGGCAAAACTCTGGTTCATAGAAGTGAAACTATCAGGGATAGAATAGCTATCTGACAAAATGCTTTGTTTCTTGCCAATGAAAAGCCACTGCAATACAACACATTTTAGGTAAAAATGGGGTTATCTAGGGGCAAGATATTAAAAACGGCTTGGGATTGTGTAGAGGAAAAGTGCAAGTTGGATAGTATTTGTAAGTGTGAGAGTGTGGGTTTGAGTTGTGATGTGTGAAGGAAACATTGTGGGGAAGGAGTAAAGGGGAATGACAGTGGAGGCTGAATGGGAAGAGGAGATTGAACACCAAATCTGGAGAGGTTGTGGGTAATCATGTAAGGTGATGAAGGTGGCTTGCAGTCTGATACAGACTGCTTCAAACAACATTAGCAGTGTCAGAAGGGCAGCCAGTGCCTCTTAGAAATTGTGAAAAATACCGTCTGGCATGATGTAGTCTGATTTTAGAGAGGCATGGAAGAGTGAGATCCTGGATAGGCAAGAAGGGGTATCCCTTGACTTAGGTGACACTAAGGCACTGTGGACAAGAATGTGTAAGGACATATGGAGGTAAGACCTGAGGTTTTTAACGTTGGGGTGGGGGAAGACTGGAAGGAAAAAAGGCATGATCTGTATGAAAGCAAGAAAGCAGAGCATAGTAGTTAAGTATCAGGACTAGGAGGCTAAGAGAGCAACAGAAAAGCAGAAGCCAACATGAAAAACCTACGCACCTTGATTGCAAAGGTTATATGTTAAAAAGTGAAAGACATGAAGACTGTTTGAAGTCACTGAACATGGTGAATCTACTTTATACGAGAGGCATTAAAATGCTTTTTTGACATTACTGTAAATTCCCCAAATGTATAAATACTGTACAACAGTTTGAGAAGAAAACCATTGGGTTAATTTTTTCTTCAGTGAAATGCTGTTACATGTATTTAAACCTTGAAGCAGCTCCTTGTGCATTTGATCTCTAAGCTTTATTTCTGTAGAAGGAAATAATCCTGCCTTTATGCCCTTTGTATTTTCACAGAATATTAGAGCTAGATTTGACAGTTAGAGATGAAGATGGA
This sequence comes from Neopsephotus bourkii, assembly GCF_033783945.1. NCBI lineage: Eukaryota > Metazoa > Chordata > Aves > Psittaciformes > Psittacidae > Neopsephotus > Neopsephotus bourkii. The sequence goes on along the minus strand of NW_026900863.1, from coordinate 1,287,078 downwards.
AATATTTTGGATCCAGATAAAACCAGTGTCATCAGCCTATTTCATGCTCATGAAGAAGCAACTAATAAAATTACAGAGCGAATTAAAGAAGAAATGGTAGGAACGACTGGTAAACTTAATCAGTTGTACTGGATTTTCATTTTGGTTTTACCTATTAATGGGTTGAAGGTTGTAACCTACCATGAAAGCTAGTGGAAATTTTTGCCTCTGACTTAAGAGTAGAATCACGTTCATTTGTTATAAATATGGCAGAGCCTCAAACTGATTTAGCTGAATTTATGCACTGGATTCAGGCTGTGGGTTAGGATGAAAGTCTGTTTCTAAAGTGGCTTCTAAATCAATTATTGGGTTCCTAAATGGAAATACTTTTCCTCATTCTATCTGAGTTACTGAGTAGGCTGATTCACTTAGTGAATAGTTACATGCTTGGAATTCAGCCTGCAAGCTATGAGTAACCAAAGCTTGCTCTTAGAAGATATTGTGAGAAGACTAATTGTTTGCTCTATGTTGCTTGTTAGCTAGTCTGATGGAGTTGAAGAATTTAAGCTCATTAAAGAGGAACTCAAGTGAACTCAGCATAATCTTGTGAACACCAGAAGTTAGCATGCTTAAGAAAAGCTGATGAGTGCATACATTTCATCTTTTACAATACAAAGAAGACGACTACTCTTCCTTGACCTTTCTCTATATGAAATCTGTTCAGGGATTTGTAAGATACTTGAGTTCTTTCCTGGATTCATAGGAAAGTAAACAGTAATAAAGCAAGTAGTGACAGGACAAGGGGTAATGGGTTCAAACTTAAACAGGGTAAGTTTAGTTTGGACATAAGGAGGAAATTCTTTCCTGTTAGGGTGGTGAGGCACTGGAATGGGTTGCCCAGGGAAGTTGTGAATGCTCCATCCCTGGCAGTGTTCAAGGCCAGGTTGGACAGAGCCTTGGGTGGCATGATTTAGTGTGAGTTGTCCCTGCCCATAGCATTGGGGTTGGAAATGAATGATCTTAAGGTCCTTTCCAACTCAAACTATTCTATGATTCTGAGTTGGGGACTGTGAGAATCAAGACCTTGGGCCCACTGTAGGAGAGGATCTGGCTTGAGACCACCTTAAGAACCTGAATATGCACAAATCCATGGGACCGGATGAAATCCACCCGCAGGTCCTGAAGGAGCTGGCAAATGAAGTTGCTAAGCCACTGCCCATCATATTTGAAAAATCATGGCAGTCAGGTGAAGTTCACAATGACTGGAAAAAGGGAAATATAACCCCCATTTTCAAGAAGAGGAAAATGGATGACCCAAGGAATTACAGACCAGTCAGTCTCACCTCTGTGCCTGGCAATGTCTTGGAGCAGATTCTTCTGGAACGCATGCTAAGGCACATGGAAAACAACAAGGTGCTTGGTGACAGCCGGCATGGCTTCACTAAGGGGAAATCCTGTCTGACCAAGTTTGTGGCCTTTTATGATGGGGCTACAGAACTGATGGACAGTGGTAAAGCAGTTGACATCATCTACCTGGACTTGTGCAAAGTGTTCAACACTGTCCCACATGACATCCTTGTCTCTAAATTGGAGAGACATCAATTTGATGAAGGGATCACTCAGTGGATAAAGAACTGGCTGGATGGCCACACACAAAGAGTTGTGGTCAATGGCTCAATATCCGGCTGTAGACCAGTAACGAGTGGTGTCCCTCAGGGATTGGTGTTGGGACCGGTCTTGTTCAACATCTTCGTCACTAACATGGACAGTGGGATTGAGTGCGCCCTCAGCAAGTTTGCCGATGACACCAAGCTGTGTGGTTCGGTTGATAAGCTGGAGGGAAGGAATGCCATCCAGAGGGACCTTGACACGCTTGTGAGGTGGGCTGAAGTTTAACCTCCTGAAGTTTAACCGTGCCAAGTGCAAGGTCCTACACCTGGGTCAGAGCAATCCCAGACGCAGCTACAGGCTGGGCAGAGCAGCCCTGCAGAGAAGGACTTGGGGGTGCTGGTCGATGAGAAAAATGAACATGAGCCAGCTTCTGTGTGCGCTTGCAGGCCAGAAAGCCAACCGTATCCTGGGCTGCATCAAATGGAGCGTGACCAGCAGGTCGAAGGAGGTGATCCTGCCCCTCTACTCTTGTGAGACCTCACCTGGAGTATTGTGTGCAGTTCTGGTGTCCTCAACATGAAAAGGACATGGAACTGTCGGAACAAGTCCAGAGGAGGCCACAAGGATGATCAGGGGCTGCAGCACCTCCCATATGAAGACAGGCTGAGAAAGTTGGGGCTGTTCAGCCTGGAGAAGAGAAGGCTGCATGGAGACGTCATAGCAGCCTTCCAGTATCTGAAGGGGGCCTATAGGGATGCTGGGGATGGACTCTTCATTAGGGACTTGTGTTCAAGGCCAGATTGGACAGAGCCTTGGGTTACATGGTTTAGTGTGAGGTGTCCCTGCCCATGGCAGGGGCATTGGAACTAGATGATCTTAAGGTCCTTTCCAACCATAGCTATTCTACGATTCTAAGCAAAACACCTAACTAAAAGAAAGTTGGGCCGTTGTGACATTTTAATAATGCCCATGACAAATCACTGGAAAGCACCCTGTGAGTTGTTCTCATCAGTGTCACTGATGAGGTCTTGTTTACCAAACAACAGAATGTCATTAACTGACAATATGAAACTTAGTAGTCTGCAACAAATTGTGTAGACTTGTTTTAAAAATGCATAAAAAGAGCTTTAGGACATCAGACAGTAAGTAGCTGTTGGTGATTAAAGTGGAATGTAGGTAAAACTTAGGAGCCTGTTTCAGAGTCAGTGAACCTCCTCAGCTCTGTCCTTATCTCAGCATGTTATTTGTTTCCTCTTCAAAGAGGTGTATTTTCTTTTGCTAGTGCTCCCAGCTTACTGAAACCCTATAACCATGTGGATAGTAGGCTTTCTGGTGTATCCTACTATGTTCAGACAACATGTCTTCCAGACTTCTAGACTTGCGTCTGTAGGGACAGCTTGATACATTTTCTCTTTACAAGTGGTAGTAATGTAGCTAATTCTTTTCCTCCTTCTGTGTAGTCAAAGGATCAACCAGATTATGCATCATACTCCCGAATGTCTTCATCTCCCACCCACAGTCTGTATGTCTTTGTGAGGAATTTTGTTTGCCGAATTGGAGAGGATGCAGAACTCTTTATGTCGCTATACGACCCCCTGAAATCAACAGTTATAAGGTAAGCTTTCCTTTTATTGCAACGGAGTAGCAAAAGGACCTAGCCAAAATGAAGCAAAATAGCTGCCAACATGCTAGTAATACAGAGGATATGTAAATGAAAGGAAGAAAACCCAAAGGAAAAGGAAGTGTGGGCAAATCTAGTTGTTGGTGGCTATTAAAGAATTCCAAGGTGAGGGATCCCAGGTAGGTTGATGGGAAATTCCTGGACTAAGCATTTCAGAATTTTGGAGGAACCTGAGAACACTTCAAAGTTAAGTGATTATTCTTGATGTGTGTCCAGAGTGAAGTACTGAAATAGGGTGAAGGGGACAGAATGGAATTCATTTATAAGTTCACAGATAGATTAAGATTCTATTGAGTATTCCTGTCAAAAAGATTATGATCACAGTAATGTTTCTTCCAAAAAAAGGTGCCATCCTGTCTTGTGTTGAAATTAATCTGTATAGCATTCTTCTTGTCTGTTTAGTCTGGTATTAGGTTTAAGCACTCACCAGAGACTACTGTCTGTTATGCAACCTTTGTTATGTACTGCGGGTTCTGATGTACTGTTAAAGGGAAGATTTTTTAAATCCCATGACAACAAGATATTTATCTTCGAAACAGTGAGAACTACTTGGTGAGATGGGGGAGCAGAGGCTTTCCAAAGGAAATTGATATGCTCAACAATCTTAAAGTAGTATTCACAGTAAGTGTTCTCCCGTTTATCTTACTTGTATTTGCAAATTGGCTCGTCTTTTCTCTGCGGTCACTGTCAGAACTCCTGAAGATTGAGCAAGGTGAAGAAGGAAGCAGAAAACATCTTGGCAACAGTCACTGAGTGCTTTAAGGCAGTGACAATGCTTCAGTGACCTTTCTTGAAACCAGTTTGCTGCCTCCCAAATTTACTGTTTACTTTATTGTTTTTATCTGCTGTACCTCTTGATTGCTACTGTTTTCTCTATGTTTCTTACCTTGCATTTTCTTCAACCTTTACACTGTCAGGTTTTCCATCCTTTTGTGGGCTCAGTTTGAGTGTGTTTGGTTTTTCTTTCTGTTTTCTTTTTTCTTCTTTTTTAAATCCATTGATTACTGAGGCTCTATTTATTAGTGGAGGTCCCATTTAGATTTCACAACTTGCTTCTACCTCAACTAATCCTTCAGTTCTTTTTCATGTGTATCTTAGGATCTTGGAAATAAAGACCTTAGCCGAGACAAAATTTATCTAGTTTGTCAAATAGTCCGAGTTGGAAGGATGGATCTCAGAGACAGTAACTCAAAGAAATACACACAAGGACTAAGACGGCCCTTTGGAGTGGCAGGTAACTGATATCTCCTGTGCTGACTGTATCTGAGATAGGACAGGACCCATGTAATACTTGTGAATGTTGGACCGTACTATTCTGACATGCCTTGATAGAGATTCAATCCAACCGTATCAGTTGTCTTCCATGTTTGATTTTTTAAGGCCATAACAACAGCACATACATTAGCATTTTCAGGTCAGAAATGTGCTTTTGGATTTATTTTCCTAATAATTCATACTTACTGCTATGCAGTGCAAGCTAAAACAGTGCCAGAGGATAGTAACAGAATTCTTTGCAGATGAAATAAAACCACAACTGTGTCCCAAGAGCACCACCAATGCACTCATACCTGTATTCATGGGATTAGACCAAAAGCAGTCTGAAGTAATTCTCCCTTTACGCAATGTCATGTCTGTAGTGTGGAGTTTGTGCTACATGTTCTGCCCCTAAGGTCTACCCCTATTGGGCTGCACTGCTTGCTAGTGGAAAAAAATAAATCCATATTTAGCTAGAAGCACAAGGACATTAATGTACACCATGCAGAGAGAAGAGAAGCTATTTTGTGATGCTATCGTATGTTTTGATGATTTTTCTGTTACTCTTCTAGTTATGGATATTACAGATATCATAAAAGGAAAAGCTGAAAGTGATGAAGAAAAGCAGCATTTCATTCCCTTTCACCCGTAAGACAGTCACAGATACCTTTTTTTTTTAACAATCAAAAATACTTCTATTGTTTTGGCTGTAACAATCATGAAATATTTCAGAAAAAGTAGTTTTTCCTTTTAATAAGTTCATGTTTTAATAGTGCTAATGATTTAAGTATCTCTTTAAAAGGCATTTAAGACTTAACAAGGGTTACGTAGTGAATGTATATTTCTGTGAATGTGCTCCTTTAGACAGCTGGTCCTGTTTAACAAAACCTGAGTAAAACAGTTACACATGCTCAACAGAAAGCTTTATGCATATAAATAACTAGTAGTTTGTGCATGATTCTGGCTTGGATTTGGGAAAAATCTGTGTAAAAATTGGATTTCAGTTAAAAAGTAGTTGAATTGTCACACATTAACTGCCTTTAAAAGAAATGACAGGCCAGCTGCCTGACAATATGATTATGATACTTGCAGATCAAATGGAGACATGCCAACAGTCACTGGAAACATATTTATGCATTCTACATAGCAATGATGCTCTGTCAAACAGAGAATAAATCTAATTCTGCAAGACCTGTGCACAATGCACTCTCCTATTTTTTCACTTGTTTAAAATTTGATTCACCACGTTTGTTATGTAAGAATTTGTTTCTCATTGCAAAAGTAGCTGAAAATGTTTGAAGTTCATTTGTTCGTCAGGCTGCTTATCAGGGAAAGAGGACTGGAGCGGCATGCTGGTGAATGCACTCACCCTGTGCATGCCTACAAAATAAGCTTTCATATTGTCACTTTGTCACAAAATGCTGTTCGTAAACTTGCTGACTGGATCTTTTTCACTTCAATGGACACATAAGTTTGATGTGAGTGGTCTGCAACTGGGAGTGGCAGTTACAAAATTACAGAGTGTAACACAGTAAGGTGAAGTACTGCAAAGTGGACTGAGCCTTTTTGTCACTTCTGTTCTGAATGGGGTTCAATATGTTTAGCACTTCCTAGTAGAAATTATTGTTTCTCCACAGGGTAGTGGCAGAGAATGACTTTTTACACAGTCTCCTAAGCAAAGTCACTGCATCAAAAGGGGATAGTGGCGGACAAGGTAAAGTGGATTTGTTTGTTTGATTTTAAGTAACAAGGTATTTTTATGGAACTTCATTTTTGATGGTTTACCTTTTAGAGAGGGTCTTTGTTAGAGCTGTATCCCCACAATGGAGGTTGGTCAACTTTGATGGAAGTGAAGCAGCGTGAGTTTGTGGCAGTATCGCATTTAAATTACTAGCTACAGTGTTGTATTATAGAACTTTCAGCAAAGTGAAGTAGAGGAAATGAGTTCTTATCCCAGTTTTGATGGGTGCTGGGGGCAATCATCTGAAGACAGATTTTTTTTTTCCTTTTTTTTTTCCTTGCCATGAATGTAATCTTTGTTGTTGTTATTTTTCTCTCAATAGGTCTCTGGGTAACAGTGAAAATGCTTGTTGGAGATGTGATTCAAACTAGAAAGGACTATCCGCATCTTGTAGACAGAACTACAGTTGTTGCTAGAAAGCTAGGATTTCCTGAAATCATCATGCCAGGTAGGAGGTGCTTTTTTGTGTAATAGGAATGGAGTTCTGTTCTTCCATTCCCTCAGGTAGCAAGCATCACCCGTAGTCTTATTTACTGATTTCTGTAATGGGTAACTCAGAGACCCCTTTGAATTCACTCTTCAGTGTAAGTTTTGTTCCAGTATTAGAGGCTTATATAAAATACTTAAATTCTTGGAAAGTATTTTCTAGTACTGAAACAGAAAACCAAAATTATGACAGACAGGGATAATCCTAGCTCCTGGTACATAGTTGTTTTTTGGGTTTGGTTTTGTTTGGTTTGTTTGTTTTGTTGGGTTTTTTTTTTTGTGTCTTCTAAATAGATTATGGTGGATGCTTACTTGAATTTTAAATTAACCTTATTTTTATTGCAACTTATCACTGTCATTTACTAATAATAAACATATGAGCTCACAATCTGTTGGGGTTTCCAATTCAAGTCGCTGTCTATAGTGCTCCTTTATGAAAACAAACAAAACCACCACAACACAACCCATGCCTCCCTTCAAGTCAAATCTCGATTCCTTTAAAAGGCATGTTGATTAGTTCAGAGGGGAAAAAAAACGAAGGTTCCTCGCGAAAGAGAGCTGTAGATCTGGGAGAAAAGAGTAATGGCCTCATCAGGCACCTCACCAGCAGGTGTCAGTACAGGACGCGAATTTCCTCGAGTGACTTTGAGGATTCTTCATTTTGTTCGTTTCACACCTCAGTATCTGCTTAGCTAAGAATAACAGCTGAAAAATTAAGTTCAGGCGGAGAAAAAATTGACCCCATGCTCTCACAGCTTTTTCATTGGGTTTTTCTTTAACTTTTCCATTTCTTGTGTAGGGGATATAAGGAATGATATTTATATTACATTGCTGTATGGAGATTTTGATAAATACAACAAAACAACTCAAAGAAATGTGGAAGTGATAATGTGTGTCTGTGATGAAGAAGGAAGAGTGATGCCAGTAAGTTTCCTTTTTCATGTATGGTGGACATAGATACATGAGTTGCATTTTAGAAGTAACGCTGAATTTCCTATAAAAATACCTTTGTAGAAAACCTTACAGTTCCCCCACGTGTGACATCTTGTGACTGATAAGTTTCATGGTGTTTAAAGTGGTGCATCTATTAAAATCTTATAAATGTCTTGCATTAAACTGTACCAAGAAATACCATTGAATGACCTATTTTAGCTGTGGCAAGAACAGATACTGTTTCTGACAAATCTGCATCTCCAGGGTTTTTCTTGTGGAAGGTCCCAGAGGAATGCAATTTGCCTGCTAAAATGTTAGAAGTACCATTTCTGCTATATAACAAGCCATTGGTTTGTGCCAGGAAGGCTGTGTCATTGTCCCCTGAAGGAAGTATGTAGACAATAACTAAATTAGTGACAGCAGAGGAGCGTAGACACTGTGCACATGCAACATAAATATTTACAGTGTGTTTTTGCTTGTCTAATTGCATTTTAAGGAGTTTTTGCCTTTTCCTCAGGGTGTTTTAACACAAGGGGGATTTTTGGCCTTTCCTTTTCTGAGCTTTATACTGTTCATTAAGTAAGTATTGTGATCATGAGGGTGAAACCATAAGGACACTTCTTGAGATGAAATGAAGATGGAGTAACTCACTGTGGTTCAGGACTTACTAAAATGAGTTTATGAACTACAATTAAATGCTTGACCTTAAGGGTATCTTTAAAGCTTGAACGAAGAAAACCCTAAACCCATGTAATGCTTGGAGTCCACACAACAAATTGTAACCCTGATTCCAAAACACTATCTATACCTATGAAAACACCTAACCACATGACTTGCATTTACAGAAGTTAACTCTGTTAAATTGACTTCGGCAATCTCTGTCTGTTGACAGGTTATATGCTCAGAACACATATACCAAATATGTCTTACAGAAATTAATCTATTTGCAATGCATTAAATATTGTATTCCAGTGTTATACATGTTCAGTTCTACATGAGCATCTTTTCTCTAAATGCTAGGAGAAAGTGGTTTTGTCACTTTGGCTACAAACTGAAATATATGTTCAGTTCGTGCTTGCTTTCTGTGGGTGATATGCCTTATATGTTATGGCAACAATTTTAGAACTCAATTGAAATGCTGTTGAATGCAAATAATAACAAAAGTAACTGATTTTCTCTTTTAGCCTAAAAACTCAATAAATTAAAACCCATGAGTTCATACTAATTTCAGTGTTTCTGATTATCCATAGATCAAAACAGGTACATGTTCACTAAACAGCTGCTGGCTGGCTGTGCTTAGGTATCAAGCTAGTTTCAGCTGAAGAGCTAGCACAAGATTTACCGTTACAAGTAAAAGGCATTTTGTTCCAAGTGAATGTCACAGAATCATAGCAAACAAGCCTCTTGGTTGTGCTCCGTTCAATGATTTGCACAAGTTAATCAGCCACTAAGCGCTGTTTCTTCCCTCCTTTTGGTAAGAATGCTGTTTGCTTGGGAGCGGGGGACAAACCCGTGAATGAATACAGATCAGTTCTCTACTATCAAGTCAAGCAGCCTCGTTGGATGGAAACACTGAAGGTATGGTGTAGATACTTTCCACCTGCCTTTTTCTCTTCATTTCTTTTTACCTCACACAGAAAGTTGCATGCCATCAGCTTTTCCTGAAAAATAAAAATCGTTCCTGACTACAGCTGTAAGGATGGAGCCTCACTCATACATCAGCTGTCAGAGATACATGGTTACTGAGGCTGAAAATTTGGCCTAGAAAACAATGCTAGGATTTTGTTTAGCAAAATAAATGAGGTCCTCTTAGATAACCTTCTGTCCTAACATGGCTCATAAAGAATGAAACATTGCATTTGTTCTATTGCAGTGAGACAACGGGCATGCGGAGCTCCAGTTGCATGATTAAACCCACAAAACACTCAAACAAACAAAAACCCCATACAACCCATATTGCTTCTCCCCAGTATTGTGACTAGAGACAAAAAAATTGTCTTGGATATCTTTTAAGGCACACCAATAATTATCTGGATTTACAGTCTTTGACTGGAAAATGCTCAGAAGCTTCCAGCACTTCTTATAAAGAATGTCTCAGGCTTGCTAGCAAGTATGATTTTATTTTTAAGATGACTGTGGAAAGCAATATTGTCATGTATGATGAGTTTATAATTATTACACCAAAGTGTGTTGCTGAGATTGGGCAGGACAGGGAGGGAACAGAGGTTGGAACAGAAACTTATTTGTTGCTTTGAAAACATTGAGCCATTCTGGTCATTGCTTATTGTATTAGTTTTAAACATTAACAAGTACTTAATATGAAAGAGTGTTATGCAGTAAGGTTTTTAAAGGGAAATTGTGAATGAACACAAGGGAATACAAGTCTAAAGTTTCAGAACTGTAAACGTGATAATGTGAAAGTTTGTTCTTATCCTTATGCAGTTGAGCTTTTTTGTTATGTATTTGTTATAATTATACCTACTTTTTTCACTCAAATTTTCATACCTTTTTCACCTGTTTATTAAATGGGTTGTCAGTTTATGTGAATGAAATAGAAGTTTCACAGAGCATAATTTGGTTCAGTTAACGGGGTAGATAATAAGGCTGCAGTGTGCTTATTTTCTAGTGTACAAGCACCTGTGTGTTTTAACTCACTGGGTTCAGTGCTTCATTTCTTTGGTGGTGCTAGACTTTGAGCAAAGTTTAACAGGTAATTGCTTATTAGCCAGCACTTCTGCTACTGTGATCAGGCTCAATAGTTTTAAATGGGCTGTGAAAGGCATGGAGCCAGCAGAAGCGGTGCTTATTTGTTCTAAAATAGGAACTGGTTGGATGTGAAACCAGCTTCTGCCTCCCCCATAACTCTACTTGTTTTTTCTGATTTTAAAAAAGGTAGCAGTCCCTATTGAAGACATGCAAAGGATACATCTGCGCTTCATGTTCAGACACAGGTCATCTCAAGAGTGTAAGTAGGGAAATTTACTTTAGTGAATATTCATTCATTAATTTATTAATTTCAGTCAACTGAAAATATTTTTCTTTGTAGCTAAAGATAAAGGAGAAAAGAATTTTGCAATGGCCTACATAAGACTAATGAAGGAGGATGGAACAACTCTTCAGGATGGCACCCATGATTTGTTAGTCTTAAAGGTATTGGATCAATTTTTTACTATCCCCCACAACACCTTTTTTTCGCACTGTTGTCTTTAACTGCATTGTGTAATTTCTTAGTGAAGAATTTTCTATTATTCTGTCAAAGAGAAATATGGTTTTCATCTGAACAGCAAAAAAAAAAAAATATAACTTGCTCCATGGTGAGTAAACGTTTTAAATTGTAATTAGGCAGAGATGGTTTCTAAGCACAATGAGAAACAGCTACTCTTCCTACTATTTTTATGGAAGTTTGGGTTTTTGGCCTTCCATAGTATAGAGGAAATTATGCTGAAGCTCAGTACCTGAAAGGGGGAGAGGAGGAGGGAAATGTTTTGATTTGTTTAGAACCTTTGTCACATGAATAATCAGGCAATGTAATCTTAGAGAACTGGTTGTTTGAAACTGCTCTGTGTAGTTAGTCAGGTACAAAAGTGAAAGTTTCAGGAATTTGATTAAAATATCTTCCAGTGCAGAAGAAATTTTACTGTAGGTATTAGTGATCATTTCTATGAGCTAGTTTGCCTTAACATTAATGGCAATCAAGATGCATATGACTAGATCAAGTAGTTTAGATAGTGTAACAAAAGTTTATGGCAGTGTATTTATTTTCTCTTCATTGATGCCAACATTGATAAATACTTAGACCAGAAGGAAAATAACAATCATGTTGTATGACTGTGTGGTTAATGTTGGTTATGAAATTCCATCTAGCTAATTTCTCATCAATGCAGTAATTTTTGCTTAAGTGACACCATAGATGAGAAACGCTAAATGGAGTTGACCTAGTTTGTTTGGGAGACATAGACAGATTTTCTGAATATATTTGGCTATTCTAGTATTAAGAACTGTAGCTGTAAACTCTAAAAGTTTCAAGCAGTCATACGTCTGGCCTCTCCAAATAAGTAATTTGAAAACTGAAGTTTAAACAGTGTACTGTGTTTTTACTGCCTTCAGGCATTGAATCTTTTTGAGAGACTTTTGGATCAAGATGTCTTTTCTCCTTTTTTCTGTCTAACTTGTCTCAAAAAGGAGTCAAGGTTTTCTTTGGGTTCCAGAAATTCTGAGAAGTAATTATTTGGCAATCTTCATACAATCATAACAGTTAGTAATGCTGTCTTGCTGCATAAGGATTTTGCCTTTGTCTGTCTAGGTCTCTATATAGTCAATTTTAAATCTTCTTGTCTGAATAGGAAGTAGTCTGCACATCTGCACAATTGGTCACAGAACTACAGAGTATTATTCTAGATCACGGTTTCTGCAGCTCCTTGTTTATGCACAATTGTAGATTAAGGGTCTGCATTTGAATCAGATCTATGACAGTGCTTTAGGTTTAAGTATCAGCTCTTAAACTCATTGGTGGAACTTTACTGAGCACAGTTTCTGAAGAAAAATCGTATCTCTAAGCATTTAGTATGATTTTTATTGTCTTTGTCTAAAAGCTGCTTTGCAGTCTGCAGTATGAATCAAAAGTTGAGATGCAAAATAATCTGTGAGGGCTGTGGCATGCAACTTGATGAAATAAAGGGTGAAAAATACCTGTTGGTTCTCTGGTTTTATAGTGTTTATTCTACTGAACAGCATAAAAACTGTGATACCTGTGTCAGTTACTGCAGCATATTGTGTAATTTAAATACAGTCTTACCATGCTCTGATCTTTGGTAGTGCTGCTGTTCTTTCCCTGCGCTGTCCTATTTTCTTCTTAACTTGTAGGCATACATCATAACTGTGTTGCCTGTATCCTGTGTACAGTCTTGAAGGTGATGCTCAATAGTCCGTTGCGGTTTGTAGCTACTGACATTTTAATGACAAATCAGCTCTTTTACTGTGATGCTGATCTCACACCTCACAGTTTCTTATTGCACCTAAAAAAACACATACCCTTTATAACTTCAATGGGGTATTTTCCCTACGTGTTCATTGCAGCTTTTCTTGCTAACATTGGCTCTGGGTTTACCTGTACTGAGTCATGTTGGGACTTGGGTATTCTTTGTCTTTTAGTTCATGTATTTAAGCCCATAGCAACAGAGCTTTTTGTTTATTTCTTATGAAGTACAAAATAAATCTAATTTAAAATCCAGTGTGCGAAATATGTAATAAGTGCTATGTTGCTTTTCAGGGGGACAGTAAAAAAATGGAGGACGCTAATGCTTATTTGACATTACCTTCTACACGTCAACACATAGACAATAAAGGAGCAACCATAGGCAGGAACTCGAGTATTGCAGGGGGGCTTTCAGTAAGCTCACGAGATGCATTTTATATTTCAACTCTTGTTTGTTCTACAAAGCTAACTCAGAATGGTATGTATCTTCTAAACAGAAAAACAGACATTTGTACAAATGATAAATCACATCTTAAATTTTATTGTCTGTCCATTTATTTTCTTCTAGTGGGGTTACTAGGTCTCTTGAAGTGGCGTATGAAGCCAGAGCTGCTTCAGGAGAACCTGGAAAAGCTGAAGATTGTGGATGGAGAGGAAGTTGTGAAGGTATATCTCTATGTAGTTATTTCCATAATGGTTATTCTTCATGTCCTTTCATAGCATGGCAGAAATAAAATGCTGCAAGTTTCAAAAAGAAAAAAAAAAGAAATTGAAGGGTCACCTAGGTAAAGATAGGAACTTAAGGTAGCCTCTCAATTACGCTTTCTTTAATGAGTGTCATTCAGTGTAATGCCTTTCTTAGGGACAGTTTGCAAAAGATTTCTATACTATTACATTTGTGTTACTCTTCAATACAAGCATTAGATGTTTCTGGACAGAAGGAAGGAGGAAGGAGAACTTAAAACAGAAAGGAAGAAAAAAAGTGAGCTTTGAATCAGACCACAGACATGTAAAGTGTGTTTTTAACCATCATGTATATGTGACAATAGCAACTACTACTCAGTATCACTAAGAAACTAGGAATACAGTTTTAGACAGTTACGTTGTTTATATAATATTTTTAGCTTTTCCATAGACTTTGAGCTAGACATTTATTATTTCCTGCTTATGGTCTGAGGATGTAAGCTCTTAAAATTAAGGAAACTAGAGCCTAAATCCTTGGGAATGTTTCCTGAATATAAGTGACTTTTCAGTGAAGGCCTTTAAAATTCAAACTTGAGAGAAACCAGGTCTACTCTCTGAGAATTGACAGGTTGTATTGGTTGCCAATTTGTCTTTTCATGTTGTTTTATAGTTTCTCCAAGATACGCTAGATGCCCTGTTTAACATCATGATGGAACATTCCCACAGTAATGAATATGATATTCTCGTCTTTGATGCACTGGTAAGAATCAGCATTGAAGGATTTTATCTGCAAAGTCAAGAACCCTGTATTTCTGAATGGGCTATCAAAATGTTTGTTTCAGGGAATGTTTTAAAATCTCTATGGAACAGCTGCAATATTACTATTTTCACTGAAATGTAAATTTCTTTTAAAACTCATAAATAATAGATTGTAAAAAATATTTCAGAAGATTAATATTTAACATTTAAAATATGTCTTTATGAAAAATGCTGATTATGTCCACGTCTGTTTAGATCTATATCATAGGGCTTATCGCAGACCGTAAGTTTCAACATTTTAACACTGTTCTGGAAGCGTATATCCAGCAGCATTTTAGTGCAACGTTGGCATACAAGTAAGTTTGTTTTCTTTGATTTCTTTTTCTTTGCTGAATCTCCATCATCACATTAAGCAAAATAAATCGTGTTTGTGACTTTTCTGATGTAATTTATGGTGACTGTGGTTTTAATGCTTCCATATGCTTATCTGGGAATAAACCTGCCTCTGAGATAGATATATGATTATGTGTAGAGTTGACTGACAGTAATTAATTTGTAGTTAAATGATTCTTTTGGTTTTCATTTTCTCTTGTCTGAGCACTTCACCTGTACACTGTCAAATTTGTTAAAATATACTTTGCTGTAAAACTCCTTTCTATATTCTTGGCCTTGGAATGCCTTAAGTGAGGACTTGAGGATGTCCTTAACCTGTTTATAAAGGTTTCTATGTCTTCTTTTACAGCAAACAAACTCATGGGGGAAAGAAATTTTCTGGGAACTGTCAAGTCTTCATGTGTAGCTCACAGTTAGCTGCTGCACCAGGCAGGTTTCAGTGCACTGGCCTAGAATTTAGGTGTTTGTTATGTGGTCTGCTGTTAACTGGAGTTTGAGTATTTGTTAGATGGCCATGGCAGTGGGCAGGTGGACAGGCTTGTGGTGGGGCTTGTTCCTTTTATTTTTGGAGCATCCAGGTAATGCCCAGATGGGAAGACATGGCCTCATAGAAAAGAATAAAAATAAAACTCTGCAGTCATGTTATACGATAAATTTAATGCTGGATTTTACTGTATCTAAGTTTTCCCAGATTATGGTAGGATAAAATTGCTTTGAATGATGAGGAACAATAACATCTTCGGTTGATGCTGATATTGGGGAAGTGCTATAACAGGATAATTGGGTTTTTTTTAATCTACCTGAAGACTTCTGGCAACTTAATGGGATGGCAGATTGAAGCTGAACTTGAATTTGGGATATGAATAGTAGATGGAAGACTTTAGCTGAATGTTTGGAATAGTTGAGAATGTCTTGCAGTTTCCTGTGCTGAATTTGCATCAGTTCCAACTCAACAGGAAATGTCACACAGATTGAGCACTAGAATATGAATTTGCTGTGCTGAAAGGCAGTAGTGCACAATCAATCCTTTCTCACATTCTGGGAAAGGTGAAGTTAGCATTGCTGGGCTCAGAAGGCTCAAGCACATACTCTTCTTTAGTCCTCCATCACTCCGTATGCAATAAAAATGTTTAATTTAATGCTTTATATTATTGTGAAGGAAGAGAAGGTTGGCTATGGACATTTGGGACAGCCTTATTTGCTTAATGTATTTCTAAGATTTACCTAACTGGGAGTTTCTGATGGTTTTATCAAAGTCACAGAGGCAAAATGGTTTTTATGAGTATTCCTCATATCATGAGTTTCCTTGACATCATTGGTTCCATGCACATTGTGGAAGATGGACTGTGTTTCAAGTGTAGTTGGCAGTATCAGCAGTTAGCTGTCTATGACCTAACTGAGGAAGGAAACACTGTGTCTCAGGCATATTATGACATATTATGAAATTGTATTTTGGCCAGACTGTTAGTACACTAACTGGAGAAGACCTGTTTGTTGTTCAGTTCCTATTTAGTTATCCATTTGTACCTAGCTTTTATACAGGACTTCACATTGACTGTTGAGGGACCTTGAGTGGACCGACCCTGCATGCAGGTTGGATAAGTTTTGTTACAACTCAGTCAAATTACTGAGCTGTGACCTCAGAGAAGCTGTAAAAAGGAGTAAATAGAAACACAATGGGTGTAGTGCTCAGAAGGCTGAAAGGCTGAAAGCATGATATTTTGGACCTGAAATGTAAGTTAGGCTCGGGCAGTGGGGCTGAGGATGTGTCTGTTAGTTACACAGGTGGAGAAAGATATATTCACACACAGATGTATATATTCTCTGTGCGACTGCAAGCAGTTCTTGGTGCTATCATTTGCATGCAAGTCTGTTCCAAATATCATTGTGATCATTTACTCATGTTTCAACAGTCTAGTTGGTGAACTGTTAAGTTTTGTCAACATGCAAGCGCTTGTTTGGTTTTTGTTGTTTTGGTTGGTTGCTTTGCTTTGCTTAGGGTAGTGGATGGGATTTTTGTAGTGCTAGAAAAAAAAACAAAGCAAACCAACAAAAAAAACAAATGAAACAAAACAAAACCCCACAAAAGAAAAACAGAAAACAAACTAAAAACAATCCCCCAAATCCCCTTAACTCTTATAGCTGCAATAAGCTCAATATTATATCACTATTAGCCGAATCGTTTAAGATGAAACTATAACTATAAATTAAGGGTCTTAGTTTTAGATGAGCTTTTGCACTTTATCAGGTAGTGTGCTTAACAACAGATTGCCTTTGGATACAAAGCAAGGAAGTGTTTAAATGAAAGGAATGCTTTAAGCCAATATTGCTGTGTACCAGAATATTGTACTATTTTTACATGCAGTTAATTTAGAGCATGTCATAACATTTGGGGGTGTGTGCTTGACTAAGCAGAAACATTTATTTAGAGTAGCCAACCAAGTTAGAGAAGTTAATTAGGAAATTAATAATTATTTTTAAAATGTGTTATAACTTCAGGAAATTAATGAGTGTTCTGAAGATTTATCTGGACACCTCCAGCCGAGGAGAGCAATGTGAACCTATCCTGAGAACCCTGAAAGCACTGGAATATGTTTTCAAGTTCATTGTTAGATCAAGGACATTATTTTCACAGTAAGTACCCAGGCAATTGCCATTTCACTTGCAGCTCAATAACAGGACTAGAAGTAAAGCTGAGAAACAGAAAATATCGGTTCCAGAACAGGACTGTATCTTTTGTTTTCACAAATAATACATAAAAACTGGTAACTAGCTCAAAATACAGACATACTGGAATATTTGTTTTGAGAGGGAATGTTCAAAAATCTGCTTTCTGATTCACAGTGTAAGTTCCAGCTACACGTTCACCATCATCTGATACTGTTCAGTAACAGCAGCCGATTTCAAAGGGTGATTATTCTTCGTGTCAGGTGACTTGGCCTAAGACCAATGGATGGCCAAATGTGACAGATGGCTTGAAGCTCGATGCTTGTCCTTGAGATCACAGTGTTCAGCAGCTCAGACTGTGCATAGAACAATGCAATTTTCAGTAATAATTGTCCATTTGTATTTAGAGTTTCAGATCTCTCCAGTTAAGGAATTTATATTTACACATGGACCCACACTTTATGGACACACATAAAAAGGGTGTAAAGCTGTGTAAAGAAGATGATGCTTATGAGAATAGAACATTAGTATTTCAAAGCTTTATTTTAAATTTAAACTTAAATTTTAAATTTAAGGTGTTGTGGCAAAAGGGGACAATTAGAGTTTTGGCGAAGGAAGCATCATGTGGAGGATTGTGGAAGATGTTTTGTGTGGAAGGGTTTTGTTCTGGGGAGTACTTTAGTCACCATTTTAATTCCTAGTAATAGCTGCAGCAGCGTTAGACAGTCTGGCAAGTGAGGTCTGAAACTCTAAATTCAGTTGGATAATTACAATTATAGGCAGTAATAGCTCTTGCAAACAGTAGCTTCAGGCAAATACAACCAAACAGTGAACAGTATCATCTGATACTGTATATTCTATCTGTGATTCTATTTATCTCTAGATATTGTGATCTAACTTTTTGTAGACAATTTTCTATTGTCAGACTGGTCATGAAAATAAAGAAAATGTGGAAAAGAAATGGATTAATGTATTTTCTTCCCATGAGAAAAGTTAGGGTTTACAGTTGAAGTACTTTACTTTCAAAGGTTGAGATTAGCCTTCTTGGAGACAAATATTTTGAATTAATAGAGCTGAGACAGATCTTTAGATCATTCTCTCATTAATTTGATGGGCTGCTGAAGAAACTAAGCTGCCTTGCTGAAAGGTAAGAGACGTTACAGAGTGGAAATTGTGTAGGAAAGAGATGAATAATGATTTCTAATGTTAGACATAAAATGGGAGACTTTTTTTATCTTGTTGTCAGGCAGATACATTGATGATAACCAAGTTCTACTTTAATTTACATTCATTCAATCAATCCTGTGGAAGCGGTATAGAGATGTCATGAAAGCAGATTTGTTTTTTTACTCCAGTCAGCTGAACTAAGGTTAAGTCGTGCAGCTGTTTGTTCAGTAGCTATGTTTTGCTGAAAGGTCATATACATAGTGAAAGGTTTGCATAATACAGATTCTGAAAACATGAAATGTTTGCTTTCCTCCTTTCATTTGCCTATGCATATGTTTGTGGCTGAAATTCATGTGCGCTCTTGGGATGAAGTTGTTTCCAAGCAGATAATTAAACATCTTTTTTAAATCACTTTCAGAATAAGTGACTTTAGTTGAAATTTAACACAGAAAATTGTTCCTCAATGGAAGCTAGATCGTGAGTCAGGAAATCGTTATAATTCTACCTGGCATAATGAATCCTAGTGGAATTTTTAAAAGCATGTTTAATACATGTTGTGTGATGCTTCTGCATCCCTCCTTGCTCCACAGGTTGAGTCAAGAGAACTTCCAGTTTCCTCTTGAATTAAAACAATAGGTTTAAGAAACTTCTTTTACTTTTGCAGCAATGTTTTACAGCCAATAAAAGTATCAGTGCATTAGTCAAGTAATTTAAATGAGCACTTAGACAGAGACAGTCACATTGACACAACTTCCGTTTACTTCATTCCCATTGAAAACCAGTTTCAAATAGCCCCTCATGCCAAAATCTCCAGTTGTTTCTTTTTTTTTTAAATCAAGTGAAACCCAAGCTCCTAAAATACGCCTTGATACTAAATGAGATTGCTTTTCTATGTACGTGTGCTTGTACTAAAACTTACTTGTTTCAAGATCCGTTTGACAACTCAGTTCAGGTATCACACCTCAGTAGGGCCATACCTCAAGCAGTAAGTATTATGTATGTTTTTCCTCTGCAGATGATGGTTTGGATCTTGGGGTTCCTTTTCAAGTACTGACTTATATCTCATTGACAAGCAATAACCTGATCAGTGCAGAGGTCATGGGCCTGAACAGTGTAACTGTTTCCCTTTCCTCAAAGCTTCTTGCCAGTCACTGTATAAATAACAGTTTTGACATTTCCTTGCTGTAGACAAAAGCTCTTAATTTGCCTTTAGGTCCTTTAAGGAACTCAAGTTTCAAGTTGAAAAGAAAAGAACATCATGCTGGCATATGTGACTTGATAAAGAAGGATTTTTCTCTTCCGGTAGAGAAGGCAGTGTTCTGATAGAGAGGTGCAGTGTTCAGTTTGCAGTGTTCTACGCACATTTCTGACTTCTCTTGCTGCCTCACTTTTTTGCTTAGCTTGTTTAACTTTTGACAGCTGTTTCAGGTAATTAATTTACCATGTCACCAGTGGTTTTTACTGTTTATGGAGGCAGCATTTAGTATTAATAGCTAGTATGAATGATACAGGAGAGAGAATCTGAAAGGTTCAGCCTTTAGGACAGGGAATAAAGAAATAATAGAGTGCACTTAATTTAAGTGTGCTATTTCACTTCTGAGCATCAAGCAGAGACTTTTCAAAAAGCAGACTGGTTTATGAGGACAGTAAATATAACTGTTTGGGAAAATGGCAGTAACAGAAGAAACAAGCAGTGAGAATATGTGACAAATATCTTAGAGTACCTTTGCCCCAAAGTCACTTTGAAAGTGAAACAATGTGCTTACATAAGCTCAAATCTGGGAGGTACCATTTGTTAGAGGATTTTAAATGGAATGGAAATGCTTTTGTTGTGTTCAAGATGAAGAATTTCTACACCATGCAGTGAACAGCAGATATAACCCGTTGGTGAAACACCTAGGTACATAATTTTGGATCAACTTTAAATATATTTGTAAGGTAGTGTTAAATCTGGTACATCTAGGACTATGACATTTTCTGTTTCTGAAGAAATTACCTGATGTGTCTCAACAGATTATATGAAGGAAAAGAACAAATAGAATTCGAAGAATCTATGAGGAGACTCTTTGAATCCATCAACAACCTGATGAAAAGCCAATATAAAACTGCCATTTTATTGCAGGTTGGTGTGTGTGTGTAAACAAGAAGTTTGCTTTGGCTTTTTGTATGATTTGGTTTGTGGGCTTTTTGTTCTTTATAAATTAAGGAAAAGACACTTGTGGGAAACTTATTTTTTGTGTCTCTTTTGTAATTCCCCCTTACTGGAAGACTGAGTTGCCTAACAGAGTTTGAAGCATGAGCTGAACACGTTAGGAGAAGAAACATTTATGCGGCTGTATGAACGTAGTATGTGAAAGAACCAAAACACAGGTGCTGGAATCTTTCAGGGAATCTAATGAAGTGCAGCTGTCAGTGGGAGCTGAATATTTAATTCCTGAGTTTCTCCAGATAATGCTAAACAGGGATTCCATCATTTTAGTTTGAAAAGTAAACAAGACAGTATCAGCCTTTCGGAAGTATGTCATTTAAACAACAACTGAAAGTAGGATTAAGGCTTCGCATTCGTGTCAATCTTAGTTATTCTAACACTTTGGAATCTCATGTGAAGAAAATTAGAAAAGAAAGAGCTGGTAAGATCATTAATAGCAAATAATTGGTATGTGGTTCTGCATTAAAATAGAAAACTATCAAGGCTTTCTATAAAGTAGGAAGCAGAAGATTTTACTAGACAACTGCAATATTGATGCTTTGTATATTCTATATTATGTAATAATTGTATTTATTGGGCTTGACTTTTCTTCTTGTTTTGTGTTTTGATTTCTTTTGATATGGCTTATACTAGAAATGAATTGGGGGTGTGTAAAATAAAGGCATTCCACTCCATTGTAAACTCTATGGGCATGCCAGTCGTAGTAGCTTTCACAATGGACAATATTTTCCTGTGCCTGTTTGGAGAGACTTCAGTTATGATACTTGAGACTCCTACTATGGTAGGTGAATATGAATTGTCCATAACAGGCCAGGAAAATTGAGATGTTTTTCTCACTGGGTGAGAAGGAGCAGGAAGGGGTAGAAGTAATTTCCTAAGTCTGACTCCTTCTAAAGACAACACTGCTTTTTCTTTCTTCCCCCCTGCCCCATATTAAGTTTTGGCATGACAGTGATAGATGATATAGTAGTACAAAGTTAATTTTTCAGGGTAAGGAAAGGTGGTTATGCAGAGCTATTACAAATACACAGGTCTCCATAGTTGTTACATTTTGCATACCCAGAGAGGAAAGTTCACGAAGTCTATTGGAAAAATAGACAAATAATCAGAGTATCAAAGTAGCCTTAAATTTGAAGTGATCATTGATATTAATTAAGGGGGAACATAGATTGCTAGAGATCAACTGAATGAGTTCAAGTGGATTATACTCTGATGATAACAGACAAGAAAGTTTAAGGAGCTATGGAGAAAATTAAAGTAATTGACTTTCCCAGGATATTGAGACTTAAAATGCAGAGTTTGCAGAGCCTCAGAATGTGAAATCTTAACTTTTCTTTAACCCTCAGTTCTCCAAATACCTCTGACGTTTAGCTCTTGAAGATTTAAAGAATTCTGTTGACACCTGAAATGTCTGTTGGTCTCTAATAATATTTTTTTTATTATTATTTTAAACTTGGCACTCAGTGTTTTAGTCAGTAGTGATTTCCCAGTCATTTTTACTGATAGCAATCAGACTCAGCCTTGTATTGAATATTAAGTCAGTCAGGAAAAAATGGGTTTTAAAATCACATGTCATATGAAACAGCCCAGTCAGTGCCAGGAGCACTTTATTGTTTCAATTTAGTTTTATCTTCAGAGTAATATCTTCTTCATCCATTACATGATGTGTAAGTTTATACAGTTTCAAATCTAACTTTTCAATCTCTTGTTCTCAAGCTGGCTGCAGTAGATAGATCTTTGCTTGATTTTACTGCCTGAGCTTTGAGGAGGGTTCATATCTGCTGCTGCTTTGCAGTACTGTTTATGTCAGCTTTGGACAGCTGAAGACTGAATTTCCAGTTGGTAATTCTCAAATCGGTGAAGTTACTTCTTTTGTTTAAAGATACCAACAGAATGCTCCTCAACTTCAGCATTGCAGGAACTCATTCCACTACAATTAGGATTATAATTTCAATATCCTAACTTTGCTGAGGCTTAAAAGCAACCACGTGAACTGGAGAGTGACCTCTTTTCAGGTCTTGGGACATTACTTTATAAAGACATTGCTCCTTGTGTCAAGACTGGGAAAGATATAAATTCACTAGTATGAATGTGCATCTTTTAAGCGAAGTGTGTGCTCCCTTTAAGATGTTTTTCACAGTTTGAGGTTTTTTGGCGTTCTTTTTACATTATTTAAAACAATAAATTCTGAATTTGTACTGACCTAGTGGTGGTGGCACTCATCTTCCTAGATACTAGACTTCAACCTTCTCCATTTATTTTGGCTGGGATGATATTGCAGCTCTGTTTCATTTATTAGGTGCTTCTCTGTAGCCACTACTGGTGAATTTTCGTAGGTTTTGAAGATAGTTCTTTCTGAAGTCTGTACTTCTGAAGTTGGAATTCCTGAAATTGGGGAACCTGGAAGTTTATTTCTAGAACCTGCAGTTTGGTCAAGGGAGATTCTGGGCCAGGAGGGAGTAGGGAGGTGTTAATACCTTCTTTACTTTCCCTTAGCTCTCAGGGAACAAACATTATTTTCTGCAGATGTATTTTCTGCCTATGTAAACCAACCTCTGTTTCTGGGGAATTAAATCTGATAAATTATTTTTAAATTTCAGGTTCTTTTTTTTTCATAAGGTCATACTGGTGATGTGTGATTTGCAAGTCTGTGAGCGTGCGCTGTCATTGACAAGCCTGTGCTCTCAACCTGCAATGGCAAATCTGGCCCCAGTTCTCTCCCCCAGCTGACACATCATATTTGACCTAGAGACAATCTTTTCCATTGCAAATCTCAGCTACACCCAGCTTGGCACTAGGGACTGGTTTTACAAATTACTACTCCCAGTTCTATGTATGTTTTCAGAGACCTTATAAGACACATTCTCAAGGTCAGGAAGACACAGGAAGGAGATGGACTGTGACATTGAGAAGTAGGAAAATAATGTAATATGAAGATGCTACCTTTATCTTCTCATTTTTGCCCATGTTTTTGACCCATCCTTACTGGTGCAGTAGATTCTAAGTGCTTAAAACAGTACAGGGATGCATAGATTACTTAACAGAGAATATGGTTAGAAAGGTACTGGCAGTGGCACTTTGATTGTGGTGTACAATAGAGTTGGCACATTAACTTGTTAAAGCTGCCTTGGTAGCAAATAAAATTAGACTAAGAAACAGAGCACTGATGATTTCTTTGAATGTTTTTTTCATCTCATGGGTACTGAAATTTCATGAATATGTATAATGTAATGTAACAAAAGAGGGCTAAAAATAAGCTTGGTCAGGAGTAAAGGTGAAAATAAATTTAATACTATATGTTATATGTAAGAAACAATTTTCTGCAGTGCTGTGGGTTTATCTCTAAGCTCTGAAGAATGCAGAGCATCTTGCTCTGCTTCGTGGGAGATTTTTATGACTTCATAAGGGCAGTGTTCACTTGTGTCCATAGCGCATCATTTGAAGTAATTACTGCAAATGAAACGGGACTTTAAAATAACGCAGGGGATATATTTGTTATTGCCCTGCAGTTGGTACTACAGATCTACAGGGACGTGCCAGCTGTATCCTTCCAATTTCCCCCCTCATAAGGGTATGGAGTAGGGAATATATGGGAAGAGAGACAGCACAATAGACAAAGTGTCACTGAATTACTGCCCAAAGTATTTTGTGGCCTTCTCCTTTATCATTATATTTCACAATGTGAATTGATGTAAAGGAAATGCTGTGCTGCTATTATACAGTATCTTCTCACAGTATTTGATGTGTGAAGAGCAAGGAACACCACATTACTGAAGTAAAACTGGGGCTAGATTATGTTTCTAGTCCACCACAGGTATTTGTAGAGGGGTTATAAATAGCTCTGATATTTCACAGTCTTGGTTTGGTTTGCTTTTTTTTTAATTAAAACAACATAGAATATTTTTCTCCAACCTATTTCAAGGAGCTGATAATGCCTAAGATCAGTAGGAGATACAATCTCTTCATTGAAGTGGCAACAGCTTTTAAACACTCCTTTGACCTTCCCAGGTTTGAATTGTGGGGATGAAATCTGCAGAGGAATGACTTTATCTGAAAGCATCTTAAGCCAGTATCGAGTCTGTCTGAAATACTGTATACAGCCTCACAGGAGCTCACAGCAATAAAAAGCTTTATGGTGTTCAAAAAGCCTAAATGAGAGCCAAAGGAAGCTGTGCTCTGATTGTCTTTATTGTAACCTCCCTACACCCAATAAAGAAGAAACTAAGTTTATCAAGGAATTTGCTGTCATACTGATACAGAGGCTACATGTGCTTCATTCGAAGCCTCTTTTTGAAAGCCTCATATTTGTTGAAAGTTTTGGTACTGTGATGTTGGTAGCTATTGAGAAAGCAATAGACACCTGCTCATTTAGCAACAAAACCAAAAGCTTGTGAAACCATCAGCACTTACATTTCAAATTGGTAACTGGAAAGAAAGGATCTTCTTCTTTGGTCTTTGCTGTTTCAGCTGTAGCTGTAACGTTCTCCCACTGCTGGTAAAATCTCAGGAAATGTAAATTCCAAGAGTTTGTTGGATGCTTTCTCATGTTCTGTGGCTGAGATTTGATGACTTGTAGGCAGCGATGAAGCTGCAAGAAGCTATCTGAGGGCAATCAAGAGAGACTTCAGGGCCCTGGGGTGATCGGTTAAGGAATTGGGAGCACAAGCGGTGTTGGAGGGAATGATGTGGGTAGGAACAAGGAGCCAGCAGATCAATACCTGGCTCCAAGCCTGGTGTCACTGGCAGAAATTGTGGGTTTTTTTGGTCATGAGTTAGTCCACACAACAAAAGGCCTGCTGGCAGCAGATGGAGTACAGCTGTCTCAAAGGGGGAAAAGGATCTTTGCGCAGGAATTAGCAGGTCTCATAGAATTAGCTTTAAGCTAAATTTGAAGGGGGTGAGGGATAAAACCCGGCTCACTAAAGATAAGCTTGGTAAGCATGATATGATTGCACAGTGTCTTTATGCAGATTTGAGCTTCCATAAAAAGGATCTGCTGTACAGGACCTGTTGCAAGGGAAAGATGGGAGGGAAGGAACATGCTACCAGACCTATACCAGTGTGGCCATGTTTTCCATTTTAACTAATTAGGTAGTATTTTACAAAATATATTTTTAAAACCACAGAGTCAATTTTTGCTTGGAATGTACTTAACGCAATGCTCAGCCAAGAACTATGGCATATCCTCATGTATTTGAGAAATACAAGCCTGATAGTTGGATAAATCACAGGTCCTTTTGTGAATGTAAAAATCACTGTAGACAGCTCCTATTATCTAAAGTATAAGTACAGAAATAAGTGGACATCTGCCCAGCAACTGTTATATATGTGTAATGCTTCTGCTTTTTATTGCAACACTTTTCACATGTGCTTTCAAAAGGTATTATAAAGGCTGAATAGCTACAACGGCACTTTATGACAGAGTAATGAAAGTGAGTCTTTAAGGATTTTAGCCTTAACATCCTTAAGTTAGCCTTAAGTTTTTTTTTCTTTCTTACTTTTCTTTCTAAGGTTTTGATTATTCCATTGCACTGTCAAAATACACCTCAGCAATCAACAGGATAAGCTAAAGCACCAGGCAGTTTAGCTTCAGATGGCTGGTTAGGGAGATGATGCTGCATTTCATCTGTTCCAGAAAGTGCAGGTTTGGGGTGGAGAGATGACTGTTACTCTGACTTGTGCCTCCTGCACGGCACATTTCTGGGATGGAATCAGTACAAAGTATGATCAAAAAGCTTCTGCTTTGATCAGTGCTTGGTTTACATACTTGCATCATAATGACAGTCTTAGTGGTCTACAAAGAGAGTATGACCTATAAAAGAGGGTCTTAGCCTTTCCAGCCTTCTACACAGAAAATAAAAAGGACATGGATCTGTTGGAACAAGTACAGAGGAGGCCACGAGGATGATCAGGGGACTGGAGCACCTCCCATATGTAGATAGGCTGAGAAAGTTGGGGCTGTTCAGCCTGGAGAAGAGAAGGCTGCATGGAGACCTCAGAGAAGCCTTCCAGTATCTGAAAGGGGCCTATAGGGACGCTGGGGATGGACTCTTCATTAGGGACTGTAGTGATAGGACAAGGGGTAATGGGTTAAAACTTAAACAGGGGAAGTTTAGATGGGATATAAGGAGAAAATTCTTTCCTGTTAGAGTGGTGAGGCACTGGAATGGGTTGCCCAAGGAAGCTGTGAATGCTCCATCCTAGGCAGTGTTCAAGGCCAGGTTGGACAAAGCCTTGGGTGATATGTTTTAGTGTGAGGTGTCCCTGCCCATGGCAAGGGGGTTGGAACTGGATGATCTTAAGGTCCTTTCCAACCTGAACTATTCTATGATCCTATGAAATATGATCCACTTGGTACTATTGAATTGAATTGAACTGAATGGAATAGAATAGAACTGAATTCCAAAGTTCCTCTGCATATCCCCAGCATAAGAGCCCTTCTGTGACTGTGTAGTCCTCTGTGAAAGAAACTAATATTTAAATGTGATGTAAAATGTCAGTCTGAGGAAAGAACAAAGTGATCATTGCTTGTTTTGCGTGTATCTGTTTCAGTGGTGTGCTCTGTATTGTTACATGCTGTATATGCAGATAAACATACAAAATTAATGCGATCTCTACATCAATTCAGGTTGCTGCCTTGAAGTACATACCATCAGTTCTTCATGATGTTGAAATGGTCTTTGATGCCAAGTTACTGAGGTGAGCTGCTCCTGAGCATTTGGTACATGAATCACATGGTGTATATGATGTATCGCTGCTGTCAACAATGAATTCCTGGTGATCAGCTTGACTCCACGAAACTGTGTCAGTTTGTACTGCTCAAGACAGTGGTGGAACAGAGGGTGTATGTTTTTAACGCAGAGTTCTTGCCTGACTCACATAATGAATGAATTTATTATGGCAGCCCAGTGTTTATTGAATAATTATTAGTGAGTTATTGCATATTTATTAGTGAATTAAATGTACAAGTGGAACAATCTATCTCTTTGTCTCCCTGCCCCTCCCTTGAGTAAGTCCTACTCCAGAAAACCAAAGCTGATTTTATTGGTTTGAAATAAGTATCTGTCTTTATTTGTCAGAGCTCAATTGCCTCCTCCACACAAAAATATCTTTGTTCTATTGAAAACAATGGAAAGTAATAAACAATTGTAAACACAGCCAAAATCTAGTACATCCTCATCTTGTTTCTCTTGAAAGTTTTCTTTCTAACCTGTTACTGATCAATGTTCTTGATATGGTAAATAAATCTAAACCTTAAAAAGAAATAAATGGTTAGAAAGATATGACCTTTTGCTTTTTCTGTCGTTATTAATACATGATGAATTAATCTGTATGGTATTTATGACACTTTTCCTTTCTCATGCAGTCAGCTACTGTATGAATTTTACACTTGCATCCCACCAGTGAAACTACAGAAGCAGAAGGTGCAGTCCATGAAGGAAATAGTACGCAGCAACCTGTTTAAAAAACAAGGTAAATATAAAATGCCTTTCAGGCCTCAAGTAAATAGGTGTGAAACTGTTGACTGGCTTTTTGTGCAATTCATGTTTGAAATTGAGTGAAACAAATACTGACAGGCTGTGAATGCCAGAAGTCTGACCTCTGGAGAAGATTTTCCTCTTCAAGGTGGCTACTGGGCAAAGCATGGCTCCTAGCCTAGAACCAGGAACAGGTGGGTCTCAGAGGAAGAGTTTGTGTGCTTTTCCTATGCTATAATGGCTAGGTGGATGAGCTGCATGTATCCTTTCAACCCTTTTGTAAGCACTAAAGTGAAATAGGAAGTGAAGCCTTGAAAACACAGCTTTTCTTATATAAGGGCTCTGCCCGGGCAGAGCTAAAAACGCCTGATTGTGCTGTAGTATAGCTCAGCTGCATGGCAGCATTCCCAGTCATAGGAATTACGATGTTTCTTAACCTTCATCAGAGCTTGGTGGCCTCCTTCACTAGTGGAAGTAACAGGTAGTACTGAAATGTCTTCATCAGCCTTGTGCTTAGTTTTCCTACATTTTACCATGGAAAGGGAGTTTCTGCTAGAGGAATCCTAGCAGAGAAGTCCAGTTTTACGTGGTTGACTTTATCTTGCCTGCTAAGTGTTCTGTCTCCTCTCTTGCGGACCAGATGGCTTATTTCTCTCTCAGCATCTTACTGCTGTGTAGAAGATCTCCAGAACATTGAAGGCACATCAGCCACTCAGATGTCTTTTTTGTCAGATGTTCAGTTTCTGATAATTCATAATTCATAGATATTATAGGAACTTGACAGTTTAACAGTGGGTAGCAAATAGTATTGAGCATGAGTACAGGGTAAGAGAGGATTGCTCTAATTTTTCTGTGTTGCCAGAAGGGTGTTGCAGTTCTAACTACTTAGGACAGATAGAAATTCAGCTGTATTTGAGGACCTGTGTTGCATTCTATTGAGCCTGAAACATATATTGTAAGCTATAACAATAATTATCTGTGTCTATTGTGTTTTGAGACCATTATAGATTTCCTGGACAAAAATCTAGAAAGTAAAATAGTTGGGTTTATTGCTTAGATTAAATTACATGTATTTTAACCCATATTTGTATGAGTAATTTCAAGTGTCACTTTTTTTCTTTAACTAGGACTCAAGGTTGCTTGAAACAGTGGAGCTTTCATAGCTATAGCTTGAATATCTGCAGACATTGATCCTCTATTAAGAGCAGAACCAAGCAGCTGATTTTCAAGCAGATCTAATTCTGTATTCACATTTTTTCCCTGTAGTTTACTCTATGTATTTTACAAGTACTGTGTGACACATCATTGCATTGCCAGTTGCTTTTACTGCTATGGCTGCTAAGGTCAGAAGTGCCAGTCTCAGTTTTATCTGCTTCTTGTGGTGAGTAGTATTTAGACCAGAAGGAAAAAATATCCTGTCACAAAACTTAGAGGCTCCTGGGTTATAATAACACACTCTGTTGAACTTCTGATCTTACTGGAATTCAGTCAGGTACTTTCACTGTGTTTGATACTGAGAAACTAAGTCATTATATTGTTAACCAGGGAACATTCATTTAAAGATCTTATGCTTCAGTGTTTTGATGGAGTTACAGGACAAAACTGCTTCTTGCTGCAATTGTGGAGTTTATAATTTATACATTCCTGAACCTGGCAATCTCCTTGTTTTTCCCTTGGTGGGAGAAGAGGGTGCAAGCATAACTTTAACCACATCCAGTGCAACCCAGTCAGGGTCAGATAGACTTTTGTAAGTACATTTTCTTTTTCATGAGACCATTCCATTACAAAGGTGGCACGCCTGTACATATATATACAGTATATATATATATATATATATACACAGTATACCCAGCAAATCATGTTACTTTTGCCTCAGTGGTGTTACCTGAGTATCTGTTAAGGTGTTTAGTCATAGAGTTTCTATTTTGGGTGATGATCTTCATAACTTTCACCCAAGTCTTTTCACCACCACATTATGAAAGGCAGGAAGTAAACTTCAGCATAATCAGTGTTTTATATCTAACTGTAGTTTCAGGGTTTTTTTATTATTATTTCTATTTTCTTTTTGTATTACTTGATTTTAAACTTTGGGCTGCAATTACTATAGGGAAAGTCCACAACATGTTTAAGTGGAGGCACTAAAGAGTAGGAAAATATCAGTACACAATTAAGTATTGTGTACACAATGGAGTATTGTGTGCAGTTCTGGTGTCCTCAACATAAAAAGGACATGGAACTGTTGGAACAAGTCCAGAGGAGGCCACGAGGATGATCAGGGACTGGAGCACCTCCTGTATGAAGACAGGCTGAGAAAGTCGGGGCTGTTCAGCCTGGAGAAGAGAAGGCTGCATGGAGACCTCAGAGCAGCCTTCCAGTATCTGAAGGGGGTATATAGGGATGTTGGGGATGGACTCTTCATTAGGGACTGTAGTGATAGGACAAGGGATAACGGGTTAAAACTTAAACAGGGGAAGTTTAGATTAGATATAAGGGGGAAGGTCTTTCCTGTTAGGGTGGTGAGGCACTGGAATGGGTTATCCAGGGAGGTTGTGGATGCTCCATCCCTGGCGGTGTTCAAGGCCAGGTTGGACGAAGCCTTGGGTGATATGGTTTAGTTTGAGGTGTCCCTGCCCATGGCAAGGGGGTTGGAACTGGATGATCTTAAGGTCCTTTCCAACCCAACCTGTTCTATGATTCTGTGATTCTAAGTATCTCTTAACAGTAGTATAAAAAAGTTTCTGTGCTATGCTATTGCAATATTGTGCACAGTAAATAGCAGACAAGTCATTTTTCTTGTACATTATTGTGGTTTAAAATAGAAAATTCTAAAGATGTTTTCTGTTAAATACAATTGATTTTAAAATTAATTGGGTAGACAACCAGCAGTATGTGGAGAGTGTAGACAGTGCCTGATTCATTGCTTCATGCAAGGAAGGAGAAGGTAATTTACGAGAATGAAAGCATATGTATTGCATCACTAAGTAAGATGCAGCATGATAATTAAGGTAAGATTGCCAACAGTATCATTAACTAAAGTTCACATTTATCTGCAACAGGTAGGATTCTTTTTCTGCCATGAATATGGATTATATTTAACTATATTGCTAATTACAGTCAAGTCTTTTCATTTGGGTGTGTTTCAAATTATCCACCTTTCCTTCAGGCTTTAGTATTTAGTCTCTTTCCATATAGTTCACTACAGTTTCAGTGCAGTTAATTTACCTCCAGTCCCAAAGGTATTGTCTTTATAATTTAATTGGATTTCACATATTGGTAATTTTTTTACCCTACCCCTTGATGTTCACAGCATTTGTTAAGGAAGTGGACTTCTGAAAACATGAAAATGTGTTTAAAAAATGAAAAAAAAACCAGTGAAACCTGTTTTTGAGAGCCTTGA
Source organism: Neopsephotus bourkii (assembly GCF_033783945.1). Lineage (NCBI taxonomy): Eukaryota > Metazoa > Chordata > Aves > Psittaciformes > Psittacidae > Neopsephotus > Neopsephotus bourkii. The sequence continues at coordinate 1,255,664 of NW_026900863.1, read as the reverse complement.
GGTTAAACTGAATGTATTGGTATGTATCCCCAGGCATTCCAAAGTTTTCACTGGAGACTGTCATGGGCTAGAGTGCTGTTGTCAGGTAGGATGGACAGGCCTGTTGGCTGCTATTGTACATGATCTTTAGAAAGCCCACAGCACTGCAGCACTTTCAAAAGCCTTTAAATTACATTGACAGATTTTTTTTTGTCAAGGCATTGGGTTCTTGTTCCCACTCTCAAGCTATAATACAGCTTAGAGGGGTTATGAAGTGACAGTTTAGAGGGTTCAGGTGTTTGAGTAGTTGAATGTAGCAAGACCAATGCTTTCAACTGCTTATGCACATTCGCCATAACATTTAGGAGCATTCTAACAGGATATGTGAATACACTCACAGGCATTTACCTAGTATTTGCCTTCTGACAATAGGTCCTTGATCAGAGGACAAGAAATCTTAAACTTTTTACACTTTCTTTTTAGATCATCTGATAATTCATCATTTAAAAACAGCAGAGGGAAAGAAATTACCATCTTGTCCTGTATAAGCACCCCAATGGGATTTCAGAGTGTCATTTATATATAAGAAACTTTCTCCTAGCATATATTCCTTTATATAGTGGGATGTAACAGATTATTCTCTGCCTTTTGTGAAATTCCCTATTTGGCTACCAAAGAAAAATTTCACTAGAATTGTTTCATTTCTATGTAAAACTGCATTTTACATGAAAAATGCATGGAAAATTACTTAAATCACTGTGGTTTTTCTTTTTTTTTGGGAAACCTAATTGCTAAAATTCCCTGATCATTTCTCCATGCTTGAGAGATCACTAAATTAAGACATAGCTGTTTACATGCCATTTTTATAGTAGTTAGTGTTTCTGAGCTTGTGGTATTCGAAGCTAGGTTTTTATTCTAAGCTGGCATGAAATATCCACTGACATTATGCCAAAATTTGTATTCTAGTTAGCCTTGGGAGAATTTGATTTTTATTGGTGCAAAATGAAAATAGTGTTTGAACAAAAAATAAAATGTGTTTGTATTCACACTGCTGCTTTTGACTTGATATTCTCTAGAGCTCCACCCCTAATTAGGAGTTTGTGCTGTAGCAGAACACTGTGAGATCTCCTCCAAAGGGTAGAAAATCTAAGTAGGTCAGACAGATGGTCACTGGCAGGGATGGGAATAGAGTTTCAGTCTCTTGGCTCAGAATCCAGGTCCTCTGCTCACTGTGGCTGTAGACATAGCTACTGCATGTTCAGCATATGCAAACCACTTGCTGATTTTGGAAGAACAGCAGCAGGAGACATATGTTAGCAGCAGGGGTTAATTTGCCAGATGCCAGAAGAAATATTGAAACTACAGTAATTTTTTTTTTCCCTAACTGAGGAACTCTTCCTGTTACGCTACTGTTTAAAGAAGATAGATACCTGCACATTTAAAGTGTTGTTGTAGCTACAGCAATGGTAGTGTTAGATGTTGCTCTGGCTGCCTTTGAATACACAACATTACTCAGCTCCTGTGAGGAGTGAAGAAACTAGAAGATATGTCTGGAAGTCTGGAAGTGGATGTATCCCACAGTGTTATGACTGGGTTGCAGTGGTGTGCTGTGACCATTAACACTGTTAGCTATTCTGATTTAACTTGCTTGGAGTGGTCAGCAGCAACGTTGTATGGTGGCTTCAGAGGATCAACCATTGTGTTTCTCCTTCCTGTGTTAGTACTAGATTCCAGGAGACTTGCATTTGCATATAGAAGTGCTGTCAAAATGAGTAGGTGACTTATAGTACCTCTCCTTTCCATGGCTCTCATCTAAACTGTGAAATTCCAATTTACATTTAAAAATTAAGAAAATATGTAATTTAAAATTCATTATATTTGTGCTCCCAGCAAAAATTAAATGGCAAGTAACAAAGAGGGAAGACTTTTAATAGAAAGATGCCTGCCAGTTGTGACTAGATGTTTGTGAAGGTCCATGGTGCTTTATTTGAGCACTGGCTGCCATCAGAATTCTCTCCTCCTTGAAAGAATGTTGTTGACTGATTTTATTTTTAAGGCTTTGCTCTAAATCTGTATTCAGATGATACCTGTGTCCTTATTAATATGGCATGCTAGTTTTTAAGTGGGCATGAAGCCATCCTAACAGATGGATATGACTACAGGCATGCCAGGGAATCAAGAGTAGTGTTTCCTAAGGGAGACAAAAGTGGTGTTAAACCTTTATTACCATTTTGGCTGCACATAGGAGGCAGTCAGGAATGAAGCCCGTCTGTGATCTTTGCTGAAGGAGACCCAAATGTCTTTTGTTTTTAATGACATTATTACGTTAATGACTTACCTGGTACAGAGGAAATTATCTTCTGAAGGAGAGTAAGGTGAATAATGGGGTTCAAACCTCCCTTCCCCCCCCCCCCAATAACAACCAAACCCAAAACTGAAACATATAACTGCTTAATCTTTTACAAGAGTGCATCTTCCTGTCTTTATTCAGGAGTGTGCTACCAGGGAACTTCTGAGAAGTGTGGTGTAATTCGGTGTTGATAAATACCTGGACAATGTGTCTCTTGGCAGACCTTGATGAAATAAATGCAAGGGGCTCAAACTGTATTTTGATGTTGTATGCAGTCAAATACAATTTGGAGCAGTACACATACTCACTCAGCTCTCAACCAACACTCCAAACAGCTTTCCAGCCACTCTTCTCCAAGCCTTGGATTGTGGTAGCCCAGGTGCATGACCTGGCATTCAGCCCCATTGAACCTCATACATTGAGCACAGCACATCGATCCAGCCTGTCCAAAACCCTCTGTAGAGCCTTCCTGTCCTCCAGCTGCTCAACATTCCCAGCCAATGTGGTGTCATCTGCAAACTTACTAAAGATGCACTCAGGAGTGAGTTCAGACCATCAAATACCAGAACTGCAGATTTTACTTCAGCTATTTATTTTCTCAGTTACTGCCTTCCATGAGTTTTTTTATTCCTTTTCCTTAGCCAATGTGTTGTTGATAATCAAATGAGCACTTATCTCATTTTGCTTACTTAATTTGTGCAATGATACCTTCATACCTGAATTTATACACCCATTCAGTAAACATCAGTTTTCCCTACATAACAGAGCATTTCAGATTTAGTATAACGTTCTAGTGAAATGGTTTTAACAGGGTTTTTAAGATGAGAAAGCATGAATGCACTTTTGTGTTAATATTGCAGGCTCAGGCTGAGGCCAGGTATTTTTTGCTCCAAATGCTGTTAGTTTTCAGGAATTTTGATTGCTTGTGTTCATGAGAACAGGATGGAATTGCATTCTCATGAGAGGTGTCTCATAAAACCTAGTTAATTTATCTTTTTTAAGACTATTATCTTTTGTTTATGAATAATGTTCTTGAAATACATTAGCTGAGTTCTTTACTGCACAAAAAAATTAAGAAACTCTGTATTGGCTCAAATAAAAAGCTGAGTTTCTTTAACAGACAACCACAGAATCCAGGCATATAGCCTTAACGTAAACCAAAATACTTAACACAAAAAGACAGTTTCATAATGAAAATATGTTGAACAATTTCCCCATTATTTACAGTTGCAGGGTTTGTTTTTTTTAAGGAAACACTATAGCTAAGGCTGGTCAAACAACTTTTGAATTTCCATGGAGTTTGACACTTCAACATTGCTCACATCTGAAAATGCACTGTAAATAATTGATCAGCTGCCTTTGTTATACCCTTTTAATAGATTCTGTATGTATCAAATATGGCTCCAATTTTAATTTCTAATGTAAAGTACAACTGGGAGTAATGAAGCTTGTAGAGCAATTACCTCAGAAAACTGGAGGAAATCCACTGTACCTTCTGCCTCAATGCTCCTCTCAGTGCTGTAGAAATGTTTAAGAAGTATGAGTGGTTTTATGCAAAACAAAAATTATGTCAAAGATTTTTGGGGTGTTTTTTTGTTTGTTTTTTGTTTGGTTTTTTTTTTTTTTTAACCAAAATGCATGTCTTTGTACAGTTTTTAAATGATGGACAACAGAGGGCGTTTTGCATTCGCTGGAATTGGTCCAGTTGTGTTTTGAAAACCTGCAAGGACACAATCTGTGGAAGCTGTTCATTCCACTGCCTGACCCTCATGAGAAAGAAGTTTTTCCTTACATCCGGTTGTTTCAGTTGTGAGTCCGATTTTTATTAGGTCCACTTCTGAGTATGCTAAATGCATGCCGTCTTTCAGTAGCAGACCGGAAATCACTGCAGTCCCATTTTAATTCCTTTTGCAACTTCGTAAGCAAGTTCCTTGCATGCATCTCACTGAGGTATCATACTCAGCAGCATAGGGACTGCAGGGGGAAGTTACAAGTCTGACAACTCAGTCCAACTGTGCAGCAGGAATGAAGCAGTCATTGCTGTGTTAGAGAAGTGGGTGTTCATACTAGAATGTTTAGCAGGGGTTTACACTAATAGGCTTCTTATAACCATCATGAAATGAACTTAGTTAGCAACAAATATTATATATAAAGGAAAAAATATCTTCAGTATTTTCATAGTGGTGAGAACTTTGATAAATGAACTTGTAGTGGTATGACAACCCCTGAACAACCCTGGGCTGTTGAAGGGCAGTTTCCATGGATTGCTATGAAACCAGAATGAAAGCTTGTGTTTTATTTTTTCCACAAGTAGGTTACTAATAATCTAATTTACAACTTCTGCTTATTTATTTCCTGAATATATAAGCCCTTTCTTTATTAACAAAAAAAAAACAACCAACAAACCACCAAAAAAAGGACAACACCCCCCCCCCCCCCAAATCTATCACATTTCAGCCAGCTTTAAAGGTATTGCATGTACCTTTTAACATTGCTTATCATGTTTCTTTGGTGATGTTTTTGGTCAAGAAACTAATGGCGCTGCAGTTGTTACATTTAGAATTAATAGAGGTGGTTCATGTGAGCAAATCAAGACAGAATTATGAAATTTCAGCTCAGTTTCAGAAATGTGTACAGTGTTGAGTGTCTGCAGGTGGGGATGAGGAATCTATTGGCATTGGTGACTTTTGGAGGGCAGTTTGTCTCCAGGGACATAAATCTGCACTGGAGTACTTTAGAAGTGTTAATGTGCTCTGCTAAGCGCTTTGTAAATGCAGCTGTTTGGTTTCTGGATCAGAGGTGTTGTCTGTGTCCTGCAGTAAGTGCAGGAAGTTTGTTTAAGTGCAGAACTGGTCACATAAATGAGATGCAAGTGGTGTGAAATTCCTTTTTATGCTGCTCATTGAATAGGGCTTGTGTTGATACGTGTTCTTTAACTGCTGCTGTACTGGAGAGTTTGTAATTAGTCAGAGAGTAAGATTGCACTTGTAGCTTGGAACAAAGGTTATATTAAAATCAGGTAAGTAGTGTTTATTCATGTTGTGGCATTACCAGGAACAGAGATTCTTTCTGAGGCAAGATATTATGCTGCTCCTTAGACTTGATTAAAAGCTGCTGGCTTTATATGGCTTGGAGCTGTTACTTGAAATAAGAATAATCTGCATGGATAGCTTCTGCTGATTCATCTGCAACATACAGAAATGCATAATCTACTTCCTTTTGTTTTCCTCTCTCTTTCTTTCTTACCCTTCTGTCTTTCTGTACTAGCACCCATATTTTGGGGGGATTCTGAGCCTGTTTTTTTTACATCACAGTGGTTACAGTTTCATTAAGGCTCACCCTTCACTTGTTTATCAGTGAGTACACTCAATGTCGAGGAAATCTGTTCTTAATAATTGTTAAAAGAAAAAATAAGACACAGTCTAATTGTTGTTTGCAGCAATTAAAGTTTCCTATTTTATTCCGTTATTTTCAGAAGCTGTGATACATGGGGTTGGTAGAAATTAGTATCCGATTGCTGGTATAAATATTTTTCCAAAAGGTTAATATAGACAAGAATTTAAAGCACTGGAAGATCAGTTGGGTGGAAATAAGTAGGAACTGCAGCTCACTGTCAGTGTGTAGAATGCTTCTTTAGTTCTATACAGATTTGATTCTGAGGTAAAACCTTTGAAGCTATGTTTACAGTGGGATTGAGTGCGCCCTCAGCAAGTTTGCCGATGACACCAAGCTGTGTGGTTCGGTTGATACACTGGAGGGAAGGGATGCCATCCAGAGGGACCTTGACACGCTTGTGAGGTGGGCTGATGCCAACCTCATGAAGTTTAACCATGCCAAGTGAAAGGTCCTACACCTCGGTCAGAGCAATCCCAGGCACAGCTACAGGCTGGGCACAGAAGAGATTCAGAGCAGCCCTGCAGAGAAGGACTTGGGGGTGCTGGTCGATGAGAAAATGGAGATGAGCCGGCTTCATTGTGCGCTTGCAGCCCAGAAAGCCAACTGTATCCTGGGCTGCATCAAAAGGAGCGTGACCAGCAGGTCGAAGGAGGTGATCCTGCCTTAAGTTTTTTTTTCTTTCTTACTTTTCTTTCTAAGGTTTTGATTATTCCATTGCACTGTCAAAATACACCTCAGCAATCAACAGGATAAGCTAAACCACCAGGCAGTTTAGCTTCAGATGGCTGGTTAGGGAGATGATGCTGCATTTCATCTGTTCCAGAAAGTGCAGGTTTGGGGTGGAGAGATGACTGTTATTCTGACTTGTGCCTCCTGCACGGCACATTTCTGGGATGGAATTAGTACAAAGTATGATCAAAAAGCTTCTGCTTTGATCAGTGCTTGGTTTACATACTTGCATCATAATGACAGTCTTAGTGGTCTACAAAGAGAGTATGACCTATAAAAGAGGGTCTTAGCCTTTCCAGCCTTCTACACAGAAAATAAAAAGGACATGGATCTGTTGGAACAAGTACAGAGGGGTCCACGAGGACGATCAGGGGACTGGAGCACCTCCCATATGAAGATAGGCTGAGAAAGTTGGGGCTGTTCAGCCTGGAGAAGAGAAGGCTGAGTGGAGACCTCATAGCAGCCTTCCAGTATCTGAAGGGGGCCTATACGGACGCTGGGGATGGACTCTTCATTAGGGACTGTAGTGATAGGACAAGGGGTAATGGGTTAAAACTTAAACAGGGGAAGTTTAGATGGCATATAAGGAGGAAATTCTTTCCTGTTAGAGTGGTGAGGCACTGGAATAGGTTGCCTATGGAGGCTGTGAATGCTCCATCCCAGGCAGTGTTCAAGGCCAGGTTGGACAAGGCCTTGGGTGATATGGTTTAGAGCGAGGTGTCCCTGCCCATGGCAAGGGGGTTGGAACTGGATGATCTTAAGGTCCTTTCCAACCCTAACTATTCTATGATCTATGATTCTATGTTCAGCTCTGTCTTCTTCCCAGGTTATTTTCGTAACTATAGCAAATCTTTGAAGCATCTGCTTAGCACTACGCACTGTTGTGCTGTACCCTCTTTAATTACATAGCACTGTATAAGCAAGTTAATACTTAAAGCACTTGGTGACATGTAGCAATTATATTAGGCAAAACCCTGTAAGTTTTATTCTTTGGTAGGTAGTGCCTTCAGTGGAGTTACTTCAATTTTGTGTCTTGTCCTCCTGACATTTCCTATACATATCTCTGTCCTAAAAAGTTCAGGTTCATGTGAGATGTATTGCTTGCTCTTTGTGTCAGCTTCCTTAAATAAGGATAAATGTATGCATAGGTTGCTTTTTATTAGTCTTTTCCTTATCTGTGTTCTTACAATGTATGTTTCAAAATGATGCACATAGAACAATTCTGTTGGTGTTTGTGTCTTATTTTCAGGAAGAATAATTTTGTATTTATGGTATTTTTCTTACATTAAAATATTTCCACTACTTAACTATAGCTGTTTTCAGGTGCTTTGTATGTGAAGTGAAAAACTTGTTCCTAAGTGTTTGGGATAGGTATCATTTTCAGGGTTTTTTTTTCTATGCGAGAAGGACTGTTGGCTTAGAAATTTATCACATAAGTTTAAGAGTATCCCTGAAGCATAACTGGAAAACCAACAATTCCACATTGAAGAGGACTGTGGCTGTTAAAGCGTGTTGTGCTTGACTGTTCGGAGGAGGATTTATTTGTAAGTAGTATTTGATTTATATTTGTTAAGATAATTTGCTCTCTTTCAGAATGCAGGGACATTCTGCTTCCTGTGATTACAAAAGAGCTGAAGGAATTACTGGAACAAAAGGATGATCAGCAGCTCCAGGCCCAAGAGAAGAAATACTGTGTTGAATTACTCAATAGCATCCTGGAGGTTCTGAGCTGTCAAGACCCTGTAAGTATTGATGATATAGATGGTCCAGGGCTGTGGTAAGCCTGAGCTGATGAGGTAGTAAATTATTGATGTTGATAAATCTTATTTAAATTTTTAATACAAGTCAGTGGGAAATTGAACTTTTCTCCTATTATTCATGAATTTAAGTTAAAGGGCATTTGAGCTATTAGAGAAGTACTGAAATCTATGCTGTCTCTTCTTATTTCACTATTACATGTTCTTTAAATAGTCAGCTGCTATAAGTCACTGTAGTATTAAATGCAGTGAGGCTGCTATGTTTTGCCTAGCAGAGGATTAGACACTTCTAGTTTTCGGTAGTAAAGTTCAAAGGAACTTATTATGTCATGAAAACTGCTGAGAATTTAAAACACACGCAAAAAAAAACCAGTAGTTCATCTTTAAGAGGTGATGCAGATTTCTCTTGAGAGCAACACTGCAGTTTATTTTTGAACTAAAGTGAAAAATCTTGGTTCAAGAATATACACTTTTGACTTGCACTGGGATATACTGTCTATCCCATACTTGTGCAGGTGAATGGAAAAGGTTCACTATATGACCACATTATTATAATAGTACTATTTAGGTGATATCCTTTGCATACCTTTATTTAGAGTTATCTAGATAAAGAGAACTGTTTTGTTAATTACCAAACTGGTTTTTGTAGGACTGCACTTGAACCTTAAAGTTAATGCAATTTCTATTGAACAATTAATTTCCTGCATCTTTCAGTGACTTTCTATGAAAACAGACGATTTGACCTGCTTGAGAACAAGACTTCAGGCACTAGTGGCAGACTCACCTCATAATATTAGTTATAAACCTCACTCTCTTTTGAAAACACTGGCATCTTGTCTGTATTTCTGCTGGTTTTCCACCCCAGTAGATAAATCTGTTTGGATTAGTATTTCAAACCTTTTGTCAACTTAACTTTGATATTTTTGCATTGGATTTATTCTGTGAAAATCACCAGGAGCAGACAGAAAAAGACAAAGGACAGAAAAAAAATGGCAGTGGTTGGTCTGTGTTTGTGTGCTCAAATTTTATATTGTGAGGTGACCTTTGAAGCTGTTACAAACATTTTGAAGAATGTATTTTCTTTCTCAGAGAAAAAGGTATTGCAGCATTACCTCTACTGCTTTTCTCTAGTCTTTTGTCCCACACTGTTTAGGGAGTGGGAACATGTGAATGATCGGATCCTTGTCTTCAAACCCAGCTGTCAAGGTGCTGGATTCTGCAGGTAGCAGGTGCATTAAGTGCACAGCTTTATGTTAAGGACATGATTTTAATGAATAGTCTTTCATTGTTAGGCATCTGGGCAAGATGCTTATGTTTTATTTTAAATTGCCTCTACAGCAAACAACTTTTGGACCTGGATGACATTGTTTTGACTGAATCATGTCCAAAATCAGATTTATAGCGTTTGCTTTCAGCACCTGTGAAATGCAGTTGAAGCTCAGAACTGCAAGTAAATCGCTGATTAAGGTCATGGTGAAATCCATGACTTCTTGTTTCTGTTTTAATTAAAAACACTTCCCTTTCCCCCCTTCACATTAGCTTTGATGCATGCAGTCTGACAGCCCTTCATAAGGTGACTTTGTCTCTAATCTATATCTTGTTGTTTAATATTCACTGTATTAGAACAAGGTTTTATTTGTAGTGCTTACACCATAAAATGTAATGGTAAACTTTGACGTGGAATCTAAAATAAACTCTTAGTTGAGACTGCACGTGGAATTGAGATATGGAATCCTTTCCTGTCTCGTGCAGAAGGTGGGAATTGGCAGCAGCTGCATTTTAAGCTGTTGATTCTATTGGCAAACGAGTCTCGAAGCATTTTAGAGTTGCCAGAAATTTGTCAGGCATTTGCTTAAGTTATGGTTGATCTTAAGACTTTAGCAAAAGAATACTTCAGAGGAACTTAGGTAACCTGCATGTTCTTTAAGGCTGGTTAGCTTACGTTCTTCTGCAGGCAGTTTTCAGTCAGCACAATGTATTATGAACTATGGGTTTAAAAAAACCACCCCAAACATATTTCTCCTTTTATGTATGCTCTTTTTTTCTGCATATGTAGGGGGAAAATAGAAAGTTATCTAACTGGCTGCGTAAGAGCATGAGCAGAATGGATCTGCGTGGTACAGCATTAGCTTTCTTTGTAGCAGCTCCTATGGCGCTGTGGTTTAGGTTTGTGACAAACCAGTGTTGATAACACATCAATGAAAACTTTAGTTATTGCTCAGCAGTGCTGGCACAGTGCAGGTGCCTTCTCTGTTTCTCACTGTGCCCCATGCTAGGGAGTAGGATGGATTTGGGCAAGAGTTTGGGAGGGGACACAGCTGGGATGGCTGGAATGAGTAGACCAAAGTGGTGTTTCCAAGTGGAAATCTCAAGTCCAGTTTGTGTAATCTTATCATTCTGAAGGAGACCATTTGTTGCTGTCTAGATAAATGAGACCTTTATCATAACCAAGGCTGAATCGAAGGTAATGAAATCATTCTAATTTTTGTCCCAACCCTGTAGAAGTTTAAATGGAACGTGAAAGCTAAATCAAACCCTAGCTACTATTACTCTGTGCTGGTATTTTTTGCAGAGAGCGAAATTTTGTTTGGTTTGGATATTCTCTGAAGTTATTTCTGTACCCATGTGTGCATCCATCCCATCAATGAATCTGAAGCCATCTGAGTTCTGTGAGGGAATTTTCTACTGCTGACCTGCATATATCACATATGAGCTCTGATTGTTTCATGCCTTGGTGAGGCATACATTTGTGGTGACCATATTCCATTAAATGAAACAATACAATTTATGTTTTCCGAGGGAGAATTTATATATAGTGCAAGTTGTTAATTTAGCTTCCAAAAAGTCTTATGTTTAACCAAATAGACTGCAGCCAAATGGTAGGGGTTCCAGGTTTCACTAAAACATATATGTTATTCTTGTGAAGTGAATTGTGGTCTGCATACAAAATGTATGTTACAGTGAGTTGCTAGACTGTCTTCTGAAGCTTAGAGGCAGTTAAAACGAAAGCTGACATCTTGTGTATAGGCAATGTGTGAAAACACTTTTTGTTATGTTAGCAATGTCAGTATTGAAAGCCTAATTGTTCCCTAGATTATCAAAAGAAAGGTAGACTCAATTTCATAAAGAAACCATTCTCATTGATTTGCTAGCACTTCTCTGCAAATTCAAAGGCTTAGCAGAAAATAAGCTTTGTGTGCTTGAGTGTATGTTACATGTTTATCCAGGAAAGGTGTGTTATGCGCTTCTTGTGGATTCAGGGGCACAGTAATGTTCTAAATGTTTTGAACTTTAGGTTGCTTTACCTTTCTCTACTGCTCTGTTAAATGGTGGCTGGATAAAATTGCACATGGCAGGTGGCTTGCCATATGTTCCCTGCTGGCCCAGGATGCATTCTTTCAACAGCCGAGAGCACTGGTTTGAAACAAAATGCTAAATTTTTATTTGATGCATTGGGGTACACTTCACAGCAAATCTTGAAAGTGTTTAATACATGCAATGCTCTAGAAGAAGGGAGGGCAAACAGCTTTCAGACAGGAGTACTCTCTGAAATATACTAGAATATACTAGAAAAGCTTAGAAAAGGGAAAGAAAAAAACAAAACCAACAGAAACCAGAAAAGCTGCTGAGACCTCTGTAAATAAACCACTATTCATCAAGAGTGTGCTCTGAAAAGACAGCATAACCTTACCCAGAGTGGAGCAGCTAATTATTTCCTGAAAGTTGCAGTTGACATTGCAGTATTGCTAGTGAATATGGAAAGCATTCAAATGCAAAGAACAAATAAGATGCCTTTCACAAAAGAAACACAAAATACTGCTGAAAAACACAAGCATCTGGAGCAGGCAGATGGATTTCACTGCAAGTCTACCAAATAGATCCATGGCTCTACATCCCTGCTCAACATTGCAGTTTCTTCTGTTTTTCACTGTGTAAACTTTCTCTGTTAAGCAGAGAATGTCTAAATCTGATAAGAGCAGTACCTGGATGGAAAGCATTTTTTTCCAGTGGTTTTCACCAGTGCTTCCAGTAGCAGAGTCACATTTGACAATGTGTTGCATTTCATGTCCTGAAGGCAATGGATGAGAGAAGGCTTCTGTAAATTTTCTAGTCCAAGAAATTATGCTATTTTGAGCGTCTTGGTGTCATTTTTCCTTCCTGTGGTTGCCTCATCTTTTTTGACATGCTTTTTCCCCTCTACTTCACACTGTCAACATCTGTCTGCTTATCCTTTTTTCTGACTTCTTGTGAGCTGCCATTCCCCTCTGAATAACTTTCATATTACATTCTGCCCCTTGTTCTTAGTTTCAAGCAGGGTGCAGTAACTATTACATTGTGTGGTGAAACAGTAGTAAAGAATCTGTGATGCAGTTCAATGTTCCTGTAGTGCATTAGTAGTGCTGCAAAGAGAAATGAGGCGGTAAGAGTGACTTTTGTAGCCCCTTAGTCTGATCAAATTTATAGTGTTTTACAAGGGATGTTTCAAATAATTTTCTTTCTAGCTATATAATTAGCACCCCAAAAACGAAAAGCCTGTGCAGATACTCTAGCACCAGGGGCAGCTATTGTTCAACTACAAACAGCAGCAAGGCTAGATCTTCCTTTTTTGTACTGCAAGGCCACTCTTCAGGAGAGCTAAGATACACTTCTGCAACACAGAGGCCAAAAGGTTCTGGTTGTTGCTCTCTGAATGAGGATTTTCTTTCTGATCACAACTTTGCATAAGCCTGAAAGATTTGCTTTCCTATGTGAAAAAGTGAAGTTCTGTTTTATTGGAAGATTTTTTAGGTAATTAACAAAAAAAAAAAAAAGAAAACTATGGAGTATTTGATTCACGATTCAAGTTGACTGGGGAGAGATGCACTGTAGGATTTTACTTTTGATTTCACTGTTATTTCCAGCAGATTTGATATACAAGTGTCAATGAACTGCATGGGTTTCATATTATTTGATTGGCATAAATCTTTAAACTTATGGTGTGTGTATTGGGAAGCAGAGGAGATGGAAGAGAAATCAGCTTTGGGGCAGCGGTCCAATAAATGTTTGCTCTCTACAGCAACTGTCTGGTGTAGTCTTTTTATAGATATTGGACTATACCTAAGAAATTTAAATTAAAGAAAGAAAACACAAGCCACAACCTGATTATGCTGAGAATACATCAGGAGAGAGCATCATTTAAGCTTAGTCATAGTCAAAGGGCAAAACAGGACTAAATGGTGATAGTGAATAAATGGCTTGATATGAGGATGATCTCTGTTCCAAGGGTTGCTGGCCTGATCTGAGTTAATTAAAACAGGAGCGAGAAAAGGGACAATGTTGGATGTTTCAGAGGAGAAACAGTCAGAAGCAGTTTCTCCTGGCATGATACTGGGGCTCAGTCACCTCAAATACTTCTAACAAATCACCATGGCTCTGTGGCTGCGATGCTCTCTCCATGTCACTGTTTGTGACATTAAAAAGGTGCCTTGTTCACTGTAAGCTACTTTGATTTTTCTCTCAGAAATGTGTTTAGAATTTCCTTTCTTTGGTTGTTGCATGCTGATTTCCAAAGTTGTATAGTCAGTGAAGGTGATGAATGTTAAGGTTACCCCTCTGCTGAGTGTTTTAAAGCAATCAGCTGTCCTTTCACAGCAACATGGCCAATACTTTGGCAAGGGGGCCAGCAAGCAAACCATCTTCAGTTGGCTCCCTCACAGAGCTACGAAGTGAAATGAAGACAGCTTTGTCCTGGAATAATGATATACTTTGTGACTGCAAGCTAAGAATATTACTGAGCTTCAGAACCCCCTGAGGCCCATTGACCAATGTGGAGAACTATGGTAAAGTTTGCCTCAATTTTCTGTTACCAGGGAGTCACTGTTCAGTTACAGGCTACTCAGTGACTAGGAAAACATGAGTCCCTTGAGTGAGGGATAGGAAGTGACTGTTTATAATGAAAAACTGTTATGGTAAGATAGGGATAAAATTGGGCTGCACTACTTGAAATGAGTATTCCACTGAAATTGCTGGAACTAAGGAACATTGTAAGCAAGAAGAATTAGTGTTCTTTTAATAGGATGGTTGCATTCTACAACTTGAACTGTCAGCATGGAAATAATTGATTTCTTCTTTCTTTCTTTTACAAGACATACAGATTTAATATCAAAACTGTTATCTTTTGTTAACAGGCATCAACTTATAACCACATTCAGGAAATAATGGTGCAGTTATTACGCACAGTGAACAGAACTGTTATTGCAATGGGACGAGATGATCCCTTAATCGTGAGTAATGTTTTAATATATTTTTAATGCTTTGCAAGTGATTTTATACCTCTCTTGGGAAAAAAAAAAAGCACACAAATATAGTATTTGTGGAGTCCTTGTTTGAGGACCTTTTAGATTTAAAATGAAAGGGCTAAAGCTTTTCTCTTGTTTCATTTGCTGTAATTGAACACTGGGAGATTTGTGCATTTCTTAAAAAGAAAAACCCCAGACAATAAAACACAAGTTATTTGTTTGCAAAAGGAAGGATGTTTCATAAGCTTACATAAAGTGCACACTTTAACACACTGAAAATAATGTTTCCAGTAATCTGAAGGGAAGTAAAACTATAAAAAACTAAAATAGGTTATTCTGAAAAGTTTACATAAATAACATGGGCATGCTCTGTTCCTCCCATTTTTTCAACATGCTTTACTTTTTGGTGGGTTGGAGTTGCTATGAAACAGCTCTGTTCCTTGCTCTGCTTCTGGAGAAGGATGATGATACTCTAATACCATGTTATACTAATAAAACGTTGCTATTTACAAGACCTTGCATGTGATTGGATACTGGATTGTTGCCTTTACCTGAGTGGGTTTGCTTTCTGGCAGGGTTAAGCAGGTTAATTTTCAAATTCAGGTGTCCTTTTCACAACGTTCTAGGTTATTGGCTGAGAGGGACTGAAAAGGATTTGGGGTTACAGTTTCCTTTATTTTTTCTTGCTTCAATGCCAGTTGAATTAAGGGAAGGTGCTGCAATGTGTTCAGCTGGTAACGGCATGCTGTAAGCTTTGGTCATGTAATTACTGGAAAAAGTCAGGCTCAGAAGGAGATAATCCCATCAGGAGAAGGTGTTGGTGATGCAAAAGTAATTTGTGTCTGCAAATACTGCAGAGAAGACTTAGATGCCATTCTTGACTTCATTGTGATGTTTGGCAATTGAAAGCTTGGTTATTTTTAGTATTAAAAAAAAAGCCTCGCTGTTTAGTTATACAAGTGCTTCTAAGCTTGTAACAAAGGGACAAGTTCATTGTCTGAAACTGGCTCTTCAAGCTTTACCTTGAGTGCTTGATGAACTAGACTTTCTGTTAAAGGCTATTGTGATGCAGTAGATTAAGTCTGTCTGCAGTGATTATAACAGTAAAACATATCTAGAATACAGAAATACTTGTCTTCAGTATTGGCTTGGTTAGGTAAAGAAAAATATCATGAATACAGCATATGTTCTTGATTTTGTTCACATCATTTCAACATGATGGAAAGCTGCAGTTCTGCTGCACAGAAAAGGTTTTAGGCAATATTTGTGTAAGTTACTGTACCATAAAAGATTTTGCTGAAAAGCAAACACTGTGCTCTGTCAACCGGGGCTACTCGAGATAGCATATTGGTGCAAAAAGCAATACTCTCTGGGGGAATAATGGCCTAAGAAAGCATTGAGCAGAGCTGCAGCACTTGGAGAAGGTGATGGTCTACCTAAGAGTTACACCTTTTATATTCAGCATTCATATTGTAATCCTTTCTCTACCTAGAGAAGTTGTGGTATGATTTTCTGAGAGACCTGTTTGCTTATTTACCATTTGTTTTCCTTTTCTAAAGGACAGTTGTTCATTTCCTTTGTAATCCAAATGCTGTTTGTTATTAACTGACTCCTGAAACCCAAGAAAAATATCTCATTTTATTGCAAAAGATAACATCACATTTCAAGAACCTAGAAATTTACAAAACATACATTAGACAATACATTTCCTTAGGAAGATGTTTGGTATCTAGGCTATCAGAATTACTCAGTATTGTTGCTTTTTTGGAAAGAGCTCAAAGTACACAAAACTATAAAAGCTCTACTTGAACTGCTGTTTTATGACAGAGCGAAATCAGTATTTTATTCATACATTCTGAATTCTTTAATTGAGTTTGACTCCCATAAACAGCAATTTCCAATACAGTCATTCTGAACGTGCCATGTTCCATGTGACTTTTTAGCACTAGTGTATTGTAGCTGTCATTGAAATGTGTCTTTCAGAGAAGGCTTCAATATTTTGCATGCAAGTGCTGTCAGCTGTGGTTTGCTCTCAGGCTCTTTTTGTGCGTGTGTGTTTTTAGGTTTTATTTAAGACTGCGTTTGTATGTATATCCAGCATCTGTTTTCTACTCTGAGAACTGTTTTAGGCATTACACCGTAGTTTTCTAAATGAGAGATTTTTATAGCCAGTGCTATTCTCTTCCAATAATCTACTAATTCCTATTGCTTTTCCAAACCCAACATCATAAGTTGCATAGTGTGTCTGGTAATTTTTAGATTTCCTATATGAATTAATAATATCAAAAACTTTTTAAAGATATTAAACAATAAAAATAACCCCCAATGCTTACATATGAAATCTTGACATAGGTCAGATTCTCCAATTAGGTGTCACAAAGCTGTTAAATTGTGGGTGTTTTGTGTTGCTAGGATATACAGATTTCTATGTTGAATGAACCCTAAACAAAATAGATAGCAACTCTGCAGTCTTCCCCTCTTGCTGCGGCTGATGTGTACCCTGGCTTACACATTCCCACTCTTCCCTTTCAGTGTCTTCTTTCCTTTCAGAGCCTTCTGCTCTAGTGTTTTCTCTGAAGTTTCATGTAGAAAGCATGTTGTGTGTGTTACGTGTGAAGTCTGGCTGTAGCCCAAAAGATCAGTTCACTGCAGAAGACTTGCTGATTTTGCTAGTGTTATGCCTGTTGGTATTGCTTATGCTGATACCTTTACAGAGGATATTAATATAAAAATGTTATTATAGTACATAAGAAACATTTACACCCTAGTAAATCCTTCATTATCTCATTATAGACCAGTGCAACATAGGAATGTTCTTGGCATAACAGCATAAGCAGTACATGTATTTGAGTGTAATATAAGATGTTTTGATGTAATAATTTCTTACCTCTCTTATTGAAGAGGTTTGCTGTCTCATTAAAGGTAGCCTTTTTGCTAGTAAAAATTCATAGAATATTTTTCTTCTGAAAAGCCTCTAAAATAATGATCATTTTATGCCTGTCATTTCTGTACTGACTGGACTCAGCATGGAAATGTTTTTTTAACACTGTCAGTCTTGTCCAAGTGTAATAAATTAAGCCACATCACTTTACATGCACTCTTCTACATGGACACCACTAGTTCTATCAAAAAACTTTATTCTTCCAGACAACATTCTGTGCAAAATCGGTTTTAATGTGTTTTCAAATGTGTAATTAACCCTAAGAATTCAAGGAAACAGGAGTGTGCAAAAAGCATACAGACATCTTTAACTAACATTGCACAATTAATACAACATGATTTAGAAAAATAGGATCCAGGAGTTAATCTGTGGAATACCCTGGCACCATTTGAACTGATTAACCAGAGTCACATCCAAGAAAAGGTCTGCAGGACATTCCACTAAACATAAAATAATTATTTGGGATTTACAGTGTGCCCCTTTGGAAAACCTGTTCCCCTCTCCCCCCCCCCCCCCCCCCCCCATCAAAGATATCTGTGTTTTCATGAGGAAAATAGTCTCATCAACCCTAAAGCAGATTACATTGGCATACTCTGTGCTAACAGGTAACTCAGCTGTTTCTGAAGGAAGGAAATAGCTCCATTGACATCTGATGAAATCTTTTTAGCACTTATATTTTTTATAAAATACAGATTAGTTCATTAAATATATTAACTTATTTATATCTTAAGGCCAAAAAAAACCCCATGTCTTGGGATATTTTTGTGTAGTGATACAGGTAGGTGATAGACAAATTGGGCAAGTGGTTTAGCAAGACAGTAGCCAGAGTAGTTATAATCCTCACTCCATTGCATGATGGCATCTGAGGCATTGTGTCCTGCTGTAGATGAAATACACCAACTTACTGGAGAGAAACCGCCAAGATGACTGGTGGGATGCAGCACATAACATGTGAAGAGAGGCAGTGAAAACTGGATATGTTCAGACTCGAAGTAAAGGCTTAGGAAAGAGGTTTTATTATCTGTCTACTTCTTCTTAAAAATAAAGTTGAATGGGAAACCAGTAATGGACACAAGATTTAGAGCACAAAAAATACAGATTAGGTGTTAGGGGGAAAAAAATGGCAGCAGTTTTCCCCAGGAGGTTGTGGGTTTTTGTCTTTGGAGATCCTCAGAACTTAAATTCACCTGATTAGACCTTGCTTGAGTAAGGGGGTTAAACCTAGCATGACTGAGTTACGATTCTCTCATTCTTTTCAGAGTAGTCACTGCATCACCTACATGATTGCTTTTTAAGCTGAACCAGTGAAAGGACGGAGTAAAGCCTAACCTGAAAGTCTTCTTTTGTTGTTAAGTATTAGCTGATAGCAACAACAATAACAACAAAAAGTGGGGATCTGAAACACTTGTCTCCTTTGAGGAGAGCTATGTTTGAACAACATAGATTCCCCTGAATTTGTTCTTGATTATGTGATTTCTTTAAAGGTCAATGAAGTTCTTTCATCTTAACCCATGTTGCTTATAGGAAACAAAGACTGTGTGATGCCCTTAGTTTTGTCTACCATTGTGTTTCAAAGCAGAGATAGTTATTTTTTGTAAAGTTAGAAAGAAATTCTTTACAAAGCATATGAAAGTGTCCTTGGAAAAAAATGAGAAAGCTTCCTTTTGAAAGAAAAGTTTCTTTTTGAAAATAGTATCCTCATACACCTTTATTGAGTGAGTTGATTTAAGTAAATTTAATTCTTTCGATTAAACATTCTTTAGCCTTGCGATATTGGAATAGCAGTTTTTCAGGTGTGTGCTCTCAAACCTCTTCGGGTTTAGTGTTTTTTGAAATGTACAAGGTTTCCTAAGGAAGTCAAATCCACCAGAAGCATTTTCTTTTCACCTTTTTTTGTTTTCTTCTCAGCTCCTTTTTCTCAGGAGCTGGGTGATCAGGTGGCAGCTTCTGAGGTGAAGCTGGAGCTGGAGTTTGCTCTGCATGATCCAGCGTTTTCAAAATCTGATGAAATCTTCCTTCTTGTTGTCTGAAGTCATATTCTACACTATGGAAAAATGAAGAGATTTGAGGTAGCAAGTGAGAAGTTCCCTCAGTAAAATGCATGTGGAAAGGATGAGAATAATTTGGCACTATTCAATATTAGACCCTTGTTAAAACACAAAGTGCATAGGTTGATGCTTTGAAAAGAAGTTCATCTCTTAATCTTTCTAAGAGAAACCTTTTTCTTTCTATGAGTTAAGAACTCCAACACTGCCCATGAAATGGGACAAAACTTAAGGGAGTTAAAAATGAAAATGTATTAAGATGACCTTTCCATGGTCAGGTTTTGATCGCATAATCCAACTCAGCCATAGGCTTGGCATGAATTCAGTAATCTCAAGTGCTTTAAATGGGAATGTCTCCACTAGGACCAAAAATATATGAAACTAAGTTAATATGTAAGTCTTTGAAATAAGTAGTATGAATTAACAGAAAAGTGGAGTATAACTCACTTTAACTACATTGAAACACATAATTATTGTTGATGTCAGATGGGAGCCAAGATGTCTATTATGGAAGAGCAGATCTGTGCAAGGAAGTTCGAGTAAGGTTCAAATCTATGTGGATAGTGATTAAGCCTGTCTTGTGCAACCAGCAGCTGTACTGGTGCTGTATGACTTTTCTTTATTTCAACCACCTTTTCTAGACAGGAGAGTGGGAGTTGTATAAACTCCGTTTGCCATGGAGCTTTTAGCAGGCAGAGGGGAGAGTTAGAGGGAACTGGTTGTGATTTCCACAATGCAAGCTCCTTGGGAGGAATAAGGTATCATCAGAAGGATATAGAGATATCACAATAAAGCCGTGAGCCTCATTTGGGCAGTGAGTAGAAGAAATGTGTAAAATTCGTAAATATGCGTAACTTGAAACCCTATTAATTGTGTGTATTTGTATGTATATAGAAATCCATAAACATTATTGAGTAATATGTTAAAATGAACTAGAAGCTTGTTTCCCCTATAATTAAGGTGGTTTGGAGTGTTTAGTAAAATAGCTTGTGAGAGGAAAGCAATAGGATTATTCTAATTTAGAACTGGAGTGTGATCCCTGGACAAATCTATATGTAGTAAATAGAAGAAGCTGATATAAATGAAAAATTTGATCAGTGTCTCTTGAATTTTGTCTGACTATTGCAAGAAACTGCACTTAATTTTCAGTAATCCAGATCACATGCTGGACAATGAAACGTTCAGCTTATAGCGTACGTAAGGATAGCATCTGCTCATGTTCTTTTTTCAATTCCCTTCTTCAGTGTTTCTAATTTCCTATTGGAGAGATTATCTCTAGAGACAAGAGGTCAGTTCAGTCTTTGTTTAATACTGTCCCTTATATGCCATGGTAGAAGTGGTTTCAGTTGCTAATTGCATTTGTTCATTGTAGTGTAAACATTTGTCTTGCAGGATCTATGCAGAAAGTCCCAAGTAACGTCACATAATCCTGCTGGGTAGTTTATAAAGCTGAATTTACAGCCACTATTCTATATACCTGAAAAGCCTTTTATTACTTTACCTATCAGTGTAATCCACACTTGGATTGACATGAAATTAGTGTGTTGCTTGACACAGGGACTGCTTAGAATGAGCGTGATAAAGAGGCTTCAGTGACATTAACAAAAAAACAGAGGGCAAGATGAAGCACCTGGTTTAGTAATTAATGCCAACAGGGATGCTATTTTAGAAAGAAATTCTTGCACAGCTCTTTTTGGCTACATAAAACACAGGGATTGTATGGGTTTGTCTAGAGCAAAACCTGGTAACAATTAGTTGTTTCAGAATATTTTCTAATGAATATTCATAACCACGTATGTGGAACATCTCTGTAAAGTGAAAACTATCATGTTTCCTTGCTGTCTCTGGTTTTGTCTCTTAAAGCTAGAAACTTTTTAGAGGGGCTATGTTCTCTTGTATGTGTTCTATTAATCATTGCACTGTAAGCCTCCAGGCACCCTTATCATTGCAAACTACCTAGTGATCGAAAATGCACATCAATGTTTTGCTACTTCCCCTGTTCTTTAGTTCAGGTTCTTGTGCTTGTTGCTCAGGGTCTTTCCTGTATTGAAACCATGTAAATTAAAAATGCAGGGGACTGTCCTGGGCTCGGCAGAAGCAGTCATTTTTCTCTTTCTTGGTAGCTGGTGCAGTGCTGTGTTTTTGACTTTCGGCCTGGGAACAGAGCTGAAAACCCTGTGTCCTTCCAGGTAACTCTCCGTTACATCCTGGGCATGATGTGCTGTGGTATGGAATACTTCTTTGGCTAGTCTGGGTCAGGTGTCCTGTCTCTGCTTTCTCCCAGCTTCCCCTCCTCCCTGGCAGAGCATGAGGCTCACAAAGTCCTTGGCCAAACCAAAACATCATTGTTATAAGCTCTGTTCCCAGGCCGAAAGTCAAAACACAGCACTGCACCAGCTACCAAGAAGGAGAAAAATGACTGCTACTGCTGAACCCAGGACAGGGACACATCGTAATTTTTTGGTCTGAAGGGAGAAAGCAGTTAAAGGGTAGCTGGTACATAAATTCTATAGTCGCCTCTGTTCCTGTACAGCCAAATAAAAATGCACAGGGATTGTTCAAAGACAATGAACAAGTGAAGAAAATCTGTTTTGTCCTGGATCTCTCTTGTTATACAGATCCAGTCTGTGCTATTGGGTAAGTCATGTAACCTCCTGAAGTATCTGGAGGGCTGTGGAGAAGACTAACCCCTTTGTCTCAGAGGAGCTGAGATGTTCAGTTTGTGACATGACAATTTGTAGTTTTGTTACCAGAGGTTTAGGGCATTGGTACTCAACTGGGTTGTACTTTAGCAACAGGTTCCAAAGCTGTGTCGAAGCTTGACTTTATCTAGCAAGCTTATAAAGTGCTTTAAAAAATTTGTCTCATGTAGAAAATACAGTGTGAAAAACACTTCTATGTGGATATAACTTATTCATTATATCCATAAAAAATGCAAACTGGCAAAGCTAAAGGTCTGCAATGTTCTTTGAACTAAAGGAAAGGTTTTCAACCTAAAAGAAGAGTTCTCTTACCCTTTATTTTTGTAAATGTAATCAAATAATTGAAGATGTGTGTTTTCTGCCTCATGACTGAGATTGCAGAGATTGGATAATGTGTTTCTAGGTTGGCAGAAACCCTATAAAATGCACAAGCTGAGTACATGGTATAACCAAGAGTCTGTACCTGCTGGATTTTGACTGATGCCTGGCAAGCTGGGGACTCCTGCAGTGTGTCTGTATAGATGGATCATTCAAAGCACATACAGCTCCAAGAACACAGGACTACCAAGGATTTTGGCTGCGAGGAGATCTCATAGCAGCCTTCCAGTGTCTGAAGGGGGCCTATAGGGATGCTGGGGAGGGACTCTTCATTAGGGACTGTAGTGACAGGACAAGGGGTAATGGGTTAAAACTTAAACAGGGGAAGTTTAGGTTGATAGTAACATTTATACTGATAGTAACAATGCTGGGAAACATTACTGAGAAATTTGTTTGAGTTCTACGATGTATGTCTTTCAAATAACACCAGTATCGTTTTCTATGTGGGAAAACAAAACCACCTCACTCGTATCACTTGGTCTTTTGTTAAAAGCCAGGCTTAGAATAACTGAGATATTTTCTAGCTGTAGGCAAAGCATTCTATTATACATCTGTGAGATATCCAGCCAACATAAACTGACACAAAGGAGTTGGGTACCTGTAAATGATACATGCGGTGTTCTGGCAGGTGCTGCAGTTGTTGAGGTCTTGACCAGTGTGATAGAAGTTACGCCTGTAACAGACAGTAGTTCATGTCGTGTATTTACAGCTACATTAACAGATCTCTGAATCTTTCTTTCCCACCTCATGCTGATAAGATTCTGGTTGCTGGCTCCTGAATGAATACTTGTGAAAACACTTAGACATGCAACTGCTTCCCGTAAATACTTTAAAGTATTTGAATATCCATGCTTTTGGTGACTTGATCTGATTTCTCCCTTATGCTTTCTATTCTTTCCTTTTTTCATGTTTCCTCACTTGAGGTAACCAAATCGGGCTTTTCCTGCTGAGAGTATACGAATTTGGAGTGTTGTCAAAACAATGAAAGTGACTTTCATACTTCACACCAACTACAGTTCAGTTATGTTTATGATGGACGGATCTGCAGAAGCAGCCTGAGCTCGGTGGCTCATTGCGTCTGAAGGATGCAGAACACTTTGAACGAGTTTTATTTGAATTACAGGAGTTCAGTTTGCACCAACATAATTTTCTGATTGCTTTTGGACCTAAAGTGGAGGTTCTTCACATGTGTTATTGTACTACCTCCACAAGTACTTGGGATGTTCAGTTTTACTGTTAGTTGATTCTAGCATCACTGGTTGAAGCTTATCATTGAATCTTAGTGTGAAACTGACCGATATTGGGCAAAACTTTTGGTTTTAGTGTATGGGAAATGAGCAGAAATGGACTGTAAATATTACTGGGTCATCTGAGCTTGCTTCATTTCAAGTTACTCATTGTAATGCTCAGATTTTCAAACGTCATTGAAAATCGTCCTCTGTCAGACATAAATACATGTAGGGGATAAGGAGGGAGCATTTTTTCTGTAATTTCCTGCAGAACTGTAGTTGAGTGTTAGCTGTTTGAAATAAGCTATAGACAAGTGATTGTTTAAGGTTCACACATGGGTATTTCTTTCGACCCCCTGCCTTGAATATTGCCTCTAAACTGAACTTTTGGGTTTTGGTGTTTTACAAATGGTTTTGCCTATTTGTTATCACTATGTTTATATGGGGTTTGTCTGCTGTGTACAAGTTTGTACAAAGTTGGAACTAGAAAATTGTATGGGCTTTTTAGATAGAGAAAAATGACTAAGCACAATCCTCTGAAAAAGGATAGTTGGAGCTGGATTATATGGGGAAATGCTACATGGAATAAAAATATATGCAGTCACAAAAGCTAACAGAAATATTTTTACCTTAACAGTCAGGTGAACATTAATGGTTAATGTTTCCAGAAAAAAAAAGTACTCTGTACAGAGTAAAATCACAAGTTAATGTGATATATAGTGTGTTAATTATTTTAATGAGTGTAAGCCATCAGAAACGCAAGGAGGTCATTTCAATTCCCAGATAAAATACTTGGAGAAAGAAAATATCCTTCAAAAATGGATTTACTTTTCTTCAGAAGCTGTAAAAAAATTGGGGCATATAAAATTGTGGCTTCGGTTAGTTCTGTCCTGACAGTTTCTGCACAGCCACACAACCCTTTCCTGGCCACACAGGAACAAGTGCAAAGATGTGGTGCTGGGTCACAGGAGCAAGTCACTGTCATGTTCTGTGCTATTTCTGTGCAAATGAATCTACCCCAAAACCTCCATGTCTCACATTTCAGTACACTTTGCAGAAACCAAAAGAAGAATGCTGCACTGTCAGATTTACTCCTTAACTGCAGTCACTAAATACTATTGATGCACATGATCTGATTTTAAGGATGCAGTTTTACACACAGACCAGTGGTGCATAATGATTACTTTAGATGCCTGAGCTGCCCGAGTAAATGATGACATAGATTTAACGTTGCTTTATCCTTACAAAATGAAGTAAAATGGAACCTTTGTTCTCTCAATACTTTGACAGATTTATCTGGGATTTTTTCAAAGGCAAAAAGTATTTGATGGATAAACTACGTTATCATAAAACAGAACTTTAAAATGTATCCTAGCTGTATTTACTGTAAGTAGGAGCTGCTGTTCATGGTTTGGAAAACATTATTAGGGCATTCTAAAACCTGTATTGAGCATAGATATATTTAAAATTCTATTTTAACATTGTTCTACGAAGGTGCCCAATCTTTAGCAATCATTTGCATTTATAGTAGTATTATTATTTCTGATGCACAAATAAGTTGCATGATTAAATTACATAAATAATTCTGGCCGCCTTGGCTATAGTCACTATGAGAACAGGCTAAAAATAAATAATAGGTCACGACATCTCATGACAGTGCAGAAAGCAGTCATTGACACCTGAGATTCCAAAGTGAGTTCTTGCTGCCTATCTCCACATGCTCTATATTCATAGTTTTAATGCCTTTTAAGCACCTACATCCATCTCCCATGAAATCTTCCTGACATTCTGGAGCCCTTGAAGTTTACCTGTGCCTGTTTTCAAGGCATGCCCTTTAAGCAGCTGTGGTGTTTGTGGTATCATGACATACAACTAGCACTGTTGGGGGGTCCCAAATGTCTGCAGATGCTGGGCTTTAGCTGATAATTCTTTTACTTGCTTATGAAGGCAGTAGTAATGTGTTGAACAGTAGCAGAGTTTTGCTGATAGAAACCCTTTCAGCTGTAGGACTGCTTTGGCATTAAATGCGTATCTGATCTTGCTAATAAGAGGTAGTTTTCTTGCTAAAGATTTCTATTATACTACATTAGCCTGTATGGTTTTGCTGTTCTACTGCATACAGGTTTTAGCTGGATCTCAGGTGTCAGTGACTTTGTATTTGACACCATGAATCTAAATAAAACAGGGAGTTAATAAACCATGGCTTACACTGGGTTTAGTAAAGGCGGTATCAGCTAAAGGCAAATTATCAAGAGACTTGCCTCTCTGCTGAGGTACTAACACCAGAAAAAGTGTGTAAGATACCATTTTGCAAACTCATCTCTAAATATTTCAGGAAAGGGTTTTTCAGTAGCAAAGGTTGCAAGAATGCTAGCATCTACTATACACTGCTGCTGAATTACTGATCTTAAAATGCACCATACCCTTCACTGAGGGCTCTGGATTTTTCCAGGTCTTGGATTACATTCAAAAGGACTTTAATCTTCTCCTGGTTGGACTGCAAAGATTCCTCTACAGACTGCAGCCTGCCTTGGAGGGCACAGAGTTCACCGTGTGCCAAATGGATTTGATTGAGTCCACTAATCTCTTTGTTGGTTTGTGGGTTTATTTCATTCCTTGGCAGATAAGACTTTATGTGAAATCCTTCTAAACAGCTGTTACCCTGGGAAACAGCTGGCTGGGTAGAACAGTTCTCCATTTCAGAACTACGTGTCAGAATAGATTTTGATGCATTACTGCTGGTCACTGACATTATTGTGTGACCATCGTTTGTTAATGTCACACAGCTGGAGTCTGCTTTGTGCTCTCCTGTCTGTTGACAGTCTCTGAGGAAACAAGATGAACTGTGATTTGATGGAGATGGCAATGGAGCAGGTTCCTTACTGCTTTCATCTTTGCTGGCTACAAGTGACTCCGAATCACTTCTATCTGCTTCACAGGACTCAGAATGAGCATTATATTCACTGCAGTTACTGAAATTGACTAGGCAAGGGTATGCTTTTCCAGAATTAGACAGCAGTGTGCTGCTGTCATTATTTCCATTGATGTTTATGGCAGAAGAAGAATGCAGTGAATTACTTAAATTTGTGGTTGTGTCTGGTGCATCCCTGGAAACATTGCTGTCTTGTGGAAAACTCACATGTATGTATTCCGGCATCTGCGTAGAAACAGTTGTCTTCTCTGATCCTGAGAAATTGTCAGTCTGGATAGGTCCATTGCTTTGTGCTTTTGATGGCCTTTGACTTAACTGCCCATCCACCTCACCCTCCTTAAAGCCGTCTTCCAAATTATTAGTTATTCTTAAGTAACAGAGATCTGAAGACATCATGTCTTGCTCAGAAAGATTGCCATTCACCTGGATAGAGCTTGCAGGCTCACTTGGCATCTCTGTTAGTGATTTGCTGACAGTCAGCTTTTTTCTTTTAAAAACTGGGAAGTGTTTCCTGAGGCTGGGAGATGTTTGTATGGCAACATTCTGAAGCCCCTTCTGAGCCCTTGCAGCAGATGGAGATTGACGTAGCAAAAAATTGTGATCAGTAAATATTTCTGGTTTTCCAGCCGTGAATGCTATATGTTGGGCAGGGTTAGGATCCAGCTCATTCTTTGGGTTCACACCATCATCCTTGAATCGGACTTGCTGAGATTTGCTCCTGCGGTGCTGTGGCTGTCTTATAAAATCAGCTGAATCCAGACTGTTCCTTTTCAGGAGCACTGGGCGCATTTTCATGTTTTGCTGGGACATTGAATCACAATTTAAAGTCTGTAAGTAACGTGTTTCTTTGCGACCCATTTCATTTGTCATTTGAACTGAATATTAAGGTTGTTCCTAAGGTGCAAATGAATACTTCGCTCTTGAAGAAGCTAAGCTGTTCATTCTTCTTGTTTGTGTGCTTTTAACTGACATTCTGTCTTTAGGAATGCCCTTTCAAATTTAATTGACCAAATACTAAAATAAAGAAATTCTATAACATTTTTAAGGAAAGATTTCTTGTAGCAAGTAAGTGCAGAAATCTGTGTGTTGTGAAGCTAACACAATCTTCAGATTACAAAATTACATAGGCTGTTATGCTTACAGTTAGACAATTTAAAGGTAAGGTGGAGTCTATGGCTTTCCTGATGGCTCTTGTGTGACAGTCAGTTCTCCATTGGTGATCCAGCCTTTTTTTATGATGGACCAGTCACATGTGCTTTATTTGCATGTTGTTGAAACAACAAGCGTTATGACTTTTGGGTGGATTTTCATTTCTGATGCATAGTTTTCCTAATGAAATATATCCATTAGTGCCAAATTGAACTGCTTTCTTTAGAGAGAGTTTTTCTTCTTCCGCCATCTTCTTAAAGTTGCAAATGAAACTAATCTACCCAAAGAGTTAAGCAAACTGTAAGCAATTCCGACCAGGTAAAAATGCAGCATCCAGTGGGTTTCCATGGGAGAAGTTATCGTTGTGCAGCTATTACTTCAGTTTGTGCAAATACAAGGCCAGTCATATCCAAAGGACTGTTTCACTTGGGGAATTTCTGTAAATACTTTGGCACCAGGAGAGCTGTCCAGTCTGAAGAACCAGAAAGTGCAGAATAGCGGGAAACATTTCCTGAAAGTAACAATAGTTGTAGATGAGCAAAGTGCCAAATACTATAAATTTCTTACGCTGTCTCCTCAAAATTGTCATCTCCATTGATTTTGTAACTTTGGTAGTGAGATATTTGTACAGAAACTTAAAAATGTTTTGCAATGTTGAAGTGCCTCAAGTCATCCTCATATGAAATATGAAATACAAAATACTAAAGATTGACACAAAACATTCAGAGGGGTGGTTTTCTCTTTGTGATCCGTACTCATTCTCCTACCCAGATCATTCCAGAATAGTTTGAACTAAACCTTGGTATCTGCAATGAACAGTAGCAGGTTTTAAGTCCTGAATTTCAAAACTCACCTATGAGATGTACCTGCATGTAAAATATGCTTCCTATATTTTTAATAAGGAATGCTAAATCTGAAATTAGCTGCTAGAACAGAGTAAGGCAAAGAGAAGGCATTTATGCAGAATACAGGAAATATTCTATAGAATTTTGAATAATCAAGCATAATGTGCTTTTAGGTTTGCAGTGATTTTTAACACTGGGGCTAAATGCCCAGCATAGTGTTAATTTACCAGTAATCCTGTTCCCTGATTCTTTTATCAGCCTTGTTACTTCTGTTGCCTTCGTGTGTCTTTTGTTGAAGCATTGCAGAAACTTTACCATATTTAATTTGCAAGAATCGATGAGATAGGTGCAGTGGGTAAGATCTGCTACAGAATACAGCAAGCTGTTCTCTAGCCTCCTGTAACATTCAGACAATGTAATGTAATTAAAGTAATTATGTGATATTACTCTATTATTAAGTTTGAGAAGAAAATGAGCATTGAAAGATTTCACTGCAGAGAGAAATGCTGTGTAAGATATTGAGGAAACAAATATGCACATTAATAACAGATTTTACTTTCAGGATATGCTAACATTAGGTCGCTTAACTCACTGCACTGCTTGTTCAGTGGAAACAAGTATACACAATAAACAAGTCGAAGTGTTCCTGCAGATAGAGTTCCAGTGCCAAATTCTGAATTCTCATATTGTCCACTAATTACTGGAGGCTTTTTTGCAGTTTTGTTTGAGAATGTATCCAAATACTGCAGTAGCATTCTCCATTTCCCATCACAGCTGCTATGCTCTGGGCAGATGGACTACTTTAAAAGTTATACTTGCCTAATTACATTTGGAAAGAGGCTTTAGAAATCTAATCCTTTGTATTTTGAATACAAGTAAAAAGCCCTTAAGGGCTTTAGGAGAGCTGTCTCCTTTGGCTGTAGAGGCATTTGAGCTGGATTCCTGCATTCTTCATTTGCAAATTGCTGTTTTAATTCTGTGTGATTTTTAGCCACCTTGGCATTCACTAGTCTGGGATTCATATGAATTGTTGTAATCAAAGTTAAACAAAATATTAAAACAAGGTGAAAAGTGTATAGGGAGGAATGCTCTACTACTTGGACTGAAAACCCAAAGTAGTGCTTTCACTGAGTTATAGGTGTCTGTGTTCAGATTAACAAATCAGTGTAACATTGCCAGCGACTAAGTTTAAATAACATTTTCCCTTGCCTGGGTTATCATTCCCCATTCTTTTTTGGTGCAACCATTTCCTGGTCTTGTTTTGCTCATTATTTCACACTGACTGAATATGAAAAGTTCTAGGCATCTATTTTATGAAAATGCTTTCTATGTATTAATGTAATGTATGTTCCTCATAACAAAAAGCGCGTGCCAATTTTCAGTTTATGTCTTGTAGGATTAATAATAATATCAACAGTTTGGGTAGGAGAAATGTAGTAGGATTTAATGTGTGCCAGGCTTCCATGACCTCACATCCAGCTATCCATCCTCTTTGTCCCCATTCCTTCCCTTGGCAGCTGCTCCTCAGTCCTGAGGACATGCCTCCTGACTTGATTTGCTTTGTTAGCGCTGTGGATTCATCTCAGTCTCTTCATTCACTGGTTGTTGAATCAAGTGGTCCATGAGGTGCTTGATGGCTAATGTTACTTTAAATGTTGCCTATTTTATGCTCCTCTTTTCAGTGTCTTGAGTATGTGAATCTGACTAATAAATATAATTGCATTCTTTTCTATTACACTTAGCTTATACTGTTAGAGCAGATCACAATTTTTAAAGTCTTTGCATGCTTTGCACACGCACTTCATAATGGTGAAAATTAGTCTTCAGCATAAATTTATCCTAGCTCCAGTGTGGAATAAATGAATTGCCTGGAAAAGTCTAAGGTGCAAATCTAGTACCTCAAACAACAGTGGAACTCCATTTCTAACCTCAAGATTTTGGTTTTGAATTCTTAGAAATGGAGCATAGATTTTAAAATGTGAATACTGGCAAAAGTATGCTGAGACAGATTGGTCCATATTTTTCTTTTGAGATGCAAATCTTAAAGCTGGGTAAAAAAAAAATACTTTATCCAACATGAAAGCAATCTTTAAAATCTAAAAGTATAAACAAATTCAATAGGTTAGCGGCTCTGTAAGTGTTGAAGTTCTTAATGTTAGCCAGATTTTTTTTGTTCAGTATTCAATCAAAGCTAACTCTAAAGCAACAATCACAGCAAGTCATTCTAGGGTGGACTGTAATGCACATTTGAGATTTTTATAACTTAAGAAACCTCAGTGGAGCTGAGAAACTTATTTTTTGCCGATTTCTAAGTTCAGTAGGGCCAGAAAGGATTTCATCACAATCTGGTGGACTGCAGGATGGTTCTTTTTGTCCTAAAATGTCTACTGAGTATTTTTGAGACATTCGTTTTCACTATTAAGTTAATCAGTGATAGATTTTTAAAATGTAGTTTAATACCAGTACATATCAGTACATACTGCCAGGATAATGAATATGGGGAAACGAAGAGATGTAATTGAAATTGTCATTTTATGAGGTAAAAAAAGATCAATTGCATCTGAATAGGTTTTTCCTCTGTGTATTTTCCTGCCTTGTCTCAGGTTGCAGGGTGTTTTGTAGTTTTTAGGTTTATTTTGGGTTGTAGCTGGAGTTGGGTATTTGTCAGATCAAGCTAAAATAACATCTCAGCTGTTCTTGCTACCTGACCCATTTCACATTCAGTTACTTGGTTTTACAGTATCTGTAGCATGGTATTGCTCCACTGATTTAACGAGTGTCCCAACTACTCCCTGGGCTTCCCCAGTCCCAACTAACGATGTGGAATTTTCAAACTATGGAGTACAGTCAATTGCTGTTTCACCACCAATCTGTGGGTCTGGACTTGGTGCCATGTCTACCTGTGAAAAAGGTGTCATTTGATGTTCAATCAACAACTGTGACTGTAAATATGGACACTGCAGTCAAGCTTCCTTTTTCACCTGACACCAGTGCACAGGTTGTCCTACGTCCTATGTAGTACACTTTTGTTGCCTCTTTACGTTGGCCTGTACACAGAATTCCATGTTCTGATTGTGTACACTGCTGCAGGAGAGTTCTCTATGTGTTTCTGTATTGAACTACTCAACTGTTCCCTGCTGCAGTGGGTTTGGTAATGAACCTCACCTGAACACCTACAACATGAGGACCTAAGGAGAAAGGGTGAACTTTTTTATAAGTCCTTCTGGCAGGTTTTTTGAACCACGTTAAGGTGGGATCAAGGTGAATGGAGAAAAGGATTTACTACAGATAAGGAATACAGGGTGGGATGTAAGCTTCTGACTTCAGAAAAGGAATGTTTCCATGATGAAAGAGATTATAGGATTTTATCTTCGAGTACTGTTACAGCAAGACTTGTAAATTACTTCAGGTTGGTGAGACTGGGAAGATGCAGTAATATTTACTGCAACAGCAAAATGGCCTTAGTAAAGCAAGTTTTAGGAATAAAAAAAGGCTTGGCTATACTTTGAGATGATGCAATGCCATTCCAGGTGAAGATGCATAGAAAGATAAAAGGATCTTATTTCCGAATATAGTTTTCAGAACTATGATACTTAATTATTTTATTCTACTCTAACAAAAATAGAAGTTCAACCACCTCCTTTGAAGAGATGATACATTCCATTGGCTGTTATGGAACAAAAGGCTTCATGGATTAGAAAATATTTCTATGTCAATATTTGTTTTGGAGCATATATTGGAAGCTGTTCACGCAAGGATTACCACTGGGGGATAAGACAGAAGTTAATAAATTCAGTCATGTATCTACAGTACAGAAATTGGAAGGAATTTTTTTTCAGTGTTACTGTGCAAAGACAAGTGTACTTAAAACTGAGAAATTTCTCTTGAAAAGTGCTCCAGTGCCTACAGGGAGATGGAAGTTATCCAAAGTGACAGGTTGGGGAGCTGGAAAGTGTCCAAATAGCTGGTTCATGGCATAACATTTCAGTGCTTTTTCTTGAATAAATCTGGTATTCTGCTCTTTTCCTCGTAGTTGAAAGAATCCCAGGAAGCACTTGGTGTTTGTGTAAAAAGATGAACACGTGTTACATCTTAAATTACTGTAAATTTATATCCTGGCCTTATAAAATGTTAACATATCTCTATCTAAATGTAGATAGATTGATGTAAGTAGGTAGGTTGTGGGCAGGTAAATACGCAGCTCTGTGTGTGTATGAAAGCAAGCTGCTACCCAGGCTGTGGCATTTTGGTTACAAATGTCATCAGCTCCTCAAACTTACCTTTGGAACTTTCTCTTTGGTTGTTTAGTTATAACAACTCTGCCTCTTATAACAACAAACCTACATTTTTTTCCTGAATACCAATCCTAAAAGCTACTTCTACTGTGGTTCTTGTGGTGACATCTTGCTCCTCGCTACCACCTTTCTGCTGGGTGTCTTTGTTGAGCAGGCTGCTACAGGAGATGTCTGCCATGTATTTAATATACAGGTTTGTCACTTTGCTGTGCTATCCTCTACCTTAGCTGACACTTCTGAGCCATATACATGCTGAATTTCATCTTCCTTTACAGTGCTCATCACTCCTGTTTATTTCTGATCACAAGTAGTCAGCATCTTTTCTAGACAGAAGATAAAGAGGCCAAAACTGTCTAAAATGTCTCTTTGTAAATCTATAACATAATCCCTTCCTGTCATCCCAGAGGATCTTGTTTGCTCTCCTCAGAACAGCAAAGATCAATTTCTTGTTATGGCTCAGAGGTAATTTCGGTACAGAATTCATTTTTCTTTTCAGTGCTTGGCTCACTCGTATTTTCAGGAATCCCTCCAAAATGGGTGTCTTGTGTTATGCACATGTCTGTGGTAATCTTTACATGTATATGTTGGTTGTAACATGCTGTGATAACTTTCAGCTTTTACAGTGCAGTTAAGTAAGCATCCAGTTGTAGCCGCCACCTGCATGGAGAGGGATGAACAAGGGCCCAGTCTGTGGCTGTGAAATAGTTCCATTCAGTTTAACTTTGCAATGTATTATTCAAATTTGAGTTCCACTCCATTGCATGCTGAGAAAAGATAGCTTTAGTTTCAATCGTACTGATTCACACAAATGAAGCCATTTGTTTCCTTATTGGAATTATTTTATCTTCCAATAATTAAAGCTCCTAATTAATTTTAGGAGAAAGTAACATAATGTCTGCTTAAACTTTCCTACACAGAGCATGATTCTTCTGTCTTCATTTGTGAGCTGCAGAACTCTTTGATTTGAATGAATATGCTCCCCTCAAACTGCAATCCAAACACTAGCAAAATGATACTGCATGCTTTGTTAAGCCTCAGTCATTAATGAAATGTTATCAGGATGGTTGTGAGCCCCTGAGGAGTATATCCATGCAGTGTGCAGGAAGGCTTTAAGTGTGTAACGGGAAAGATTTTGCCGTATTGTCTAACAATGTTCTCCAGTTTTACAACACATTACTGTTTGCAACATGCTTCTGGATTTTGAAAACATAGTAAGGTTCATGTCTTTTTCTATGGTAGGTGTCTATGTTGGGAATGCCTGGTAACATGACAGCATCTGCCCCAAGTTGTGCAGTTGCTCATTGTGGGTATTTATGAGTAATTTTTGGTCAATATAACAAATCACTTCATTATTGAAGACAATTTTGCTTTTTCTATACAGGCTGTTTATACTGGCAATGCATTCTAGGTGGGAATAGAGGAATCTTGGATAAACTCCTAATACTAGACACAGTGATTCCATTTAAAATATGTGGGCCACTGCATTAACAGTGCAGTTTAAGCCTGGCTGAGAGCTAGGGCGTTATTTCTTCCTACAGAGCCTCCCTGCTGATCTGCAAGTGTGATTTACACGTCAGAATTGGCTCTCAGTGAACCTGTTGAGAATATGACTAGAAGGACTGGGACTTGCCTTCTTGTGTCCTGTGAAAAGCTCCAGAGGTTACAGGGGGCAAAGAAAGGAGTCCAGTATTAAGTCTGTATGGATAACTGAGAGGGAATGTTGTGTTTGTCCCATGGTTGCTCTTAGTTTTCCTTGTTAAAATAGATGTGCAAACTGTAACTAGAGTGAACATTGTTATTCAGAAAAGAGTTTTATGTCTATTGTGTAGAGGCATTTATACTTTGATTTTCTGGCTAGATTTATTCTGAATTCCTCAAGAAAGAAGTTTTTGTATTTAGGTCAGTTTTAAAACTAGCTCATTTACTTTGTACCTATGGATGTGTTTGGTGGAGTGTTTCTCCTGCTCGTGTCTACTTGGATGCATTCTTCGTATTTTATTTCTTGAGTCAGTATGAAAGGATGGGTGGGGGGTAATACTGCTTTTGTACATTAACAGCTGTTTCCCTGTTGAACTATAGACGTGTAGGGTAGGTGTAGCTAAGCAATTTTAACACCAGGAAAAAGGACTATTTCTACCCTAAACCATTTAAAATCAGAATAAGGCACTTGCTGAAGATGGTGACGTCTGCACTTGAGTTGTTTTCACCATTACAGTATTTATTTACTTTTAAAAAACAACTTTTGAATGTACTTGCTGCAGCCCCTTTGCTTTCAGCTGGTTTCTGTATTCTGCTCTTTCAGTTAGTTTATCACTTCAGAGTAAGAAGAATGACATGGCAAAACCGAGTCCAAAAATACTGAGCAGTCTGCTGAGCTGCAGCCTTGTAAGCATCATGTTCTTAGCTGTGATCCATCAGGAGCTCCATAACTTTTTTTGCCACATCAGTAGGTGGGAGTATTCAGTAAATGTGAGGAGTCAACTATTGCTCTCACTTTTATCCCACACCTGGATATACTGGGAGCCAGGGAAGAAACCGTGCCAGGTTCCTGCTGAAATACACTTTCCAATAGCTTCTGTGTTTCCTATGGAAATATCAAAACCTGTGTGGAAAGGTTTTGCCAGATTCATCATAACAGGGCCATAGTGTAAAATCTGCAGCTTGAGGCTTTTTTACCTGTGTTCCTTCAGGGCATGTATAACATCTGAAGTGCAAGTGGCAGTATATTTCGTCCTCCTGAGATGCATTTGTGTACTTAGCTGAACAAACATTGCTGTGTTTCTTTCTAACTACTGGTTTTGACAAATGTTTTCAGTGTGAGGGAATTGATTTATGGCAGTTTAGAGACTGGGTTACAGGAAAATGGCTGACAGTAACTGCTGGAGAGACTGAAATTATGCTTACTGGCTTTGGCAGGGTCTACGTCGAGAATGACGTTTCCCATAAGCTCCCTGCTTCTGGTGTGAAAAGCTGCAGGTGGAGAAGGAATGTAGGCTGAAAGATAATGAGCTGGGGCCTCCTCTGAGAAAATCTGTTATCAATTGTGATCATGACTGCTCCTC
This sequence comes from Neopsephotus bourkii, assembly GCF_033783945.1. NCBI lineage: Eukaryota > Metazoa > Chordata > Aves > Psittaciformes > Psittacidae > Neopsephotus > Neopsephotus bourkii. The sequence continues at coordinate 1,219,597 of NW_026900863.1, read as the reverse complement.
AGTGTCAGAGAAATCTTTACTCAGGTTTTATCCTTCTGCAGCATAGTCTTCTAAGAGTCTAATGCATTGACATGTCTTTTCTCTGGATGTTTGCAGAACGAAGCAGTGACACAATTGTCCATAAGGCTGGTAGTCTGGGTTCTTGTATGAATTATGTTTATTTTATCATCAACCTTCTGAGAGCCAGAATTACCCATTCTTGAGGGTGGCTGGTGAGAAGAGCAGAGCAAGCGAGAACCCGCTGCTTATCACAAGCTCCTGCTACGTGTAATTTTACTTCATCAGCAACCATCAGATTGCTGTGTTTTGGAGAGACCAATGACATGTATTTTGTGGGGTTACAGTTAAAAACATGAGAATTACATAATAAAAAGTCTTTGGCTGTGCTTGTTCTCTTCCTTTGGCTTTGCCTTTGCCAATTTTACATGTTTCATGCTTTCTGTAATGCAGGCATTAGGAAACTCAAAGTGCATATTTGTAAGACTTACAAGAATATTTTATAACCAGCAACACTTAGTATCCTGACAGGCTCTTTAACAACCCAACAGCTTGATGTTGCTAATATATAATGGGCAGTGACAACGGAAGGATGTTTTGCTTTGCTTGCATCTGATCTGTTGTGCAGTGCTTCTCTTTCAAGCCATGAGAATGGATGCAGGTAGTTTCCTTCATAAGCATTCTGAAGGAGATTTTTTTCAGTCAAGTTTTCAGCCAGGTGCACTGATTGATCCATAATTCTCTGTGACTTTATTCTGTCATTTTATAGGCCACTTCTGTCCTGCTTAATGCTTTGCTTGTGAGGTGCACAGATTATTATGCAGGGCAGGTGCCTTTAAAAATTAATTGTACTATCATTACTGCCTGACTACTTCCTAAAAATAGAGAGAAGATGCTTTGGAAAAGCCTTGCTCTTTTTAAGGAGAGGATTTGGAAAAAACCCCACTTTAGTTTATAATTTGCAACCTGAAAAATAATTTAGCTTTGCAATGGCTCTCTAAGCTTTGCACCAATGGTAGGAGCACCAGGTATTGAACACAAGCTCCAGTGCAGCTCATTCCTTGACAGAGATACCAATTCTATGTTACAGCATTATTGTCGTGTGTAGCATTGTTTTAATATTCCTGCTCTCCCGTCAGAGCAGCAAAAGCTCTGGCATCATGTCTGCGGAATATGACTGGATCACATCTGTGTGGAGTAGAAATAAGTCTCAGCACTGAAAATAAAAACCATGAATGTGGTGATTTTAACTTCTGAACTTGCTGGGATCATTGTTTTCGTGTCAAATGTTTGGTTTATGGTAAATCCCAGGAGATTCACAATTCATTAGTGTAGAAGCATCTGCGTGCAGTCAGTGTTCCACCTGTGGCTGAGACCTAGCAGGGGCAAGAGGATTGTGTTGTTCCAGACCAAAAGGTCATTATCATCTTCTTGTCAATGCTCAAGATGTTACCATCACTGCCTCTCAGAAGACAACAGTGCTGCTGCTGTGCTAGAGGCATAAATTGGCAGGATGGTTTCTTTGTCTCATTACAGACACCACTGTGTGTGTAGTTTTTCCACTGTTTTCCAGAGAAGCAAGAAACCAAGTGACTGCATGGCCGCAGGAGTGAGCAAGGCAGGCAACCCAGAATTGTTATTGAAGCTTGGGTTATCTTAGAGTGTGTTAGGAAAAAATAAGTAGGTATGCAATTCAGCTTGATGTGCTTGGGTTTTGTCCTGTAAAATTAGAAAACCCAATTACAACACTTAAATGTGTAGAAACAACAGAAACATTGATGTTTATTCTGTCAAGATTGCAATGTTATTCTCCTAACAGTAAGTCCAGAAAAAGCTTTCTAAGACAGGAATATCAGGCTATGTAAGTGGCAGCCTAAAGGCATGTATATTCTTGTATAACTGGAGTGACCAAAAATTTCCTTTTTTTTTTAAATTTTTTATTTTTATTTTTGTGTACTGATAGACATTTGTGTTCCCACTATTATTTCATTAATAGCTTCCAGACAACTGTAGGATTCACACAGGTATGACTGCTGCAGGCTGTGGAGGTTTATCTTCATACACTTGCATGTCCCCATGATGCTACATAGACTTGTACTTTAGGTTGTTTCCTCCTTTAGCTTGTCTTGAAATGCTGGTGTGCCCAAACCTGTGGGGGAGCACCACTGATGAAGGAGGAGGAGCCAGCAACAGAGAAATTCATTTCAACAAAGGCTAGGTTTGGGATTTTTTCAGCTGCTAACAGCGACTGGTCTAAACTACTCTGCCCGCCCACTGCCCCTATCCTACACGATTTCTTCTTTAGTTTCTTTTCCACCAAAGAACCTCTTCCCTACACAGTGCTATGAAATCCTGAATAATATATTCATTAATTCAACAGAGTGCAGATGCTTTTCTCTCTCCTCCAAGATCCTAGTGGCTACATTATTTGTTTCCTGATTTTGTGCTTGATTATTCTGTTCTTTGCTAGCATCTGTGACTTGGGATGTACAGCCTGCTCAGGCCAACCTAATGTCCTGGAACTCTCTAATTGCAGCACTGTCATTTAGGTTTTTATGATGATCTGAAAGGGGTAAGGGAGCTCCACTACTGTTCCAGTGCTTCACATTTGCCTTCTTCATTTGGCAGCAACACATACACAATATTATTTCTCCTCTTATTTGGTTAAACTCCTTTCTGTCTTTACATTTTTTAAAAATGGGTTGTAATTAGTTGCTAAAAATATTTTAATATTTCAGTATCTGTATTTAGCAATCTCACAGGCTGGGAAGTTAACCTGAGCAATAAATAAGTCACTTTCATATCTTTAAAAAGTACAGTAGTACATGCTTTTTTGAAAGATGTTTTTTAAAATTAAGAAGTTCAGTAGGAAGGAGTGTACAGCATCTTGTACCGTCTATCTGGTTTTGGGGGACAAAATACTGGCACTGAGCTCTGCAGTCCAGTGATTCTTGTTGAACCTATAAAATACTAGCAGTATCCTTTAAAATTAAAACTGAGCAGAACAAGTTACCTTTTTCCTTCTCAATAATACATGCCTTTAAAGCAGATAATGATCCAAATGGGAAATTAAGATTTCAGCTCCCTTTGAAGTTAAATAAGAGCATGAGAATCACCTCTGGCTTTCCAAGCTCTTTGTTACTCTTGTCAGCTTGCAGCCATAATTCTGAGAGGGCTTTGTTTCAATAGAAACCACACAATAGATCACAGGAAGCTGTAATGTAACACTCAGCTCAATGTGTTTGTGCTAAATTAGATGAGAAAAGAATTTGCTTATAAAATATACCATAATGATGCTATCAAGAGGTTAGTCCTCTTAAAATACCTTGCAAATTCTTTTGAATATGTGATAGTCGAGAATCTGCCAAATGCTTGTCCTCTCTTTCAGTTCCATAGAGGTGATTGTGTATTCATTGCTATGTTAAAATGACAAAAACTTACTTACTTCATAAGCAGCTCCTTTCGTGCCATTTCAATGGAGTGGTGTAATAAGGATGATCCTATATACCATGACCTAATAAGCTTTTATCAACAGTTTCTGTAGTATAGTTCTGAAACTGCTATTAAATCTAATAGCATTAATATAGAAAGGTAATCAGTGGAGGTGTAGGTTCCAATAGTTCTAATCATAATCTTTTTTCTGTATGTGTCATTGGATATATGCAGATGTTCCCACACATTCTGTATTGCAGTGACTAATCATAAAAATAAGAGACTTAGAATACCGAATATTTTTGGCAGAAAAGCAACACAAAGCAAGAAGTTTCCTTCTGGTGTATAGCTGTCATTCCCCAAAGGGTGGAAGGATCATATGGTCAGAAGTCCTGGCACCACAAATACCTTGATATTCACGTTTGCTAATGTGCAGGGAAAAAGTTGGAAAATTAGTGTTTGGGAAGACCTACTATAACAGTGCTTTTGTAGCTATACTCTCATGTATTCCAAGGAGGATTTATGTTTGGGTTTTTTTGTCTGTGTGTGAGGTGAATTTTAGAAAGGATGTAACGTGTTCTCAGAAGGTTTGAATGCCACAATCGCCAAGGTGTTGCCTTTGAACATGTTAATGCATGTTACAACAAAACCTCATAGAAACCAAACCAAACAGAAACCCCCAAATGCCTAAAACCTCCAAATCCCACTCAGCAACCTCCCAAACAAAAAAGGGACTTGTCCTTTTTCTCTTGTCCTATTGCCTTCATTGAGCAACTGAGGGACAGTCACGCTAGTGATGGAGCATAAGCGAGGGCTTTCTGGAATTCAATGTGGTCTCCTCTTCATTGGCAAAATTGCTGTCCCAGCCTCATGGGGCAGATTAAGTGGTCAAATTGACAAGCTTCCCAAGTGGATGCAGTTATAGAACTGTTTAGAGCACATATGAACAAAGATCATTCTAAAAGTGTTTTGTACCTAAGTATGGTTATGTATTTATCCTTACCTGTATAATTATATGGTTGTTCATCTACCATAGTAATGGCCTTGCCTTTTTTACAGGCTTTTCTCTGGCTTCTCTTTTCCTCAGTTAGATAAATGGAATTAAAAACCAAGAGCTAAAATATTCCCGGATTTAGTTATTCAAAGTAATTTCTACTCCCATCCTCATCCTAGTTTTCTAGTGAGTGCATACTGAATTCAGCTCTCCTTGGGCTGGTGCAGAGTTATTAAACAGATATTCTTTATTCTGCCAGAGCCCAGGTGTCGTGGTAATGTGACAGAATTCCCCCAAAGGAGATGTATGTTTGCAGACAATGCTCCTTTAGTGATTTGCTCTGTATATTACCTCAAACTCAGGATTCTTTGGTTCTGTGATATTATAACTGAAACTAACACATCTGGGATGTGTTAGAAGTAGCACTCCCTAAGAAGAGACACACTGAGGAGGATGCTTAGTTGGCAGTAGTTAGCGGAATACACACAAACAGGTCGTTCTGTAATTTGTGAGGTTTCATCCCTTCATGTTTATACATGTGTTCCCATGGGGTTGCCTTCTTTCAGACTATTCCTTATGTTTTCTGTTAACCATGTTACCTCAGATTCAACATGGGAAGAGCTGTCTTAGGGGTCTTTTTTTTTTTTTTTTTTCTGTGAACTTTGGGTTTTAGGCACTCTAACCCAACCTCAAGATTTTTTTCATATTTAAAGGTGAAGCCTCCCTTATATAGAAATTAAAAACCTAAAATATAACCCCCTGTTGGATAGTATTTAAACATTTTTCATATGTCAGATGCAAAATAAAACTGCTAGTTAGAAGATGATATAAGAGGTTTCTATACATGATGTGTTACACTAACCAGGATTTATGTCAGTACATCATCCTTCCTTGATGGGAAAGTCCCTGCTTATGCACACTGGATGCATTTTACATGATTGTCTGATGTAGTATGAATTCTTTTTAAGCTCTGTGGGTAAATTCATGCACATATTGTAGCTCCAGTGCACACACGTTTGAATCTATCTCAATTCTTCCATTTTCCCCTACTGTAGCTGTGAAAGAGCAGAGAGCAACATTTTTTGTAATGCAAGTCCCTTGGCCAGGGTAGTGTTGGCAGACAGCTGAGTTAGCAGGGCAGCTTCAGGGCAAATACCTCTGCCTCTCCATGAACTGCAGCTACTTTGCTACCAAAATCTTGATCCTTGTGAAAGGTTCAGGGTGTCTGGAGATTTTTTTTGGTGCCCCTTCATATATTCATTGTCTAGGTCCTGAAAAAAAACTCTTCATAAACATTTGTGTAATGTCATCAACAGTGTACAAATTAACTTCTTTCTTTAAGGCAGGCTGAGCATGAAATATTGCTTTAAAGGAAATACTGACATTACTCCTGGCTTTAGGCAATGTGTATGTGCTGGGTACGCTGAATATGTCTTCTTGTTACCCTTCCCCACCTCCACAGACCAGAACAGACCATAGACAGGTTTCACCCCCTCACAGCAGTAGTCAAAACAACTCGAAGATATGGAGGTAAAGATAAACTATTATTTAAAAGAAGCTATAAATACAGCAGTGACTTCCTAACTCTTGCCATTTGCAGCCTGGTTTATCATTCTCTTTACAATATTAAACAAATGACCAGAGTGCCAATACGATGCTCTTGCTGTGGAAGGGAACAAATGACAGTTGCAGCTGCTGGATTAAAAGCTCTTTGGTGTTAGTGTCCATCTAAAATACCAGGAAAAGTACCAGGCTCCTCACAGAAAAGTTGATCTGGTTTTTACAGTGGCTATAAAAGTCAGTGATTTGAAATTAATTTCATTTTAATTTCTCATCAACTTGGGTCTTGCAACTTAGCTATGCCTAAGTAAAAGGGTAGGCACTGACCTTGCAAAAGGGTTATCAACCTCGCTGATTTGAATCTCAGCCTAAGAGATGGCTGCACATTGTCATTTGCAAATGTTTGGGTACGCTGTGGTTTTGGAAGCTCAAGTGCAGCTGTGCTATTGCTCAAAATGGATTAATACAATAAAATCTTACATAATTTACAAGGCAATGTATTGGTAGATTCCTTAGAGATTGCTATTAATTAATCCTAAACATACACAGGTGGTAGATTTGTTAGTAATAGATGCAAGTTGTTGGAAAATTGTTTTTATTGGGCCTTCTTTTCTTTGTAAGACAATTAAAAAGCAAGAGGGAAGTTTCTGGAGCAGTTTTAAGCAGAGCTATTATGATAAAGCTCTGCTTTAACCATCCACAAATATATTGCATTAGTTTCATCTCTGATCATGTAGTTGAAGTTTAATTTAATTTCTCTGTCTTCAGTGAATGCAGCTGAAAAAGAACAAAATTAATTAAACATTGGCTGAGTTCTGGGAATACAGGAGGTGGCTCTGTTTAGTTTTAAGGAAATGAATCAGCATATAAGACATTTTCACATGTGTACATGTGAAATATATGGCTTAGAAATAAAAGATGTTATTGCCCTTCAATGAACTTGAAGTGCTCAGTTCTAGTCTTTCCTGTTGATCTCCCTTGCAGCTCATGTGTTTGCTTTAGTCCTATATGGTTGCCAATCCCATCTGGATTTTATTATAACCAGGGGCAGGGGACTAGCTCCAGCTCATTCCAGCCACTATATCGTGTCCGTCAAGTTCACAGTTTGTTTCTAGTCCCTTGAAATGCAAGAGACAGTGAACAAACTGGGGATAACATTTTTAATCGTAGTCTTTGCTTGTATTTTGCATATGTGCTTTCGTTGTTTCTGTGGAATACTGACTGTACTGTCTTTAGAACAGGAATGTGTGCACTGGGACACTTGGCAGGACAAGCCATGCTTTGCCGATTTGGCTGACCATCTGGTTTAGTGGGAACGGGGAAATGGAATGGCACTTCAAATAAGAAATTAGTGAAATAAGCAGCCTGACAGCACCAGGATACTTGGGACTGGGACCAGAGCAGGAAGTTTCTTCTGGTCTATGAGACCAGTCTGTAAAGTAAAGTAATTGTGGTGAAATAGGCAGTGTATGGCAAAGAAGGAAGAGATGCAGCATGACGCTGCACAGATCCCTGAAGGCAAGGATGGAAGATTTCATCTGATACAGCAGAGCCGAGATGGGGAGTGTGGGCAGCAGTGGTTAAGTGAGGAGGTGAAACACTGACAGTTTTTGGTAACTGCTCTGCTCTGAACAAGCTAGTTCAGTTTTCAAGCAGTGATGACTGCTCACCCGTATGATTGCCTTCCTGCTTCATAGGAAATACTTATCCACATTTTATTTGTACCTACTTCTTGAGGATTAACACAATGTTAATATTCTGGGGGAAGTAGTAAATGACACAACTATGTGTGAGCACTGACTTAAACGCAAGCTAGATCAATTACAGTAGTGTTCATGCTAGCCAGAGACTGTAGTAGTAATTCTGGAGTGGATTTATGGCACAAAACTGATCAAACAGCAAAACCTACCAGCAGCAAAAAACATTGCAGACAGTGAAAAATCTTCTTTTTGGAATATTGCTGAGAAATAAACAGAAGGTTAAAAATAAATAAAAATAGATGTCAAAGGGTATGTTCTAAAAAAGTTATGTTGCTTGTATGTCACAGCATAAGCCATTCTCTTACTGCTTTTATCTATGTCTGAGAAAGCCTTAACTGAAATAAGTCTGGAGTTGCCTTGATTGCCTAACTTGTGACATACCTTTAAATCTTACAGAGCAGCTGTTTTACTCTTTCATTGTGTTATAAAATTGTCCTATATTTTTCCATCTGGTAGTCGTCTGTTTTTATAGTTGCAAATCCTTTTGGATAAATCATATGAACATAAAGAAAACAGTACAGCAAGCTAAACCAGCCCAGCATGTTTTCAGTCAGAAATCAGCTGTCAGTAAGATATGGAAGAAGGATGCTTAAGCTTCTGTTCAGCTATAAAAGACAAGAAGACTGTGAACTGTGTGAATATATAAATGGAAAATGAAAACCTCAGACCTACTGAGAGTAGATGAATCTGTTATTGTGAATTATTAGTAAGGTGTGCCCATTGGCGAGCTCCAGGTCTATATGGATTAGGAGCTATTTCCCAATTCAGGCATACTCCACACATCTGTTGAATACCCTGGGTTGTTGCATAGCAGCCTATTGTTATGCTTACATTTTTGCACTTTTACAGCTAGAAATGGTACATTTTAGGACAGCACATGCATTGGCAGTGACATCTATTTCTGGAGAAGAAACAGAACTACTCCATTAGCATTTCTGCTTATTTTTTCATTTCAGAGTGCTACTGTTCAGTGTTTCCAGAATGAGATAAAGATGTCTGTACTAACCTCTACATATGCCACAGTTTTCAAGGTTTAATATGGTTTTCTGAGGATCTGTGGCCACTAAGGTTCTTTATGGCATCACTAAGCATCTTTCATACTTGGCTGGTAATTTTGTTGCCCTCTGGCTCATGATGCTGCATGGGTGTGATGACTCAATGATTCTGTGATGACAGTATTTTGGGAGGTCTTCTCAATTATGTGTTCACGATTTTTACCATTAGCTTGAGGCAATTGATTGGTAGCTTTGCTTTATTTACATTAGAGGTAATATATTTATCACTTTTCCTCCAGAAAGTTTTTTGCACTAGATTTGAACAGAAAAAAAAAAAGACAGAACTGTTTGGCTTGCACCAAACCCTTTTTGTGTGCACCATTATTGCAGTTACTAAGATGTGATGAGTTTTGAAACTTCTGGCTTCACCTGAAAGGGAGCTCAGAATTAAATCTCTACTAAGCAGTAAGATCACTTCCTACCCCACTGAAATGTTGGACCTTCTGGTCCAATACAGAAAACTGCAGTAATCAACATAAACCATCATGAGTGAACATACGGTTACAGATTGTGAAGATGGTGGTACAGGAGTCCTCTTAACTTACATTAATTATGAATGTAAGCAAAATGAGCATTTAAAATATCCACTAATCTGCTTGGAAGGGGATATAAACCCCCTACATAATTTTTGTCCTTCAGAAGTCTTTGATTTATTAGCAGTTATTCATGTTTCTATTTTGCATGCTTTTTAATGATGAACATGTGGTTATATATTTACACTCAGGCTCTGTGTTGATCAAGTGCTCTTTTAATGAAGATAAATGTTACTTAAGTGCCAACACGAAATAAATAACCTCCTTAGTCCTTCCACAAGTACACCTGCATGAAGATTACCCACCCTAGAGCCGCTGAAGTACTTCTGCCAGATTTGGAGCAACGTGTGGCTCCATTGGAGGTTATTTCTGTTGCTGTTTGGTTTCTAGTGCATTTGCTTTATTCTTGCAGTGCTAGTGTTATTTGAAGTTACTACGGCAACCTGTCACCATCTGCTATTAGAAAGTATGCTGGGATTTAGTTGCTAGGTGTTGAAGTCTGTCATCTTACTCATATGACCCTAATGTTTTCAGATGTTTCTTTTCCTGTTCATATTGCACCCACAGCTAATATGCGCTCTAACAACAGTGCAAATAATGCCACATTCTTTCTGCTTGACCTTAGGAAGCTCTATTTGTTCTGCACAATACATGTATGATCCTTTAGATGTACTTTGTATAGACCCAACCAAAGCAGCATTTCTTTTACCTTAGCCACTCTTTTGCAGTGTTTATACTGGAGGCAGCATTATAGGTCATTTAAGTTTGATTTTAATTATGCTTCTTTTAAGTGGGTGGGGAATTTGAGTGCTTCCTGACACATTTTCTCCTCTATCTCACTGTCATTTGATTACCTGTTTACTCATGTTCCTGCTCCTGATCAAGTGTGATGTTCAGACTATTGATTCCTTGTTTCTTCACACATTTTATGACAGGCCATCAGCCAATTGGTTAATTAAAAATTAGAATTCAGTGCTGTTTCCGCTCCAGGTTCTTTTACATTTCAATGGAACGTTTTAAAGTTGGAAAACTTATTTTATTAAATCTCCTTGTAGCAATGCAGTGTGTTCGGAATTATTTCTGTTAATTTTTCTGTGAGTGTTGTATCATTAGTCAACTTTGTACTTGGATACGTTTATCTTTTTTATACATTTGATCTAATTCCAGTCAACATTTCCTGATGTAATTCACAGGATAAATCCTAACAGTCTAAAGCACAGCTGAAGAGACTTTACTTATTAGGATTCTTCCTGAAGAAGTTCACCTTCTCTGCCACAGCCTTTTTTATATTATTCCATCCCTACATAAAATGCTTGACCTAATGAAGTTTTGAATTTTAAGCATTAGACTTGTGCTTGTAAGTGGTGTTTGATTCTGAAGGTCCTCTGTCCACCCAGTGAAGATACAGCCTGCATGCAGAGTGCAATAAATTGTTCTCGTGCAAAACTTACTCTGTTTTCAAGCAGTTCATGCTCTTTGCACATTCCAGTAAGAGGTACTTATACAGCATAGGAGAATTTAGGTGACTACATAACGATATCTGCAGATTTCATCACAGCTCTTTATAGTCCTATATTACACTTAAGTTCTAGCAGTGAGAATGGTAATGCTGAGACTGCCGAAGTGCCTCAGAGATCTGAAGCTGCATCTGAGAAATGAATCTTTATTGCTGGCATTGGGGGATTAGGAGGGAGGGACAAGCTTTTAACCTATAAACCAGCTTGCAATTTGCTTCTGATAGTGGAGATTGCTGGCAGATAAAGATCAGACAGTATTTGTGTATTTGGCTGCTTTACAGCTACATGGAAATGATGAAGTTATTTTAGCAAGCAAGCTTTACTGTCACCTTTTTATCTATCGTTTGGTCCCACCAGTATGAATTTGAGAGGCTGGGTGTGAGGTACTGGCCACCAATATCTGATCTTTGCTTACAACTCTTCAGTAATCAAGGCATATCATCTGTTAATTTTAAAATCACCATATACAGGTCCTAAGAACAGGCACTCGTGCTGTACCAGAATCACACACATCTTAGAAGTTGGTTTTGACAGAAGAAATAACCTTCTTCAAGTCTGTGTGCCTTTAAGCATCATAATACATCTGTTTAATGCTTGGGAAGAAACGCTGCTTTTTGCAAGAAGTGTCTGTTTAACACGAGTCTGGAAAGGCATTCTGTGATGAAGGTTCAGCTACTGAAAATACAAGCTTTCTGCATGTACAGTTCTCTAACTTCTGTCAGCAATCTTTTTGTAAAACCAAGACATCAGATGGCAACCCCTCCCCAAATTCATTACTGATTCCTCTGCAATTCATTATTACTTTCAGCTACACATTTAACATCACAGAAATGATTTTTTTTTTCTGATCCATAACTGTAGAAGTGAAGTACTACAGCAGGAAAACCAGCATTTCGTTTTAGAAGAGCATCAGTACCCGAGAGCACACGATTCCTTACCTGAAAGCTTTTGGTTTACCTGCGGAAAATGTGTCTTCTTAGGCTTAAAAAGTAGACAAGCTTCTCACTAGTACTAACGTGACTCCAAAAGAAGGCAGGATAGCTCCTTTAGATTGCAATTTTCAGTCTTTCTAAGCAAGAAGTGTGCTGGGTCTGCTCACGTAGGAATAAATAAATAGAAACCGGCGGCACAAACCGCACGGCAGCTCCATGTGGAAGGGAAAGACCCCTAGTGGCCACAGCCTGAAGCTGAGGGACGCTTCCCTGCCCTGAGCGGGGACAAAATGGTTGGGTACGACAAACTGCAGCTTCTGCCTCGGTGGTGGGTGCTTTTCAGATGTGACGGGAGTATAAAGTGAATCGGAGCTCAGTAGAGAATCTGATCAGTCCCGGCTGGACGGGAAATTCTGGTCGGAGTGAATTCCGGCACGTCCCTTGTATCAATTCTAAACCGGTCTCATGAAAAATTCCAAGTAAATCTAGGCAATTATTTTCAATGTTTGTCTACTTCTTAGTCTCTTCTTTAAATAAAATCTAAGGATTTAAAGCAGCTTCACTTTAAAGACGATGATTAAAACTTCAGCAAATGAAAAGGCATCGATAGGGAGGATTCTTCACTATCTTAAAGGAGAACTGCAAATCACTCACTGCCAGAGAGATCGATGTCTTTGTGACTTCCAGTAAATCACAGTGAAAAGGCAGGGTTATAAATCATTTGTATCTTTCAGCATTGAGAAAATATGTTTCAGGAATCGAGAAAAAAGAAAATATTTCCTTTTAAGGAAGTTTGGAAGGAGTTGAGGGAGGAAGGTGACAGAACTGTACAGAAGTTTTCCAGAGTGCAGTAATAGCTGCTTAAATGGCTGCAGAGTGTAAAAACATACCCTTTCTTACAATATTTCTTCCTGTGAACAGCCCACATTTCTAGAATGATCAGCAAATATTGAGGCTGATATATTTTCTTCCCATAAATTCCTAATGGAAGAATTCTGGCATCACATGCCTTTTAGAAATCTTAAGGTAATACGGAGTTGTGTTTTGTATCCGGAGTTCTTGTCACAGTGTGTGTTTCCGTGTGCTATTACATAAATAACACAACTTTCTCAGCAGAGCCTACCCCTTGTCAGGGCAGTTTTTGAATTACCCTTTTCAAGTTATTAAGACGTTTCTTTCATCTGGGCTTACAAAAGCTTGACTATTATTTTATTTTACACACATAACAGGGTGTACCAGGCATTTAGAGTAGTTTGGCTTTAGAAAGACCATGAAGCTATCTGCATGTGTTGATTTCTGTCTCGTTTTCTTTCAGAGTCATTTTGTGGCATGCATGACAGCAATCTTAAACCAGATGAACAACCAGCATTATTCAGTTTACATTGAAACTTTTCAGACAAGTTCAGAACTAGTGGTGAGTACAAAACAGCCACGAGAGATGAGAAATAATCCCCCAAAAATTTCCTGTGAAAAATCTGTAATATTGTTTTGGAGTATCTTCTCTGATTCTTCCTCAAATTAACTCTGTGTCTGTACGATTTCTGCCTCTATGCCATTATAATGGTGAGCTTGGCCAATACTGTAATCAGAGATATAAATGTCACAGTTGTACCCTAGTACCAAGGTAATAATCAAGAATATGTCATGGAATCTTTGAGTTATACTGTTCTGAGGAGGGGAAAAAACCCCATCCCTCCCCCCAAACCCACAAAACAACAAGCAACAAAAGCAACACTCAGCTAACTGAATCCCCCCTCCCTACGTCACCCTAGGCGATTGGTGTCCACTTTACATTTTCACTATTGAGTCTACTCCTGGTCCAGATAATGTTCTAAGCTAAATGCAGTAAATGCCTTATTCTTGCAACACATTATTTTATGCCAGTTGTTTCTGGCATAATTTAACAATACTTGGGGTATATTCCAGTTTGTACCAGTAGTCACTATGTTCTAGAAGATTTCAGTAGTCCCATATATGTCCTTTAACACTCCTGATAGAACTCTTAAATAAGTCTGGGTATTTGCAAGGGTTTTGATCACACCATGCACAGTTTGCCCATGGAGGTAATACTTTCAGTTGGCAAGTTTTATTCATTTTCCTTTCTTTCTTAAAGTCAGAGTGGTGCCATAACTGCAATGCTCACAGATCACATCTTCGGTAGCATTTGCAACTCTTCATGTGCTTTAGTTTATTTGAAAATGTAACACTACTGCAATATAATTTCGGCTTCCAAGCAGCTTGGCTGCTTGGTCCTGGAAGTTTTGGTAATCCTTAAGTGGCTTCCAACAGTTCTACAGAGGGAGGGAAAAAGACATGAAGGAGACCTGAAATGGTTGTGTTTAATTTATTTAAGTTCATTATCCAGTCATCTCTAAATACTTCTAGGAAAAGTAGCAGTGTTTAGTTTATTTGGAAACTTTGTCAGTGCCTTCAATTTTTAATTTAGAATACTAAATTTGGACTAAATGGACTAAATAAATATCCTGTATTTTTCAAATCTATTAATTCTTTATGCATAGTGAGACTGGTTTGCTAATTAATAAATAATTCAACAGCTTTACTCCAAAGTACTAGAACTTGTTATTCCCATTCATTCATGGTTTATCTCTTTTGAAGAGCTCAATGTAATGACTTTTAGCTTTCATTTGCAATCTGAGACTGCTGTTTTGCAGAGCTTCTGTTCCAATCTTGAGCATACTGATATCAGCAGGAATTTTTTCCATTGACTTCACTGGAAAGCAAAGAGGAACCCTTCTTCTTAGTTCTTTAATCACAGTGAGAGTGCTTAAACTTTATGTTACTTGGTCACAGGCTTACTGTATTTTGTTGTTCTAGGACTTCCTGATGGAAACATTCATAATGTTCAAAGATCTCATTGGAAAGAATGTTTACCCTTCAGACTGGATGGCTATGAGCATGGTGCAGAACAGGTAAAATGGGGCTGGAGGATGAGTGCTCATATTCCATGTGTTTGTGAAAAGTAACTTGTTTCACAGCTTACAGAAAGTTTTGCTGTGTAGTCTAAGATTAATATATCAGTCCATTTAGTGAATACCAAGGTCATAATCTGAAATAATTCACTGACAAGGCATTAAATAGCTAGCTGCTTCTGCTTTAAGTACACTTACAGTGGAAAGGCAAAACCAAATTATTTAACAGTAAAATGGAAGTATATAGTTGGTCCCCATTTTGACAGTCAACAGAAACCGAACTGTAAAAGGCCTGTTGAATCTTAAATGTACAATTTTTGCACCTGGTCAGAATGTCTTCACTAATATGTCAGCAAGTTCATTGTGATACAAGAGTCATCAAACACAGATTTCTTTCTGAACTAATATGGTACTCAGATTGTTAAAAGGTCTGAGGATAAAGACTGAATATTGGAGCACGACACACTGTAGGAAGAGGTTGGATCCCTGGTGCTTGCTGAAGCTCACATCATTGAGGAAATGTGTTGCTAGACTATGAATTGTTTGGGGTTTCATCATGAGCAATTATTAAAACTTCAGGTATATTATTTCCATAGATCAAGATAGCATCTAAGTAAAGTTTGTATAATCAAATCTACCATGTTCTGTATTGTTTGCTTTATGAGAGTTTGCTATTAATAAGACATATCTGAGTACTCTTCTTTTGTAAAGTAGACTGAAGGAAATACTTTGAGGACATAAACTGTGCAGATTATACAACTTTACCTGCGGCTATGATATGTCTGCTTTGGTGTCACCATAAATGATGGTGGGATGAAAAAGGTGTTGTTTGATCTCTGTTAAGTCACAGGATCTCTGTTGTCTCAGTGTTAAGATTGCAAGTGATGTAAGTGAAGTTTCACATTACATAGATTTTGCTGCCACAAGAGCTCTTTTCAATTTCTCATTTCTATATCATGGGATACTGAATTAGGTCAAAATGGGAAGCGATTTTTGTATGTCTCCAGACTGAGAATGGTTTCAGACAGCTGGGCCACCATTTCACAGATGGATTTCTTCAGTGTCTTTGAAATATTGCTTGCTTGAAGAGTAAAGGAAATGTTCTTCCCTTGAGGTTTGAGGTCGTTTGGTTATTAAGGGCTTCAGTTAGAAATGAATGGTTTTGGCTGCAAGGAAAGGCTAGTACATAGGGTACAGGATAGGTTAGGTGAGGATTTATTTCCTAATAATTGTTCCTAGCCATTCTGAGGTACTGACTTTTCCTTTTTGTGTCTCTAGTATATAACAGAAGAAAGCAAGGGAGGCTTGGGCTGAGAATATAAAACACATGGCTGCTCTAAACAAAGCTAGTTGGTTCAATGTATTTATTTGTGGAAACTGTGAGGAAGAGTTTCAAACATGGAGGCTTCACAGGCATCTGTGTGTGTAGAAGAAATAGAACAGAAAAGTAGCCATGAGCATGTGACCACTTTACCTTGTGGATTATTTTTTTTTATTTCCTGGGTTTCCTCCTCTTATAAAATTATAGAATAGTTTGGGTTGGATGGGACCAACCCCCCTGCAATGAGCAGGGACATCACCATGCAGCTCAGGTTGCCCAGATCCACATCCAGCCTGGCCTTAAATATCTCCAGGGATGGCTCATCCACGCCTTCTCCAGGCAACCTGTGGCAGTGTTTTACCACCCTCATTGTAAATAATTTTTGCTCACATCCAGCCCGAATCTCTTTCTTCAATTTAAACCATCACCCCTCATCCTATCCCAACAGCCACTGCTGAAAAGTCTTTCTCCGTCTTTTTTTATAGGCCTCTTTTAAAAACTGAATATGGGCAGGGACACGTTCTACTAAACAGGTTGCTCCAGGGCCTATCCAACCTGGTCTTGAAAGTCCATAGATGCTGTTTATTTGAAATGTCACAGTTATGTAAATTCACTCTTCCAGTTTTATAGTATGGAAAAAGAGAGAACAGAGGATGCTTAATAAAGCTGTTAATCTGAGAGTATTTGGTCTTGACAAAAATATTTGCTAAGAAAGTTTACAGCAGTATGATGTTAAATTTTGGTATTGGATACCTTTTTATCTAGGGTTTAAATGGAATAATATTACATGGAAAGGTTTTCTTTTTTGTGTTCCATGATTCAGAGTGAGAATTGGGTTTCTAGTGGGTACTGATGTGGCAGTGAGGCCTCAGGTGCCTAAACCTCACTTTGTCACTCTTGCACTCATGTGGGGAGAGCACGAGCTGCTCTTTTGAGGTGAGCAGATACAGACAAGATGTTCATTCCAGGTAAGATTTTGTAAACGATACTAGTTTCAGCCCACTTGTTTCTCTCTCTGAGCCAGCCTTTGGCCTATAAAGGTAAAATCTAATCAGTGCTGATGCTTCAACTGGCAATTACGCTTTAGAAGTATCAGCTTAGTACTAAAGGAAGCCAACAGTCTTCTATTATATGTAAGGACATCAAACCTTTCATATGTGAAACTGTTTCTCTCATCTAGGAAACACTCTTAACATCTGCATTATACACAAGTACAAGGTTTTCATTATGGGGCAGAGGAGGTATCAATCCTTGTTCAAAGGACATGCCTTTGGGGCTTGGGTTTCACTTGGTGGCACCTCTATTGCCTCAGTTACTGACAACAGAAATGCACTGGTCATGCTGTGAATTCACTCATAGTGCCTCCTAATGGCTCTGACCTTTGTGGGGCCATGTGGTGCAGGCAGGTTTTGTTGCTCTACACCTTACCCTGCACTGGATAAGTTAAATGAAAATATTTAGAGAAGGAAGTCAGCATAAAAAAAAAATAAATTAAAAATCCAGTTTAGAAGCTATTTAACAGTGCTCTGTAAACACATTGCCTACCTAAATTGCCTTGGCACTGTTTATACTCTTTGATGATGCTGCTGTTCCCAAGATTACATAAGGAAATGAGTTATTTATCTTACTTTCATGTCTTAATTTTATGTTATACCGACAACTGGGAGGGTAGATTTTTGTTGTCAGTCTTGACAGAAATCTGGTTTGGGGTTTTTTTTGAGGGGACGGGTATTCTGTGATATAAACTGGAGACTTATACCTTATTAACATGTTGTACTTCAAACTGGAGAAGTAGCAGGAAAAAAAGTCACAAGGCTGGGGTCTCTTGTAATAGCAGTGAGAGAAGAAAATAAAACCCAGACAAAGGGTTAGCATAGCTGTTTTGCATTGTTAATTCCCGTGTTCTGAGCAGGAGGCTACATGCATTCAGAGCTTCTTACACTCTCAAGGAGGTATTTGGCCTCAAGAGTCTCCCCTTTCTGAACATGCAGAAATATTAGTTACAGGCTGTAAGGCATGTCTGTTGTGTAACCTGCTCAGCGGCAGAATGGAGCTGGCACTTCTTCCCTGCAGGCATTCAACAGAGCCTGACAGTCTCCCCTGGATGATCTCTTGTGTTTTGTACCTTGCAAGGCAAGTGGGCATTGGAGGAGGTTTGCTGTAGGATGTACTGGAGTACAGGAATGTAAAATCAGAGTGCATTTACTTGAGAGGCAGAGGAAAGGGAAGAGCGTAAGCAGCACTGCAAGTGTGGTTAGTGAGTAAAGGTGTTATTAGTAAGCAGGTTATACAAATTACTCTTATACATAAATAAAGTCAGACAGTACTTTTATGATGTCAGGGATAGTTCCACTAAATGTTAGATGTCTGGTAAAGATCAGGGGAAAAGAAAGAATGACTTCTTATAAGGGCCAAAGGAATGGAGGATGGACACATTCATGTCCAGGAGAAACTGTGGTAGGTGAACTGAAAGAACAAGAGCAGAGGCCTGATTGGCTAAACTTAGTCAAGCTTTGCCATATCAAGATGGAATGATTTAACTCAAATTACTTTAAATCACTTCTGAATAATGTCCTGTTTGCTCTCAAACCATGTTCCGATTCTCAAAGCCTGTATGAAGGAGGCAAAGGCTTTGTGTATTAGTCCCACTGTACTGGGAGTATTCTATTAGCAACTGAGAATCAAAAAGTGGAATGAGCTCCATTTCTCCCCCTCCTCCCCTTCCATTAGCAGCAAGATGCACTTTCTTTTTTGTGGCATGCTAGGTGTGGCAAAACACTTTGGGAAATAGTAAAAGCCTCATTAAGGATTATAAGAATATAATATCTGAGTTTTGATCCTCCGTGGTAGATTTAATTAACTTTTCTTCTAATGAAGGTTGCTTACTGCACACTTTCTACTAGTTGATATTGCTTGTATGTGCACTTAATTCCACTTATGCTACTTAGACTATTGGTTATTAGCTTATTAAAAGCAGTAATTTCTAGGTACATGGCATTTGTGGAGAACTGCTTACTGTCTTAGGTATTCACAAATAGTTTGCTTATCTCTCAGCTGTTCATAATTTGTATTTAGAGACACATCATTCCCCCTAGCCCCCAGGAAATTCCCATACCTTATTGTCAACACTGAAGTGCATAGGGAGTCAAATTTACCAAATAAAAGAAATTATACAGGGAGGTAGCAAGCAAAGGGGAACTTCACAACCCTTACTTCTGTTCTAGGTTTGAAATGGAAGGGTTTGAAAGCCCTTGATCTTACCATAGTCAGTACCTGGAATCAGTTTCGGTTGGCATCCAGTCTGAAGTGGCTTAGTAAGCACTCTCCTTGTTTGTGTGCCGTTTGAGTTGGGGTTTAAACCTTGCTGACATATTTAAAAAGAAAACAAAATGTTTTTCACCAGGACATTTCAAGGTCAAATCCTATTTACAGAAAAACTCACGTGGGAGAACACTGCAGGCTATTTTCTAACACCAGTAGTTAGGCTTTTTCTAAAACATGTGTTCATTACCTGTATATCTGAGTGTTTTCAGGCATCTGTTGGAGTCAAGTGTTCCCCAGCCCCT